>NC_053494.1:43038480-43638480 GCF_905171775.1 Rana temporaria
TTACATAGAAATACAAGGCTTTCTTATTAGGAAAGTGCTCTTAATAAGTAATTAGCAGCCTGGAATTAAGCATTAGGATGGAACTTTGTTCTCATGTGTAGCTAGAATGAGTTAAGTATATGCTTCAGGCTATTTATTAACTCCTACTTTGCTTTGTTTACATAATCTGTGCCCTTTGTAATATTGTATGTTGCCTTTTTGCTACCTTTACACAAAAGTACAGTATACTAGTTAAAGGATAACTTTTTGTTGCCAAATATTATGCTATAAGGTTAGGAAGTAAGATTGTAGTTTGTTTATAAAATTGAACAACTATGTTGTTGTTGTTGTTTTTTCCATGCTTCTACACAGGAAGTATTTATTTTGTCTAGTGAGAACTTTTTAAACTTTACTCTCTACATTGACAAACCAGGGGTAGAGCTGTGCATAGCTGTCTATGGAAAGCTCACACTTGGGCGTATTTATCAAAAAGGGAATTTACGTGTTAAAGCTAAATTTAACCTCAGGTGAGTAATATTAATAAACAATGAGGGGCAGATTCACAAACAATTGCATGGGCGCAGCGTATGTGAGATAAGCTACGCCGCTGTAACTTACTGTTCCCAGCTTCGAATCCACGAAGAATTTGCGCCGTAAGTTACGGCGGCGTAGTGTATCTCTCGCGGCGTAATGGCGCGCAATTCAAATGCGGCGAGTAGGGGGCGTGTTTCATTTAAATGAAGCGCGTCCCCGCGCCAAACGAACTGCGCATGCGCCGTCCCTAAATTTCCCGCCGTGCATTGCGCTAAATGACGTCGCAAGGACGTCATTGTTTCGACGTGGACGTAAATTACGTCCAGCCGGATTCACGGACGACTTACACAAACAAAATACATTTTTTAAAATTATACGCGGGAACGACGGCCATACTTAACATTAAGTACGCTACCATATAGCAGCTTTAACTATACGCCGGAAAAAGCCGACTAGAGACGACGTAAAAGAATGCGACGGCCGCTCATACGTTTGTGGATCGTTGGAAATAGCTAATTTGCATACTCAACGCGGATTACGACGGGAACGCCACCCAGCAGACGCCGAAGAATTGCATCTAAGATCCGAAGGCGTACGAAGACGTACGCCTATCGGATCTAACCCAGATGCCGTCGTATCTTGTTTTGAGGATTCAAAACAAAGATACGACGCGGGAAATTTGAAAGTACGCCGCCGTCAGTAGATACGCCAGTGTACTCTCTTTGTGGATCTGCCCCCGAATACTTTATATTAGTTCAGTTTAGGCACAGAAAAAAAAATACAAATAAACATACAGTGGCAAAATTAAATAATATTAATAAATAAGGACTAATTCATATTGATTCAATGTATGCACACAAAAAAATACATACAAAAAATAAACCATGAAATGTAATATTTGCTTGCAAAGCCTGCAGAAGTAAAAGTTAACATAATAATAAATCATATATAGGTTTAATGATTTTTATTTTATTTTATTATTCTGCTTTACAATTTTCCAGAAAACTGAAGCTAGTTTCCGAAAATATATCACGAGAGAAATGGTGAAAAACAACAGAAAGAGGGCACGCCAGCCTGGCGCATTACCTTTTAACAATATTTATTTATAAGCACACCGATAATTCAAAGTCAGTTGCCTAGACCCGGGGTCTCCAAACTTTTTAAACAAAGGGCCAGTTTACTGTCCTTCAAAATTTAAGAGGGCCGGACTGTGGCAGGTGGGAGTAGAAAATGTCCTGGCGTCAGTGGGAGTACACAACTCCCCATGATTGGTATTAGGGAGAGTAATAGCACTCCATCATTGGTATCAGTAGTAGTTATAGCGCTCCATTATTGGTATCAGTAGTAGTAATAGTGCCCCATCAATGGAGTCAATAGTGGTATCCCATGGTATCAATGGGATTAATAGTACCCCATCCGTTTGACGCCAGTGCTAGTAATAGTGCCCCATCATTGGTTGCTGACAGTGGGGGGAATAATGCCCCAAGGGCCAGGTAAAAGCAAGCAAAGGGCCGCATCTGGCCCCCGGGCCGCAGTTTGAAGACCACTGGCCTTGACTATGGAACACCCTACCAACCAGTATCCGAACGGAAGTGAATCACCTGGCCTTCAGAAAAAAACTCAAAACCTGAAGGCAAAATACAGTAGGAAATGGATACCAAGCGCCCTGAGGCAATTCAGTTTGCATGTGTTGCGCTATACAAGTTTCTCACTCACTCAAATCCAAAGCAATTTCTCTCCGGAAGGGAAGAAGCCATCCAGGTGGCTGACGCGTTTCAAGGGGTAACCCCTCTTCTTCAGAGCCACTGATTTTAAAGAGTGGAAACCTACCCGTCTTTGAGTACCACATTTAAATGCAGGAGGTTGTTGTTTTTATTAGAGAAATTATGTCTGACTGTCATGTTGACCTTTTTCAAGTCCCTGATTTGAAACAGCTTTGTACTGTATATCAGGCATTCTTTCTATTCACTGAAAATGTGTTCCATATGAATGATTGATGACATGGAACTAATCAAGGCCCCTTCACAGTCATACCTGTTTGGTTGGTTGAGGTGTGTTTCTACATTTATATAACCATGGGGTATTTTATGGTGTAACGTGTGGTGTAGAGGAAGCCTTTTTTATGAGTTACCAATGCACCTCAATACTCATAAAGTGTTAGATATCAGGGAAGGCCTGAAGGAGAGAATTCAGGGAAGAGTGTATTACATAAACCATTTTTACAGTGCAGCACACCACAAAACAACAAATGGTACCCATCCATCAATGAGTTGTGGTGTGCTAAGATACACCTGGGTTGAGGTGCATTGGGGTGACAAAACGCATAGGTGTGAAGGCATAAAGCATTTCCAGAAGTAGGCCGCTAATGAATACCTTGAAATATGTGCAGTGACAGGTTTCCTGAAAAGAGACTTTGTCAACATAGAAAAGTATACTTGGATATACAGAAATATCTTTATTACATAGGTATGCGCAGCCTATTGTATTAGGGTGTGCACCCCAAATCTCAAACACATTTACGTGTATACAGTATATATTACTGATGGTGTCAGCAGAGCAATGATTGGTTTCAGTAGGGCAGAATTGGTGTCAGTAGGGCAGTGGGTGGTGTCAGTAGGGCAGTGGGTGGTGTCAGTAGTTTTTATTTTTATTATTATTGTAACGGGAGTTACTTTTGGGCACAGATTGAGCCAGAAAATAATGGACATGCAGAATATGTCTTGGACTGCAGCCCACCTGTCTGTCTGTTGTGATGTAAATGAATCTAGGATGGCTTCTAAGGATCTTTCATTGTGGCTTGTGCTAATTGACCTTGTATTGTGTGAAGGTCTATTGATGATAATGTGTATTGTGAGTTAACAGACAGCCTAAAGGTCAGGTGTCTGAATCATCAGCTGTAGTTAATTAGCTCATGTAAATTAAGTCAGAGCCGGAGTCAGGATGTCTACTAAAAGATGTGTATTGGGGCTCATTAGGTAAGCATTGTATGGTGTTGTGGGTGGAGTGGGGTCATTGTTCATTTGGTTACTGCAGTATCCTAAATTGTATATAAGAGACTGGTTTTCTCACTAAAGAGTCATTCCTGTTGAACCTCAAACAGAGCTGTGTGTCTCGTTATTGGGGTTCGTTTGCCTGTCTGTGGAGTGTCGGTAGCTGCCTTGTGTTCGGGAATGGAATATCCTAAATGGATTTAACCCCTGTCCCATTTGGGGTTCTGTTACAATTTTTTCAGGGGGAATTTGCGCCACACTGGATGATTAGGGTGAACCAAGGCACACCTGGCACACCCTGTGCGTACGCCTATGCTTTATTTGACATATTGAATTAGATAGATGTAGAAAAAAAAAGGTAATAATAAATGCCCAGGCCTCAGAGTAACAACAACAGTGGGAGTAATAAATGTCCCATAGTCAGTGGGAGTAATAAATGCCCCAAAATTATTGGTCAGTAGTCGGAATATAGAGCCTCATCATTAGTGGTCAGAATATTGTGTCACATCATTTGTGTTCACTGGCAGGAATTTGTGTTCACTGCCCCATCATTGGTGGTAAGTCAAAAGAATGTTGCCACATCGTTGGTTGTCAGTGGGGGGAATGTAACCTTCTTAGTGGTGGTTAGTGGGAAGAAAGTAGCCTCATCGCTGGTGGTTATCGGGAGGAATGTAGCCCCATCATTGCTGATCAGTGGCTCCATGACTGATGTTTAATGGCATTGACCTTGCAGGCTCTATAACCTGTATTGCTCCTCACATTGATGTAAAAACTGGGACTATACTGACACCAATGGCAAGGAGATTCCTCTACCTGATAGCACCTGTGTTACACTACTGGCTCCTAGAAAGTTCCAACGTTCAGTACCCACTGGCACTCTACAAGTAGTGGTCCTATATTTGTGACTTGCAATGAAAAAGCCCCCATTCAGGGTTTTATATCATTGCAGGGGCCAGCAAGGGCAACCAGTGGACGGTAACCAACCTGCCTGCATGGCTTCTTTTACACAGTGTCATCAGCGTGTTCCTGGCTACACTGTTGCTGTTTTGGATAATATCTAAAATTAATGGTCACTGGAGACGGATTAAACCTAAATGCAAGAGGGAAACTGAACTAATCTACTGGTTGGGATGTTTGAATCCAAATGTATCAAAGGGGCTGTAAAGGTTCGTGTTTTTTCACCTTAATGCATCCTATGCATTAAGGTGAAAAAACACCTGGCAATCATGGGCCCCCCAGCCCCCCCGTTCTATTTACCTGAGCCAGTTCACCTGCTCTGCGTGTCCCCGGCGTCCTCTTCTCCACGGAGTCTCTGTGTTGATTGGATAGATTGATAGCAGACAAGCCATTGGCTCCCGCTGCTGTCAATCAAGTCCAATGGCGTGGCCTCCGGGGGGTGGGGCCAAGTCATACACTCGGCGGCTATGTACGCAGAGTGTATGACACGGGAACGCGCCCGCAAGGTAACTCCCTCAGTAGAGAGCTTCCCAGAGGGGGTTATCTAATGCGAGGAGGAGCCGCGAGAGCTGCCGTGGGACCCCAGAACAGGAGGATTAGGGCCACTCTGCAAAACAAACTGCACAGTAGAGGTAAGTATGACATGATTGTTATTTAAAAAACTGAACCTTTACAACCACTTTAAACACAGAAATTGAAGTGTACTGTGAATACCCCCCCCCCCCCTCATGGAAATTTAACTCCATTTATGTATAGCAGAGGGTTTTGTTTTATTTTTCAATAATGTTATAGATTTGATAGATTATAGTAGCATCGTATGTATCTTGAAGAGTAGTTATATTTTGTTCTATTGCAACAATGTACTGATAGTGCTTTGAAGATCTACTGCACAATGGACATTTCTCTGTATGAGATAGCTTGATATGCACCTTAATGGTAAAAAAAGTTGTGTATATAATATAGTATAGTATATAGTAGTATTTAATAGGTTATGGATCACCAGCAGATCCCTCACATGTGTTGGCTGTCAACTACAGGGTGGGCCATTTATATGGATACACCAAAAACAAAAGTTGGATTAAAAATGGCCGACTTCAAAATGGCCGCCATGGTCACCACCCATCTTGAAAAGTTTCCCCCCTCACATATACTAATGTGCCACAAACAGGAAGTTAATATCACCAACCATTCCCATTTTATTAAGGTGTATCCATATAAATGGCCCACCCTGTATTTGACTCTTTTATTGTGAGAAATAAAAATTCATACCTGCGCCAATCTCTATGGCCTAGTGACTTTACCCTTTTATTCCATATAAGATAACTTTCTCAGGGACCCTGTTATGGCTTCACCAGACAGTATAGAGTTGCCAAAATAAAGAATAATTAATTTGATGTATTTAGAACCTCCACAAAGAGTCCAATGTTCCAGCACCCTTATTTCAGAGTGCTCTTGTATGTGGCTGCCTAAAATATTTTCTACATTTAGAACACAATTTTTAAAGCGATTCTGCTTGTAGGGAGGGAATGATCACAAATATTTGAATATCGGTTAGATCTGCTCATTTTTAAAAGTTGGAGAGGCTCACATGAGGTGGAGAGTAGTCAAGTGCTGTTCATTGGCAAGAAAGTAGCATGCCCATAACAAAGATGGCTACCACAGTCAAATGAACGATTGCGTTATTATTATTATTATTATTATGTTTTCTCCAACCATTCAGTGTAGAAAGTTTTCTGCATCCGGCAAAATAAAAATTAGGATTTGCGTAAAGAAAAATCTGCAATTTCTATGTTATCCAGATCTTACCTGACAGCGCTCCCCTCTACCTTACCTGTTCAGGGTATCCCTATCTGTTTTTGTTAGAACCAGAAATCCAGATGAAAATGATATCTTGTTCTATGTCTCCTCCTTCAGCCACATTAGAAGGGATTTTATCCGAAAACAGATGGATGAAAAACGGGCATACGGTCCGCACGTCTGAAATGGCCCTAATACATTGCTGCACGTAGCAAAAACCTCACACGACATTTTAGAAGAGTCTCTGAATTAAATTATTTGAATGACTGGATCGCAACCCTAATTTAATAATGACCCCTTCATCATAGGGTAACAGAGAGGACTGAAGATGGAAAAAGATTCACTCAAAGATCTTTCTTTGGAAAAGTAAGTGCCCACCTTTACTTACATGTTGTTTTCTGCACAGGTAAAAATAAAGTCCATCTCAGAATAATCTGTAGTTAATCTCAGAAGCGAGCATAAGAAGGTGGCTATAATCTTACATACAGCAGGACCATGGAGAATGAACATAGTTACTCTCTATCAGGAAGTCAGATCACAGCAGCAAAAAAATAAATTTGGAGATGTGGAGGAGGCTGACAGCAAAATAAGTAATTTTTCTGAGTTTAGAATATACTATATACTTAATATAGACTTTTTATAGTCAATTTCCTCCACCCCAATCTCGCTCATCCATGTCTTTATGGACCTTGCTTTGTGACCTGCCGGGCTACATGCTCGGATAAGGGTCTGGTATGGATCCTGGGGGAACCCCCACACCGTTTTTTTTTTTGGTGTGGGGGATTCCCATTAAGATTCATACCAGATCGAAGGGTCTTTAATTCTTATTAAAGGGGGCTCCCAGATTCCGATAAGCCCCCCGCCCGCAGACTCCGACAACCAATGGCCATGGTTGTCGGGAAGAGGCCCTTGTCCTCATCAACATGGGGACAAGGTGCTTTGGGGTGGGGGCGCAGTGCCCCCCTGCCCCAACCTACCCCCATGTTGAGGGCATGTGGCCTGGTGTGGTCTAGGAGGGGGGGGGGCGCTCGCTCGCCCCCTTTCCTGACCTGCCGGGCTGGATGAGAGAGTTTGGGGTGGAGGAACTTGACTGGCCTGATCTCAACCCGATAGAACACCTGGAATAAATTAGAGTGAAGACTTTGAGCCAGGCCTTCTCATCCAACGTCAGTGCCCGATCTCACAAATGCACTTCTAGAAGAATTGTCAAACATTCCCATAGACACACTCCTAAACCTTGTGGACAGCCTTCCCAGAAGAGTTGAAGCTGTTATAGCTGCAAAGGGTGGGCCAACTCAATATTGAACCCTATGGACTAAGATCGTGATGCCATTAAAGTTCATGTGCGTGTAAGGGCAGGCGTCCCAATACTTTTGGTAATATAGTGTACTTACCATCCTCCTTGATCCAATGTTTTGCCCTGAGCGCTCCTGCCTGGCACTGTGCAGCCCTTAAAGCAAAATCTTTCTTGAGAGGGCTTCCTTGCAGAGTGTATGTGAGATGTAGCCCATTTTCTTCCTATGGATAAGTCATACTAGCGGTGGCCTCCAGTCTTGCACCCTTTCGGGAACATCCATCCAGAATACTTTCTGTAAAAAAGGCTGTGCGGCACTGTGCAGAGCAACATAGCAAAGAAAACCATATTGAAGAGGAAGCTAAGCTTTTCCGAGTGGTCAGTGAGAAATTGCAATTATTTTCAACTTTGAGTTGGGAAGTCCAAGCAAAAGTGTGGCCATATTTACACAATAACATTGATCAAAGATGCCCATGTTTGGTAATACAAAAAAAATGTTTGGGCAATGATGTCACCATTATTCCTGCCCTTTCCCTATTATTGCAGATGACAACTTGGTGAATCAGATTACATGCTTGGATTAACCACTTGACCTCCATAAGATTAACCCCCGTTCATGACCAGGCCATTTTTTGTGATACGGCACTGTGCTACTATAACTGATAATTGCGCCGTCATGCAGTGCTATACATAAATTACATTTATGCATTTTTTTCCCCACAAATAAAGAGCTTTCCTTTGGTGATATTTCACCACCACTGGTTTTTTTTGTGCTATAAACAAACAAAGACCAGCAATTTTGAAAAACAAATATATATTTTTTTACTTTCTGCTATAAAACATATCCAATAAAAAAATGGTAAAAAAAATCCCAATAAGCTTACATTTATTGGTTTGCACAAAAGTTATTGCGCCTAAAAACTATAGTATATATATACTGGAATCTTTTTTTATACTAGTAATGGCGGCAATCAGCAACTTATAGCAGGACTGTGATATTGCGGCAGACAATCTGACGCTAACTGACACTTTTGACACTCTGTGGGAATCAGTGACACTAATACAGTGATATGCGCAAAAAATGTGCACTTTCACTGTACTAATGACACTAGCTGGGAAGGGGTAAACATCTAGGACAATTAAAGTGTTAAACTAACATTTGAATAAAAAATTTGACAAAAAAAAAAAGCTCTGCCTCCATGGCATCAAAGGGGGCAGGGTCATCCAGTTACGCCACGGGGTGGCCCCACCCTCAGCTATATAACAGCTGTCATGGCAGGTGAAGCGTCACTCGTCGGGAGCCGCTCATGGTGGCAGGGCTGTTGCAGGGTTTTTTTTTCAGTGACGGTGGTGGAATAGAAGATGAATGGACATCACTGGACATTTTTCTTTTCTAATAAAGGACTTGTCCCTGAGTGTCTCCTGTCTTTTTATAATTTTTGACACTTTTTTTGGTGAAATGGTAGGGGTACAATGTACCCGCTACCAATTCAAATAAAGGGGGGGCAGGATCTGCGGGTCCCCTTGTTAAAGGGGGCTTCCAGATTTCAATAAGCCCCCCTGCCCGCAGACCCCACAATCACATGGGCAAGGGTTGTGGGGATGAGGCCCTTGTCCCCATCAACATGGGGGCAAGGTGCTTTGGGGTGGGGGGGCGCAGAGCCCCCCCCTGCCCCAAAGCACCCATCCCCCCATGTTGAGGGCATGTGGCCTGGTACGGTTGAGGAGAGGGGACGCTCTCTCGCCCCCCCCCTCTTTTCCTGCAGCCAGGCAGGTTGCGTGCTCGGATAAGGGTCTGGTATGGATTTTGAGGGGGACCCCTACGCTGCAAACTTCCTTACTTAAGAATCCCTTATAGGCGAAACACTTTTTTTAAAGGTTACATATTTAGAGTTGCAGAGGAGGTCTAGTGCTAGAATTATTGCTCTCGCTCTAACGTTCACGCCATATGTAACCTGTGTGTATCTGGCTCTGATACTAGCCAGTGCCTCATCAGCCACTGACCTCACCACACATCCCTGGTATATATATATATATATACACCCTGTTTCCCCAAAAATAAGACCTACCCTGAAAATAAGACCTAGCGTTATTTTCCAGGAGGGCTGCAATATAAGCCATACCCTGAAAATAAGCCCTAGTTAAAAATGCTTGTAAAATCCTATAATCCACTCTATTACAGTAGTTTATAATGTGCAATGTGTGTGTTTCTGTAATATAATTGCGGGGAAGAGAGCTCCGGCGGGTAACAGACGTGCAGAGCGGCACTATAACAAAGGTATTTGGCACAATTATATTACAGAAACGCACACATTGTACATTATATAATACTGTAATAGAGTGGATTATAGGATTGTACAAGCATTTTAACTCAGTTCACACTGGGGATTCCTGGCAGGGAGGGAGAGGGGGAGAGAAGACATCACATTACATGGTAAGACCTACCCCGAAAATAAGCCCTATTGTGTCTTTTGTTGGCATAATTAATATAGGACCCGGGCTTATTTTCGGGGAAACACGGTATATATATATATATATATACACCTACAGTGCTCACAATTAGACAATCTAGCCGTGATCACCACAGGTAATTGCTGGCTATGCGAACAGTCACGAATCACTGCAGCCACCGACAGCCTGTCATTGCAGAGTATGGGTTAAGAAGCCACAGCTTTCCGCATGCACCTGGCAATTCCAGCTGAAGGAATCACAGAATTCTTGCTGCTATATCCATCTGAGGAGGTCTTTATTAAAAAATTGGCTGTTCCCAATGTTAATCCAGCAATATCTCTGCTAAGGATGAACCAGTGTTTAAAGACCCCAATGACAAACGTTTGGAAAATTTAGAAAATTCTTGTTTTCCTAGTTGGCTCTGCATTGAAACCTGCAATATTAGTCTGTTCAACCTAAATTTGGACTTAACTCACATTAAGGGTTCCAGCTTCTATCTATATTCATCCTTTATTTTTAGAGCAATTAGAGCTCATGGCGACAGCCCTACACTATTGTGTGGATCAGTTAGTTGATGTCACCCATGTAATTTTCTGAATAAGCCTCCTATTAGTAAATGTGTGGAGAACTCTTTAATTAAAAGATTGGTCTGAGAAACAGCAATGTAAAAAATGTAGCAGAGGTAAGGTGCTACAACCCAATAAGATGAGGGAATTTTCCAGAGCTGTCAGGTGTGGAGAGATAGTCGCACAGCTGCAATGGCAATCATGAAAAAAAATCCGCAATTCCTTGTTGCTCTTTAAAATCTTCAGAATGTATTTGTTCTCCATAAAAGTCACAGTGTCAGACTGCAAATGTAAACGCATTTCAGCCTTATGGGCCATGTTCACTACAATGGATGCAAGTGTTGTCAGTGGCTAGATGGAAGGACTGCCTTGTGCTGGGAGTTGGAATGCAAGCTAATCCAGCTTTGTGGAGGCTTCCGGGTCCTCGCGGCCCACTCCGTATATATCGGCTGTCCGCTTAACTCACAAGGTTGCTTTCCTTTCCATTAGGGTTGTCCCGTGACCATATTTTTAGGACCGAATACAAGTACCGATACTTTTTTTCAAGTACTTACCGATTCTTTTTTTTAATGTCATGTGACAATTTGACTAATTGGCACTGACAGATGGATGGCACTTATGGCCACTGACAGATGGCAATGATAGGCGGCACTGAAAGGTGGCACTGATAGATAGAACCGATGTCACTTATGGGCAGGCACTGAAATGCAGCACTGATTGGCAATTGCATAATAAATTACATGAATGATGAGAAGAGAGGAAGGATTTTGCAATGCTATATGGCATATAACATTGCAAAATCCTTCCTTTCCTCTCATCATTCATGTCATTTAACTTCTAGTAAGTATACTGTGACACCCATATTGGTACACCTTGAACTTGGCTGCAGTAAACCAGTAGCGGACATCTTGTTACACCCAGCTCATATAGTTTGGGCTGGGTGTAACAAGATGTCTGCTGCTGGCTTACTGAAGCCGAGTGCAGGGTGTACCAAGATGGGCGTTGTGATGTTTACCTTTCGACTGAGACACAGAACGTCACTTCCTGTACCGAATGTGACTGCTCCGGTCATTGTTTTGAAAGGAATATGTGGCGGCACCCTGCACTCCTGCCTCGTCCAGCTTAACCCTGGGATCCGCTGCTGCCAGACCGATCTCCGCTTCGCCCTCTCCATCAGCCGACTTCTGGTTCCAAGTATCGGATGTGGCATCGGAAGCATTTGTGCGAGTACAAGTACTCGCACAAATGCTCGGTATCAGTCCCAATACCACAGTAGTATCGGGACAACCCTACTTTCCATGTTACCGCCGTCATCTCTGTGCCGATACCGTTCTATATTTGGAGCATGTGTACTCAGCCTTGGATAGTCTAAACCAGGGGTCTCCAAACTGCGGCCCGAGGGCCAGATGTGGCCCTTTGCTAGCCTTTATCCGGCCCTTGGGGCACAATTCCTCCCACTGACATGAGGCGCTATTCCTCCCATTGACACCAACAATGGGGCACTATATTATTCACTGATACCAATGATGGCATACTATTCCTCCTACTAATAGGGGGAATACTCCTCTTCCTATTGACCACCAACCCTGAGGCCATATATGTTCTCACTGATGCCGGGCCCGTGACTTTTTCTTCCCTTGCTAGCCCCAATCCGGCCCTCCTAAAGTCTGAAGGGCAATAAAGTGGCCCTTTGTTTGAAAAGTTTGGAGACCCCTGGTCTAAACTTTTCATCTCAATCAGGACATTATACTACTGTGTCTTTCCGGCTTTCATACATAAGAAACAAATTTCTCTTTGCTGTCTGGATGCAGCTTTTCCTGTTCAGGTTCACCTTGCAGTCACTGCTTACAATAGAAGATTTGCAGTGCCTTGAAAAAGTATTCATGCCCCTTGAAATCTTCCACATTTTGTCATGTTACAACTAAAAAACGTAAATGGGAATGGTTTAGATCAAAGAATATTTATGTGTTAGAATGGCCCAGTCAAAGTCCAAGAGTGGCAAGAAGAAAGCCATTGTTGAAAGAAAGCCATAAGAAGTCTGGTTTGTGAGAAGCCATGAGGGGGACACAGAAAACATGTGGAAGAAGGTGCTCTGGTCACATGTAACTTTTTGGCCTAAAAGCAAAATGCTGTGTGTGGCAGAAACCTCAGGCCCCGTACACACGTCCGAGGAACTCGACGGGCAAAACACATTGTTTTGCTCGTCGAGTTCCTTGTGAAACCGCCGAGGATCTCGGCGAGCCAACTTTCCCCGTTGACTAACGAGGAAATAGAGAACATGTTCTCTATTTGCTCGACGAGATTCTCCTCGGCCGAAAGTGTACACACGGCCGGGTTTCTCGGCAGAATTCAGCTCCGATCGAGTTTCTGGCTGAATTCTGCCGAGAAACTCGGTCGTGTGTACGGGGCCTAACACTGTACATCACCCTGAACATGCCACCCCCACCGTGAAACATGGTGGTGGCAGCATCATGTTGTGGGGATGCATTTCTTCAGCAGGGACAGGGAAGCTGGACAATGACCCTAAACATACATTGAAATGGTTTAGATCAAAGCCTATTCATGTGTTAGAATGGCCCAGTCAAAGTCCAGACCTAAATCCAATTGAGAATCTGTGGCAAGACTTGAAAATTGCTGTTCACAGACGCTCTCCATCCAATCTGACAGATCTTGAGCCATTTTGCAAATAAGAATGGGTAAAAATGTCTCTCTCTAGATGCGCAAAGCTGGTAGAGGCATCCCCAGAAAGACTTGGAGCTGTAATTACAGCGAAAGGTGGTTCTATAAAGTATTAATTCAGGGGGGCTGAATACAAATGCACACCACACTTTTCACATATTTATTTGTAAAAAAAAAAAAAAATGAAAACCATTTAGCATTTTCCTTCACAATTATGTGCCACTTTGTGTTGGTCTATAACATAAATATCACAATAAATCACATTTTATGTTTTTGGTTTTAACATGAAAAAGTGTGGAAATTTTCAAGGGGTATGGATACTTTTTTTTTTTAGGCACTGTAGCGGACCATAGATGGGTAGAATTTCAAATGAAAAGAAAAATAAAGTTCTAAGAAAGTTTGTTTTTATAATCATGAAATCATTAAATAAATGATTGGGTCAAATCAATGTTAATTTTTGACTGCAGTGTCCAAAAAAATTGGAGCAGAAAAAAGAAGCAGGATGGGTTTTTTTCTCGAATGAACACATTTTTAATAGTGTATGTGTATAGGAAAAAATTGTGTGGAAAGGAATTTTATATCAGATTAACCACAGTGTCATAGAAAGTGTAATCCCAGAATAATTGGTGTTGAGGAAAAAATAATAAAGTTGTGACTTTAAATACACCTCTATGTACACTCAAATAGGAACCAACAATGTTTTATATATATTAAAAAAACACAATTTTTATTTTATACAATTTTAAAATATCAAAGAAATGTAGCACTGACATAGCTGCCTAAAATACATCACAATAGATAGTCCACTAGTCCTTAGTGTGGATCTACGCGTTTCGTGGCTGCCCAGCTTCGTCAGGACCACTCAGATGTAGTGCAATAGAAAGCAAATTTTGATAGTCATAAAAGCAAATCTACAAGATAAAAAAAACACAGATCAAAAAGGTAATATTTATATATAACAGTAGTATATTCTTACATTTTAATCACACATTGGTATAAATCAGAGCATCATGTTACAGAAAAGACATTCATATTATATACTAGAAACATGTCTCATGTATGACAGCATAAATAAGCCTACTGGTAGGCTACTATTGAAC
Source organism: Rana temporaria (assembly GCF_905171775.1). Classification (NCBI taxonomy): domain Eukaryota; kingdom Metazoa; phylum Chordata; class Amphibia; order Anura; family Ranidae; genus Rana; species Rana temporaria. The sequence continues at coordinate 43,052,828 of NC_053494.1, forward strand.
CAACAACTCTTCCCTACTCTGTATGATCACCTCATGTAATTGGGGTAAGTACACCCTCTTTTTGCTGTGTTATCTTTGACCACTATCATATGCTTATTTATGCTGTCATACATAAGGCATGTTTCTAATATTATAATTTTATATATATATATATATATATATATATATATATATATATATATATATATATATATATATAAATATATAAAACTAGTGACCAAATACTCTGCTCCATACTTTCCGCCTAGACTTAGTTACTCACCAAATGGGCACTGCCATTTTGTACAGCATACAGTCATGGTAAAGACATCAAAGCCCTTCCTATAACAATTATTTGACACTATTGTATATCAGTAGCAATGGGGAGGGGTTAAGGAAGAATGGATCTAAACTGCTGACTTTCGACAAAAAGTCAAAGTTTTCACATAAGCTACTGTGTGGAATGAACCCAGGATTGTCTTAATTATATCCTTTACAACTCTACAAATTGTAAATAGTTAAGCCTCAAATATCTACATCTATTCAATTTGTACATGTTTCTTAAGAACTGTAACTATCCACCTTTTAGCTGTTTGTTCGACTATTGAATATTAATAAAAACTTGTGTAAAAGAAACAACCATAGGAGCATGGCATTTTTATTATTTTTTGGTGTATAATTCCATTTTGTCTGCATATACACATACACAGTATACTGTATATATAAAACCACTTTGTTCATTTAAATGGTGAAAGTGTTACAATAAAAGATAAGCTTAAAATCTAATAAAATGGCTTTGGAAAAAAATAAATAAAAATAATGTGCCAAAGATATTTATGGCTTTCAAATACTTTTTTTATTGTACCTTTTGTTTTTGCCTAATAACCATCCCCCCTCTCATGATTCATGGTCATTATAACAAAAATGAGTGTACACTGTGATTTAATATGACAGCCACATACAAAATAAGGTTAACATGTGACAGCTGTGACATTTGAAGTCACGTAACTGAATACAGCACAATAGAATGTATTGAGGACATGCAAATTTCAACCCTTCCTGAAATGTATTAACTGACGACAAAACAGACACCCATAGAATACGTGTGGGATAAAGTTTAACTTGCCACCTGCCATTATTTATTATGGAACCTAAATAATTTATAATATATATATATATATATATATATATATATATATATATATATATATATATATATATATATATATATATATATATATAGTGTGTATGTATGTATGTATGTATATATACATATACTCTCTCTCTCTCTCTCTCTCTATATATATATATATATATATAAAATTTTAAATTATTCATTCTAATTTTGAGTTATTATGATAAAAGAAAAGTCAAAAGTTAACTTTATGTGATGAACCATTGTCCTCATTGAATGACCACTGTAACTACCAGTAAATAAATATCATAAGAACTTGAGATATAAAAAAAACAATTGAATGCAGTTGTGTGTTTCTCATAATGAAAACAATTGAATGTATTGCATCTAGCATAGGTATCTAAGCAGTGGCAGCTGGTTTATTACATTTTTGGGGGGGCAAACATAAACCCCCCGGTCGACCGGTGGCAAGATTCCCCCCTCCCCCCCAGCTCCCACTTGGTCGGGTCACCTGCACTAGAAAGGGAAGCAGATGACACCGCTGTACAGTGAAACCTTGGATTAGGAGCATAATCCGTTCCAGGAGAATGCTTGTAATCCAAAGCACTCGCATATCAAAGCGAGTTTCCCCATAGAAGTCAATTGAAACTAAGATAAATCGTTCCACATCAACTTCAATTGCATGCAATATTGCATGTGGCCAGAGGTGGGGGTGGCGGAGAGATTCAGAAATACCGTATTTTCCGGCGTATAAGACGACCCCCTAATTTTCCAGGAAAATATTTGGTTTTGGGATATACTCACTGTATAAGACTACCCCCTTTTTTTCCAAGCCCCACTGTGCCATTACATGCCCCCACTGTGCCATTACATGCCCCCACTGTGCCATTACTTGCCCCCACAGTGCCATCACATTACATGCCCCCACAGTGCCATCACATTACATGCCCCCACAGTGCCATCACATTACATGCCCCCACAGTGCCATCACATTACATGCCCCCACAGTGCCATCACATTAAATGCCACCACAGTGCCATCACATTACTTTCCCCCACAGTGCCATCACATTGCATGTCCCCACTTTCCCCCCCACTGTGTCATCACTCACGTTTTGCAGGCCGGTGACAGTCTCCGTCTGCTGCGAGCGTCCATGATTTCAAAGCCGCGCGCCGTCTTCTCAGCATGTCCTGTGATTGGCAGAACACAAATTTTCCCAGTAGCGCCTCTGTTCTATGTTCCGCCAATCACGGATGCCTTCTCATCTCGTCCGAGGATGAGAAGGCATCCGTGATAGGCGGAAAATAGAACAGAGGCGTTGCTGGGAAGATTTCTGTTCCGCCTATCACAGGACAGCGAGGACGCGCTGAGAAGACGGCGCGCAGCTTTGAAATTATGACGATCGCAGCTGCACGGAGACCATACCCGGCGTATAAGACGACCCCCGACTTTGGATGCATTTTTTTGCATCCAAAAAGTCGTCTTATACGACGGAAAATACGGTACTCTGAGACCGATCGGAAAGGCTCAAAAGTATTTCCGAGTCACTGGCGCCCCTGCACCTCTGGCCAAATACGGTACTGCACACACAGAAGCTTGAATCCTGCTCCTTTTGCGAGACACTCTCAAACCGAGTAAGGATTAAAAATAAAATAAAAAATGCTCGTATTGCAAAATGCTTGTTAACCGCGTTATTTGCAATCCGAGGTTCCACTGTATTCAATATTTCTAATAGGGAAAGTAGGGTCACCTACCTGCCTATGCTGTCTGGTAGAGATGTGGAGTCTTAAATTTGGCCAGACAGATTTGCAAATCTTTTATAAGATATGACCGGTAACAGATATGCGTTTCAACTGTGTATTTAGCTGTCTGCCTGGAGTTCAACTTCAAGGCTTAATTCACTAAGGCCGGTGACATACTCTAACATACTTTATTATATATCATCTCTTAATAATTTTCTCCTGAAGATGTTCAGCTCACAAAGATCAATATAGCTGTGAAGTTTTCTCATAAATCGTAATTTTATCTCACAAAGTGTTATTTTATCACCACCGCAAATGGCTTCTTTCCCTTCTCTCCTCACTAGACAGTGAAATTCACTGTTCTCACTAGCCTGGAGCAATCATCTATGCAATTATTTTTGTGAATTGACTGCTTGATGGGCTTTCTATAGGAAAGAACAGTAAGAGCCAACACATGGTCAGTGCAGTGGCTCAAGAAGACAGAAGTAGATCCCGGTGACTTTCAGTGGTAGATTAAAACTTCTGCACAGAGGAGTGTATTATATACACTGGTGATCAGGCTGGTGGGGTTTCATATGCATATAAATGACTACCCTTAAAGTGGATGTAAAGCCCCTCTCATCCTTTCTAAACTACTGCCATAGTGCTGATCTATAAGGATATAGACGCCTCCTGCATGTATCCTTACCTGTCAAATGTCTCCCCTCTGTCTGTTATAAGAACTGAAAAACTGCAGATTCTGTGGGTGGGTCTGTTGTCTGGAGCTCTGTGGGTGGAGTTGTGATGTCAGTAGACTCCCCGCCCACCTCTACACTCCCCTTGTCAACATGCATTTTCTCCTGTGTATTCCTTACACTAAATTCTGCTATGATCACTAACATCCAGTCAAAATCCAGAAAAGCAACCACATGACTTCAGAAAAGGAGTGGGGGTGGGAATTAAAAAATAATGCCTGTCTCCAGGCTAGTGCATGAGATATGTAAATAACCTGTCACTCACAGCAAGGGGGCGGAACAGACTAAGATTTTTCTCTGTAAATCTGTTTTATTTCACAGAATAAAAGCTGGATTAACTCTGTGTGGAAAGACTGGGGACAGATAGGAAATCTTATACTGTATATTGTGACATCAAAAAAAAAAAAAAATTCGGGTTTACATCCACTTAAACCACTTCCTTACTGGGCACATATACCCCTGCCTGACCGGGTGAAATTTCAGCTTGTGGCACTGCGTCACTTTAACTGACAATTGCGCGGTCGTGCGACGTGGCTCCCAAACAAAATTGACGTCCTTTTTTCCCCACAAATAGAGCTTTCTTTTGGTGGTATTTGATCGCCTCTGCGGTTTTTATTTTTTGCGCTATAAACAAAAATAGAGCGACAATTTTGAAAAAAAGACAATATTTTTTACTTGTTGCTGTAATAAATAGCCCATTTTTTTTTAAAAAAACATTTTTTTTCTCAGTCTAGGCGATACGTATTCTTCTACATATTTTTGGTTAAAAAAAAAAAATCTCAATAAGCGCCTGGTTTGCGCAAAAGTTATTGTGCTTACAAAATAGGGGACAGAATTATTATTATTTTTTTTTTTTTTACTACTAATGGCGGCGATCAGCATTTTTTTTGTGACTGCGACATTATGGCGGAGACATCGGACACTTTTGACACATTTTTGGCGCCATTCACATTTATACAGCGATCAGTGCTATAAATATGCACCAATTACTGTATAAATGTGACTGGCATTGAAGGGGTTAACACTAGGGGGTGAGGAAGGGGTTAATAAATGTGTACCCTGAATTGTGTTTTAACTGTGGGGGAAGGGGGGTGACTAGGGGAGGTGACCGATCTATGTCCCTATGTACAAGGGACACAGATCGGTCTCCTCTCTCCCCTGACAGGACATGGATCTCTGTTTACTACACACAGAGCTCCACATCTTGTCCCTGTAGCCGCCGATCCCGAGTGCCTGGCGGACATCACGGCCACCAGGCACGCACATCGGCATCTCAGCGATGCGAAGGGCATGTGCGCGCCGCCGGCGCTCGCTCGCCCCCCAGTGGCCTGGCGAAGCGCAGGCCGTAAAAACACGGCCAGTTAGAGAAGTAGAACCACCCTGCGGCCGTACAAAGTCGTACGGCCGCCGGGTAGTGGTTAACCTCCCTGGCGGTCTTCCCGAGACTGACACGGGGTTAGATTTTCTTGCTACTATCGGTAACCCCGTGTCAGTCACGGGCTTGCCTCGCTAGATCCACAGGCACTTTTTACTTACCTTGTCCCTGGATCCAGCGATGCCACCGCGCTGTGTGAGCGAGCGGGACCTCGCTCGATTCACATAGTGCCTCCGTGTGACGCCGATCTCCGTTCCCTGCGACGTTACGACGCACGGGGACGGAGAACGGCGCCAAATTCAAAAACGTAAACAAACACTATACACACAGTATACTGTAATCTTATAGATTACAGTACTGTATGTAAAAAAAACACACCCCCCCTGTCCCTAGTGGTCTGCCCAGTGTCCTGCATGTCATTTTATATAATAAAAACCTTTTTTTCTCCCTGCAAACTGTAGATTGTCCATAGCAACCAAAAGTGTCCCTTTATGTCAAAAATAGTTTTAGACCAGCTAAAAAACAGCGATAATAAATTATAATCACTTGCAGAATTGTGCGATAGCGATTTGTGGGGAAATTCGTCATAACAAAATAAAAGTAATGACAGCGACAATTCTGCAACTGAGCAAATTTCAGTGATTTTGATTTGATTACATTATTGAATAATTTTTATTATAATTATATTATTATTTGTTATAATTATTTATAATTATTTATTATATTATAATTTATAATTTTGTTTTTAAAAAAATGTAATACACGGGATGCCTATTAGAAGCTTGTTTGGTCAGATTTAAGTGAGTTATTTCTAAAAATTACAGACCTACAATATAAAACGCCAAATTTCCTTGCAAATAATGGTACCGCTTTTAGCATGTTTTTTCTGAAAGAATCATACCGCCAGGGAGGTTAAGGAAGAACTCCTGGAAGCAGTGTTTACATCTACAACTGGTTTTGCAGAAGGAGTACTTATTTTTGGCGATTTACATGGCTATAACAGTCCCCGAGATACAGAAAAATCTAATACGTGATAGCTCTGTATCATACAGTACTACAGAAAACTTAGTATCTCTCCTGCAGCACCCTCTTAAGGCAGTTAGGGATCCATTGGTCAGTTGGGCAGACATTTCACATCAGGAGTCCTTGACCTTTAGAAGAGATGGGTGCCAGTCGATTTGGCAAAATAAACTTAAAATTTTGATCCCATCATAACTCAGGGAGAGAAGGTTAGGCCATAGGACGTACAATATATAGATTTATTTATTCGGTACGTAAACATAAACGTTGGGTACGTAAAACGTGATGTACTGCCAATATCCAATTTAGATGCGACCACTAGAACACAAGGCCTGCGGGCCGAATCTGGCCCTCCAGGCCATTTCATGTGGTCCTCGCATCTCTTCTGCAGCTGCCAGAGAGCTCCAGCCCTCCTCTGGTCCTCTTCTAGAACCCTTACTTTCTGCTTTCAAGCAATGCATCCAGCTTCTCCCCAGCAGCAGCATAAGGAAAGGGGGTGCACTGTGATGTAAGGGAGAGTGGGGGACTTAACCTCTAAAGGTGGGGTGGCTCTTGACATCTAATGTAAGGGGAACGGATGCACTGGACATCTAATCTTACAGCTACAACCGGTCCTTTTGAGGGCAACCATAATGCTGATGCGGCCCACGATGAAATAGAGTTCGACACCCCTGGGTTACACCCAAGGCCCAATCTTTCTGCACCTGTATGTAAATTCATAAAAATTGGGGGGAAAAAATGGCATGGGTGGACCCTTTGGGATTCTAACCACTTCCCTATGAGCACATTGTAAAATGACATCAGCAGGCGCACTCACTCCCTCCTGCAGCCCATCATAGTATCAGAGTACCTGTTTCCAGCCCATTAGACTACCCGAGTACCTATCTGCAGCCCATCAGAGTACCAGTGTGCCTATCTGCAGCCCAAAATAGGGTCATTTGGTGGGTAATTCCATTGTCCTGGGGCTCCAGGACCTTCAAAAGTGTGATAGGTAGGAATTAAATTAGATGTGTAATTTATGCTGCTGGTGGTGCTCCCTGCATGTTAGGCCTCTCTATGTGGCCAGGCTGTGAAAAAGTCTTACACATGTGGTGTCGCCATTCTCAGGAAGAGTAGCAGAATGTATTTTGGGATGTAATTGGAAGTATGCATATGTTGTGTGTGAGAAATAAGGGTCTGATATGAATTGATTTTGGGGGGGAAACCACGCCATTTTTTTTCCATTTTGGCGTAGGGTTACCCTTAAGATTCATATCAGACCCGAAGGGCTTAGTATGGACTAGAGGGGGGACCCCACGCCATTTCTTTTCATTCTGTTTAATCTGTATTGCTGGGATCCAGCAATACATTACAGCCGCCCGCAAGCAAGTTTAAATTAAATGTTTTCCTTTAGAAAATGTCATTATTGCTGCAACATGTTCTATACATCACACAGATGCTCCACTTTACAGGCAGACTAAGGGGACCCCCAGGCACTATATTTAACTAATATTTCATTTTTATTGTTTCACTTTAAGCATTATTAAAATCACTGCTCCTTTAAAAACAATTGTTTTAAAAACTTTTTATGTTCCCCGGGGCAGTACCCAGGTCCCCAAACACGTTTTATGTCAATACCTTGCATATAAGCCTTTAAAATTAGGACTTTTTATTTTTCATGTTTGTGTCCTATGGACTATAATAGCGTTCGCATGTTTTCTAGAACTTTTTGCCCGTTTGAGAACCAGGGGGTGTTTGGCCCATCCCTAATCATATCTAGCTGATCCCCCTGGAAGCTGGAAATCACTGTAGTAGGCATACTACAGTGATCTCCACTAGCTTCCGAGTCCCATGCCCAGGGCTCGACAATTTTTTTTTTTTTTGTGAGCTGGCGCCATCTGGTGGTGAGCCGTTGGTATTACAAGTTATTACCACCAGATGTGTAAGCTGGCGCCATCTGGTGGTGGCCGTTGGTATTACAAGTTAAGCATTACAAGTTAAACAGCAATTCTAATGTCATTTTTCACTATTTTCACTGCCATCTTCTTCCCTCTAATTAGAACCCCCAAACATTATATATATTTTTTATCCTAACACCCTAGAGAATAAAATGGCAATCATTGCATTACTTTCTGTCACGCCGTATTTGCGCAGCGGTCTTACAAGCGCACTTTTTTGGGGAAAAATTACACTTTTTTTTAATTAAGAAATAAGACAACAGTAAAAAGTTATCCCCATTTTTTTTTAATATTATGAAAGAATGTTACGCCGAGTAAATTCATACCCAACATGTCACGCCTCAAAATTTCGTCCGCTCGTGGAATGATGACAAACTTTTACCCTTTAAAATCTTCATAGGCGACGTTTAAAAAAATCTACAGGTTGCATGTTTTGAGTTACAGAGGAGGTCTATGGCTAGAATTATTGCTCTCGCTCTACCAATCGCGGCGATACCTCACGTGTGGTTTGAACACTGTTTACATATGCGGGCGCTGCTCACGTATGTGTTCGCTTCTGCGCGCAAGCTCGGCGGGACGGGGTGCGTTTTCTGGCTCCTAACTTTTTTAGCTGGCTCCTAGATTCCAAGCAAATTTGTCAAACCCTGCCCATGCCGAGTGGCCGCTCTGCTGCTTATTGAACACAGGAGGCGGCCTGCTCAGCACAGGCACCCTTCAGAGAACACTTTGCACTTTCTCAAATAATGCAAAGCGTTTTCCGATTGGATGACTTGGAGAGGTAGGGCTGTGACGTCACAATGTCCACCACATCCAGTCAGAGAACTCTTAGCGCTCATTGAAAAAATGCAGGGAGTTCGGTGAATTTCACCCTTGCTGAGCAAGCGACCTCCTGGTAGGGCAGCACAGGACCCAGAAGCCAATGGCAATCACTGTAGTAGTGATGGTCCAAGCTGGACTAACGTAATTGGAATTCAACTTTAAGCTGTTTGCATATACTGTATATATCAAAAATACTGTTTAAATACTGTTAATACAACTCTATTCGTTAAATTGAAAAGTACCACAGCCTCCCAGCTTTAGCTGCGAACCCTAATTTTATTAGCATCATAAATCTGGAATTGTAGCCTATTCATATGCTAATTCATATTATTTGTTAATGCTGATAATAGATCTGATGAAGGGCACACAGCCCACAACATTGTTTTGTGTGTTTGCCATGTTTGTGCTTTAATAGATTGGCCTCGGGGGAGAAGCAGTAAAATAGTAATGTTGCTTTAAATAGCTAGCAACATGGTGTGTTCCTGCATCTCATTACATGTCATCTGACAAAACCGGACTTGGTTGCTCCAGCCTTGTTCACAATGTGCCAACAAAGCAAATGTGGAGATTAGAATTTCTTCCATTGTTACAGAATTCAATTATACTGCCCACCGTCTCCGAATCAATAGAGAGCATTAGGAAATGTGCTGCAAAACACTGACATCTTGTGGTATTGGATAATCCTGGAAGATTAATAGGAAATTGTTTAGTGAAAGGTTGGAAAGGTGGAAGGTAAGGCCAGATATAAACATTAGTTGGTAATTAGCCTACTGCGTTTACCATAAGTCGCTCGTGTACTGGCGCCTTAAGTATTAGGAACACCGCGCTCAGCACCAAGACTAAAAACGTATACATTAACCACTTAACCTCTGGAAGAGTTATCCCCCCCCCCCCCCCTTCGCGACCAGGCCATTTTTTGCGATACAGCACTGCGTTACTTTCACTGACAATTGCGCGGTCATGCGGCGCTGCACCCACATAAAATTGATGTCCTTTTTTTTTTTAACAAATAGAGCTTTCTTTTGGTGGTATTTAACCACTTAAAGCGGTGGTTCACCCTAATAAAACATTTTTTTTTTCTATCGTTAAATTAGGCATAGTAGCGCGAGCTACAGTATGCCTGTATTTATTTTTTTAGCCCGGTACTCACTGTGCAATCCTAGCGAGACGATTCCGACTCCCCGTGGGGAATGGGTGTTCCTATCCAGAGGCAGCATGATTGACGGCCGACTATGGCGCGTCACGCTTCTCCGGAAATAGCCGAAATAGGACTTGGCGGCGCCTGCGCATAGTCTGTGCGCAGGCGCCGTGAAGAGCCGAGACCTACTCCGGCTATCTTCGGGGAGCGTGACGTGCCATCGGAATCGTCTCGCTAGGATTGCACAGTGAGTACCGGGCTAAAAAAATAAATACAGGCATACTGTAGCTCGCGCTACTATGCCTAATTTAATGATGGAAAGTTGTCAATAAGGGTGAACCACCGCTTTAAGAGCCGGACCATTATGCAGGTAAGGGCCAGTTTTTGCGATTCGGCACTGCGTCGCTTTAACTGACAATTGCGCGGTCGTGCCATGTGGCTCCCAAACAAAATTGGCGTCCTTTTTTTCCCACAAATAGAGCTTTCTTTTGGTGGTATTTGATCACCTCTGCGGGTTTTATTTTTTGCGCTATAAATAAAAAGCTACAATTTTGAAAAAAAATTCAAGATTTTTTACTTTTTGCTATAATAAATATCCCCTAAAAAGATATAAAAAAAACATTATTTTTTCTCAGTTTAGGCCGATACGTATCCTTCTACATATTTTTGGTAAAAAAAAAAAAAAAAAAATCACAATAAGCGTTTATCGATTGGTTTGCGCACAATTTATAGCGTCTACAAAATAGGGGATAGTTTTATGGCATTTTTATTAATATTTTTTTTTTACTACTAATGGCGTCAATCAGCGATTTTTTTTTGTGACTGCGACATTATGGCAGACACATCGGACAATTTTGACACATTTTTGGGACCATTGTAATTTTCACAGCGAAAGGTGCTATAAAAATACACAGATTACTGTGAAAATGGCAATTGCAGTTTAGGAGTTAACCACTAGGGGGCACTGTAGGGGTTAAGTGTGACCTCGTGTGTGTTTCTAACTGTAGGGGGGCGGGGCTGGACGTGTGACATCAGTGATAGTCGTTCCCTATATCAGGGAACAGACGATCAATGACATTGCCAGAGTGAAGAACGGGGAAGGTTTGTTTACACTCACATCTCCCCGTTCTTTAGCTCCTGTGACCGATCGCAGGACACCGGCAGCGTTCGGGTCCCGCCCACGGCTGGGCTCTTAAAGGCGACGTACCTGTACGTGCCTGTGCCCAGCCGTGCCATTCTGCCGATGTATATCGGCGTTAGGCGGTCTGTAAGTGGTTAATCACGCCTGTTTGTTTTTTTTGGCGCGATAAACAAAAAAAACAGACAATTTTGAAAAAGAGAACAATGTAAGGTTGATTTACTAAAAGCAAATGACTGTGCACTCTGCAAAGTGCGGCTGAACTCCGCAAGTGCAGTTTCTCCAGAGCTTAGTAAATGAGCAGAAGCTCTGCTGACTTCCATCATCCAATCATGTGCGAGCAAATATGCTGTTTTTTTTTTTTTCCCTTGCACGTGATTGGGAATTTTTTTTGCAACATGAAGCCTTACCTCATTTACTAAGCTCTGGAGCAACTGCCACTCTGCAAAGTGCAGTCTTTTTGCCTTAGTAAATAAACCCCAGTGTTTTACCTTCTGCTATAAAAGGATTGAAAACAATGGGCAAAATGTATTCTGCTACATATTTTTGGTAAAATAAATCCTAATAAATGTATATTAATTGGCTTGCGCAAAAGTTATAGCGTCTACAAACTATGTTTGTTAAAAAACTATTTTTATTTCTTCTTTTCTTAACCGGTTAACGCCCGCCGCATGTACATATACGTCCACAGAATGGCTCGTACAGGCAGATGGGCGTATAGGTACGGCCCCTCCTTGCCGCGGGTCGGGGGTCCGATCGGGACCGCGGGGAGCGATCCGGGAAGACGGCGCAGCTATTCGTTTATAGTCGCCTCCTCGCGATCGCTTCCCGGAGCTGAAGAACGGGGAGAGCCGTATGTAAACACTGCTTCCCCGTGCTTCACTGTGGCGGCTGCGTCGATCGAGTGATCCCTTTTATAGGGAGACTCGATCGATGATGTCAGTCCTACAGCCACACCCCCCTACTGTTGTAAACACACACTAGGTGAACACTAAATCCTACAGCGCCCCCTGTGGTTAACTCCCAAACTGCAACTGTCATTTTCACAATAAACAATGCAATTTAAATGCATTTTTTGCTGTGAAAATGACAATGGCCCCAAAAATGTGTCAAAATTGTCCGATGTGTCCGCCATAATGTCGCAGTCACGAAAAAAATCGCTAATCGCCGCCATTAGTAGTAAAAAAAAAAAATAATAATAAAACTATCCCCTATTTTGTAAACGCTATAAATTTTGCGCAAACCAATCGATAAACGCTTATTGCGTTTTTTTTTACCAAAAATATGTAGAAGAATACATATCGGCCTAAATTGAGGGAAAAAATGTTTTAGATATGTTTTTGGGGGATATTTATTATAGCAAAAAGTAAAAAATATTGAATTTTTTTCAAAATTGTCGCTCTATTTTTGTTTATAGCGCAAAAAATAAAAACCGCAGAGGTGATCAAATACCACCGAAAGAAAGCTCAATATGTGGGGAAAAAAGGACGCCAATTTTGTTTGGGAGCCACGTCGCACCACCACGCAATTGTCTGTTAAAGCGACACAGTGCCGAATCGCAAAACCTCGCCTGGGCATTTAGCTGCAAAATGGTCCGGGGCTTAAGTGGTTAATGTTAAAAAAATATTATTTTTTTTGTTCGTCTTTTTTTTTTTTTTTTACTATTAAAGTTGGTGATCAGTGACTTATAGTGCGACTGCAATATTGCAGCGGACAATCTGACACTTTTTGGTGGCCAGGGACAATAATACAGTGATCAGTGCTAAAAAGATGCACTGTCAGTGCTAATGACACTGGCTGGGAAGGGGTTAACATTGGGGGCGATCAAAGGGTTAACGGTGTGCCTAACCAGCGTTTCACTACACTGTGGGGGGTGCTTTTACTAGGGGGAAGAGATGGATTTTATTCCCTGCTTTGAAGTGACACACATTTCATCTCTTTCCTCTTGTCAGAACGTAGATCTGCCTTGTTTACATAGGCAGACCACCATTCTGCCTCTCTGCTCGTTGATCGGCAGGTGCCGGTGGACATCATGTCCCTGGCACCTGCCACTTAGCTCCTGCTGTGTGTGATCACAGTAGGAGCGAGCCGCCAGCCTTAAATATACGTGATCCGACGCAGAGGTGCCACCCTGTAGCAGTAAAACTGCTGTAGGCCTCCCATAAGCGGTTAAAGTGGAGTTCCACCCAAAAGTGGAACTTCCGCTCATCTGACTCCTCCTTCCTTTGCTGCCACAATTGGCACCTTTCGGGGGGGGGGGGGGGAGAGGGGACAGGATATCCGTCTTTGTCAGGTATCCTTTTCCACTTCTGGGAGTCCGGGTCCCAGCCTGTGACGCCACCGTGGGTCTCCTTCCTCCTCCCCCGGAGAGAGGAGCGGGCCTCATGCATGCGCGGTAGGGTTCCCGTTGTGAAGCCGAAAGGCTACACTGCCGGGTTCCTATACGCGCAATGGCCGCAGCAGCACCTGAGATTGCTGGACTCCAGGACAGGTAAGTGTCCATTAAAAGCCAGCAGCTGCAGTATTTGTAGCTGCTGGCTTTTTATTATTTTTTCGGGGGCGGAACACCACTTTAGGCACATTTGTCCTTGTTATGTGTCCCTTATCTGGCTATCTCTGTAAATGTATGGGTACATTCAGCAAGAAAATGGTGGGTAGTATAAGCAGGGCCGACACGAGACATTGTGCTGCCCGGGTCCAAGAATGAAAAGCTGCCCCCCCCCCCTCCAAAAAAAAAAAAAAAATCATGCCCACCAAAAGGCCCCCACATCCATTATTTTATATCATGATAATTAAAATTTTCAGGAAGTCCTACTTACCGTACGTGCAACAGCATTTCACCGCTCCCCCATCTTGGCACAAATGGGTGCAGTGTGAGTCAGCACAGTAGCCCCCCCCCACCTCACTTTGTGCAGTGAACATGTTACACCCATGGATGATATGCCACTGGTATAGGGCTGTATAGGGGTGGGCTAGGATAATAAAGTATATGAACAGGCTAGTGTCCATTAGCGATACCTCATCAGTGCCGCCTCATCAATGTCCATGAGTACCACCTCATCAGTGCACACCAGTGTCCATCACTGCAGCCCATCAGTGCCCACCGGTGCAGCCCATGAGTTTTTATCAGTGCCCACCAGTGCAGCCTATCAGTGTCCATCAGTTCAGCCTCATCAATGTCCATCAGTGCAGCCTATCAGTGTCAGTCAGTGCCACCTCATCAGTGCAGGCTATCAGTGCCCACTAGTGCAGCCCCTCAGTGCACCCTCATCAGTGCAGCCTATCGGTGTTCATCAGTGCAGTTCATCAGTGTCGCTCAGTGTTCACCAGCACAGCCTATTAGTGTCCATCAGTGCCACCTCAACAGTGACCACCAGTGCAGCCTATCAGTGCCACCTCATCAGACAATGCACAGGAAGCCATTTCAATGGAGAGAAGGACCTCCTTGACAGTCAGCTCACTACACATCCAATCCGTGCTCCAAGGATGTCAGTGCTGCCGCTCCAGTACTGAGCTGCACGGTGCACCTGCAACCTCTGCCTTCCCCTCCATGCAGACTGCATCAGGACAGGGTCAAAGAGTGAGTGGAGCTCCCGGGCCTGCTACCTCCCCTGTTCCCTGTGAACTACAGGCATCGTGAGACGGCCCCCGAGGTGCAGGCAGCGTAGGCTCCAGGAGCAGCTCAGTGACTGGCCCTGGGGCATTTCTCCCCCTGAAAGACGACTCTGGAGCCGCCCCTCTTAGGGTGCTTTCACACTGAGGCGTGCATCCGCGGTGACGGTATAGCTGCGCTATTTGTAGCACGGCTATACCGTCGTATTTACCGCGATATTCAGGCGCTAGCGGTGAGGTTTTAACCCCCGCTAGCCGAAAAAGGGTTAATACCGCCTGCGTTGCGGGCGGTATTACCGCGCTTTACAATTGATTTCAATGGGAAGGCGCGGTATAGGAGCGGTGAACACACCGCTCCTATACCGCGGTAAAGATGCGGCTAGCAGGACTTTCGGTGCGCTCCTGCTAGCGCACCGCTTCAATGTGAAAGCCTTCGGGCTTTCACATTGAACACTACAGGGCATGATTTTTCATGCGGTATAGCAGCGCAATTTTTAGCGCTGTACCGCATGAAAAACGCCCCAGTGTGCAAGGAGCCTTAAAGTGCCACCTGGGTTCCATGGACTCAGTGAGACCAATGGTAGGGCCGGTGTTCTGTCAAAATAACCAATTCATCAAGATCTCCAATTACGTCTCTTCCGGTTACTGTAAACCATCATTGATGGGAGATTTCAATGACTTGCCGCTTTGATGCAACACCGGCAAGCGCGTACACTCTGGTACAGGAAGACTTTGCTGTTTTGACACAACAGCGGGCAACCAGGAAAACGTTGTTGCTGCCGTTGAGGTGGCCATTTTGTTGGTTAGTATTGGAGCGGGCTAACAATATCCACTCATAATAGCGTGTACCGGAGTGTATATGGTTGCCGGCGTTGTGTCAAAACAGCATGTCCTCAAAATCTGAAATTACTGCCGATTTACAGTAACCGGAAGTGAAGCAATTGGAGATCTTGATATATTGCCTATTTTGACAGAACACTGGCCCTGAGTATAAGGGTGAAAGGTATATTGAATATTGTAAATACAACATCTCCCCGTTCTGTCTAGAGACACCGTCACTGATCGTGTTCCCTGTCATCGGGAACACGATCAGTGACGTGTCACAGCAAGCCACGCCCCCCCTACAGTAAGAATCACGCCTTAGGGAACACTTAACTCCTACAGCGCCACCTAGTGGTTAACCCCTTTACTGCCATTTTCACAGTAACCAGTGCATTTTTATAGCACTGATCGCTGTAAAAATTATAATGGTCCCAAGAATGTGTCAAAAGTGTCCACCATAATGTCGCAGTCACGATAAAAATGGCAGATCGCCGCCATTACTAGTAAAAAAAAAAAAATTAATAAAAATGCTATAAAACTATGCCCTATTTTGTAGACGTTATAACTTTTGCGCAAACCAAACGCTTATTGCCATTTTCTTTACAAAAAATAGGTAGAAGAATACGTATCGCCTAAACTTAGGAAAACAATTTTTTTTTTTCTATCATTTTGGGGAATATTTATTATCGCAAAAAGTAAAAAATATTGAATTTTTTTCAAAATGATTGCTCTATTTTTGTTTATAGCGCAAAATATTAAAAATGCAGAGGTGATCAAATACCACCAAAAGAAAGCTCTATTTGTGAAAAAAAAAAAAAGACATCAATTTTGTTTGGGAGCCACGTCGCACAATTGTCAGTTAAAGCGACGCAGTGTCGAATCGCAAAAAGTGGCCCGGTCATTTAGCAACAAAATGGTCCGGGGCTTAAGTGGTTAACCAACTCAAAACAGGAGTCTTCTAGCTGGATTCAGAGACGCCGCCTTAACTTTAAGGCGGCGTAGCGTACCATATTTACGCTACGCCACCTTAAGTCAGAGAGGCAAGCACTGTATTCACAAAGTACTTGCCTCCTAACTTACGGCGGCGTATCGTAAATAGGGCCGGCGTAAGTGCGCCTAATTCAAATTAGGATGAGGGGGCGGGGTTTATGTTAATGGGGGGTGATCTGACGTGATTGACGTTTACGAAGGGCAAATGCGCCATCCGTGTACATATCCCAGTGTGCATTGTGCCAAAGTACGCCGCAAGGACGTATTGGTTTTGACGTGAACGTAAATTACGTCCAGCCCTATTCACAGACGACTTACGCAAACGACGTAAAATTTTCAAATTTCGAAGCGCGAAACGAAGGCCATACTTAACATTGACTAGTCCAGCTATTTGATGGAATAACTTTACGCCTGAAAACGCCTTACGTAAACGGCGTATCTTTACTGCGACGTTCGTGAATAGGCGTATCTAGTCATTTACATATTCTACGCCGAACTCAACGGAAGCGCCACCTACCGTGTTTCCCTGAAAATAAGCCCGGGTCTTATATTAATTTTGGCAACCAAAAACACGGTAGGGCTTATTTTCGGGGTAGGGCTTACTATTGTGCGGTCTTCTCTACCCCTCTCCCTCTCTGCCAGACAGGAATCCCCTGTGTGAAGTAAATGAATGTATTGTGTCAGGTACCTTTATTATAGCGCTGCTCCTGGCTTCCATAGCCTGAGCTCTCTTCCACAAGCCAAACTTTACAGATGGAGGGGGCTGACATCCCCCACTGACAGGAGAAGGAGATCTGAGTGCCGCTCTGGGCTTCCATAGCCTGCCTGAGCTATCTTCCACAAGCCGAGCATTGCAGAGGGAGGGGGGTCGAGAACCCCCGCTGACAGGCAGGAGAAGAGGAGGAGACAACCACTTCAAACTAGATCTTCTGTTGGTTGGAGTGTCGATAAGCTGTCTTGGATGGGATGGAAGGTCGTAAACGGTGGTGACCGTTACATCTTATTTTCGGGGTAGGGCTTATATTGCAGCCCTCCTGGAAAACCAAGGTAGGTCTTATTTTCAGAGTAGGTCTTACTTTCGGGGAAACACGGTAGCAGCCAGCCTAAATATTGCACCCTAAGATACGACGGCGCAGGCTGTCGTAATCTTAGCTAGGTTTAAGTGCATCTCAGTTTGAGAATACACTTAAACTTAGGACGGCGCAGATTCCGAGTTAGGTCGGCGTATCTACTGATATGCCGGCCTAACTCTCTCTGAATCCAGCTAATCAACTGCATATTCACCAAACATAGAAACAAGAAAGGGACTGTATATTAGCCATTTTACACTAGGTGGCGCTCTACTGTTGTATAAGAAGACGAAATGTAAAATGTTGCAGATTTTAAGTGTATCATCCATTGAAGTGTGTGTGTGTGCGTTTATATACTGTGTGTGTGTGTTTATATACTGTGTGTGTGTGTGTGTGTTTATGTACTGTGTGTGTGTGTTTATATACTGTGTGTGTGTGTGTGTGTTTATGTACTGTGTGTGTGTGTTTATGTACTGTGTGTGTGTGTGTGTGTGTGTTTATGTACTGTGTGTGTGTGGTATAATGGTAGAATAAATAGGAGAATCCTTGAAAGGCGGTGACATAGTACTCCCAGGTTATTTTGGGGCTAATATGATAGAACTGTGTAGAGACTGGGACCCCTGAGCTGCCACCGATTACCTGTCTTCGTTCTGGTGTCGACTGGCATCATAGCTTAGACAGGGCAAGGGTGTCATGCCCCCCCCCTTTATTCCTCAAGGGCACTGCGTTTACGCATTATGATTGGTCGCTCAGACCCAAAACAGGTAATGATGCTTCGTCAGTGCAGGGCAGTGGTTTGGGGGGGTCATGCCTACAGGTATACATACCTCAAGGGGAGGGGTGGGGGGTTCCTATGTGCAGACACTGTCACTCTGCTTCCCTATATAGAGATTCTCTCTCTCTCTCACTCTCACTCTCACTCTCACTCTCACTCTCTAAAAAAACAAGACTTAAATAGGAGGACAGTGGCCCATATTCTCTCTAAATGTCCGCGGGCGGCGCGTAAGGCATTTACACTCCGCCGCCCCAAACTACAGGAGCAAGTGCTGTATTCCCCAAACACTTGCTCCGTAGTTTGGGGCGGCGGGAGTGTAAATGGCCCGGCGTAGCCACGCGTATCTTCAAGGGGGCGGCTTCTATCTAAGTAACTGCGCATGCGCCGGGCTTAAAAAAGCCCAGTGCGCATGCTCCAGTTCTCGGCGGAAAACGTTAATGACGCCGACGTGTGCGTCATTGACGTAAAGTCATATTCAAGAACGACTTAGGGAAACGACGTAGCCCACGGAAAAACACGACGCGGACCCGACGCTATCCGTAACATGGCCTACGTGGGACATGCGGAAACTTACTCCTCATATAGCAAGAGTAAGTTTCCGCTTACGCAAACGACGTTAGCAAAAGGTACGCGACGCGAAATCGTTCGGGAATCGGCGTAGCAGGCTCATTTGCATAAACAAATGAGACCTTCACGTAAATGCCATCTAGCGGCGGGCGGCGTAATTACATTTAAGATCGGACAGTGTAAGTGACTTACACATGGCGGATCTTAAGTGTATCTATGCGAAAATGATTCTAAGAATCAGTCGCATAGATACGCGGGCCAAAAAAGAGAGATACGATGGAGTATCCGGAGATACTCCATCGTAACTATACTCAGAATATGGCCCAGTATGACCAAGTACCTGACCACCTAGTGGTAGAAGAGAAAGTCAGTTTTTAAAAACGGATTTAATTTAAAACATATTGGAAAAACTATAAATGCTATTTAACCACTTCAGCCCCGGAAGAATCTACCCCCTTCCTGACAAGGCCATTTTTTGCTATACGGCACTGCATCGTTTTAACTGACAATTGCGCGGTCGTGCAATGCTGTACCCAAACAACATTTGCGCTCTTTTTTTTCCTACAAATAGAGCTTTTGTTTGGTGGTATTTGATCACCTCTACGGTTTTAATTTTTTGCGCTATAAACAAAAGAAGAGCGCCAGTTTTGAAAAAAAAAAACACAATTAGCCAGATTCCGGTAGGGGCGCGCATCTTTAAGGCGGCGCAGCGTATTGTATTCACGCTACTCCGCCTTAAGTCAGAGAGGCAAGTACTGTATTCACAAAGCACTTGCCTCCTAACTTACGGCAGCGTATCGCAAATGGGTCCGGTGTAAGTGCGCCTAATTCAAATGAGGATGGGGGCGTGTTTTATGTCAATTACTCGTGACCCGACATGATTGACGTTTTTTTACGAACGGCGCATGCGCCGTCCGTGTACATATCCCAGTGTGCATTGCTCTAAAGTACGCCGCAAGGACGTACTGTTTCGACGTGAACGTAAATTACGTCCAGCCCTATTCACGGGCGACTTACGCAAACGACGTAAAATTTTCAAATTTCGACGCGGGAACGACGGCCATACTTAACATTGACTAGGCCAGCTATTTGATGGAATAACTTTACGCCAGAAAACGCCTTACGTAAACGGCGTATTTTTACTGCGAGGGGCGCACGTACGAACTCAACGGAAGCGACACCTAGCGGCCAGCCTAAATATTTCACCCTAAGATACGACGGTGCAAGAGACTTACGCCGCTCGTATCTTAGCCTAATTTAAGCGTATCTGGTTTTCAGAATACGCTTAAATTTGCGACAGTGCAGATTCAGAGTTAGGCCGGCGTATCTACTGATACGCCGGCCTAACTCTCTCTGAATCTAGCTATATATCTTTTACTTTGAGGGCTTTCACACTGAAGCGGTGCGCTGGCAGGACGGTAAAAAAAAGTCCTGCCAGCCGCATCTTTGATGGGCTGTAGGAGCGGTGAATACACTGCTCCTAAAGCACCCCTGCCCATTAAAAACAATGGGGCAGCGTGGCCGTGGCGGGCGGTTTTAACCCCTTTTCAGCCGCAAGCGGGGGTTAAAAGCGCCCGCTAATGGCTGAAAATCACGGCAAAAACTACGGTAAACTTTACCGTCAACACCCCAGTGTGAAAGTACCCCAATACCAAAAAATAAATAAACTGGCTCCTAACTTTTTTAGTTGGCTCCTACATTCAAACACATTTTGTCAAACCCTGCCCTATACTACCCCGACCCATCATTATAATACCCTATACTACCCCAGCCTGTCATTTTAATACCCTATACCAGGCCTCGACAAAATCTGGGTGCCCGGTCGCAATTGAGACAAGAAATTGTGACCTGGCACCCGGGGAAGCTTAGGCCTGCAGAAGTCTGCGCCGTCAATTGCCGGCGGTCACGGCGGGGGAGGTAGAAGCGCATGGAGACACAGGTAATTGAGGCCGCGGCTTTGCGACCTTGTGCAGGCCCAAGCTTCCTTCCGTGATCTGGCGCCATCTTGTGGTGGCTGTTGGCATTACAAGTAAAACAGCAGTTCTAATGTATTTTTCACTGTTTTCACTGCCATCTCCTTCCCTCTGATTAGAACCCCCAAACATTATATATATTTTTTATTCTAACACCCTAGAGAATAAAATGGCGGTCTTGCAATACTTTGTCACACTGTATTTGCGCAGCGGTCTTACAAGCACACTTTTTTGGGGGGAAAAAATAAATAAGATAAAATAATAAGTTAGCCCAATTTTTTTTTATATTGTGAAAGATAATGTTAAAAAAATAAAATAAAAAAATAAAACACAAGCTTACTTACCGACCAGCTCGCAGACAACCAAATCAACCCGTCTAACTGTATGCATTAAAAACCGGGCTTTAGTCTGCACACATTTTTAAATGCATGCGTAAGCTACAGGGCCTCGTCAAGGCACCCTGGTATCTGTAGTCCCCATCACCAACTTATAAGTGACTCCACAGTGGTAGCACATGCATTCAGATGATAGGTGGAGGCAATGGCGTAGCGTGGGTTGTCAGCGCCCGGGGCAAGGCAAGTCATTTGCGCCCCCAAACCTGCGGACTTTTCGCACTCCCCGAGTCCCTTCCCTTCCTACAATAGTACGGACCTACCTGATTCCTACACTGACCTACCCGTTTTCTATACTTACCTACATGGTTCCTATAGTGACACACAGACCTACCCGATTCCTATACTGAGCACTACACACTGACCTACCTGATCCCTTTACAATACACTATCCACCGACCACTACACTACACTACACTTCACCTGATTCCTATACTGACCACTACACAATACTACACCCTTTAAGACCCCTGCTCATGAGCATCAGAAGTGGGAAAATTTACTTTTTTTTATTTGGTGGTATTTTTTGGTAGTAATAAATAAATAAATAAATAAATAAATAAATAAATAAAATAAATATATATATATTCAGTCAATATAAAGAAGGATTTTTCTTTAACTAATAATTTTTTAAAAAAGCCCATTTTCCTGGCCCTACAAAGGGTACAAACAAATAATGCTCACATATGAGACATATCAGGAATGCGATTTTTCTGTGTTTTTTTTTTTTTTTTTAAAGGACCGCCTAACGCCGATATACGTTGGCAGAATGGCACGGCTGGGCACAGGCACGTTGCCCTTTAATTGTTCAGCCGTTGGTCGCACGCATTTCCTGCGGCGCTCTAGCAACCTGGTCCGAAGCTCTGTGACCACGGACCTGATCGCCGCCAGTGTCCCGCGATCGGGTCACAGGAGCTGAAGAATGGGGAGAGGCGAGTGTAAACACACCTTCCCCGTTCTTCTCTGTGGCAGTGTCAGTGATCGTCTGTTCCCTGATATAGGGAACGACGATCAGTGACATCACATGTCCAGCCCCGCCCCCCCTACAGTAAGAATCACTCCCTTAGGACACACTTAACCCTTTATCGCCCACCTCCTGGTTAACCCCTTCACTGCCATTGTCATTTTCAGTCATCAGAGCATTTTTATAGCACTTTTTTCGCTGTGAAAATTACAATGGTCCCAAAAATGTGTCAAAAGTGTCCGATGTGTCCGCCATAATGTCGCAGTCACGGAAAAAAAAAACGCTGATCGTTTACATAATTAGTAAAAAAAATATATATTAATAAAAATGCCATAAAATGATCCCCTATTTTGTAAACGCTAGAACTTTTGCACAAACTAAACGCTTATTGCGATTTTCTTTTACCAAAAATAGGTAGAAGAATACGTATCGGCCTGAACTGAGGAAAAAATGTTTTTTTTTTTTATATATATTTTTGGGGGATATTTATTATAGCAAAAAGAAAAAAAATATTGCATTTTTTTCAAAATTGTCGCTCTATTTTTGTTTATAGCGCAAAAAATAAAAACCGAAGAGGTGATCAAATACCACCAAAAGAAAGCTCTATTTGTGGGAAAAAAAGGACGCCAATTTTGTTTGGGAGCCACGTCGCACGACCACGCAATTGTCAGTTAAAGCGACGCAGAGCCGAATCGCAAAAAGGCGCAAGGTCCTTTACCTGCATAATGGTCCCGGGTCTTAAGTGGTTAATAAAAAAAAAAAACAACAAACACGAGAATTTTTTTTTTGCCCCATTTTACTTTTAATACGTTGGGGGGGGGGGGGGGGGGGGGGGGGGGGGTCAGATCTCTATTAACCACCAAATAAAAGCCCAGATGGTTCTGACAAAAAACAAGGTGTAAGTCACATGGGGTACCTCAGGATTTTGCATTCTTTTATAAGGAGCCATGACTAAAAAAAGGTCTAGAAATACTGGAAAAGGAAGCGACATGGTCATATCTCATGGAGTTTAGTAAATACAAGGGATTTACTAAAGACAACTAGACTGCACTTCACAAGTGCAGCTGCTCCGATCGTTCCCGAGAGGCAGGGGGGGGAATCAGACGCACAGGAGGGGGGGGGGGGGATCAAAACGCACCAAGATCTACTTTGCGGCATTTGTGGCCTGTAGGGCCGCCCATGGAGATCAGTGATTGGATGGTGAGGAGTCACTGCCCTGGAACCAGCATGTCCATAACAAGGCGAGATCTGTGACCCTCCCCCACTACTTCCATAGGACCTTCCCAGCCCCGCCTCCTACACACAGCCCAGCGACCAATCACCGGGCTCAACACTGTCATTAGGGGAGGGGCTTAGCTGGGGCATTGAAACCGACACGACAGGTATACAGGATAGCCCAGGACAGATCAGAGGGGAATATATACACACGACAGGTATACAGGATAGCACAGGACAGATCAGAGGGGAATATATACACATGACAGGTATACAGGATAGCACAGGACAGATCAGAGGGGAATATATACATGACAGGTATACAGGATAGCACAGGACAGATCAGATGGGAATATATACACACGACAGGTATACAGGATAGCACAGGACAGATCAGAGGGGAATATATACACATGACAGGTATACAGGATAGCACAGGACAGATCAGAGGGGAATATATACACGACAGGTATACAGGATAGCACAGGACAGATCAGAGGAGTATATATACATGACAGGTATACAGGATAGCACAGGACAGATCAGAGGAGTATATATACATGACAGGTATACAGGATAGCTCAGGACAGATCAGAGGAGTATATATACATGACAGGTATACAGGATAGCTCAGGACAGATCAGAGGAGTATATATACATGACAGGTATACAGGATAGCACAGGACAGATCAGAGGGGTATATATACATGACAGGTATACAGGATAGCTCAGGACAGATCAGAGGAGTATATATACATGACAGGTATACAGGATAGCACAGGACAGATCAGAGGGGTATATATACATGACAGGTATACAGGATAGCTCAGGACAGATCAGAGGAGTATATATACATGACAGGTATACAGGATAGCACAGGACAGATCAGAGGGGTATATATACATGACAGGTATACAGGATAGCTCAGGACAGATCAGAGGGGTATATATACATGACAGGTATACAGGATAGCACAGGACAGATCAGAGGGGAATATATACATGACAGGTATACAGGATAGCACAGGACAGATCAGAGGGGTATATATACATGACAGGTATACAGGATAGCTCAGGACAGATCAGAGGGGTATATATACATGACAGGTATACAGGATAGCACAGGACAGATCAGAGGGGAATATATACATGACAGGTATACAGGATAGCACAGGACAGATCAGATGGGAATATATACATGACAGGTATACAGGATAGCACAGGACAGATCAGAGGGGAATATATACATGACAGGTATACAGGATAGCACAGGACAGATCAGAGGGGTATATATACACATGACAGGTATACAGGATAGCACAGGACAGATCAGAGGGGAATGTATACAGGACAGATCATGTATTAGAGTGTAAGCTCTTAGTGTAAAGTCACACACTGGAGAGATATGAATGGTGTATAATAATAATAATAAATGACACACAGAGGAGGGGGAGGGGAGATCTCTCACACACAGCCCCTTACCGGGAAGACATGGTTGGCCCTCCTCTGTTCTTCCTCCGGAGATCTCCGCACTCCTCATGTCACAGCCAGCCTTCCCTCACTGCACAGAGGTGCTCTCTTGTGCCACCTGCAGGCTGGAGGGAGGAAGGAGAAATCCTAATCCTCTCTTCAGCTGCCGAGTCTCGTGCCAGCATACAGTGTGGATCGGCGGAACGTCACAGCGCAGCGCGTGCTGGTGGATGAGTCATAAACCGCTCGCCTGACACCAGCGCCATTTTGAGGCAGTATTCGGACGAGGGAGCGTCTTCTACTTTCTTGTTTTCGAACAGGACAGGACAGCGCTCCAGGTGGAATCATCCGAGTACTACAACCACAGCGACTTCACTAATCTATCGGAGAGAAAGTAAGTGTCATTATTTTCCATGTAACCTTACAGGTGAGGCCGGGCAGTGATGTTCGGGGGGGGACATTGGGGGGTAGGCAGTGTGGAATGATCGCAGCAATCATAATGATCGCCACCCCTACACTGTCCCAGCTTTGTGATCATCACAAGTCCATGGGGGGGAGGGCGGTGCCTGTCTCCCCAGTCATCCAATCAGATCAGGCTGTCCCTCGGGGCAGGGGTGTCACCCCCCTCCATCACCATAGACCCCCCCCCCCCTCTCCTAATTATGCTTCCCCAATCTGCCATTATAATACCATATACTATACCAATCCATCATTATAGTTCCCTGTACTACCCCAATCCATCATTATAATACCCTATACTACCCCAATCCATCATTATAGTTCCCTGTACTACCCCAATCCATCATTATAATACCCTATACTACCCCAATCCATCATTATAATACACTATACTACCCCAATCCATCATTATAGTACCCTATACTACCCCAATCCATCATTATAATACACTATACTACCCCAATCCATCATTATAATACCCTATACTACCCCGATCCATCATTATAGTACCCTATACTACCCCAATCCATCATTATAATACCCTATACTACCCCAATCCATCATTATAATACCCTATACTACCCCAATCCATCATTATAATACCCTGTACTACCCCAATCCATCATTATAATACCCTATACTACCCCAATCCATCATTATAATACCCTATACTACCCCAATCCATCATTATAATACCCTGTACTACCCCAATCCATCATTATAATACCCTATACTACCCCAATCCATCATTATAATACCCTATACTACCCCAATCCATCATTATAGTTCCCTATACTACCCCGATCCATCATTATAATACACTATACTACCCCAATCCATCATTATAGTACCCTATACTACCCCGATCCATCATTATAATACACTATACTACCCCAATCCATCATTATAGTACCCTATACTACCCCAATCCATCATTATAATACCCTATACTACCCCAATCCATCATTATAATACACAATACTACCCCAATCCATCATTATAGTACCCTATACTACCCCAATCCATCATTATAGTACCCTATACTACCCCAATCCATCATTATAATACACTATACTACCCCAATCCATCATTATAATACCCTATACTACCCAAATCCATCATTATAATACACTATACTACCCCAATCCATCATTATAGTACCCTATACTACCCCAATTCATCATTACAATACCCTGTACTACCCCAATCCGTCATTATAATACCCTATACTACCCCAACCCATCATTATAGTACCATATACTACCCCAATCCATCATTATAATACCCTGTACTACCCCAATCCATCATTATAATACACTGTACTACCCCAATCCATCATTATAATACACTATACTACCCCAATCCATCATTATAGTACCCTATACTACCCCAATCCATCATTATAATACCCTGTACTACCCCAATCCATCATTATAATACCCTATACTACCCCAATCCATCATTATAGTACCCTATACTACCCCAATCCATCATTATAATACCCTATACTACCTCAATCCGTCATTATAATAACCTATACTACCCCAATCCATCATAATAGTACACTATACTACCCCGATCCATCATTATAGTACCCTATACTACCCCAATCCATCATTATAATACCCTGTACTACCCCAATCCATCATTATAATACCCTGTACTACCCCAATCCATCATTATAGTTCCCTATACTACCCCAATCCGTCATTATAGTTCCCTATACTATACCAACCTGTCATTATAATACCCTATACTATACCAACCTGTCATTATAATACCCTATACTATACCAACCTGTCATTACAATACCCTGTACTACCCCAATCTGTCATTATAATACACTATACGCAGGGTTTGACAAAATGTGTTTGAATCTAGGAGCCAGCTAAAAAAGTTAGGAGCCAGTTTTTTTTATTTTTTTGGTATTGGGGTACTTTTACACTGGGGCGTCACAGGTGTTGACAGTAACGTTTACCGTAGTTTTTTCCATGATTTTCAGCCACTAGCGGGCGCTATTTAACCCCCGCTATCAGTTGAAAAAGGGTTAAAACCGCCCGCAAAGCACCACGGCCGCACTGCCCCATTGTCTTTAATTTCACCGCTCCTACAGCGCATCAAAGATGCAGCTGGCAGGACTTTTTTTACCGTCCTGCCAGCGTACCGCTCCAGTGTGAAAGCCCTCGGGGCTTTCACACTGGAGAGACAGCAGCGACTGTTTTAGGGCGCTTTGCAGGCGCTATTTTTAGGGGGGGTGTCACCTTTTTTCTCAAGTATTGGACAATTTAAGCAGAGGGCTGCACACCAAATGAAAAAGAGCCTAGTAGTGCTTAAAACTTTTTATTGCAGATTTAATTTTCATTTGGTGTGCAGCCCTCTGCTTAAAGCGGATGTTCCATTACAAAAAAAAAAAATTAAATGTCAGCAGCTACTAACACTGTAGCTGCTGACTTTTAATAAGGACACTTACCTGCCCTAGCCGCCAGCGATGTCGGCCCCCGCCGAGGCCGATCCTCGATCCTAGCAGCTCCAAGCGCCGCCATCCACAGTAAGGGAAACAGGCAGTGAAGCGGTACGGCTTCACTGCCCGTTTCCTACTGCGCATGCGCGAGCAGCGCGGCGCTTTGTGAATGGGCCAGCTGCTTTCTGAGACACACACAGTTCCCAGAATGCAGCGCGCCCTATTCACAAGAAGACACCCAGTGTAGGAGGAGGAAGAGAATCCACTGCGGACAATGAAGAGGCAGATTCCGCACTTCCGCATAGCATCAGTTATTTAGGGTGATTAAAAACATTTTTTTTTTTTCATTTATTTATTTTTTTATTTATTTTTAGATTTTTGATGGAATATTTTTTTGATGGCGGTCGTTGCAACTTTTTATCTCGCACGGTATTTGCGCAGCAATTTTCTAACGTGTTTTTTTTGGGGGGGGGGGGGGACAGTTTTGTGCTTAAAAAACAAAACCGTAAAGTTGGCCCAATGTTTTTGCATAATGTGAAAGGTGAAGTTACGCCGAGTAAATAGATACCTAACACGTCACCCTTCAAAATTGCACATGCTCGTGGAATGGCGCCAAACTTCACTACTTAAAAATCCCCATAGGCGACGCTTTAATTTTTTTTTTTTTACTGGTTACATGTTTTGAGTTACAGAGGAGGTCCAGGGCAACAATTATTGCTCTCGCTCTAACGTTCGTAGCGATACCTCACATGTGTGGTTTGAACACCATTTTCATATGTGGGCGGGACTTACGTATGCGTTCACTTCTGCATGTGAGCACACAGGGATAGGAGCGCTTTAAAAAAAAAAATTGTATTGTTCATTTTACTTTATTTTAGTTTGACACTTCCCCCCCCCCCCCCCCCCCCCCCCCCAAAAAAAAAAATTTTGATCACTTTTATTCCTATTACAAGGAATGGAAACATCCCTTGTAATAGGAATATGGCATGACAGGTCCTCTTTACAGTGATATATGGGGTCAATAAGACCCCACATCTCACCTCTAGGCTGGAAATCCTGAAAAACAAAAAAAAAACGATCCTGGCTTCGATCGTAGTGGTGAATCAGTAGAAGCACCGGAGGGCGGCGGGAGGGGGAACGTCTCCCGTTAGAACAATCAAACGGCGGAACAGCCGCTATGATCATTCTTATGGTGTAGGGAATCGCCGGCTGAAAAAGCTGATATCTGAATTATGCCTGTAGCTGCAGACATCATTCAGATATCCCCGCACAAAGTCAAGGACGTCATATGATGGCCGGTGGGCGGGAAGGGGGTTAAAACGCTTTTTTTTTTATTTAATTATTTTTTTTTAACACAAAGTTGTCCATTTATACAATATTTCTAACACATAGCATGTACACACCAAAAATTACACCCCAAAATAGATTCTCCTACTTCCTCCTAAGCACGGTGATGCCACATGTGTGAGACTTCCACAGACTGGCCACATACAGAGGCTGATCATGGCCGAGTATGGCTGGGTATCGCCAAGTATGGCTGGGTATGGCAGGGTATTGGGTATTGCAGAGTATGGCTGGGTATGGCAGGGTATTGGGTATCGCCAAGTATGGCTGGGTATTGCTGGGTATGGCAGGGTATTGGGTATTGCAGAGTATGGTTGAGCATGGAGGGATGGCTGAGCATGGATGCTGGATGTGACTGCAATTGTTACAGAGCAGCGCTGTGGGCACTACAGATCCAGCCCACAGCGCTGCTGCCACCGATCTCTCCCCCTCTCCTCTCACACTGTACACAGAGGCGAGAGAGGAACCGGCATCATTACATTTGACGGAGCCATCACGTGGTAAACGGCCGCTATTAGTGGCCATTTACCATGACCCGACGGTCACGGACATTCCCGTGTGCGCGCCCCAGGGGATCGCGATTCTTGGAGGAAATCAATGTACGCCCTCCCAGAATTAACAAACCGCCCTGTAGCCGTCATTCAGCTATGGGCGGGTGGTAAAGTGGTTAAGGGGCAAATCCTTCTGGTCCTTAAAGGGGTTGTAAAGGTTCAGGGTTTAAAAAGAAAACAAGTCAAACTTACCTCTGCTGTGAAGTTGGTTTTGCACAGATTGGCCCCGATCCTCCTCTTCTGGGGCCCTAAGCAGCGCTCCTGGCTTCTCCTCTTCTCGAGTGCCCCATCGGAGAAGCGCTCTACATCGTGGACACCCGTTTGGGCACGCTCCTCTGTCCTGCTTCTGTGTCTATTGACACAGAAAGCAGGACTTGGCCCCAGCGCCCACGTCATTGGATTTGATTGACAGCAGCGGGAGCCAATGCATTAAGGTGAAAAAACACAAGGGTTTACAACCCCTTTAAGTGGTAAACTCACTGGGTGCCTTATCTGCATTAAATTTGTTTCGGAACCTGTGTAATTCATATGTGTTCAGGTTTAAAGGGATGAGGTGGCAACCCTAGCTCTAGGACTCAGGGACGGTGTACAAAATGAATTGCACAGGATAACACTGCGTGCGATTTCCATGTGTTCCAGGTGCAGTACAATGTTGACCTATACATTTGATGGGGCTGAAATGGTGCCGCACCAAGATATATAAGACGCACAGGAAATAGATCGCATTCTTCTACTGTACCATACGATCCAATACAGCATTACATTTGGGACCTGCATTTGTCGTGTTATTAAGTTAACATTGACACCCACTGCAGATCACAACTGCAGTGCGTTTCCAATGCAGTGCGAGAAACGCACATGTAACGCAGGTTTCCCGCACTGGTGTGAACTGGCCCTTAGTCCAGCTTTGTGGGATTTTGTTCATATCTCGGGAAGGTCCAACAAAATTGGGACAGTTGGGAAGTATTGTTGATTGATTTGTACTAGAAGGGGGCAGGATTTGTGTTTGGGGCACTGGCGTACCAACGGGGAGCATAGGGGGGGGTGTCATGCCGCACCCGGGTGATACACAGGGCCGGCCGCAAAACTGCCTCTACCGCTCACTAACACAGGAGAGTGGAGCAGGAGGCAGAATGGGAGAGAAACACAGCTGAGTGTGGGGGATGGTGGGGGGAGGTCAGCGGCCACTCGGGCATCACATCGAAGGGATGGCTGGGGAGGGGGTGGGGCACAACTGAAATCTGGGTGGGAATTAGCACCCCCCCCCCCTGGATCCGCCTTATCGGTGTCTCTCCATCCAGCAGCTGAAACCAGCAAGACAGGGGGAGGGGAAGAAATTGACATCGTTCTGCAATTACTCTTAATCACCCCACCGTCTGATTCGCCTGCTGTCCGGGCCCCCTACAGGAGAACCGTGGTACAACCCTGATGGCGGCCCTGCTCAGGATCATTCAGTGACGCAGTATGAAGTCACCTACAATAATAAGTTATTAAGAATTACACCCAGCATACAGAATAAGAAAAGTGGTACTGTACAAGGTCCATACATACAGAATAAGAACTGATACCGAGAATTGCACTCGGCATACAGGACAAGAGAAGTTGTACTGTGTAGGGTTGATACATACAGAATAAGAACAGATACTGAGAATTATGCTCAACATACCCAGCCATTTAAATAACCATAGTACAGTTTAATTGTATGTAAAATCTTTAAAATGATATAACATTTGTTTGGCTACAGTGTTACATGACCAAAGTATTCCCAGTCAGTTTCCAGGCCTGAAAAGTTGGTATGAGATGTGTGATGTCATAGTGGGCTGAAGTTGTTTCATATCATTCCTGCACTGGTAGCTGATCGAGTCACATTGTGTTTCCTGCGATTATTAGCATTTTAATTCAAATATATTTCCATTATCATATTATTATTATTATTATTATTATTATTATTGTATATTTTACTATTAAATTTTTTTTGGGGGTTTTTTCTTTTCTTTTTCAGGTACAGCGGCATTAAGATGCCACGTGCTTCTCGACGCCGGTCAAGTGGAAGGCGATCACGCCAGGAGGGAGGAGCTGATCCGATCGCCCACCGGACGAGAGGACAGCTTCGGAGGAGACGAGAGGACGCTGCCAGGGATCCGCACCCAGCGCCTCCGAGACCACCGGCAATGGAGGACGCCGCCAGGGATCTGCACCCAGCGCCTCCGAGACCACCGGCAATGGAGGACGCCGCCAGGGATCTGCACCCAGCGCCTCCGAGACCACCGGCAATGGAGGACGCCGCCAGGGATCAGCACCCAGCGCCTCCGAGACCACCGGCAATGGAGGACGCCGGCAGGGATCAGCACCCAGCGCCTCCGAGACCACCGGCAATGGAGCAGCCTACCTGTTCCATTTGCCTATGTGAGTATGGTGCAGAGGACTCTATAGAAATAAACTGTACTCACAGGTTCCACTCTCCTTGTATCCACAGGTGGCTTGACCAAAGCCCGACTTGTCCCGTGTGCCGAACATTTATTCCAAGTTGGTACGTGGCTCCACATGGAGACGGTCTGATCATTATTGCTGTCGTGGGCATTGATGAAAATGGAGCCCCCATCCAGGTTTTCCGGAATGTATAATAACCTCTTTCAGATCCCCTGAAAACATCATGGGGTAATGTATACCAACATGTACATTTTCTGCTTACAGTAGATGATGTCTAGACAAAAAAAATATTCTTGACCATTACTACAGAAAAGGAGTCGCGTCACCTGATTGAACTAACACCTCTCAGGTGAACACTCCAGACCATTATTACCGAAAAGGAGTCACTTCACCTGATTGAACTAACACCTCTCAGATGAACACTCCAGACTATTATTACCAAAAAGGAGTCGCGTCACCTGATTGAACTAACACCTCTCAGGTGAACACTCCAGGCTATTATTACCGAAAAGGAGTCACTTCACCTGATTGAACTAACACCTCTCAGGTGAACACTCCAGGCTATTATTACCGAAAGGGAGTCACTTCACCTGATTGAGCTAACACCTCTCAGATGAACACTCCAGACTATTATTACCGAAAAGGAGTCACTTCACCTGATTGAACTAACACCTCTCAGGTGAAAATTCCAGGCTATTATTACCGAAAAGGAGTCGCTTCACCTGATTGAACTAACACCTCTCAGGTGAAAATTCCAGGCTATTATTACCGAAAAGGAGTCACTTCACCTGATTGAACTAACACCTCTCAGGTGAACACTCCAGGCTATTATTACCGAAAGGGAGTCACTTCACCTGATTGAACTAACACCTCTCAGGTGAACACTCCAGGCTATTATTACCGAAAAGGAGTCACTTCACCTGATTGAACTAACACCTCTCAGGTGAAAATTCCAGGCTATTATTACCGAAAAGGAGTCGCTTCACCTGATTGAACTAACACCTCTCAGGCCGCGTACACACGACCGGTCCAAACCGATGAAAACGGACCGAAGTCCAGTTTCATCGGTCCAAACCAACCGCGTGTGCGGCCCATCGGACTTTTGTCCTTCAGACCAAAGTTTTAGAACTTGCTTTAAAATCGAACCGATGGACGGCTGAGCATCGGTCAAAACCGATGGTTAGTACACAAAAGCATCGGTTCAAAACGCGTGCATGCTCAGAATCAAGTTGACGCATGCTTGGAAGCAATGAACTTTTTCAGCACGTTGTGTGTTTTACGTCACCGCGTTCTGACCCGATCGGGTTTTGAACTGATGGTGTGTACGCACTTCAGAACATCGGTCTGCGGCCTCAGGTGAACACTCCAGACTATTATTACCGTAAAGGAGTCCACCTGATTGAACTAACAGCTCTCAGGTGAACACTCCAGACTATTACCGAAAAGGAGTCATTTCACCTGATTGAACTAACACCTCTCAGGTGAACACTCCAGACTATTACTACAGAGAAGGAGTCGCTTCACCCTAATTGAGCTAATACCTCTCAGGTGAACACTCCACTTTGCAGGGGGGCAGCATGGAAAGAGTCCCCGTCGGCTTGTGCTACACTTTTAGTGTAGTGCCAGTCTTATGAGGTGGACTGGGCCGCAAGACAAATCGGTCTGGTGCCCCCATAAAGCAGCCGCACTACTGCCGGTATGATGGTGCAGACACAAGGGACACAGACATGGTCACCTATACCTGACAGGTAGGTAGTAGGACTCTCCTGCAATCCTTTGCTTGTATCAGTTTTACACATTAAAGAATCTTCATTTTATTTCTGCTAATTACTGATGAATGTTTATTTACTGACACACACTGCACTGGCATGCACCAACCTACACTAACACACATCCAGATGTACATAAACTGACTGACCGCTCCATGCTTTAGAGCATGGGTCTTCAAACTACGGCCCTCCAGTTGTTCAGGAACTACAATTCCCATCATGCCTAGTCATGTCTGTGAATGTCAGTGTGTTGCAATGCCTCATGGGATGTGTAGTTCTACAACAGCTGGAGGGCCGTAGTTTGAGGATCCCTGCTTTAGAGAGATGCACACACACACACAACCATATTAGGAGAGAGTAGATTGCACACACAGATTATAGGATGAGGCCTACTACATACATACACCCAACATTAGAAAAAGGATGACTAGCATCCTGTAGGGTAGCTTAGTGTAGTTAGTGTAGGTCCTGCCCTAGAAGAGTCTACCTTGCCGTGGTGGGCAGGCTTGCAATCTCTTGGTCAAAAGTGTGTCAGCGAATGGGTGAGAGGATCACTAGATCTTCACTTCTGGCCAATTGATTTTACCAAAGGACTCTTGGTTTATTCAGAGTATATATAGTTGGAACAGGAAAAAATGTGTATAGATCCATAATTATACTTTCATAAACACACAATAAAAATTTGATATATTTACATTTGAATTGCTTCCTCTTTTATTTAATCCTTTCATGACCGGGGCTCATTACCTCTTGGATGCCCAGGCCACATTTGCAAGGCTGGAAGAGGCTCTATGGCTACTTCTTCCTCTTCTGGTGTGTGTAGGGATGTGTAATATGTGTTTATGTATTAACATTTGTCCTAACCATGTACTGTATATATGTATGTACTGACAAGCCCCTAATGTGACCGTAGTGACAACAAGGTCCTCTCAATGAAGACATCAGGGGTCTTCTAGCTTCACCCCAAGAACAGGATATACGATTAAATCCTGTAATGAAACATTCCTCTTAACTAGGAAAAGATTATGGGCTAGATTCAGGTAGATGCGCCTGATCTTACGGCGGTGCAGCGTATCCTATTTACGCTACGCCGCCGCAACTTACAGGAGTAAGTGCAGTATTCACAAAGCACTTGCTCCGTAAGTTTCGGCGGCGTAGCGTAAATGGGGCCAGCGTAAGCGCACGTAATTCAAATGTGTAAGGGGGCGTGTTTTATGTTAATGTGTGTTGACCTGACGTGATTGACGTTTTGTACGAACGGCGCATGCGCCGTCTGTGTACATATCCCAGTGTGCATTGCTCCAAATGACGTTGCAAGGACGTCATTGGTTTCGACGTGAACGTAAATTACATCCAGCCCTATTCGCGAACGACTTACGCAAATGACGTAATTCAAATTTCGAACGCGGGAACGACGTCCATACTTAACATTGGCTGCGCCACCTAATAGCAGGAGCAACGTTACGCCGAAAAAGCCTTACGCAAACGACGTAAAAAACTACCGCCGGGCGCACGTACGTTCGTGAATCGACGTAACTAGGTCATTTGCATATTCTACGCCGAAAACAACGGAAGCGCCACCTAGCGGCCAGCGTGAGAATGCACCCTAAGATACGACGGCGTAATAGAATTACCCCGTCGGATCTTAAGCTAATGTCGGCGTATCTAGCTTTCTGAATACAGAAAGAAGATACGCCGGCGCAGCTTTGCTGAATCTAGCCCATCAAGTTTTCGGGGGAATTTTATATACATTTTTTATAAATGTTATTTTCCTTCACATTCCCCTCACCAAATATATATGGAATTCGTTCCTGTTATCCAGGGCTAGAGTATCTGCTCTATTCAGAAAAAGTGTTTTTCTGCCCTCACAATCTATACTTTAGTATCAAGCCTTTCTCTAGTCTCCAATATAATTATAAAATTCTCAATTTTAAGATCCCTTGCTTCTTAAAGTGACTGTAAAGTTTTACATTTTTTTCATTAAAATAATAAACATGTTATACTTATCTGCTCTGCGTAATGGTTTTGCACAGAGCAGCCCTGATCCTCCTCTTCTCAGGTCCCCCGTCGGCCCTCCTGGATCCTCCCCCTTGTCTGCTATGGGGCAAGTGTGTGCTCGATCCGGAGCCTCACTGTCTTTGTCGATTGTGTAAAAAAAAAATCTGCACTTGGTGACTATTAAATCACACAGTGAAAAGAATTGCGGATCTCAGAGAAAGCAACACTCTAAAATGAGTTTAAATACATCAACACCCAAAGATATGTCACTATAAGCTGGTTGGGTGCGCTGTCTCTTTTAAATTGTTACATCAATATGAAAAGCTTAATTGACAATGACACAATGACAGTGGGACTAGGCCCTGCCCCTGGGCTATGCTCACAGCTTTTGACTGACAGCAGGTTGAGCCAATGGCTCCCAATGCTCTAAGCCAGGGGTGTCAAACTCAATTTCATTGTGGGCCGCATTATGATTGTTCTCAAAAGGGTTGTATCTGTAAGAAGATTAGATGTCCAGCACATCCCCTCCCCTCACAGATGTCAAGAGTCGCCCCCCCCCCACCATCAGAAGTTAAGTCCCCCACTCTCCCTTTCGGTGTACCCCCTTTTTCTTTTTTTCTTTTTTTAATTTAAGTTTAAGTTTATTTTCTGAATATACCCCCTTTTTCTTATACTGCTGCTGGGAAGAAGCTGAATGCATTGCTTGAAAGCAGAAAGTAAGGCCGCGTACAGACGAGCATGCATGTACGATGAAACCGGTCCGCCGGACCGTTTTCACCGTACATGTCTGCCCGGGGATTTCTGTATGGTGGCTGTACTCACCATCATACAGAAATCCGCGCGTAAACAATACGCGGGGCGTGTCCGCGCCGTCGCCGCGACGAAGACGCGGCGACGTGGGCGGCCCTGCCAGTTCAATGCTTCCACGCATGCGTCAAAGTCATTCGACGCATGCGAGGGATGGCGGGCGCTCGGACATGTACGGTAGGTCTGTACAGACGACCGAACATGTCCGACGGGGCAGGATTCCAGCGGGTTGTTTTAAAACAAGTCTGGAAATATTTGCCCGCTGGGAAAAGGCCCGGCGGGCAAATGTATGCTGGAATCCTGTCCGCTCGGGCCTACACACGACAGAACATGTCTGCTGAAACTGGCCTGCGGACCAGTTTCAGCAGACATGTTCGGTCGTGTGTACGGCCCATAAGGATCTGGAGGAGGGCTGGAGCTCTCCTTCAGCTGCAGGAGAGTCGCAAGGGCCACATGAAATGGCCTGGAGGGCCGTATTCGGCCCGCGGGCCTTGTGTTTGACACCTGTGCTCTAAGCCAAGCCTGTGAGAGCGGGGCGAGTGGAGAAGAACTGCTGCAGACATGCATAGCGCTGGATCGAAATCGGGCTCAGTTGAGTATTAGGGGCGGGTGGGCACTATTAACCACTTGCTGACTGACTCACGTACATATACGTCGGCAGAATGGCATGGGCAGGCAAAGCAACGTCCCAGGTCTAGGGCAGCACTTTGCAGGGGGGGCATCATGAAAAGAGTCCCCGCCAGCTTTCGCTACACTTTTAGTGCAGCACCAGTCTTATGAGGTGGACTGGGCTGCAAGACAAATCGGTCTGGCACCCCCATAAAGCGGCCACACTGCTGCTGGTATGATGGAGATGGTGCGGACACAAGGGACAATGACATGGTCACTTATGCCTGTCAGGTAGGTAGTAGGACTCTCCTGCAATCCTTTGCTTGTGTCAGTTGTACATATTAGGGAATCTTCATTTTATGTCTGTTGATTGCTGATGAGAAAAATAAACAGATGGATTTATTTGTTCCTGCCCCTGCTCACTGCCTGGACCACATACATTCCTCACTGTGCTATATGTTTTCTGCTGCACCACTGGCATGGTTATATCCTCTTAGTCCTCCATAAATTTAGCAGTGCCGCCTTACCAGTGCCCGTCGGTGCCGCCTTATCAGTGCCCATCAGTGAAACTTTAAGCAAAACTTTTTTTCCATTTTGGATAGAGTAAGGGATGGTTATAGCCCCTGTTAATTTTTTTTTTGCCATCCGTTCATTTCTCTTCATTTCCTGCCCCATAGCCAAACAGTGAGAGGAAATCTCTGCAGATTAAGGGAACCCCCCCCCCCCCCCAAGGCCCTCAGAAGTAGTGTCCCCACTGGAATATTTCAGGGCAGGTCTTAAACAGGAAGGGGTGTACCTTGACAGGAAGGGGTGGATCATATTTATATTAGGGGCTGTACGAGTTTAGTCAGGCCTAGGGCAGCACAAAACCTAAATACACCACTGAGTCTAGTATGGATTCAGTGGGGACCACCCACACACCAACATTTTTTAAAAATGGGGTGGGGGTTCCCCCAAAATCCATACCAGACCCTTATCCGAGCATGCAGCCCGGCAGGTCAGGAAAGGGAGGGGACGAACAAGCACCCCCCCGCCTGAACCATACCAGGCCGCATGCCCTCAACATGGGGGATGGGTGCTTTGGGGCAGGGGGGCTCTGCGCCCTACCACCCCAAAGCACCTTGCCCCACGTTGATGGAGACAAGGGCCTCTTCCCGACAACACTTGCCTGGTGGTTGTCGCTGTCTGCTGGTGGGGGGCTTATCAGAATATGGAAGCTCCCTTTAACGTGGGGCCCCCAGATCCCAGCTCCCCCTATGTGAATGAGTATGGGGTATTGTACCCCTGCCCATTCACCAAAAAACAAAGTAGTGTAGTGTTAATAAATACAGTAAACAGTTTTTGACAAGTCTTTTAAAAATCGTCTTCTTCCTCTATCTTGTCCCGCATCTTCATCCTCCGGTCTTCTCCTCCCCCTGGTTCTTCCACTTTTCTTCTGTCTTCTTTGTCCGGTGTTCTTCTTCCTCTGCCGCCGCTCCCGCCGCCGCCGCTCCTGCCGCCGCCGCTCCTCCTTCGATGCTGTGTCCCGCTGATCTGTCAGCACCGATGTCCTGCATTACTTAAAAAAAACAACGGGGGCGTGGCAATCGGATTACGTCATTCGGTGGCCAAGCTCCCTTGTGACAGATCTATCATGCCCCAGGTGGTGACGTTACACGGGGGCGTGGCCTCCGGATGATGCAATCCGATTGCCACTCCCCCGCCATTATTTAAGTAATGCAGGACATCGGCACAGACAGATTAGCGGGACACAGCATAGGAGGAGGAGCGGCCGCAGAGGAAGAAGAACACCGGACAAAGAAGACAGAAGAACAGCAGAAGAAGAAGCAGGGGGAGGAGAAGACCGGAGGATGAAGATGCAGGAGAAGATAGAGGAAAAAGCGGAGAAGAAGATTTTTAATATAAGACTTGTCAAAAACAGTTTACTGTATTTATTAACACTACACTACTTTTCTTGTTAAAGGAGGCTTCCAGATTCCGATAAGCCCCCCGCCCGCAGACCCCGCCAACCACCAGGCAAGGGTTGTCAGGAAGAGACCCTGGTCCCCATAAACAGGGTTACAAGGTGCTTTGGGGTGGGGGGGTGCAGAGCCCCCCCGCCCCAAAGCACCCATCCCCCTATGTTGAGGGCATGCGACCTGGTATGGCTCATCCCCTCCCTTTCCATACCTGCCGGGCTGCATGCTCGGATAAGGGTCTGGAATGGATTTTGGGGACCTAATGGCGGTCAAAAATAGGTAGAAGAATACGTATCGGCCTAAACTGAGCAAAAAAAAATGATTTATATGTTTTTGGGGATATTTATTATAGCAAAAAGTAAAAAATATTGCATTTTTTTCCCAAAATTGTCACTCTATTTTTGTTTATAGCGCAAAAAATAAAAACCGCAGAGGTGATCAAATACCACCAAAAGAAAGCTCTATTTGTGGGGAAAAAAGGACGCCAATTTTGTTTGGGAGCCACGTCACACGACCGCGCAATTGTCAGTTAAAGCGACGCAGTGCCGAATTGCAAAAAGGGGCCTGGTCTTTTACCTGCATTTTGGTCCGGGTCTTAAGTGGTTAAAGGGGCGTGACTGGGGTGTGTGTACATACTTTTGCTAATTAATGTCACTCTATGTAACCATCAAGAAATGTATAACTCTGTAAATATAGCTAGTCAATTATAAAAATAGTATTTCTTTCTCGTACATCACGGGACACAGAGCACTTATAGTAATTACTACATGGGTTATAAGCCCACCTTCAGGTGATGGACACTGGCATAATCAAGACAGGAAGTCCCCCCTATATAACCCCTCCCACACCGGGAGTACCTCTGTTTTTTTTTTGTCAGTGTCTAAAGATGTTGGTCACGGTTAAACTGTTAAGTTCCATAAGTGGCCTGGACAGGTCAGGGGGCTACGTTATCGGATCCATTCAAAAGGTCTAATACAAAGACAAAAGTGATGGTACCCGAGCCTCGGCACGGAAGAACGAGGTCTTGCCTGTAACGTTTCTCTCAGTAGAACCGGTCCCTGGGATCCAGCATTGGTCACATTGCTAAATCACAGGTTTTCTGGCAGGGCACGATATAGGTCCAACAGGCAGTGGACCCTACGATCAGAGGGGACCCTGTGCTTGAAAGTCTTGCATGACACCAACCCGCCGTGATGGGTAAAGATTGGGTCACTGTGATATTCCAGTAGTACCCTGCGGTGGGAAGGGTAAGGTAAGAAGATCCTGTGTTCTTCCTATGGACTTCTTTTTTTTGAGTAGATGGTGTCTTGCCTGGTTTTGACCACCAGAGGGTGAAAGTAAAACATAACTAATGTTAACATCCCATGCTTACCTGTTGGAATGTGTCAGCAGTGCTTGTGGAGGAGTGCCTGCCTCTCTCTCCTGTATAGTCAGCCACCTGTTGGGGAGGGGACGATTTGGGGGACTCCACCTGGCACCTGGCTTGCCTGCCTCAAGCCCTCCGCTCCCCCCAGGGGATGGCAGTCGCGTGGGGGTGGCAAAGGGGGGTGTACGGCGCACATGCTGTGTATACAAGGAAGACGGGCAGCGGTGCTGAGCGGTCTCCCTCTGGGTGGTGAGTTCCCTGGGTAACCCCCTCCCCCCCCGGTCGGTGCAGCAAGGAGGGTGGACTTCTTAAGTGTTTTTCACTTAGTCCCTGAGGGCTGTCAGTGGGTGAATATGGAGTCAGTATCTGGCCTTTCTTTCCCTAAATTGCCAGAGGCAGCAAACGGTGCCCCTGCGGTTCCCATGGATACGCTGTCGGCAGTCCTGGAATCATTTGTTGCCAGGGTGGAAGCTGCGTAAGGGGGTAAAAAGCGCCCCCTCCCCCCACCATCTTCTGGGGAATGCTCTGACTCGGATTCGGGCCTGGCTGCGGCTCAGGACCCTGGTTCTGGTATGTCAGAGGGTGCGGACCGGGACCTCCCTGGTGAGGACCCAGGACCCAGGACCTCCCTGGGACCCCTCGTCCGGGTCAGTGCAAGACAGGGCACTTGTGAGTGCACTTATTGATGCTGTGAGGGACTCTCTCAAGCTGGAAGATGCAGCTGGGACTTCTGAGGGGTCTGTCTCCTTTGGGTCACACAAATTGAACCACTCTGTGAAAGTTTTTCCTTATGTTACTTTCTTTGATAAGTTCATAGATAAGGAATGGGAAAGGCCGCAGAAGTCCTTTGTGGTCCCTCAGCGCATGGCGGTCCGTTATCCTTTTGAGGAGAGCCTTTTGAAAAAATGGGCCTCTCCTCCAGTTGTGGACCCCCCGGTCTCTCGGCTAAATTAGGTAACCACTCTCCCGGTAGGGGGGACCCCCTGCCTTTAAGGACCCTACTGATAGGAGGTCCGAAGCTGAATGGGCAAAGATTTTGCAACAGACAGTAAAGGAGCATCAGCTTCCTCCAGAGTGCGTGAGGCTGGCTGACCAATTGGTACAGGGCCTTGTGTATGTCTGTGATGCCACTCTGGATGCAGCCCCCTTGATCTCCAGAGCCTCTGTATCTGCGATGGTACTGCGCCGCCTGATTTGGCCGAAATGCTGGTCCGCTGACCAAGCATCCAAAAAAGCTCTGGCAGATTTGCCCTTCAAAGGTGGGAGGCTTGTTGGTACCTCGCTGTACGACATTATCAAGGATGTCACTGGAGGTAAGAGCACACTTCTCCGGCAGTCCTCTATGTTTGTGGGCATGTGTTTATGATTTTTTCTTTTGTTTCTCTTTCATATCTTTTTTCTGCTCTCCTCGCTAAATACAGATACTGCTACCATCATAAATCGCAATATCCCACCCCTGAAGAAGAGGTTCTACAAAGTAAATAAGCCTTGGTGGAGGGGGGATTATGGTGTGGGGTTGTTTTTCAGGGGTTGGGCTTGACCCCTTATTTCCAGAGAATGGAACTCTTAAAAGGGGTTGTAAAGGAAAAAAAAAATGTTTCCCTAGCTTCCGTTACCTCATCCTTCGATTTTGCTTTTAAATGTCCTTATTTCTTCTGAGAAATCCTCACTTCCTGTTCTTCTGTCTGTAACTCCACACAGTCATGTGAGGCTTTCTCCCTGGTGTGGAGAAAGCCTCTTGAGGGGGGAGGGGGCGAGCAGGCAAGTCAGGACACTCTCTACTTTGCAGATAGAGAAAGGAGCTGTGTGTTAGTGGGCGTCCTGACACTCCTGCTCGCCCCCTCCCCCCTCAAGAGTCTTTCTCTACACCAGGGAGAAAGCCTTGCATTATGGTGTGTAGTTACAGACAGAAGAACAGGAAGTGAGAATTTCTCAGACGAAATAAAGACATTTCAAAGCAAAATGGAAGGATGAGGTAAGTGAAGGAGGACTGCACTAAGGTAAAGGAAGCCATTTATGGAAAAAAAATGTTTTTCCTTTACAACCCCTTTAA
The DNA here is from genome assembly GCF_905171775.1 of Rana temporaria. Lineage (NCBI taxonomy): Eukaryota > Metazoa > Chordata > Amphibia > Anura > Ranidae > Rana > Rana temporaria. The sequence continues at coordinate 43,095,499 of NC_053494.1, forward strand.
GGCGTCAGCATACCAAGACAATTTAATGCTCCCAACTTTGTGGGAACAGTTTGGGGATGGCCCCTTCCTATCCCAACATGACTGCGTACCAGTGCACAAAGAAAGGCCCATAAAAACATGGATGAGCGAGTTTGGGGTGGAGGAACTTGACTGGCCTTCACAGAGCCCAAACCAGAGTCCAGACCTGAAATTGGTAGAACACCATTGGGATGAATTAGGAGGGTAGACTGTGAGCCAGGCCTTCTCATTCACATCAGTGTCTGACCTCACAAATGCTTCTGGAAGAATTGTCAAACATTCCCATAGACACACTCCTAAACCTTGGGGACAGCCTTTGCAGAAGAGTTGAAGCGGTTATAACTGCAAAGGGTGGGGCCAACTCAATATTGAACTCTACGGACTAAGACTGGATGCCATTAAAGGACCGGAAGGATTTGCCCCCCTAATGACCAGGCCATTTTTTGCGATACAGCACTGCGTAGGTTTACCTGACTGCAACATTGCGGCAGACAGATCAGACACTTTTTTGGGACCATTGACATTTATACAGCGATCAGAGCTAAAAATAGCCACCGATTACTGTGTAAATGTCACTGGCAGGAAAGGGGTTAACACCAGGGGACAATCAAATGATTAAATGTGTCCTAGGGAGTATTTCTAACTGTGGGAGCTGGGCCTGCTTGGAGGAGACAGATCGCTGTTCATAATCAGCATGAATAGGAGATCTGTCTCCTCTATCCTGACAGAACGGAGATCTGTCTGTTTACATTGACAGATCTCCGTTCAGTGTCTCTCAGGCGCGATCGCGGGTGCCCCAGCAGACATAGCCACTGGGCACGCGCCCCCTAGTGGTCCTAAAGTGGCAGACGTACAGCCATGGCGATATGCCCAGGGGAGTAAACCTGCCGCAGTAGAACTCCTATAATCCACTCTATTACAGTAGTATATAATGTACAATGTGTGTGTTTCTGTAATAAAATAAATTATGGGAAAGAGAGCTCCGGCGGGTCACAGAAGCACAGAATGGAGCTATAACAAAGGTATTTGGCACAATTATATTACAGGAACACACACATTGTACATTATATACTACTGTAATAGAGTGGATTGTAGGATTTTACAAGCATTTTAACTCAGTTCTCACTGGGGATTCCTGACAGGCAGGGAGGGAGAGGGGGAGAGAAGACACCATATTACATGGTAAGACCTACCCCGAAAATAAGCCCTACTGTGTCTTTTGTTGGCATAATTAATATAAGACCCGGACTTATTTTCAGGGAAACACGGTAGGACGTCCAGAAGGATAACAGCTGGCGTGCACCCGCGCATCGCGACAATCGGTGTGTCAGTCTCCGATCTCACTAAAAAGCCTCCGGAGGCTCTTTACCACGTGATCAGCCATGTCCAATTACGATGTAAAAAGGAAGAGCCGTTGATCGGCTTTTCCTCACTCGTGTCTGACAAACGCGAGTAGAAGAGAGCCGATCGACTGCTCTAACAGAGGGGGCCTGTGCTGATTATCAACGCAGCCCGCCCTCGGATGCCCGCTCCAGGAAAATCAGGATGCTGCAATGGACCATCAGGGATGGCCATCCACACTGGACCATCAGGTATGCCACCTAGACTACCAGGGAAATGCCAATCAGTGCACATCCCCAATGCCTGCCAGTGCCATCAGTGATGCCTACAAGTGCCATCTATCAGTGCCACCTATCAATGCACATCAGTGCTGCATATCAGTGCCATCCATCAGTGCAGCCTTTTAGTGCCCAGTGTCGCCTATCAGTGCTACCCATAAGTGCCCAGTTTCGCCTATCAATACCCATTAGTGTTGCTTATCGATGCCACCCATCAGTGCCACCTCATCGGTGCTGCCTTACCAGTGCCGCCTTATCAGTGCCCATCAGTGGAGAAAAACGTATTTACAAAATGTTATAACGGAAACAAAGAGAAACACTCTTTTTCCTTCAAAAAAAATTTGGTCTTTTTTTTATTTGTTTAGCAAAAAAACAACAACCGCGGAGGTGATAAAATACCACCAAAAGAAAGTTCTATTTGTGGGAACAGAATTATAAAAAATTCTGTTTGGCTACTGTGTAGCATGGCCGCGCAACTGTCATTTAAACAGCGACAGCACTGAAAGATGAAAATTGGCCTGGGCAGGAAGGGGGTGTAAGTGCCTGGTATTGAAGTGGTTAAAAGCCGCTTCTTTTTTTAGCTTGTAGCACTCTAGCATCTTCCTGTCGGCCCATCACCTCCAGACAGTCTATCTATTCTACCACCTTCTTCCCTTCCCCATCACACAGGTCTATAGCCATTCACTTTAGTATCTCCCTTTCTGCCACCTTCACATATTCTATACCCACTCAGGTGTCTCCCTGCCTGCTCACCACCTACAGTGGGTCACACAGAGGGTGCCTTGCTGATCCAATCCCCTGTCCTTTATCGCACTGCAGACTATACAAATATGGGATTGCCCCCCATGTGATAGCATTCTGGACCGGTGACTCTCTCACCATAGCATGCAATGCATTGTGGGAAAGCAGGAAAATGCATCTGTTTCTATACCTGGAAGCACTGCAATTTTCATTGCCATGGATATGGGAGGTAGACAGGATCAGGGAAAAGTAAGTAAAAGGCACATTCCGGGATTTTTTTCAGTGTTCTAAACTAAGAAAAAAACTTTTTTTTAGTTGTGAATAAAGTGGGAAGTTATTAGGATCTGTCTGCGCCCCCTGCTGGGGAGATTCTTCCTCCCAGTGTGGTCAGAGGAATGAATAGGAAGTGAGTGGAATCCCTCTAGAGGAGCGCCAGAAAATAAAACCACATTGGCCCAGATTCAAGAAGCAATTGCGCCTGTGTAACCATAGGTTACGCAGCGCAATTGCTTACTTGCTCCGGCGTTACGAATGCTCCTGATTCAGGAACATCGTAACGCCGACTGCAGCCTAAAATCTGCATGGCATAAGGCTCTTATGCCACGCAGATTTTAGGCTGCATTCTTGCGTTGACCGCTAGGGGGCGCTCCCATTGTGATCAGCGTATAGTATGCAAATTGCATACTAACACCGATTCACAATTGTTGCGCGGGCCCTGCGTACGCAAGTTACGTCGTTTCCCTACGGCGTGCTTAGTGTAAGGCTGCTCCGTCGTTCTGCTCCGTCGATACCCGTCGTTCCCGCGTCGCAAAATTTGAAATCTACGTCGTTTGCGTAAGTGATTCGTGAATGGCGCTGGACGCCATTCACGTTCACTTTGAAGCAAATGACGTCCTTGCGACGTCATTTGCCGCAATGCACGTCTGGAAAGTTTCCCGACGGAGCATGCGCTCTACGCTCGGCGCGGGAGCGCGCCTAATTTAAATGATTCCCGCCCCCGGCGGGATCATTTACATTGCGCGCGCTTACGCCGGGCAATTTTGCCGGCGCGCCCTCGCAATTTACGGAGCTACTGCTCCGTGAATCGAGGGCAGCGCAAAATATTTGCGGGGGCGCAGGGCAAAATCGTTGCCCTGCGCCTCCGCAAATAGAGCGCAAATGTACCTGAATCTGGGACATTATTTATAGAAGAAAAAATGTGTTAGAAGCCCTGTGAGATATTTCTATTTTTTTTTTTTTTTTTACTGTCCATATGATGGAAACTTACCCTGCTCACTTCCTATGTGGTTATGAAAACAGGATGTGAAATGTCCTCCACAAATATCAATAGAAACTCAACAGATGTCTTATAGCGGAACTAAACCCATCTTTGTAATAGTTTCTAAAAACAGTTACAAAATTCCGGGCATGTGATGGGAATGCAACTGTCACATTGGTTGTACCCTCAAACGGTCAAGCCATCCAATGGCTGGTGTCATAACTGATCACATGTGCAGCACCATGGCAGTTGAAGATCAAGATGGCCGCTTCCTTGGCTGAAAACAATAGGAGGGTTTAACCAAAAAATACAATTTGCCCAAGGGACATTGGAGGGTGGTGCCAAGTAAAATAGTACAGCAAATGTATTAAAAAAAACTAAATTGGAGGCGCATGCGCGGAGGCGTCAAAGATGGCCGCGTAAGCTAGGAGCTCCGCTCTGCCTCAGCCCCACGCCAGCCCTAGCACCGGTTTCACGGCGGTGCCAAGACCCCGGAGGGTCGGATTAGATTGGGGAACGCTCGGTCGAGCCCCCCATGTACAGCGGAGCGGTCCGGAGGGGCCTGGAGGCGAGTTACACGGCGCTAGAGATACAGGCCGATTCCAAGATGGCGGCCGCGCCTCAGCAACAACTACCTCATGCAGGGGGAAATGCTGACCTGAGGCAAGTGATCGCTCCAGCCACTTTAAATTTCCCTCCCTTGCTGGCCCAAGGCTCTCCAGGTTCCCTAGCTCCCTCAGCAGCTCCCTTGGGCCCCCAGTCAGACTCCACACTGCTACATTACAAGGGCCAGGCACAAGGTGTAATACAGGCCTCACCAGCCTCCATGGCTGCTGGTCACTCAGAATTAGAAATACCTCAGAATGCAGGGGAGCTCTTTTTGAAGTTCTCTGAACTACTTGAACGTGGGTTAGCCCAAACAGCAGTTAACATTACTAAGGAAATACATGCTGACTTCCAGAATCTGGGCTCCAGGATGGAGATCATAGAAAATAAATTGGACATCACTATATCCAGAACCAACCAGAACACCGACCAAATACATTCACTTCAGGAACAACTAGACGTGGCCCTCACTAGAATCGACGACCTCGAAAATCGTTCCAGAAGGGACAATTTTAGGGTGAGGGGTCTCCCTGAATCAGTTACAGACATCCCCAAAGCTATCCAGGACCTCATCAAAAGCATGATCCCCGCTATTGCACCCCACAAGCTGGAGCTGGACAGGGCCCATAGGTCTCTGGGCCCCCTGAGAAAGGATGGTTCTCCCAGAGATATTATAGTAAAACCCCATTACTTCTCAGTAAAGGATGAGGGCATCCCGTCAGCAACCCCGCATATCCTTTCTGGGTCAGGATATTCAAATCTTTGCTGACATTTCTGCAGCTACTATACAAAAACGCAGATCGCTGAAACCTTTATTGCTGATTTTGTCCCAAAAGGACATCAAATATTGGTGGGGATTTCCGTTTGCCTTAAAATTTGCCTTCAAGGGTAAAACTCACGCCTTTACCACGCTATCTGAAGGAGAAAATTTTTTGCTAGCCTTAAAACTGATCTCACTGGACTCAGCAATGGACACGTCAAACCTTCCACCAGGTACTTCCAAACGATCCACCCCGGCAAGTCCTTTATCCCCCACCTGGCACACAAGCAAAAGCAGACGCACCAAAGACACCACAAAGACTTGAACTAATCATCATAGCGGTCTCGCCCGCTGTTCTGGAAATTTTCCTCCGCTTTGTGCTTTTAACGGAGGACATTATACCTGTTAGGTATAGTGTATCTGGGTTCTCTATCCGTGGCTGGGGACCCATGAAATACCCGGAAGGGGAAAGAAGGGAAAGGGGAAAGATTTTCTCTTTTTTTCCCTGTTTTGGAGACTGTTTTGTTTTCTAGTTACATGTTCTTTGCACTGACCGTGATCCGTACATTTTACTGTTGAGCCGTGATAGTTTATATTTAGAGTGTTATATGATAAGCTATTGTTTTCTTGTTGACTCTAAAGGGTTGATAGGGGCTGAGGCAGTTGCCTTGCGCCTCAGATCATACCTGGACGGGGACTATGTCGCTGTCGGGGTTTGGTCTTGTAGCCCGAGTTAAGGGCTACGTTACTGTTTTGTCTGACGAAGGTGGATGGGATCTATCTCCCCTCCATGTTCGTTGTGGAGACATACTTCATATTTTACAATGTATTATTTCTACTTTTGCTTACTCTTTTATTTTTCTTCTTACTAACCTTTTTTCCTTGATTGCCAGTTCGTGCATGTGTCATCTTACCTATAGTGTTCCAGGCCTCGGCTCCGGTCTTGTCTCGCTCTGCTGTCTCCCATGCCTCCATGTCGATGGGGTAAGTTCCAAACTGCTCCCACTTTATTCCCCCAATGACCTCACCACATAACTTGACTTTGCCGAACCTGGTTAGAGTTGCCTCACACAATGTTCAGGGCTTGAATTCGCCCGTCAAGAGAAGGAAGGTGTTTCAGTCTTACCATTCCCGGAGGATGTCAGTTATCCTATTACAAGAGACACATTTTCCGACCACTTACACACCCTCCTTTCTCCATGCGCAATATCCACAATTTTTTCTGGCTAATGCCGAGGATAAAACGAGAGGGGTGGCTATCCTTTTTGCGAAGTCTTGCAAATTTAACCCGCTCCTGATTCACAGAGATCCTAATGGTAGATTTATATTGGTTAAGGGGGAATTGGATGGACTTCTAGTGTCATTTATTTCATACTATGCCCCCAACAGAGGACAGACCGAATTTTTTAAAAATATGTTTGATACCTTAGTTCCTCTCTTGGAGGGAATGATAGTGTGTGGAGGAGACTCCAACATTGCATTCGACCTAAGCTTGGACAAATCCAGACCTATAGCTACAGCATTGACACGCCCAACTAGAGCTAGCTCACACATAGCAAAACTGATATATCAGCATAACCTGGTAGACATTTGGAGGGAACTCAATCCAAACAAAAAGGACTACTCCCACTATTCTCACCCGCATCGATCGTACTCTAGGATTGACCATATATTCATATCTGCTAGACATATTCCCTTGGTTACGAAAGCTAACATAACGGACACAGCTCTTTCGGACCACTCCATGGTGATTTGTTCGTTACAAACTCAAAACTCAGATACTCACAAATCACACTGGAAATTAAACGAAACTTTACTACACGATCCTATTGTGGTTTCAGAGATTGATGGGGCCATCAGGGAATATTTTGTGCTTAACAGCGTTGAGGGGACCTCGGCCGAGATATTGTGGGCAGCTCACAAAGCTACCATTCGTGGCAGGATCATACAGATATCCTCTAAAAAAAAGAAGGAAAAGGCTGCGGAGGTGATGAAGCTTGAGAAAGATTTTTTAACCCTGCGCAGACAACATAAGAAGGATCAGACGACGGTTCAGGCCTCGCAGCTCGATGCCGCTCGACTAGCTTTAAATTTAGCTTTGACAGTTAGGGCGGAACGATCACTAAATTGGTCCAGTGCTAGATTTTATTTATACAGGAACAAAATGAACACGATGCTAGCCACCAAGCTCTCGCCAAGGTTTCGCTCGTTCGCTCTGCCCAAGATTAAAACCAGGGACGGGACAACAACTCTTAACCCTAAACGCATACTGCAAGAATTTGAAACCTTCTATACCTCCCTTTATCGGGGGTCAGGGATGGCCGGACATTCCGAGATTAATTCCTTTTTGGACCGGTTAGTGATCCCAAACCTACAGGAGAGTCATGTGGACTTGATGGAGGCACCGATCTCCATAGAAGAAACTATAGAGGTTATTAAGGGACTTAAGGATGGTTCGGCCCCTGGACCAGATGGCTTCTCAGTCCCATATTACAAGACTTTCTGCGAAACCTTGGCCCCTCACCTCACTAAATTTTTTAATTCAAAACGGGGGAGGGAGGGCGGTTCCATGCACCCAAATTTAAATGAGGCGTTTATCTCAGTCATCCCCAAACCATATAAGGACTCGGAGCTCGTTGAAAATTACAGACCTATATCACTAATCAATAACGACTTAAAAATATTGACCAAGATACTAGCCAACAGGTTAAATTCATTTATAAAAAAATATATTCATAGGGACCAGGTTGGATTTGTCCCTGGTAGACAGGGCCCTGACCAGGTGAGGCGAGCAATCGATATTATTTCTCTGCTTCAGTCGGGCTGGGATGGGAACCCGCGGCAGGAAGGACTCCTCCTTTCTTTAGACCTCCGGAAGGCGTTCGACTCTGTAACGTGGGATTACCTCTTTGAGACTCTGCGACGCTGGGGTTTTGGAGAACAATTCCGGGGGTTGTTGAAATCTTTATACTCTGAACCCAGTGCACGGGTCAAATTACAGGGGTTTTTTTCGGGCTCCATTAGTATTGCTAGAGGTACTAGACAGGGCTGTCCATTGTCCCCCTTGATTTTCGCAATAGCGATTGAGACACTTGCTATTGCGATCAGGATATCAGAGGAGTATCTTGCGGCTCCCAAATCCATAAATGCGCTCTCTTTGCAGACGACCTTCTTCTGTATATCTCCTCCCCGACAACCTCTCTTCCAATTCTTTGCAACTTATTGGAGTCCTTCGGGAAAATTTCGGGTTTGCGGGTGAATTGGAATAAATCTCAAGCCTTAAACATCTCCAACCACCCCTCGGTGATCAATCATTTGAAACCCTATTATGAGTTCCAGTGGGCCGAATCACCCATTCGTTACTTAGGCATAAACCTCACAACCAAAATTGAACATCTCTACCAGGCTAATTATCCACCTATATTTCGGAAACTAGAGCTAGACTTACAGACGTGGGCTCGACACAAACTTTCGTGGACAGGTAGGGTTAATGCAGTCAAAATGACCCTCCTACCAAGGTTACTCTAGTTGTTCAGATCTCTACCAATAGCGGTTAAAAAAGACCAACTCCGTTCACTACAGAGTAAAATTCTGAAATTCATTTGGGAGGGCAAAGGCTATAGAGTGGCACAAAATGTCCTTTATGGGCTCAGAACACAAGGAGGTCTTGGACTACCAAATCTGTTTAAATACTACCAAGCAGCCAGACTAGCACAATTTTCTGCTATTTTTGCGGAATGTGAAAAACCAGAGTGGATAGATATGGAAGGTTTGGCGATCCCTAGCCTCTCAATAGAGAGCCTTTTTTGGTCATCACAAAAATCTAGACCTTCGATACTATCCCCTACATTGTCGCAATCTTTTAGACTCTGGGATGGCCTGAGACACCTTCCTTCTTTGGTCTCGGAGACTAAGCCTTTGACACGGATCTTTCTCAATCCACAGTTTCCTATAGGGATGGACATTTCAGCTTTCCAATGGTGGCTGGACAAGGGGATCTATAGAATAGGCGACTTTTTGACAGCCACGGGCCCACTTTCACTGGAGCATTGTGTGAGGACACTTGATTTACCGCTATCGGAAAGAGCCCGGCACACCCAAATTCTTAACTTTGTTTCATCCCACTGGTCAGACAATTTCAGGCACGCAACTCTTACTAGTTACGAAAGTTGGTGTAAACAAATGACGGAACACAAGGGGGGAATATCTATATTATATAGAGCTCTATCCGAGGTTTCCACAAAATTCTCATACATGGAGGCATGGGAGAGGGATCTGCAGATGACCTGGGACCTGAATAGATGGCACAAGGTAGGTTTGAAATCTTTCAAGGGTCTAGTGAATACTTCCTTAGCTGAAGCTAACATAAAGGTTCTGCTGCGGTGGTACCTGGTACCCAGTAGATTGGCTGCGATGTTTCCTACGTCTTCCCCATTATGCTTTCGCAACTGTCAAACGCATGGCACGATGCTTCACGTTTGGTGGGAGTGCCCCAGAATCAGGGGATTCTGGAACAGAATCTTTTGCCTTATTAGAAAAGTTACGGGAGTACAGGTGGAGAAATCCCCGCATATCGCTCTGTTAGGTTCCGAAATTCCACGAGTCTCCAAACCCATACAAAAACTGATAGCTTTCATGCTCATAGGAGCTAAAACCACTCTAGCGGCAGCCTGGAAGCAACCTAGGGTCTCGTTCTTAGCAGCTAAGGGTAGGATTTCATGGATCATGACGCAGGAAAAAATGGTCAGCTCTATCTCTAATACCAGGGATAGTTTTGAGGCCATATGGGAACCTTGGGCCAGACATGTGGGTGTTTCCCTATCACCGGGTCAGGTTCTGACCCCCTCAGGTACTTAATTGGACTACTGGCAATCAACTCTTTTCTTATTGGCTCTTTCCTTACTTTTATTTCTTCTCTTTCTTCTTTTCTTCCTTTCCTTTTCCTACGGTCATGATACTTTTGGTACAATATACGCTTCGAGATGTTTGTTTTAGTAATTATACTAGTCGTTTAATAGACGACACTTTCGGGGGAATACCCTGGGGGAGGGGGAGAGTTTGGTTGGGAAGTGGGAGGTCCTACTACTCACACGTTCCTTAGGATGCGTCAGGAGGTCTAGAGTTCCTCTCCACATTTTGGGCGGGGACCGAGGTTATCTAGGGTCACAAAAGTCTCTCATCGTTATTAAGTTTTGCTATCCTTTTATCCGACACAGTATGCTCCCTTTACGGGGTGTCGGTTGAGACTCTGTACGAAAAGCGTTGTTTTGGATCCTCGTCCCTCTTTAACTCTGGCTACACATAGATGGGTAGGAGATCTCCTACGGGGACATTAATTTATATTTTTATTACTCTCTCTTCATGAGGCTAGATTAACTTAAGATGTACACTGAAATTTGGAATGTATCCTCATTATTTATTGATCGCTGTTTCTTTTTTTTTTGTTTTTTTTTTTTTTTTCTTTTTAAATGATATGTACTGAGTGCTTTATACTTTGTATGCTTTTACTTCTTCATCAATAAAATAAAACTTTAAAGTAAATCAAGCTAGTATCATTCCAACAGGGAAATCTTAACATAGGGGAAATGATGACCGTGGATGGAGATGGAAGGCGGTGGGATCTTGTGTGCCAGAGAAAGAACTCCGAATGAAGAGAGTTCATCGGGCAGTGTAAATGTATGTATATAACCAGTCTCGTGTTTCCGATCTGGAGGTCCTTGTACTGGCATTCAATAAAAAAAATGTTGACACTTGCATGTAAGTAGCAGTTGGGTCTCACCCATATGTCATTTAGTAATATCCATCCTGAAAAAAATATGTTAGATCATACGGCCACCAAAGGGGGTTGGGAGAATTATGTCAGGTCGGGCCCTGTGACAGACCCGACCTGGAATACCTACCCCTACCATCTTAGTGGGTCTTGGTACAGGGATTTCCGTGATGGAGACATGAGACTGGTTCTTTATGTATATACGTGCACAGACACTGCCTGATGGACTGTATATGTTGTAAGTTCCTTCTCTGGAACACGGGATCACATTGCTTTTGGTCTATATCCATTGACACTGTTCCACCTACTGTATATTATGATTTCCCGGTTTGTAATAGGATACTGGCTTCATTTAAGTCTTTTTGCAAATGGTGTCCACCTGAAGGAGTGGATCTACAGTTGTGATTGTTGTGGGCTATTGCTAAGTTTGCACACTATTTTGGATTTAATTATTACTGTGAGCAAATTGACCTGGATTGAGTTTATCCATACCTCGAACTGTATTTGTGACTAGTTCACAATTCTAAAGTTTAACTATGGGATTATAGACTTTAACAGTCAACTTCTTTGGCACCCTTGGACAGATTTGATGCTTCATATTGTATTTGTATCTATTCCTTGCTGAGTTTATTATAAATTTGTCCTCGAACTGAAATTAAAAATGTAGCCTTTTCGATGGATACCTTGATAATGCTGGACTATAAGTGATTATGGTGCATCAGAAATGGATTTGTATACCTTATCATCATAACTGATTACCAGTGTCCAGTTTATGTGTCCATATTAATATTCAAGTTTTGAAGGCAAGATTGGGATAAAATAGGATTGTGAATACTGTGTAGTACAAGTAGATGTGTTTGTTTCATCCTCATCGTGTGTGGCTGTTCTTGATGTTCCCATATTGGGTTTATATAGGATAATGCATACTAAATGGATAGATATCCTATTTAAATGCCTTTACCAATATTCAAATGACTGGAATGGAATAAAATATGATTGTTAATAAAAAAAAAAAAAAAAAAAAAAAAAAAACTAAATTTATTTCCATTTACATAAAAATATACATGTTCACAGTAAAAGTAAGGGCACCATTACACCAATGTACATTCAAGATGCCAACATAATTGATGAATCATTGTTGATTTGCAGACACTGTAATCTCTATGCATTACACGGAACAACGCCCACTTCATCAGGAGAAAGCCGTAATTGGTTTCTATGTGCAGCCAAGGAAAAAACAAGCCAGTAGAAAAAAAAAAAAAAGATATTCACCATTTAGCATGAAAATGAAAAACTGATTAAATTGATGTCCACGATGCATCATACAGCAATGGTCGGGGGTCAAACTGGTTATCATCGGGGCTGTAGCTCTCGGCATGGTATGCCGGCAACGTCATTTTGTGCCCATTAATGGAGTACATCCTGAAGAAATGTTTTCTCAGCAACCTGAAATGAAAAAAGGACAAAAATGTCATTCGAAATCGGAAAAGGACGACAACTGGAAGGAGCACCGGGGATTTTACACAAAGGAAGCAATGCAACAGGATTCTTTTTAGCACAAGTACATGGCTACACAGACACATAATCAGCAATATGAAATGTTGGGGTAACATTAACCACTTAAGCCCCGGACCATTTGGATGGCCAAAGACCAGGCCACTTTTTGCGATTCGGCACTGCGTCCCTTTAACTGACAAATGTGCGGTCGTGCGACGTGGCTCCCAAACAAAATTGATGTTTTTTCCCCACAAATAGAGCTTTCTTTTGGTGGTATTTGATCACCTCTGCGGTTTATTTTTTTGCGCTATAAACAAAAATAGAGCGACAATTTTGAAAAAAAAGCAATATTTTTAACTTTTCGCTATAAGAAATATCCCCCCCAAAAAAGTTTTTTTCCCCCCTTCGTTTAGGCCGATACGTATTCTTCTACATTTTTTTCCCCCCGCAATAAACGTATGATTGGTTTGCGCAAAAGTTATAGCGTCTACAAAACTGGATAGTTTATGGCATTTTTATTAATATATTTTTTTTTTACTAGTAATGGCGCGATCAGCCATTTTTATCGTGACTGCGACATTATGGCGGACACGTCTGACACTTTTGACGCCATTTTGGGACTATTGTCATTGATACAGCGATCAGTGCTATAAAAATGTACTTACTGTAAAAATGACACTAGCAGTAAATGGGTTAATCAGTAGGGGGAGCTGAATGAGTTAAGTGTGTCCTAGGGAGTGATTCTAACTGTAGGGGGGGGGGGGGTGGGCTGTGTGTGTGACACCACTGATCACCGCTCCCGATTACAAGGAAGCTGTGATCAGTTTCCTGCCACTAGGAAGAATGGAGAAATGCTTGTTTACATCAACATTTCCCCATTCTTCCTCTCTGTGAGACAATCGCAGGTAACCCCACGAACATAGAGTCCACGGGACCCGCGGTCAGACTCATGGAGCTTGCAGCGGGCGGGCGCCCACAATGCTGCTTCTTAAAGGGGACGTACCTTTAAGTCCATATGCCGAGCCATTGTGCCGATGTATATAGTCGTGCGCTGGTCGGAAAGTGGTTAAAGCGGAGGATCACCCAAAATGGAACCTCCGCTTTTTGGAAGCCTCCCGCCCTTCGGTGTCACATTTGTCACCTTTCAGGGGGGAGGGGGTGCAGATACCTGTATAAAACAGGTATTTACACCACTTCCGGCTATAGACTCTTGTATAGAGTCCCGCCCCTTCGTGCAGGGCTTGACAAATTTGCTTAGAATCTAGGAGCCAGCTGAAAAAGTTAGGAGCCAGTTTTTTAAATCAGCTGCCCAGCTCTCCCCCCCCCCCCCATGCTGCTCTGGTCCCCTCCGCTCCTCTGTTCTCCCCCCCCCCATGCTGCTCTGGTCCGGGACTGGGAAAGGAGGCATAGAAATTATTTTATTTTTTTATGCCTCCTTTCCCAGTTGATGCCCATTGGGGAGAAACACAGCGTCAGGTGGAGCAATAGGAGATAGAGGTATCATCTCCGGATTACCAGCAGCAGAGGAGTGTATCGGGAGTGATCGTTCTGAACCAGCCGAGGATATCTCTGTGCAGAGCCCATTCGATCCCTGCGGGGATCTGACGGATGTGGTAAGTGGCCATTTATCATACTTGTCCGTGGGAATTTGCTGAAGCTATCTGCATTCACCTTGTGATCAGACAGAGAATTGAGTCCCTTTATGAGCCCTTGTATCGGTGTGATCCTATAAGGACTTTCTCTTTTTTCACATATTCCGTCACTGGAATAAGGACACTTGTTTGCAATATTCATTGCCTAATTTGGTTGCGCACGCATCTTATTTTTTCTACACGCTCGATCTCTAACTCCAGGCTTTAAAGCGGAGTTTCACCCAAAAATGGAACTTCCGCTTAATCCACTCCTCGCCCCTTACATGCCACATTTGGCATGTAATTTTTTTGGGGGGGGAGTGGGGGCTTCAGGAGGAGTGGGACTTCCTGTCCCACTTCCTCCTTCCGCCGAGGGGCTGCTAAGGCAAATAGTCATATCGCCTTTTGGCAGCCCCTCCCTGTAGGCGATCGCCTGGGACACGTGACAGGTCCCAGGCGATCGCCCGTCCAATCGGATGGCGCAGATCCGCTCACGCATGCGCAGTGGGTGCCCGGCCATAAAGCCGAAAGCTGTCACGGCCGGGTGCCCACACTTAGAATGAAGAGGGGGGGGGGGTAGAGGAGCGGAGCCCCGGTCGGCGCGTCGCTGGAACGTGAAGCAGGTGAGTGTATGTTTATTAAAAGCCAGCAGCTACACTTTTTGTAGCTGCTGACTTTTAATAAACATTAAAAATGACTGGAACACCCCTTTAAACACTAAAATATCAGTTTTGGGTGGACTGATCCTTTAAAGCTGAATTCCAGCTTTTGATATACTTTACATAGTTTGTTGGGGCCAATATGTGAGGCCGCTGGATGTGCGTTATAAACTGTACATAGCTTAGGCTACATACAGCATACAGCTCTGTGTTCTGAGTTGGAGCCGAGACCTTCCCATCTCATACCCATAACACAGCAGAGCCTATCTGATTGGTGCTCAGCCATTCATAGAAAGCAATGTATTCTAGCAATAAATACAAAACTTCCACTGATTGGCCAAGTCAGAGGTTTTGACATCATCAGGCTGCCTCCCTTTAGAATACATCACTTTCTAAGAATGGCTGAGCGCCAAATCAGATAGGCTCTGCTGTGTTATGGGTATGAGACGGGGAGGTCTCGACTCCAACCCAGAACACAGAGCTGTATGCAGTATGCAGCCTAAGCTATGTACAGTTTATAGCGCACATCCAGCGGCCTCACGTGTTGGCAGGTCCTCTTAAATATGAGATCTGGGGTCAAAAAGACCTCAGATCTCATATTTAGACTAAAATGAAAAAAATAAATAAATTTGTCATTTGAAAAAATGACAAGAAAATGTCCCTTTAAAGTGGAGGTTCACCCTAAAAACGATCTTTTTAAAATTAGAGGCAGCATAGTAAGGGCATATACTTTTGTCAAGTTTTTTTTCTTCTCCGTACTTACCTTTCCTGACTGGCTCCATGGCAGCATACGTGTGGGTTAGCCCCGCCTCCATAACTACCCAATAGGACCCCTCCCCTATAAATCTTAGCTGTGGGCTCTCAGCCTTGTTCCTTTTTTGTCCTCCTCCGTAGGACCATGTGTTTGGTTCTTCTACCCCAAAAAAAAAAAATATATATATATATAACATATACACAACTCATCCCTTGATCAAGCTCGGCCAATGAATTCTCCAATAAGCCTTGTCTGTTAAGCAGGGTATGGAATGCATGGAATAGCGCTGAAGTTATGGAGTCTATTGCGCAAGATTGGTATGCCTAGCGGTGCAGGTAGCCTTCTTTATCTAAAGACCGGTGTGTGTCCCTGGCCGAACGGATCATGGTGGTGATGGTGAGCAGTATCGTTTCTTTTTTCATGGCAGCAGTGTTTATGTTTGTGGTTTGTTTTTTCCTTGTTTGTTAAGTCTTACTTGCCCTGTGAGCGTCTGGTTCCCTTGCGTTCCAGCCGCCGCTCCCTCTGACTTCCGGGTTCTGTCTGCGTTCTACACAGACAGACCAGGACTGAAAGCGAGGCCTGGCTCACACGCGAGCGAGGCCTGGCTAGCGCATGCGCGAGACTCGACTTGCGCATGCGCACTGGTTACGGCTGACGCGGCCATGGCGTCATACGCCCAGCCTTTAAAACAGAGCGAGAGACATGTGTACACCGGGGGCGTGCGTTCGTACGGCGGTTCCCGGTGTACTGTCCTGTCCACATCTAGGTAAGTGTTCTGGTGCGGTTTTGGGCTAAAAACCTTCCTCATGTTTCCACTTGACAGCTTGTCACTTTCCTGTTACAGTGTCTATCCAAGGCTACATGGACATCTCTTTGCCTCTCAGTGGCCAGCCCTCCCTCAACAGGTATGGCTAAGGGGAAAACTATGTTTTCTGCACCTGCTGGGGGGGAAGAGAGTGGAGTATAGGGACATAGTGTGACTATTTGTGTTTCTTCTTCTCTTTATCTCAGCCCTTCTAGGTCTGACCAGCAGCATAATGAGTCCCACGGTCACAGCAGGTCTTCTAGGTCACATCACCGGCACTCATCCTCCAGACACCATAGTTCATCCAGAACTGGTCATGCTAGTAGAAGTACTCCTCATCTCTCCCCCCATGATGAAAGATTGGAAAATTCTTGCTGGGGGTGCAAGGCTTCGTTATCTATTAACAAATCCCTTTGTGATCATTGTTTCTCTAAAGTAGCCAATGAAAGGGGAGGTGTAGATAAACACCTGGAAGCTCTTGTCAAAAGGGTCGTGGATAAATCCCTGCAGGAGAGAGATACTATAATACAGCAGGACTCTCCTATAGACCCAATGATTCCCTTATTGGATCAGGGACATTTACATGAGGTCTTCGCAGCCACTCAGGCCAGCCAGTCGGCTGCTTCTCCTTCAGAAAGTGGTTCAGAATTGGAGGATACAGTAATAGGCTTTGATTATGCCTTAGTCCCTGCCTTAGTGAAAGCTATTAAGGAAACCCTGAATTTGGAGGATCCAGCTATTCCCCCCCTAAACAGAGAAAACTCTTTAAACAGCTCAACAAGGAGCGACATTATTTCCCGTTTATTACGGAGATAGGCGCCATTATTTCCAACGAGTGGAGTAAACCTGATAAAAAAGGCTCTATGCAGTCGAAGATAACAAAATTATATCCCTTCAAACAAGAAGACGTGACCCATCTTGAAGCTGCCCCGTCAGTGGACGCAGCGTTGATGCGTTTGGTGAAGTATGTGACCCTTCCCTTGGAAGATACAGTTTCTTTTAAAGATCCTTTGGAAAGACGGATCGATTCGGACCTAAAGAGAATCTACTTGACAGCAGGGTCCGCTTGTAAACCCATTCTGGCTATAGCAGCTGCCTCAAAAGCCTTAGAAGCCTGGTCTGACAGTGTTAATGATTCCTTGAGAAGCATTTCTGAGGACACAGCTAAGAATTCTCCTATCCAGGAAATTAGGCTAGCGTCCGCTTTCTTGGGGGAGGCCTCTATTGATATTACTCGCCTAGTGGCCAGGGTGATGTTGTCGGCAGTCACTGCCCGCCGTGCTTTGTGGCTCCGTCCATGGTCTGCGGATGCAGCCTCAAAGCAGGCCTGGTGCCGTATTCCCTTTGAGGGCGGGTCCCTCTTTGGCAATAAACTCGATAGTGCCATCTCTCGGGCCACGGGAGGTAAGTCGGGGTTTCTCCCTCAAGACAGGCGTTTACAGAATCAAAAACGCACCTTCTTCAGACCACAGAATACAGATCGCTGGAGGGATGCACGCAACTATAGACCCGGTCGTGAATTCTCTAGACCATGGAGGTCCAGACAACCTCCCTTTAAGAAGCAAACTAAAGGCACTACTTCTAACAGCCAGGAATCTACGAAGTCTTTTTGAGGTTGGGCCCGCCCAAGCATTTCAGGTGGGGGCTCGCCTTTCGGCATGTTTGGGCGGCCTCTATTCAGGACTTCTGGACCATCAAGACGGTCTCGTCGGGCCACACTTGGATCTTCAACAGCGTCCCCAGGCTCAGGTTTGTTCCCACGAACCTTCCAGGCACAGAAGAGAAAAAACAAATCCTTTTGGCCTACGTGAACTCTTTATTAATTCAAGGCGCAGCTGTCTGTGTACCAAGAACAGAACGAGGCGAAGGCATGTATTCCCCTTTATTTCTAGTGCAGAAAAAGAACGGTACTTGGAGACCAGTAATAGACCTAACTCATCTCAACCGGTTTATTCGGAAAGAAAAATTCAAGATGGAATCTCTGTTAACCATCCAACAGTCGGTCCATCCAGGGGATTGGTTAGTGTCAATAGATTTGAAAGACGCTTATTTTCATGTTCCGGTGGCAATAGGTTTTCAAAAATACCTCCGCTTCTCGGTAGGCGACCAGCACCTACAGTTCACCTGCCTACCCTTTGGCCTCACGACCTCACCCCGGGTGTTCTCCAAGGTCCTGCTAGCTGTCGTAGCCCTTCTGCGGGTGAAAGGAGTTCGTCTTCATCATTATTTAGACGATCTATTGCTACTAGCCCAAGACAGAAATCAACTGATAGAACAGAGAGATCTAGTAATTACCGCTCTGCAAGAGTTTGGATGGCTAATAAATGTGGAGAAAAGTCATCTAGTCCCATCACAGACCCTAGTGTTTTTGGGTGCCCTCTTCAACACATCAATAGGCACTATCTCATTACCGGAGGAAAAAGTTACTACGATCAGAGGCAGGATCCGCAAAGCATTCGCTGCTCCTCAGCTATCTGCCCTTCATTGTCTGAAGTTAATCGGTACCATGTCAGCCACAATTCCAATGGTGAAATGGGCCCAGTGGCATACTCGTCCATTCCAGAAAGGATTTCTCCAACAATGGGTCTCCTCCAGGAAGAGTCAGCGCATCACGATCACTCAATCCATGAGAGGATCTCTTCTATGGTGGCTTCAGGGGAAGAATCTCCGCAACTGCCATTCAATTCGTCCCATCACTTGGATTACAATAACATCAGATGCCAGCAATCTGGGCTGGGGCGCCCATTGCCTTTCAGAGATAGCTCAAGGCAGATGGAGCACACCCTCTCACGGAATTGTTTCCAACATATTGGAACTACGAGCCGCCTTTCAAGCACTCCTGTCCTTCAGCCATATATTAACAAAATGTTCAGTGATGCTCAGGCTGGACAATACGACTGCAGTGGCCTACATAAGGAAACAGGGTGGAACTCGCAGTTGGACCCTACTTCGAGAAGTAGAACCAATTATGAACTGGGCCCAGAAGAATCTGGCCAACATCTCGGCAGTATACATTCCGGGGATTCAGAATGTTCAAGCGGACTTCTTATCTCGAGTCCAGTTGGACAACAACGAATGGTCCCTACACACAGACGTGTTCAATTGGCTTCTAACCTTGGGAATATCCCCAGAAGTGGATCTATTTGCGTCCCCGCGCAACCACAAGTTGATGAAGTATTATGCGAGGGGCAGGGATTCCCAAGCCTATGGGATAGACGCTCTCACGGATCAATGGAGATTTCAAAAAGCTTACGCCTTTCCACCAGTCCCTGTGATCTTTCGGTTCCTTCACCGGCTCAAATCAGAGAATGCGGAAATCCTCGCAGTGATCCCCTTTTGGCCAAACAGGCCCTGGTTCTCTCTCCTATCGCTCCTCAGCTATCGGGACCCAATTCCTCTCCCCCCCAAACCAGATCTTCTCTCCCAAGGCTCAATGTCACCCATGTCCAGCTGGTCTGCACCTCAGGGCGTGGTTCTTGAGAGGGGAAGGCTTAAAGCACTAGGTTGTCCAGAAGAAGTCATGTCAACCCTGCTTAACGCCAGAAGAAACAGTACTAACAGAGTGTATGAACGTATTTGGTCAAAATTTTCAGACCACATGTCGTCGAGGTCCAACCCTCCTAGCTCTCCAGAGGTTCAAGATATCCTTAGCTTCCTACAAACGGGCTTGGTCTTACCTTTAGCAGTCAGTTCTCTCCGAGTGCAAGTCTCAGCCATCTCTGCGTTTACAGGGATCTCTTGGGCTAACCATTCCCTGATTCGCCAGTTTTTCAAAGGTGCCATTCGGCTCAGGCCCCAAAGAAAACCGAGGTTCCCCAAATGGGATCTACCTCTTGTTCTGGACTATCTTACCTCGATCAGCTCTAATCCGGATAAACCTCTTTCAGCTAGAGACCTTACTCTCAAAACCATCTTTTTAGTTGCAGTCACTTCAGCTTAGAGGATCTCCGACATAAGAAATCTGGGTTCAAAAGAACCATTTCTGACCTTCTTTCCTGACAGAGCAGTATTAATTCCTATGCTGGGCTCAAATCCTAAAGTGACATCCATTTTTCATGAAAATCAGGAAATTGTCCTGCCCACCTTTGGGTTGTCTGAAGATCAAAGTGTTCATCCCCTTGATGTAGGACGCACATTAAATCTATATCTAGAAATGACAAGTTCTTTCAGGCAAACAGACTTTCTTTTTGTCCTTCTCCATGGGAAGAATAGAGGGAAGCGGGCATCAATCAGATCCATCTCAACTTGGATAGTTCAGACCATCCAGAGGGCATATAAGGAGAAGGGCCTGGCTCCTCCAGAGGCAGTAACTGCACATTCAACTAGGAGCATCTCGACTTCTTGGGCAGCCTCACGACATGTCGCACCTGAAGTTATATGCAGAGCGGCTTCGTGGTCTTCAATTAATACCTTTGTCTCTCACTACTGTATTGAACCGGCTGCTTTGTCTTCCTTAAATTTTGGTTTACAAGTGCTGTCGGTGGACAGTGTTAAATAAATTTATGTTCTCAGCATTTTTTTGCCCACCCGGGTTTCTTTTTGTGAGTTATTTCCCACACGTATGCTGCCATGGAGCCAGTCAGGAAAAAGGAAAATTTATTACCAAATACTTACCGTAATTTTCCTTTCCTGATAGGCTCCATGGCAGCAGGAGTCCCTCCCAAAATGCGTGGAGTAGGATAGTTACGGAACAAGGCTGAGAGCCCACAGCTAAGATTTATAGGGGAGGGGTCCTATTGGGTAGTTATGGAGGCGGGGCTAACCCACACGTATGCTGCCATGGAGCCTATCAGGAAAGGAAAATTACGGTAAGTATTTGGTAATAAATTTTCCTTTTTATATCCTGTTGTCCAGGGCTTCCGCGTTCTGATGACTCCGGGACTGGGCGTTCCTATCCCTGGCTCAGGCTTCCGATGCTTGCGGGACTGGATGTTCCTATCCTTTCGTTGGATGATTGACGGCTTGTGAAACAGGTGACCTGTCGCACAACGCGCGTCACCAGATTTCTGGAAATACCCGAGCTAAGAGTCGGCACTATACGGTGCCTGCGCCCGCCGTGTAGAGCTGACTGCGCAGGCGCCATATAGTTCCGACTTGCAGCTCGGCTATTTCCCCGACATCTGGTGACGTGCGTTGTGCGACAGGTCACCTGTTTCACAAGCCGTCAATCATCCAACGAAAGGATAGGAAGGCCTGCAGTCATCGGAACCCGGAAGCCCTGGAGAAAAACAGAATATAAAAAGGTATGTACAGAGCAAAAAAAATAAAAAAATACGCCGAATGTAAATGCCCTTACTATGCTGGATCTAATGTATGTAAAATTATAATTTTTTTTTGGGTGAACCCCCGCTTTACCACTTGACAACTGGGCCTATTTGGCACTTCTCTCCTTTATGTAAAAATCACAATTTTTTTGCTAGAAAATCAGAACCCCCAAACATTATATATATATATTTTTTTTAGCAGACATCCTAGGGAATAAAATGGCAGTCATTGCAAAAAAAACGGTTTCATGAATTAAAAAAACAAAACATTAAAGTTAGCCCAATTTTTTTGTACAATGTGAAAGATGATGTTACGCCGAGTAAATAGATACCCAACATGTCATGCTTTAAAATTGCGCACACTCATGGAATGGCGCCAAACTTCGGTACTTAAAAATCTCCATAGGCGACGCTTTAAATTTTTTTACAGGTTACTATTTTCGAGTTACAGAGGAGGTCTAGTGCGCAGAACTGCCGCTTTGATCGTTCTTATTGTGCACAGAATCGCCGGCTGAAGACGGTGATATCTGAATGATGCCTGTAGCTGCAGGCTTAATTCAGATATCACCGTACAAAGTCAAGGACGTATTTTGTCGTTCAGCGGTTGTAAAGTGGTTAAGAAGCATGAGCGGAAGTGACGTTTTGATGTTGCTTCCGCCCTGCTATGCTATGGAGATGGGTGGGGGCCATCTTGCCCTCACTCGTATCCCAGCCGAGCAGGAGGAAGCACCAGATCGCCTCCGCTGCTGCCGACGGCTCCGGTAAGCAGCGGAGGGCGCGGGAGAGCGGCGGGAGTCCCTCTCCCGCCGCCGATAACGGTGATCTCGCAGCGAATCCGCCGGAGACCACTCAACAAAAAGATGGATATCTCGGTTGTGGCAGTGGCTGCTGCCGTTACCGAGATATCCATCTTTAAAAAAAATTACGTAAATATACACAGTGAGGGGTCCTTAAAGCGGAGCTCCACCCTAAAGTGGAACCCTCCCCCCCTCCGGTGTCACATTTGACACCTTTCAGGTGGAGGGAGGTGCAGATACCTGTCTAAAGACAGGTATTTGCATCCACTTCCGGCCACAACAGTCTCGGCAGACTGCGGGCATGACGTCACCTCCCGCCGCCCCCCGTTGTGTGCTGGGAACACTCGGCTCCCAGTACACAGCTGGAACCAATCGGCAGGCGCAGCGTGACTCGCGCATGCGCCCTAGGGAACCGGGCAGTGAAGCCGGAGCGCTTCACTTCCTGGTTCCATCACCGTGGATGGCGGGGGGGAGCAGCAGAGTGACGAGCGATCGCTCGTCCTCTGCTGCGGACGGCGCTGGACTCCAGGACAGGCAAGTGTCCTAATATTAAAAGTCAGCAGCTGCAGTATTTGTAGCTGCTGGCTTTTAATTTTTTTTTTTTTTCATGGCACATCCGCTTTAAGTGGTTAAAGACTGGAGTTAGAGATCGAGCAACTGATTCTTTATATTCTATATGGCCAAAAGTCTATGGACACCTTGTCATCACACCTATATGAGCTTGATGGTCTTCCCATTCCAAAACCATAGTTTCCACCTACAGCCATTACATCCTACACTCTTCTGGAAAGGTTGCCCAGTGGAGGAAGCCTGTGGAAATGTGTGCCCATTCAGCCAAAATACATTTGTGAGGACAGTTAGTAATGTTGGATGAACTGACCTGGCTTGCAATCTGCTTTCCAATTCCCAATGGTGATCAGTGGGGTTGAGGTCGGGGCTCTGAATAGGACACTCAAGTTCCTCCACACCAAACCATGTCTTCATGAAGCTGGCATTGTACACAGGGGTACAGTCATTCAAACAAGGAAATGACCTAGGGGCAAGTCATGGACTTTGAGGGCACTATAAACTGGTAAAAATATTAGTACATTAGTACTACACTAATATCTTTACCAGTTTATAGTGCCCTCAAAGTCCATGACCTGCCCCTAGGTCATTTCCTTGTTTGAATTTATTTAGGACGTGGCACATGCTATACCACCATGTATCCACATGCTCACTTCATGTGAGGATGCATCTAACCCCCTTTTTCTGAAGGGGTACAGTCATGCTGGACCAGACAATGGCCTTCCCCAAACTGTTACCACAAGGTTAGGAGTGCAGAGTTGTCTAAAATGTCTTTGTAATCACCTCTTTAGGACTGCCCACCCGCTTTGTACTGTGGACAGGCGGCTCCTAAAGACACCATGTACCTGTACGTCGCTGGCCTCTTGTGGGTACAGCGCCCGCAAGGAGAAGGAACAAAAAGATATTTAGTAAAAAGCAGCACATAATACACACATTAACACTGCTTAGGCACACTCTAAACCCTGTGATTACTCAGAGAGGTTAACCCCTTCCCAGCCAGTGTCATTAGTACAGTCACAGTGTATAGTATCATCACTAATCACTGTATTAGTGCCACTGGTGATGTCAGTCAGTTCCCACCAGTGGCGGCCCGTCCATAGGGGACGCCCCCCTCCTGTACTCCAGGGAAAAAAAAGGGGGCCTTTAAGAATTTTTATTTTCCTTAAAATGTCGTTTTTACTTATACTAACTGCAGTGATGGCGGTGCGTCTATAGAGGGTGCTGCAGCGCCACCCCCTCTGGCTCTCGCAAATAACACACATTCATGCATTGCAAGAATGTATGTTATTGTTGCCAGCTGCCGCTGGTCTATTCAGATGGCCGGACCTTAGGCGCTGGCTACCTGAATAACGGCAGCTGGTTGGCTGTGCGGAAGCGCCTATCAGAGCCAGCGGCTCTGATAGGCTTTCCGAGTACAGCCCTCGTCTCCCGGAAGCTTATCCAGGGGACGTACGGGGGGTGTGTTCCTTGGATAAGACTAACAGCCGTCTCAGCCAATCAGGTTTGCCGATTCTGGTTATCGGTAACCTGATTGGCTGAAGCGTCATCGAGGGCGGGAGAAGACATCGAGGGACGTGGAAGCAGAAAGGTAAGTGCAATTTACAGGGCACATCGGCGACAAAGGGCACAGAGGCATTAATGGGCACAGAGGCATCAATGGGCACAGTGGTGATAATGGGCACAGTGACAACAATTAAAGGGCACAGTGACATGCACAGTGGCAACAATGGGCACAGTGGCGACAATTAAAGGGCACAGTGGACACAATTGGCACAGTGGCGACAATTAAAGGGCACAGTGACATGCACAGTGGCAACAATGGGCACAGTGGCGACAATTAAAGGGCACAGTGGTGACAATTAAAGGGCACAGTGGCTGCGTTTGATGGCATGGCACAGTGGTGACAATTGATGGCACAGTGGCTGCATTTGATAGGCACAGTGAGGCTGCAATTTTTTTTTCATTTGCGCCCCTCCAAAAATTTTGAGCACCAGCCGCCAATGGTTCCCACCCAGTTTCAGTTACTGTCAGATTGGCTGACACACTATCACAGTCCTGCCATCACCACCATTATAAACAGGGCAAAGAAAAAAAAAAAAAACACAAGAAAGAAACACAAGCTTACTTACCGACCAGCTCGCAGACAACCAAATCAACCCGTCTAACAGTATGCATTAAAAACCGGGCTTTAGTCTGCACACAGCTACAGAGCCTTACAAAAGGTACAAACAAATAATACTCACATATGAGACATATCAACCCCCAGCACTGGTGTCAGAAAACGCATTATTAAAGCGGGAGTTCATCCGGAAAAAAAAATGTAACATTAGATTTAGGCTAATTAAGGGGAGAAGAAACGGGTATTTTTTTTAAAATCAATGCCATACTTACCGTTTTAGAGATAGATGTTCTCCCGCCGCTTCCGGGTATGATCTTCGGGACTGGGCGTTCCTATTTGATTGACAGCCTTCCGACGGTCGCATACAGCGCGTCACCAGGTGCCGAAAGAAGACTACTTTCGGAAACTCGTGACGCGCTGGATGCGACCGTCGGAAGGCTGTCAATCAAATAGGAACGCCCAGTCCCGAAGATCATACCCGGAAGAGGCGGGAGAACATCTATCTCTACAACGGTAAGTACGGCATCGATTTAAAAAAAAATACCCGTTTCTGCTCCCCTTAATTAGCCTAAATCTAATGTTAAAAATGTATATTTTGGGTGAACCTCCAATTTAACCCCCAGCACTGGTGTCAGCAGACGCATTATTAGCCCTCAGGGCACAGATCTACACCCCCCCCCACCCCCCCCCGCAGGCCATTTATAACCGGTCTGAAAAAAAAAAAAAAAAAAAACGCTGATCATTTACATAACTATTAAAAATATATATATTAATAAAAATGCCATAAAATGATCCCCTATTTTGTAAACGCTAGAACTTTTGCACAAACCAAACGCTTATTGCAATTTTTTTTACCAAAAATATGTAGAAGAATACGTATCGGCCTAAACTGAGGAAATTTTTTTTTTATATATATATATTTTTGGTGATATTTATTATCGCAAAAAGTAAAAAATATTGAATTTTTTTCAAAATTGTCGCTCTATTTTTGTTTATAGCGCAAAAAATAAAAACCGCAGAGGTGATCAAATACCACCAAAAGAATGCTCTATTTGTGGGAAAAAAAGGACGCCAATTTTGTTTGGGAACCACGTCGCACGACCGCGCAATTGTCAGTTAAAGCGACGCAGTGCCGAATCGCAAAAAGCGGCCAGGTCCTTTACCTGCATAATGGTCCGGGTCTTAAGTGGTTAATAGAAAAATAAAAAAATAAAAAAAACACACGAGAATTTTTTTTGGCCCATTTTACTTTTAATACGTTGGGGGGGGGCTGATCTCTATTAACCACCAAATAAAAGCCCAGATGGTTCTGACAAAAAAACAAGGTGTAAGTCACATGGGGTACCTCAGGATTTTGCATTCTTTTATAAGGAGCCATGACTAAAAAAAGGTCTAGAAATACTGGAAAAGGAAGCGACATGGTCATATCTCATGGAGTTTAGTAAATACAAGGGGCCAGATTCACGTAGCTCAGCGGATCTATAGATCCGCTCGATCTACGTGAATTAAGATCCGCTCCCGCAAGTTTAGGAGGCAAGTGGCTAATTCACAAACAACTTACCTCCAAACTTGCGACGGCGGATCCTAAATCCCCCGGCGGAATTCAAATTCCGCGGCTAGGGGAGTGTACTATTTAAATCAGGCGCGTTCCCGCGCCGATTTAAATGCGCAGGCGCCGACCGCGAAATTTCCCGGCGTGCATTGCTCCCACTGACGTCGCTAGGACGTCAGTGGTTGCGACGCTTACGTAAACGACGTCCGTCCGTATTCGAGAACGACTTACGCAAACGACGTTAAAAAATTTAAATTCGACGCGGAAACGTTGGCTATACTTAACATTGGCTGCGCCTGATGAAAGCAGGGGTAAGTATACGACGGGTACGCCGCTACGGAAACGTCGTAAGAAGACTGCGTCGGGACCGCGTACGTTCGTGAATTTGCGTATCTCGCTGATTCACATATTATTTATCGTAAATCAGCGGGAACGCCGCCGGCGCCATTTTTAAATTGAAAAAAAGATCCGACAGTGTAACACAAACAGATCTTAGCCCTATCTATGCGTATCTGATTCTATGAATCAGGCGCATAGATAGGACCAGTTTACGTCAGAGATACGACGGTGTATCTGTACATACACCGTCGTATCTCTTTGTGAATCTGGCCCAAGGGATTTACTAAAGACAGCTAGACTGTACTTCACAAGTGCAGTTGCTCCGATCGTTCCCGAGAGGCAAAGCGGCGGTCTGTCTATGTAAACAAGGCAGATCGCCGTTCTGCTAGTAGAGGAGACAGAGATCCTGTGTTTCTGCCAAGCAGGAACACGGATCTGTCTTCTCTCAGCCAAAGCACCTCCCCCACACAGTTAAAAAGCCCCTGATGTTAACCCCTTCCCTGCCAGTGTAATTAGAACAGTGACAGTGCATATTTTTTTAGCACTGATCGGTATTGGTGTCACTGGTCCCCAAAAAGTGTCACCTAGTGTCAGATTTGTCTGCCGCAATGACAAAACTCCAAAGTACAAACACGCATGCTCAGAAGCAATGCTCAACGTAACACATTATTAGCAGAAGTTGCCCAAAGGGCGGCGCCAAAGAGCTGAAAAAAAAACACAAGTTTCATGGCCAACGCCCTCCAGACAAAAGTCCTGCGCTTTGTCCGCAGAAAATCCGATCGTGTGTACGAGGCGTTAAAGATGGCGGTTCACAAGCGCAAACCATCCAACTTGAAGGAGCTGGAGCAGTTTTGCACGGAGGAAGGGGCAAAAATCCCGATGGTAAGATGTGGAAATCTCAGAGAGACTTATCCAAAGCGACTTGGAGCTGTGATAGACGCAAAAGGCGGCTCTACAAAGTATTGTGACTTCAGGGGGGTGAATAGTTTTGCACATTGACTTTTTCCTGTTATTTTGTCCTATTTGTTGTTTGCTTCACAATAAAGAAACAAAAAACATCTTGAAAGTTGTGGGCGTGTTCTGTAAATGAAATGAGGCAAATCCTCAGACAATCCAGGTTATTTCCAGGTTGTGAGGCAACAAAACACAAACAATGCCAAGGGGGGTGAATACTTTTGTACATGAAATAAGACACGCCCCTTTATGTTTTCCCTCCACATTTCCCACTTACTGGGGAGGCGGCACAACAACACGTTGGGTTTGGTGCATGAAAGATCGGCGGGACTTTTTTGCTATTTTATTTTGCAATCCGTTTATTTTTATTTACAGATTTGGGGACAGAGATCAGACACACAGGGTGGGGGGGGGGGGCACAGAGATCAGATGCACAGGAGGGGGGGGGCACAGAGATCAGACACACAGGGGGGGGGGGGCCAGAGATCAGACACGCAGGAGGGAGGGGACGACACAGAGATCAGACACGCAGGAGGGAGGGGACGACACAGAGATCAGACACGCAGGAGGGGGGGACGACACAGAGATCAGACACGCAGGAGGGAGGGGACGACACAGAGATCAGACACGCAGGAGGGAGGGGACGACACAGAGATCAGACACGCAGGAGGGAGGGGACGACACAGAGATCAGACACGCAGGAGGGAGGGGACGACACAGAGATCAGACACGCAGGAGGGGGGGACGACACAGAGATCAGACACGCAGGAGGGAGGGGACGACACAGAGATCAGACACGCAGGAGGGGACGACGACACAGAGATCAGACACGCAGGAGGGGACGACGACACAGAGATCAGACACGCAGGAGGGGGGGACGACACAGAGATCAGACACGTAGGAGGGAGGGGACGACACAGAGATCAGACACGCAGGAGGGGGGGACGACACAGAGATCAGACACGCAGGAGGGGACGACGACACAGAGATCAGACAAGCAGGAGGGGGGGACGACACAGAGATCAGACACGCAGGAGGGAGGGGACGACACAGAGATCAGACACGCAGGAGGGAGGGGACGACACAGAGATCAGACACGCAGGAGGGAGGGGACGACACAGAGATCAGACACGCAGGAGGGGACGACGACACAGAGATCAGACACGCAGGAGGGGACGACGACACAGAGATCAGACACGCAGGAGGGGGGGACGACACAGAGATCAGACACGCAGGAGGGAGGGGACGACACAGAGATCAGACACGCAGGAGGGAGGGGACGACACAGAGATCAGACACGCAGGAGGGAGGGGACGACACAGAGATCAGACACGCAGGAGGGGGGGACGACACAGAGATCAGACACGCAGGAGGGAGGGGACGACACAGAGATCAGACACGCAGGAGGGGGGGACGACACAGAGATCAGACACGCAGGAGGGGGGGACGACACAGAGATCAGACACGCAGGAGGGGGGGGACGACACAGAGATCAGACACGCAGGAGGGGGGGACGACACAGAGATCAGACACGCAGGAGGGGGGGACGACACAGAGATCAGACACGCAGGAGGGGGGGACGACACAGAGATCAGACACGCAGGAGGGGGGGACGACACAGAGATCAGACACGCAGGAGGGGGGGACGACACAGAGATCAGACACGCAGGAGGGAGGGGACGACACAGAGATCAGACACGCAGGGGGGGGGGACGACACAGAGATCAGACACGCAGGAGGGGACGACGACACAGAGATCAGACAAGCAGGAGGGGGGGACGACACAGAGATCAGACACGCAGGAGGGAGGGGACGACACAGAGATCAGACACGCAGGAGGGAGGGGACGACACAGAGATCAGACACGCAGGAGGGGACGACGACACAGAGATCAGACACGCAGGAGGGGGGGACGACACAGAGATCAGACACGCAGGAGGGAGGGGACGACACAGAGATCAGACACGCAGGAGGGGACGACGACACAGAGATCAGACACGCAGGAGGGGACGACGACACAGAGATCAGACACGCAGGAGGGGGGGACGACACAGAGATCAGACACGCAGGAGGGGGGGACGACACAGAGATCAGACACGCAGGAGGGGGGGACGACACAGAGATCAGACACGCAGGAGGGGGGGACGACACAGAGATCAGACACGCAGGAGGGGAGGACGACACAGAGATCAGACACGCAGGAGGGGGGGACGACACAGAGATCAGACACGCAGGAGGGAGGGGACGACACAGAGATCAGACACGCAGGAGGGGACGACGACACAGAGATCAGACAAGCAGGAGGGGACGACGACACAGAGATCAGACAAGCAGGAGGGGGGGACGACACAGAGATCAGACACGCAGGAGGGAGGGGACGACACAGAGATCAGACACGCAGGAGGGAGGGGACGACACAGAGATCAGACACGCAGGAGGGGACGACGACACAGAGATCAGACACGCAGGAGGGGGGGACGACACAGAGATCAGACACGCAGGAGGGAGGGGACGACACAGAGATCAGACACGCAGGAGGGGGGGACGACACAGAGATCAGACACGCAGGAGGGAGGGGACAACACAGAGATCAGACACGCAGGAGGGGACGACGACACAGAGATCAGACACGCAGGAGGGGGGGACGACACAGAGATCAGACACGCAGGAGGGGGGACGACGACACAGAGATCAGACACGCAGGAGGGGGGGGGACGACACAGAGATCAGACACGCAGGAGGGGGGGACGACACAGAGATCAGACACGCAGGAGGGGGGGGAAATCAGACGCGCAGGAGTGGGGGGGACACAGAGATAAGACGCACAGGAGGGGGGGGGGAAAATCAGACACACAGGGGGGGGGGGAAATCAGACGCACAGGAGGGGGGGGGGGAAATCAGACGCACAGGAGGGGGCACACAGAGATCAGACACACAGGAGGGGGAGGGCACAGAGATCAGGGGAAAAAAGGGGGGCTAGAACTGCGCCATGGCACCCAGACTTTGTGTGTTATAAAGTCAATTTAATAGAATAAACCTCAGAGGGTTAAATGGAAGAAAAGTCAATATATTATCCAGGAGTTCCACGATCCTAATATACGGAATGATGGATTCCACTGTGATGGTCCACACTCTATTACATGTGAAACTCAACTGCCAGAGTCATGAGCAGCTTACCAGATAATTGATTTAAAACGACAGTCGACTGTGACCCAGCCGCGGCCTTTAAGGAGAGGGGGGGGGGATAACCCCTTCCTGGATATGACACTCACTCCCCAGGGATTACCACAGAACCGCAGAATATGCAAGAGAAGGTCCACCGTGATTCACAGCACACTATGAGTGAGATCCCACCACCGGTATTAGAAGCAGCTTACCAGAACACCAATCTCAAACAGCAGTCGGCTGTGACCCAGCCGCGGCCTTTGGGGAGATTCCACTCCCTGGTGGGAATCACCAGTTGCACCCTCGATAGTTACCAAAGACGTCACCGCACAAAAAAGAAAACGGCAGACATAGCGTAACTCCGTGGGTTAAGAAGTTTATTAAAAACAATATAAAGGGCTTACTCACATGATATGAAAGTCAAACGAGCATTTAAAATTGCCGGCCGGCATGTATACAGAGCGGAGCCCTTCCTCGAAACGTAATGACGTCACCGCACGTCCTCCCAGGCGCGTTTCGTCATTGGACGTTGTCAATGGGATAGGGCGTTGCGGTGTGTCATACTATTAATAGGCTCAGACCCCACCATGAGGTGTGAGCAAAGATGCAGCAGACGCCATCTTGGTCGTGGGCAAACATGCCCATAACCGACCACCATCTATCTAAACCCAGCTTAACGGAGTGAACATGTGTATAAGCAGTGTTGTGATAAGGAAAATTAGCAGGCAGTTTATTACGAACAGGCACTATCGTATCAAACTGCAAAAAAAGGAGAAAAATAAGCATTATCATTTAGATTACGATCGCTCACTGAAAAACAATGGCGATACCTATAGTGACATGTAAGTGCAAGATGGCACCTAGTGGTTTCTTCACGGAAGTGCACCAAGATTCAAACAAAGAAAAAAAGGGATCCCTTAAGGGAATCATCGTGTGCATGAATCCATGTTAAGGCTCACAAGGAGATTGATAGCTGCCAATCTCCGGAGCCACCATGGAGAAAAACATCTATATGTGTACTAATAATAATAATTTTTATAATTTTTAATTATGTGCAAAAAAAAAATTTAAAAACGTATTGGAACACCGAAATAGTTCCTTTATTCATATAAGTGACAGTATTGGTGTAAATAATACTTCATATTTAAAACCCATGTTGTTATGAATGCAGAATGAACTACATATAACAAAAATTGGACGTATATACATTAGTAGACAATATGTCCCTATAAGAAAAAAAGGGGGGAGGGGGGAAGGGAAAAAGGGGGCTGGTTGATGGGTGGTGCGACACCACCGCCCAAAGGACAGCTAAAGAGGTGCAACCAGAGCACTAACACCTCACAGAGATCAGACATGCAGGAGGGGGGGGGGCACACAGAGATCAGACACACGGGGGGGGGGGCACACAGAGATCAGACACACGGGGGGGGCACACAGAGATCAGACACACGGGGGGGGCACACAGAGATCAGACACACGGGGGGGGGGCACACAGAGATCAGACACACGGGGGGGGGGCACACAGAGATCAGACACACGGGGGGGGGGGCACACAGAGATCAGACACACGGGGGGGGCACACAGAGATCAGACACACGGGGGGGGCACACAGAGATCAGACACACGGGGGGGGGGGCACACAGAGATCAGACACACGGGGGGGGGGGCACACAGAGATCAGACACACGGGGGGGGCACACAGAGATCAGACACGCGGGAGGGGGGGGGCAGAGATCAGACGCACAGGAAGGGGGGGGGGAATCAGACGCACAGGAGGGAGGGGGGGAGATCAGAGATCTTATTGTCGGGATGACTCCACTAACTATCACAGGAACGTCTCACACACAATATTTCTGGTGATCGGCCAGCTTGGAGCGGCGGTGACATTTCGCGGTTTGGGATCCGGTGTGAAATCCGGTGTTTTTGTGGCGCACAAAGGAGACTCTCTCTTCAGTGATAGAAATGTGACACCTCTCTGAGAATGGAGATTTGTGTGGAGGACGCGGCGTTAGTCGCCATCAAACTGGCAAAACGCACCAAGATCTACTTTGCGATATTTGTGGCCTGTAGGGCCGCCCATGGAGATCAGTGATTGGATGGTGAGGAGTCACTGCCCTGGAACCAGCATGTCCATAACAAGGCGAGATCTGTGACCCTCCCCCACTACTTCCATAGGACCTTCCCAGCTCCGCCTCCTACACACAGCCCAGCGACCAATCACCGGGCTCAACACTGTCATCAGGGGAGGGGCTTAGCTGGGGCATTGAAACCGACACGACAGGTATACAGGATAGCCCAGGACAGATCAGAGGGGTATATATACACACATGACAGGTATACAGGATAGCACAGGACAGATCAGAGGGGAATATATACACATGACAGGTATACAGGATAGCACAGGACCGATCAGATGGGAATATATACATGACAGGATAGCACAGGACAGATCAGAGGGGAATATATACACGACAGGTATACAGGATAGCACAGGACAGATCAGAGGGGTATATATACAGGACAGATCATGTATTAGAGTGTAAGCTCTTAGTGTAAAGTCACACACTGGAGAGATATGAATGGTGTATAATAATAATAATAAATGACACACAGAGGAGGGG
Source organism: Rana temporaria (assembly GCF_905171775.1). Lineage (NCBI taxonomy): Eukaryota > Metazoa > Chordata > Amphibia > Anura > Ranidae > Rana > Rana temporaria. Next base: position 43,128,995 of record NC_053494.1, read on the forward strand.
GAGGGGAGATCTCTCACACACAGCCCCTTACCGGGAAGACATGGTTGGCCCTCCTCTGTTCTTCCTCCGGAGATCTCCGCACTCCTCATGTCACAGCCAGCCTTCCCTCACTGCACAGAGGTGCTCTCTTGTGCCACCTGCAGGCTGGAGGGAGGAGAAATCCTAATCCTCTCTTCAGCTGCCGAGTCTCGTGCCAGCATACTGTGTGGATCGGCGGGACGTCACAGCGCAGCGCGTGCTGGTGGATGAGTCATAAACCGCTCGCCTGACACCGGCGCCATTTTGATGCAGTATTCGGACGAGGGAGCGTCTTCTACTCACTTGTTTTCGAACAGGACAGGACAGCGCTCCAGGTGGAATCATCCGAGTACTACAACCACAGCGACTTCACTAATCTATCGGAGAGAAAGTAAGTGTCATTATTTTCCATGTAACCTTACAGGTGAGGCCGGGCAGTGATGTTCGGGGGGGGGGACGACATTGGGGGGTAGGCAGTGTGGAATGATCGCAGCAATCATAATGATCGCCACCCGAACACTGTCCCAGCTTTGTGACCATCACAAGTCCATGGGGGGGAGGGCGGTGCCTGTCTCCCCAGTCATCCAATCAGGTCAGGCTGTCCCTCGGGGCAGGGGTCTCACCCCCCTCCATCACCATAGACCCCCCCCCCTCTCTCCTAATTATGCTACCCCAATCTGTCATTATAATACCATATACTACCCAAATCCATCATTATAGTTCCCTGTACTACCCCAATCCATCATTATAATACCCTGTACTACCCCAATCCATCATTATAATACCCTATACTACCCCAATCCATCATTATAGTTCCCTATACTACCCCAATCCATCATTATAATACACTATACTACCCCAATCCATCATTATAGTACCCTGTACTACCCCAATCCATCATTATAATACCCTGTACTACCCCAATCCATCATTATAGTTCCCTATACTACCCCAATCCATCATTATAATACACTGTACTACCCCAATCCATCATTATAATACCCTGTACTACCCCAATCCATCATTATAGTACCCTGTACTACCCCAATCCATCATTATAGTACCCTGTACTACCCCAATCCATCATTATAATACCCTATACTACCCCAATCCATCATTATAATACACTGTACTACCCCAATCCATCATTATAATACCCTGTACTACCCCAATCCATCATTATAGTTCCCTATACTACCCCAATCCATCATTATAATACACTGTACTACCCCAATCCATCATTATAATACCCTGTACTACCCCAATCCATCATTATAGTACCCTGTACTACCCCAATCCATCATTATAGTACCCTGTACTACCCCAATCCATCATTATAGTACCCTATACTACCCCAATCCATCATTATAATACACTATACTACCCCAATCCATAATTATAATACACTATACTACCCCAATCCATCATTATAATACACTATACTACCCCAACCCATCATTATAGTACCCTGTACTACCCCAATCCATCATTATAGTACCCTATACTACCCCAATCCATCATTATAATACCCTATACTACCCCAATCCATCATTATAGTACCCTATACTACCCCAATCCATCATTATAGTACCCTATACTACCCCAATCCATCATTATAATACCCTATACTACCCCAATCCATCATTATAGTACCCTGTACTACCCCAATCCATCATTATAGTACCCTGTACTACCCCAATCCATCATTATAGTACCCTGTACTACCCCAATCCATCATTATAGTACCCTATACTACCCCAATCCATCATTATAATACCCTATACTACCCCAATCCATCATTATAGTACCCTATACTACCCCAATCCGTCATTATAATACCCTATACTACCCCAATCCATCATTATAGTACCCTATACTACCCCAATCCGTCATTATAATACCCTATACTACCCCAATCCATCATTATAATACACTATACTACCCCAATCCATCATTATAATACACTGTACTACCCCAATCCATCATTATAATACCCTATACTACCCCAATCCATCATTATAGTACCCTAAACTATACCAACCTGTCATTACAATACCCTGTACTACCCCAATCCATCATTATAATACACTATAGCAGGGTTTGACAAAATGTGTTTGAATCTAGGAGCCAGCTAAAAAGGTTAGGAGCCAGTTTTTGGGTTTTTTTTGGTATTGGGGTACTTTCACACTGGGGCATCACGGGTGTTGACAGTAAAGTTTACTGTAGTTTTTGCAATGATTTTCAGCCACTAGCGGGCGCTATTTAACCCCCGCTATCAGTTGAAAAAGGGTTAAAACCGCCCGCAAAGCACCACGGCCGCACTGCTTCATTGTTTTTAATTTCACCGCTCCTACAGCGCATCAAAGATGCAGCTGGCAGGTCTTTTTTTACCGTCCTGCCAGCGTACTGCTCCAGTTTGAAAGCCCTCAGGGCTTTCACACTGGAGAGACAGCAGCAACTGTTTTAGGGCACTTTGCAGGCGCTATTTTTAGGGGCGGGGGGATTTCAGGGGAGGTGTCACCTTTTTTCTCAAGTATTGGACAATTTAAGCAGAGGGCTGCACACCAAATGAAAAAGAGCCTGGTAGTGCTTAAAACTTTTTATTGCAGATTTAATTTTCATTTGGTGTGCAGCCCTCTGCTTAAAGCGGATGTTCCATTACAAAAAAAAAAAAATTAAAAGTCAGCAGCTACTAACACTGTAGCTGCTGACTTTTAATAAGGACACTTACCTGTCCTAGCCGCCAGCGATGTCTGCCCCCGCCGAGGCCGATCCTCGATCCTAGCAGCTCCAAGCGCCGCCATCCACAGTAAGGGAAACAGGCAGTGAAGCAATACGGCTTCACTGCCCGTTTCCTACTGCGCATGCGCGAGCAGCGCGTCGCTTTGTGAATGGGCCGGCTGCTTTCTGGGACACACACAGTTCCCAGAATGCAGCGCGCCCCATTCACAAGAAGACACCCAGTGTAGGAGGAGGAAGAGAATCCACTGCGGACGATGAAGAGGCAGATTCGGCACTTCCGCATAGCAACAGTTATTTAGGGTGATTAAAAACATTTTTTTTTTTTTCATTTATTTATTTTTTATTTATTTTTAGATTTTTGATGGAATATTTTTTTTCAGGTGGAACCTCCACTTTAAATTGTCCAATACTTGAGAAAAAAGGTGACACCCCCCCCCCCCCTGAAATCCGCCCGCCCCTATGTGCAGCCTTCTTAACAAGGACAATATATGACACAGACATTGAATCTGACAGTTCCCCCGAGTGGGCTCATTGCAGAGTAAGGCCTCGTACACACGATAGGTTAAACAGAGGACAAAACCGATTGTGTGTGGGCCCCATAGGTTATTTAACCATGGGGGTTGAAAATCAAGACAAAAACTACAGTAAACTTTACCGCCAACACCCGTGACGCCCGAGTGTGAAAGTACCCCAATACCAAAAAAATAAAAACTGGTTCCTAACTTCTTTTTAGCTGGCTCCTAGATTAAATTTTTTTTAAACCCTGCCCTATACTATACTATATACTATACCAACCTGTCATTATAATACCCAGGGGCGGACTGACCATTGAGTCACTCAGGCACTGCCCGAGGGCCCCATGCCACTAGGGGGCCCCATCAGGGTTGCCAGGCTCAGTAAAACCAGGGTGCTCTCACATTTTGAATGACAATTACTCAGCCATACAACACTGTACCCATATGATTTTTTTTGTCCTTTTTTCACACAAATAGAGCTTTATTTTGGTGGTATTTAATCACTGTTGTTTTTTTTTTTTTGTGCTATAAAAGAAAAAAGACAGAAAATTTTGTTTAACCCCTTAACGCCCGCCGCGCGACTATTTACGTCCGCAAAATGGCACGTACGGGCAGAAGGGCGTATATATACGTCCTTGCCTTTCCGCGGGTCGGGGGTCCGATCGGGACCCCCCCCCGCTGCGGGCGGATTCCCGCGGGGAGCGATCCGGGACAACGGCGCGGCTATTAGTTTATAGCCGCGCCGTCGCGATCGCTCCCCGGAGCTGAAGAACGGGGAGAGCCGTATGTAAACACGGCTTCCCCGTGCTTCACTGTGGCGGCTGCATCGATCGAGTGATCCCTTATATAGGGAGACTCGATCGATGATGTCAGTCCTACAGCCACACCCCCCTACAGTTGTAAACACACACTAGGTGAATCCTAACTCCTATAGCGCCCCCTGTGGTTAAATTCCCAAACTGCAACTGTCATTTTCACAATAAACAATGCAATTTAAATGCATTTTTTGCTGTGAAAATGACAATGGTCCCAAAAATGTGTCAAAATTGTCCGAAGTGTCCGCCATAATGTCGCAGTCACGAAAAAAATCGCTGATCGCCGCCAATAGTAGTAAAAAAAAAAACTAATAAAAATGCAAAAAAACTATCCCCTATTTTGTAAACGCTATAAATTTTGCGCAAACCAATCGATAAACACTTATTTTTTACCAAAAATAGGTAGAAGAATACGTATCGGCCTAAACTGAGGGAAATTTTTTTTTTTATATATGTTTTTGGGGGATATTTATTATAGCAAAAAGTAAAAAATATTGCATTTTTTTCAAAATTGTCGCTCTATTTTTGTTTATAGCGCAAAAAATAAAAACCGCAGAGGTGATCAAAGGACGCCAATTTTGTTTGGGAGCCACATCGCATGACCGCGCAATTGTCTGTTAAAGCGACGCAGTGCCGAATCGCAAAACCTGGCCTGGGCATTTAGCAACAAAATGGTCCGGGGCTTAAGTGGTTAAAAAACAAAACCGTAAAGTTTTTTTCTTTTTACTGGTTACATGTTTTGAGTTAGAGGAGGTCTAGGGCAACAATTATTGCTCTCGCTGTAACGTTCGTAGCGATACCTCACATGTGTGGTTTGAACACCATTTTCATATGTGGGCGCGACTTACGTATGCTTTCACTTCTGCATGTGAGCACACAGGGATAGTTTACTTTATTTTAGTTTGACACTTTTTTCCCCAAAAATATATTTTTTTATCACTTTTATTCCTATTACAAGGAATGGAAACATCCCTTGTAATAGGCATATGGCATGACAGGTCCTCTTTACAGTGATATATGGGGTCAATAAGACCCCACATCTCACCTCTAGGCTGGAAATCCTAAAATAAAAAAAATAAAAAATAAACGATCATGGCTTCGATCGTAGTGGTGAATCAGTAGAAGCACCGGAGGGCGGCGGGAGGGGGGACGTCTCCCGTAAGAACGATCAAACGGCGGAACAGCCGCTATGATCATTCTTATGTTGTAGGGAATCGCCGGCTGAAAAAGCTGATATCTGAATTATGCCTGTAGCTGCAGACATCATTCAGATATCCCCGCACAAAGTCAAGGACGTCATATGATGGCCGGTGGGCGGGAAGGGGGTTAAAACGCTTTTTTTACACAAAGTTGTCCATTTATACAATATTTCTAACACATAGCATGTACACACCAAAAATGACACCCCAAAATAGATTCTCCTACTTCCTCCTAAGCACGGTGATGCCACATGTGTGAGACTTCTACAGACTGGCCACATACAGAGGCCGAGTATGGCTGAGTATTGCTGGGTATCGCCAAGTATGGCTGGGTATTGCTGGGTATTGCAGAGTATGGTTGAGCATGGAGGGATGGCTGAGCATGGATGCTGGATGTGACTGCAATTGTTACAGAGCAGCGCTGTGGGCACTACAGATCCAGCCCACAGCGCTGCTGCCACCGATCTCTCCCCCTCTCCTCTCACACTGTACTGTACACAGAGGCGAGAGAGGAACCGGCGTCATTACATTTGACGGAGCCATCACGTGGTAAACGGCCGCTATTAGTGGCCATTTACCATGATCCGACGTTCACGGACATTCCCGTGTGCGCGCCCCAGGGGATCGCGATTCTTGGAGGAAATCAATGTACGCCCTCCCAGAATTAACAAACCGCCCTGTAGCCGTCATTCAGCTATGGGCGGGTGGTAAAGTGGTTAAGGGGCAAATCCTTCTGGTCCTTAAAGGGGTTGTAAAGGTTCAGGGTTTAAAAAAAAAAAAACAAGTCAAACTTACCTCTGCTGTGAAGTTGGTTTTGCACAGATTGGCCCCGATCCTCCTCTTCTGGGGCCCTAAGCAGCACTCCTGGCTCCTCTTCTCGAGTGCCCCATCGGAGAAGCGCTCTACATCATGGACACCCGTTTGGGCACGCTCCTCTGTCCTGCTCCTGTGTCTATTGACACAGAAAGCAGGACTCGGCCCCAGCGCCCACGTCATTGGATTTGATTGACAGCAGCGGGAGCCAATGCATTAAGGTGAAAAAACACAAGGGTTTACAATCCCTTTAAGTGGTAAACTCACTGGGTGCCTTATCTGCATTAAATTTGTTTCAGAACCTGTGTAATTCATATGTGTTCAGGTTTAAAGGGATGAGGTGGCAACCCTAGCTCTAGGACTCAGGGACGGTGTACAAAATGAATTGCACAGGATAACACTGCGTGCGATTTCCATGTGTTCCAGGTGCAGTACAATGTTGACCTATACATTTGATGGGGCTGAAATGGTGCCGCACCAAGATATATAAGACGCACAGGAAATAGATCGCATTCTTCTACTGTACCATACGATCCAATGCAGCGTTACATTTGGGACCTGCATTTGTCGTGTTATTAAGTTAACATTGACACCCACTGCAGATCACAACTGCAGTGCGTTTTCAATGCAGTGCGAGAAACGCACATGGAACGCAGGTTTCCCGCACTGGTGTGAACTGGCCCTTAGTCCAGCTTTGTGGGATTTTGTTCATATCTCGGAAAGGTCCCACAAAATTGGGACAGTTGGGAAGTATTGTTGATTGATTTGTACTAGAAGGGGGCAGGATTTGTGTTTGGGGCACTGGCGTACCAACGGGGAGCATAGGGGGGGGTGTCATGCCGCACCCAGGTGATACACAGGGCCGGCCGCAAAACTGCCTCTACCGCTCACTAACACAGGAGAGTGGAGCAGGAGGCAGAATGGGAGAGAAACACAGCTGAGTGTGGGGGATGGTGGGGGGAGGTCAGCGGCCACTCGGGCATCACATCGAAGGGATGGCTGGGGAGGGGGTGGGGCACAACTGAAATCTGGGTGGGAATTAGCACCCCCCCCCCCCCTGGATCCGCCTTATCTGTGTCTCTCCATCCAGCAGCTGAAACCAGCAAGACAGGGGGAGGGGAAGAAATTGACATCGTTCTGCAATTACTCTTAATCACCCCACCGTCTGATTCGCCTGCTGTCCGGGCCCCCTACAGGAGAACCGTGGTACAACCCTGATGGCGGCCCTGCTCAGGATCATTCAGTGACGCAGTATGAAGTCACCTACAATAATAAGTTATTAAGAATTACACCCAGCATACAGAATAAGAGAAGTGGTACTGTGCAAGGTCCATACATACAGAATAAGAACTGATACCGAGAATTGCACTCGGCATACAGGACAAGAGAAGTTGTACTGTGTAGGGTTGATACATACAGAATAAGAAAAGATACTGAGAATTATGCTCAACATACCCAGCCATTTAAATAACCATAGTACAGTTTAATTGTATGTAAAATCTTTACAATGATATAACATTTGTTTGGCTACAGTGTTACATGACCAAAGTATTCCCAGTCAGTTTCCAGGCCTGAAAAGTTGGTATGAGATGTGTGATGTCATAGTGGGCTGAAGTTGTTTCATATCATTCCTGCACTGGGAGCTGATCGAGTCACATTGTCACATTGTGTTTCCTGCGATTATTAGCATTTTAATTCAAATATATTTCCATTATCTTATTATTATTATTATTATTATTATTATTATTATTATTATTGTATATTTTACTATTAATATTTTTTTTTGTTTTTTCTTTTTCAGGTACAGCAGCATTAAGATGCCACGTGCTTCTCGACGCCGGTCAAGTGGAAGGCGATCACGCCAGGAGGGAGGAGCTGATCCGATCGCCCACCGGACGAGAGGACAGCTTCGGAGGAGACGAGAGGACGCTGTCAGGGATCCGCACCCAGCGCCTCTGAGACCACCGGCAATGGAGGACGCCGCCAGGGATCTGCACCCAGCGCCTCCGAGACCACCGGCAATGGAGGACGCTGCCAGGGATCAGCACCCAGCGCCTCCGAGACCACCGGCAATGGAGGACGCCGCCAGGGATCAGCACCCAGCGCCTCCGAGACCACCGGCAATGGAGCAGCCTACCTGTTCCATTTGCCTCTGTGAGTATGGTGCAGAGGACTCTATAGAAATAAACTGTACTCACAGGTTCCACTCTCCTTGTATCCACAGGTGGCTTGACCAAAGCCCGACTTGTCCCGTGTGCCGAACATTTATTCCAAGTTGGTACGTGGCTCCACATGAAGGCGGTCTGATCATTATTGCTGTCGTGGGCATTGATGAAAATGGAGCCCCCATCCAGGTTTTCCGGAATGTATAATAACCTCTTTCAGATCCCCTGAAAACATCATGGGGTAATGTATACCAACATGTACATTTTCTGCTTACAGTAGATGATGTCTAGACAAAAAAAATATATTCTTGACCATTACTACACAAAAGGAGTCGCGTCACCTGATTGAACTAACACCTCTCAGGTGAACACTCCAGACTATTACCGAAAAGGAGTCGCGTCACCTGATTGAACTAACACCTCTCAGGTGAACACTCCAGACTATTACCGAAAAGGAGTCACTTCACCTGATTGAACTAACACCTCTCAGATGAACACTCCAGGCTATTATTACCGAAAAGGAGTCGCGTCACCTGATTGAACTAACACCTCTCAGATGAACACTCCAGGCTATTATTACCGAAAGGGAGTCGCTTCACCTGATTGAACTAACACCTGTCAGGCCGCGTACACACGACCGGTCCAAACCGATGAAAACGGACCGAAGTCCAGTTTCATCGGTCCAAACCAACCGTGTGTGCGGCCCATCGGACTTTTGTCCTTCAGACCAAAGTTTTAGAACTTGCTTTAAAATCGAACCGATGGACGGCTGACCATCGGTCAAAACCGATGGTTAGTACACAAAAGCATCGGTTCAAAACGCGTGCATGCTCAGAATCAAGTTGACGCATGCTTGGAAGCAATGAACTTGTTTTTTTTCAGCACGTCGTGTGTTTTACGTCACCGCGTTCTGACCTGATCGGGTTTTGAACTGATGGTGTGTACGCACTTCAGAACATCGGTCTGCGGCCTCAGGTGAACACTCCAGACTATTATTACCGTAAAGGAGTCCACCTGATTGAACTAACAGCTCTCAGGTGAACACTCCAGACTATTACCGAAAAGGAGTCACTTCACCTGATTGAACTAACACCTCTCAGGTGAACACTCCAGACTACTACTACAGAGAAGGAGTCGCTTCACTCTAATTGAGCTAATACCTCTCAGGTGAACACTCCACTTTGCAGGGGGGCAGCATGGAAAGAGTCCCCGTCGGCTTGTGCTACACTTTTAGTGTAGTGCCAGTCTTATGAGGTGGACTGGGCCGCAAGACAAATCGGTCTGGTGCCCCCATAAAGCAGCCGCACTACTGCCGGTATGATGGTGCAGACACAAGGGACACAGACATGGTCACCTATACCTGACAGGTAGGTAGTAGGACTCTCCTGCAATCCTTTGCTTGTATCAGTTTTACACATTAAAGAATCTTCATTTTATTTCTGCTAATTACTGATGAACGTTTATTTACTGACACACACTGCACTGGCATGCACTAACCTACACTAACACACATCCAGATGTACATAAACTGACTGACTGGTCCATGCTTTAGAGAGATGCACACACACACACAACCATATTAGGAGAGAGTAGAACGCACACACAGATTATAGGATGAGGCCTACTACATACATACACCCAACATTAGAAAAAGGATGACTAGCATCCAGTAGGGTAGCTTAGTGTAGTTAGTGTAGATCCTGCCCTAGAAGAGTCTACCTTGCCGTGGTGGGCAGGCTTGCAATCTCTTGGTCAAAAGTGTGTCAGCGAATGGGTGAGAGGATCACTAGATCTTCACTTCTGGCCAATTGATTTTACCAAAGGACTCTTGGTTTATTCAGAGTATATATAGTTGAAAAAGGAAAAAATGTGTATAGATCCATAATTATACTTTCATAAACACACAATAAAAATTTGATATATTTGCATTTGAATTGCTTCCTCTTTTATTTAATCCTTTCATGACCGGGGCTCATTACCTCTTGGATGCACAGGCCACATTTGCAAGGCTGGAAGAGGCTCTATGGCTACTTCTTCCTCTTCTGGTGTGTGTAGGGATGTGTAATATGTGTTTATGTATTAACATTTGTCCTAACCATGTACTGTATATATGTATGTACTGACAAGCCCCTAATGTGACAGTAGTGACAACAAGGTCCTCTCAATGAAGACATCAGGGGTCTTCTAGCTTCACCCCAAGAACAGGATATACGATTAAATCCTGTAATGAAACATTCCTCTTAACTAGGAAAAGATATCAAGTTTTCGGGGAATTTTATATACATTTTTTATAAATGTTATATTCCTTCCCATTCCCCTCACCAAATATATAGGGAATTCGTTCCTGTTATCCAGGGCTAGAGTATCTGCTCTATTCACTATTATACTTTAGTATCAAGCCTTTCTCTAGTCTCCAATATAATTATAAAATTCTCAATTTTAAGATCCCTTACTTCTTAAAGTGACTGTAAAGCTTTACATTTTTTTCATTAAAATAATAAACATGTTGGGCCAGATCCACGTACATGCGCCTATCTTTAGGCGGGCGTATCGTATCTCAGAAACGCTACGCCGCCGTAACTTAGAAAGGCGAGTACTGTATTCACAAAGAAGTTACGCCTTTAGTTACGGCGGCGTAGCGTATATCGGGCGGCGTAAGCCCGCCTAATTCAAAAGAGGCTGGTTGGGGGCGTGTTCTATGCAAACTAATCGTGACCCCACGTATTTGATGTTTTTTACGAACAGCGCATGTGCCGTCCGTGAAAGAATCCCAGTGCGCATGCTCCAAATTACGCCGCAAATCGTCAATGCTTTAGAGGTGTACATAACTTACGTACAGCCCTATTCGCGAACGACTTACGCAAACGACGTAAAACGTAAATTTTTTTACGGTGGCCCGACGTCCATACTTAACATTGCGTACGCCTCATATAGCAGGGGTAACTTTACGCCGGAAAAAGCCTTACGTAAACGACGTAAAAAAATGCGCCGGGCGGACGTACGTTTGTGAATCGGCGTATCTACCTACTTTGCATATTCCTCGTGTAAATCTACGGAAGCGCCACCTAGCGGCCAGCGTAATAATGCAACTAAGATACGACGGCGTAAGAGGCTTACGCCAGTCGGATCTTAGCAAAATTCCGGCGTATCTTGTTTTCTGAATACAGAAAAAAGATATGATGGAGCATCCTAGAAGTTACGCGGCGTATCAATAGATACTCCAGCGTAACTTCTTTGTGAATCTGGCCCGTTATACTTATCTGCTCTGCGTAATGGTTTTGCACAGAGCAGCCCTGATCCTCCTCTTCTCAGATCCCCCGTCGGCCCTCCTGGCTCCTCCCCCTTGTCTGCTATGGGGCAAGTGTGTGCTCGATCCGGAGCCTCACTGTCTTTGTCGATTGTGTAAAAAAAAATTCTGCATTTGGTGACTATTAAATGACACAGTGAAAAGAATTGTGAATCTCAGAGAAAGCAACACTCTAAAATGAGTTTAACCACTTGGGATCCGCCTGCCGTCAATTGACGGCTACAGCGCGGATCCAAAAAGCCAACAGGACGTCAATTGACGTCCGCCCCTTTGGGCGGTCCCCGCGCGCGCTCCAGAGCGTGCAGCGGGGAAAATCTGTGTTGGCCGTGTCCCTTGGACACAGCCAATTACAGATCGCCGCGAACGGCCAATCAGAGTGGCCGTTTGCGATGCGATCTGTGCGGCCAATGAGAGATGATCTCAAATGTAAACATATGAGATCATCTGTCATTGCCGGCTCACACAGAGACAGCGGTGCTGTCTCTGGAGAGGAGACCGATCTGTGTCTCTTGTACATAGGGACATAGATCGGTCACCCCCCCCCCCCAGTCACCCCCCCTCCACCTACAGTTAGAACACTTTATAGGAAACATATTTAACCCCTTCCTCACCCCCTAGTGTTAACCCCTTCAATGCCAGTCACATTTATACTGTAATTAGTGCATATTTATAGCACTGATCGCAGTATAAATGTGAATGGCGCCAAAAATGTGTCCGATGTGTCCACCATAACGTCGCAGTCCCAATAAAAATCGCAGATCGCCGCCATTTCTAGTAAAAAAAAAATTAAAAAAATAATAATTCTGTCCCCTATTTTGTAAGCGCTATAACTTTTGCGCAAACCAGTCGCTTATTGCGATTTTTTTTTTTTACCAAAAATATGTAGAAGAATACGTATCGGCCTAAACTGAGAAAAAATATATATATATTTTTTTTAATTGGGATATTTATTATAGCAAGAAGTAAAAAATATTGTATTTTTTTCAAAATTGTCGCACTTTTTTGTTTATAGCGCAAAAAATAAAAACCGCACAGGCGATCAAATACCACCAAAAGAAAGCTCTACTTGTGGGGAAAAAATGAGGTCAATTTTGTTTGGGAGCCACGTCGCACGACCGCGCAATTGTTAGTTAAAGCGACGCAGTGCCGAAAGCTGAAATTTCACCTGGGCAGGAGGGGGGTATATGTGCCCAGTAAACAAGTGGTTAAATACATCAACACCCAAAGAAATGTCACTATAAGCTGGTTGGGTGCGCTGTCTTTCTAAATTGTTACATCAATATGAAAAGCTTAATTGACAATGACACAATGACAGTGGGACTAGACCCTGCCCCTGGGCTATGCTCACAGCTTTTGACTGACAGCAGGTGGAGCCAATGGCTCCCAATGCGCTAAGCCAGGAGTGTCAAACTGAATTTCATTGTGGGCCGCATTATGATTGTTCTCAAAAGGGCCGGTTGTATCTGTAAAATTAGATGTCCAGCGCATCCCCTCCCCTCACATTAGATGTCAAGAGTCCCCCCCCCACCATCAGAAGTTAAGTCCCCCACTCTCCCTTTCAGTGTACCCCCTTTTTCTTTTTTTCTTTTTTCATTCAAGTTTAAATTTATTTTCTGAATATTTTTTTTTTTCATGTCCGCCGCAATGTCGCAGTCACTCTAAAAATTGCTGATCACCGCCATTACTAGTAAGAAAATAATAATATTAATAATAATAATAAAAATGCAATAAATATATCCCCTATTTTGTAGATGATATAACTTTTGCGCAAACCGATCAATATACGCTTATTGCGTTTTTTTGTTTTTTTTTTAACCAAAAATATGTAGAAGAATACATATTGGCCTAAACTGATGAAGAAATTATTTTTTTTACTTTTTGGGGGGATATTTATTATAGCAAAAAGTAAAAAATATAGGGCCAGATTCACGTAGGGAGCGCTTATTTATGTGCGGGCGTAAGGTATCCTATTTACGCTACGCCTCCGCAACTTTGACAGGCAAGTGCAGTATTCACAAAGCAAATTTGCGCCGGCGTAGCGTAAAAAGGCCGGCGTAAGCCCGCCTAATTCAAATGTGGAAGATGTGGGCGTGTTTTATGTTAATTTATTGTGACCCCATGTAAAAGACGCTTTTTCCGAACGGCGCATGCGCCGTCCGTGAAAGTATCCCAGTGCGCATGCTCCAAATTAACCTGCAAAAAGCCAATGCTTTTGACGTGAACATAAATGACGCACAGCCCTATTCGCGAACGACTTACGCAAACGACGGAAAATTCGACGCGGTCCCGACGTCCATACTTAACATTGGCTACGCCTCATATAGCAGGGGTAACTTTACGCCGGAAAAAGTGTTACGTAAACGGCGTATCTGTACTGCGACAGCCGGGCGTACGTTTGTGAATAGGTGTATCTAGCTGATTTACATATTCTAGGTGTAAATCAGCGTACACGCCCCTAGCGGCCAGCGTAAATATGCAGTTAAGATACGACGGCGTAGGAGACTTACGCTGGTCGTAGCTTAGAGAAATTCTGGCGTATCTGATTCTTGGAATCAGGCGCCAAGATACAACGCCTCAGACTCAGAGATACGACGGCGTATCTGGAGATACGCCGTCGTATCTGGAGATACGCCGTCGTATCTCCTACCTGAATCTGGCCCATAGTGTTTTTTCAAAATTGTTGCTCTTTTTTTGTTTATAGAGCAAAAAATAAAAACCACAGAGGTGATCAAATACCACCAAAGAAAGCTCTATTTGTGGGAAAAAAGGGACATACATTTTGTTTGGATGCAGTGTCGCACGGCCGCGCAATTGTCAGTTAAAGCTATGCAGTGCCGTATTGCAAAAAATGGTCATGAAGGGGGCAAATCCTTCCGGGCTGAAGTGGTAAAAACGCATGTCAACACACAAAGATGACACATGACAACCTACCTACTCAATGCTACAAAATATGTATCTCTATGTACATGCAGAGCTCGGAATGGGCCCCAAATAATTATCTTGCCAAGAAATAAGACATTTCAGATCCAGGGTTGCTGTTTGCCAAAAATCCACTCCCCTTTTTCACTCCGAAAAATAATTGTTTTACTGTTTTCCTTTTGCTTGTTTCTGTTTAGGATTTAAACCATAAACAAATGTTTTTTTTCTGTGTCAGTTTTGCTAGATCTTTTTTTAGGAAAGAAAATCTGTTATGTGGATTGAAAAAAAAAAAATTAACTGAATAATGAGGCAAAGTGTTTTGTCAAAATGTAGGAAATAAAATTACAAATGCAGATCAAGTTATATATTATCTGTCTGCAGTTTGACACTTGTGCGTAATGTTTTTGCATAGCATTTACCTTAGAGATCGGAAATCTGTTCATTCATATCAAAATAATGTGTCAAGCGTATTTAGACTTCATTTCTGCAGCACATATCAACAGGCCATATGTGGAAGAAAGGGATGGTAGGGTTTGAAGGAAGCTAATTATTTTGGAGCGTGTGACCCATTTTTATTTTTTTTTGCTAATTATTATTATTTTTTTTTTAACTTATGTATTTGGGGAAAAATAGTCCCCTTTATGTTAGGGCAGCAGATCGTTCACGACCAACATTTAAAGTGCACCTGTCATTTATTGCAAACATTATGCACTGGAGAGGCTAGGATGCATAAGAAATACCATAGATAAAAAAAAAGAGAGAAAAAGTCATTAGGTATTTAAATGGGAATCAAAAATATAAAAGTACTTTATTTTGAATCCAATAAATACATCCACAATACGTTTACCGTATATACTCGAGTATAAGCCGACCCGAGTATAAGCCGAGGTACCAAATTTTACCACAAAAAAATTCACAGTTCCGCCTATCACGGACGTTCTCTCATCCTCGGACTCAGTTTCCCAGCAGACACTGTGTTCAATATATTGTAGCTTACCAATCATTAGATGGGGTGGCTGCATCCGTTTTCTTTTATCCGCTTTTTTTTTTTATTAACCTCTGTTTTCAGCTGGTGGTCTGGCCAGTAAGTAACACACCTCCTGTATTAGAGCGCCCCCACTCTGGATGAAGGCGTACAGGGGGCACCTTTAGATAGCAGCATTGTCAATTCAGAAGGATAAAAGTTAGATGTACTAGCAGATTTATATAAACTAAGAAACTCCAGATAATACTTTAACAGAAGTTACAATGATATTTTTTTTACTTTAGGAATAAAGGTTTTACATAAATAAAAAATAAAATAAAATAAAAGCTGATCATTGGAGCCCACAACATGCCCATAAGAGCCCTCAACCTGCCACCTGTAGGAATACGCAACCCACCCGTAGGAGTCTGCAACCCGCCAATAGGAGTCCGCAACCCTCCACTTGTAGGAGCCCGCAACCCGCCCATAGGAGCCAGCAACCCACCCATAGGAGCCCGCAACCCACCCATAGGAGTCTGCAACCCACCCATAGGAGTCCGCAACCCGCCCCCCGTAGGAGCCTGCAACCCGCCCCCCTGTAGCAGCCCGTAACCCGCCACCTGTAGGAGCCCCCAACCACCCCATGGGAGCCCACAACCCACACATAGGAGCCTACAACCTGCCCATATGAGCCTGCAACTCGCCGCCTATAAGAGTCCGCAACCCTCCACCTGTAGGAGCTGCAACCCGCCACCTGTAGGAGCCGCAACCCGCCCGTAGGAGCCCGCAACCCGCACATAGGAGCCCACAACCTACCCATAAGAGCCCACAACCTACTCATAAGAGCCCACAACCTACCCATAAGAGCCCGCAACTTGCCCATAGGAATCTGCAACCCGCACATAGGAGTCCGCAACCCGCCACCTGTAGGAGCCCGCCAAACCACTGCCCGTATTAGCCCATAACCCGCCCATTGGAGCCCGCAACCCACCCATAGGAGCCGACAACCCGCACATAGGAGCCCACAACCTGCCCATAAGACCCCGCAACCAACCCATAGGAGCCCGCAACCCGCCACCTGTAGGAGCCCGCAACCCACTGCCCGTATTAGCCCATAACCCACCCATTGGAGCCCGCAACCCACCCATAGGAGCCCACAACCCGCACATAGGAGCCCACAACCTGCCCATAAGACCCCGCAACCCACCCATAGGAGCCCACAACCCGCCACCTGTAGGAGCCCGCAGCCCACTGCCCGTATTAGCCCATAACCCACCCATTGGAGCCCGCAACCCACCCATAGGAGCCCACAACCCGCACATAGGAGCCCACAACCTGCCCATAAGACCCCGCAACCCACCCATAGGAGCCCACAACCCGCCACCTGTAGGAGCCCACAACCCACTGCCCGTATTAGCCCATAACCCGCCCATTGGAGACCGCAACCCACACATAGGAGCCGACAACCCGCACATAGGAGCCCACAACCTGCCCATAAGACCCTGCAACCCACCCATAGGAGCCCGCAACCCGCCACCTGTAGGAGCCCGCAACCCACTGCCCGTATTAGCCCATAACCCACCCATTGGAGCCCGCAACCCACCCATAGGAGCCCACAACCCGCACATAGGACCCCGCAACCCACCCATAGGAGCCTGCAACCCACCACCTGTAGGAGCCCGTAACCCACTGCCCGTATTAGCCCGCAACCTGCCCATAGGAGCCCGCAACCTGGCTGCCCATCTGCAACCAATGGGGTAAGTGCTGGGGTAGCGGGAGAGGTGCCACTGACCAACCGGGGGGGGTTGTTTGCCGCCCCCCGGTTGGTCAGTGGCACCTCTCCCGCTACCCCAGCACTTACCCCATTGGTTGCAGATGGGCAGCCAGGTTGCGGGCTCCTATGGGCAGGTTGCGGGCTAAAAAAAACAACATCAGCTGCCACTGCCTTTAAGATAAAGTATTCTGATCTGTACATAAAAGAATCCATGTCTTCTGTGTATGAAGTGTAATGATGACTTCATTTAGTTGCAGTTATTTAGATCACCCCAAATAACCCCTATTATCCAAACTGTAACCAGAGCTCTGATAGGTTCCCCACACCTCCCTATAGGACAGAGAAGCTGGATACAATTATAATCAGGCAGATCATGTCATATACTGTACATCTAAAAACTGCTGGTGACACCTCCAGTGTAGGAATGTAGTTGGTGTCAAATTCAGAGTCTCTCTGGAGGGAATTCCGATTTACTGAAGCAGCTGTACATAGTAACCAATCAACTTCTAGCTTCAGCCTCCTAAAAAAATGAAATCTAGAAGCTGATTGGTTGCTCCAGTCTCATTAATATTGCCTTCTCAGCCGCACAGAGCAGACAAGAAACTCTGACTCCTCAGCTGTCATCTATATAGACCCCGCCCACTCAGCCTAGGGGGCGTGATTACTACCGATTCTGCCAGTCATGGTTCCGCACGTGGCTGTCAAGGAAACACAAACAAGTGACGTCATCAGCGCGAGACAGACAATGACACAGCACATGACACAGCGTATCCCGTATAGAGCGGCCTGGAAGGTTCTGGCTCCGGTGGGTGGGGAAGGCGGATGATGACTCGGCGCTTCAGGCCGGTTACTCAGCATGTGGGAGGGCGGCTATATAATGGTGACTGTCGGCGGCCGGGACCGGAGAGACCGGGGAGAGCTGGACGACAACCGGGTAAGGGAGAGAGATCGCTGTGTGTGAGGGGTATGTGTGTGTATCGCATGAAAGATTCATTTATTGGAGACATCTTTATTTGGGTTACTTGTCTATTCAATATAGATATTATATCCACCATTGAAGGTTTTCTCATCAGTATAGCTGTGGGACGTTTTATATTCACCATTGTTTATCCACCGTTCTTCGTATATATATTTATTATCCACTGCTATGATCTCATTCCCCGTCTGTGAGGGGGGGGGGATCCTCTGACTGATCCACAATGTAACAAATATTAAGGATCACTCCGCATACCAAAGTGTAAAAATATAAACTTTATTCTAATATGAAATGTATCTCGGTGATAAATATACAACATTTTAATGAAAACTAGAACATCACATTTTTCTCTTGTGTTTAAAAACAGAAGACAATGTTGTCATAATAAGGACAATCAGATACGTGCAATTTGTTTAGTTCCGAATTTGTTTTTCCATCAATTTTGGCATATTCGTTCATTCGGAAACATCGAATGAACAAAAAGACTAGTTGACAAATTTTTTTTTTTAAAACTTATTTTCTAAAATAATGAGAATTTGAAAGAACGAAAAAGTCGGATAATTTTTTTTTGTTTTTAATTATTAATTTTTATGGTAGTATTATTATTATTATTATTTTTATTTATTATTATTTTTTATTATAATAATAATTATCCATAAAAATGAATAATAATCAGGGTTTGACAAATTTGCTTGGAATCTAGGAGCCAGCTAAAAAAAAGTTAGGAGCCAGAAAACGCGCCCATGTAAACGCTATTCAAACCACACATGTGAGGTATCGCCGCGATCGTTAGAGCGAGAGCAATAATTATAGACCTCCCCTGTAACACTGTTGTGAATTGTTAAGGTCTGGAAGCGTTTCGATACCTTCGGGTGATTCTACGCTATACAAGCAATAAACTCAAAACATGCAACCTGTAGAATTTTTTTAAACGCCGCCTATGGAGATTTTAAAGGGTGAAAGTTTGTCGACATTCCACAAGCGGATGCAATTTTGAAGCGTGACATGTTGGGTATCAACTTATTTGGCGTAACATTATCTTTCACAATATAAAAAAAAAATTGGGATAACTTTACTGTTGTCTTATTTTTTTAATTTAAAAAAGTGCATTTTTTTCCCCCAAAAATTATAAGACCACTACGCAAATACGGCGTGACAGAAAGTATTGCAACGATCGCCATTTTATTCTCTTGGGTGTTAATTAATTTTATACACACACACACACACACACACCAGATGGCGCCAGGTCACAGAAGGAAGCTTGGGACTTCACAAGGCCGCGGCCTCAATTACCAGCGGGCGCCGAGTCACAATTTCTTGTCACACTTGCGACCTGGTGCCTGGATTTTGTCGAGCCCTGTAAAATAATAATATTAATTTTTATGGTTTATTATTATTAATAATAATAATAATAATAATAATAATAATAATAATAATAATCATCATCATCATTGTTATGGTAGGTATTATTAAATTATAGGTAAACAAATTTGCTGTTAGTGAATGCAACAAATACAAATGCATCCAAAGTTATGAAATTAACAAATTATCCGTGGGGGGGGGCGATAAATAATGAAACAAAAAAATATAGAATTTTTCACAGTGCACGTTTCTAACAGTCATTGTGGTGTGATGGGGACATTCACATTATGACAACCCTGAATTGGACATGTATATGAGGTTCCCTATATATGTATGATGTATTCTATGTGTGTGTTTCAGCTGGTGTTGGGGGGGGAACAATTGTCGGCTTGTGTCGCCTAGCCGAGTAATGCACAGTGATACTGGTTGATCCCTCTATACCCGGGGACCTGAACCCAATCTGTACACATACAATGACCGCTGTCCTACAAGCATGATTTGGCGTGTGTGCGGAAACCAGAATTGCTTGGAGTAGGAAAGGATCAAAATCCCTTTTATTTGCTTCCTTTTGGTTTATTAATTATACCATTAAAGAGCAAGTAAACCCTCGTCCAAAAAACAACCCTTCAAGACAAAGGCATAATGAGCTAGTATGCATAGCATACTAGCTCATTGTGTTACTTGCCTCAGATGGAAGCCCCCACAGCGGTCCACATCTCCCCCTCTGGCCGCCGTCATGTTGTCCCGGAGTTATTTCCGGGTATCACAGCTCCTGCGCTGTGATTGGCCAGAGCTCCGATGACGTCACTTCCGCGCACATTGCCGCAGGTAACGGCACGAAGACTGAAGCTATGGCACATAGGTGCCATTGCTTCAGTGTGCCCGAGTTTATCTCAAACAACGCTGTCGGTCTTCCACTGGTTACTACTGAGAGGGCATCATATGGCCTCCTCCCATTTTTGCTATGTCCTTTAGACAGAGCTGATCACAGATCAGGGTGTATAGAGCCAATCAAAGAGTCAGCATGTCAAATCACAGCCGATTATATTGTAAACACAAGCCGGTTATTGGCATTCTATTCCTGCTGACAGCGAGAGGAGTGAAGATAACCGGTTTCTGTGAAAGGGACATCTACACTGATTATCAGTGACGCCTCATCAGTGCAGCCTCAGCGCACATCGGTAAAGAAAAAAAAAACTGTTTGCTAAATTTTATAACAAACTATGAAAAAATAAATAAAGTTGGTGTGTGGTGGTGTTTTTTTTTTTTTTTTTTTGCAGATTTTTCAATTGCCAAAGCAAGTATCAGCATTGTACGATGGAACTTCCAGACTTGGGAAAACATTGCTCAGAAGACACCTGCAAACAGCTAGGTAAGTGATCATTTTCTTCTATCAGTCTCCTATGATGAGAAGATGTGGTTTAGGGTGGTCATAGATTCATCAGAATGGGTGGTGAGAGTTTTCCACAATCGCCTTGAATTTCACGGTGCAGAGATCCCCTCCATTTTAGTTGGGGGCAGACCTGGTTCAAGTGGTTTATTGGCATACAGCCAAGATCTGCTGATTGGAGGAAAGGCGTGCGCACACGCTCCAACTCCACATTGGCAAAGAAAAGAAGGCATTTGCAGAGCTTTGCTGTGAGATGGCAAGCTGTCTGCTAATCTATTTATAGCAACCTCCCATGACACACACTTCTGGCTGCCGTCTCAGAACTTTTCAGAAGTTATCTGGCTGATAACAGAGCAGGGGAAAGCTACGGGACTTGGTGCTTTTAAAGAGAGATAAGAAAACACTACAGATGTGTGCCCAGCTCAAATTTTATTAATCAGGTTTACATGGGGTGAGTGGGTGGGATCTGGGGGTCCAACGGCCAGGGTTTTGTGGAAGGTTTTTTTTTTTTTCTACTTTGGTGTGGTATAAATTGTTAAAAAAAAATCTCAAATTTTATTGCCAAAAATTCTTTGGTTTACATTTACTGACAGCTGATGAGCCATTGGTTGTCAGATGAAGTGACTGGCTTCCTGGCCCCCTCCTTAACAATCAGCTATTGTTAGACTTTAAAAATTTGCAGTGAAAACAGACAGGAGATTCACACGGGAATATGTGAGAACCTAGCCTAATGGCCGTACACACAATCCGAATATCGTACCAAAACTGTCGTCCGAGGAAGAATCGTATGATAATCGGATCGCTAGTAGAGTTTTCGAGAGCCGATCACGACAATTTACCAGAGATCATTCGATCGAACAAGCACGAAAATTTTCCTTGTACGATACCAGTTCGTACGATTTTCGTTTAGTCAGTACAGTTGTCGTCCAAAAATATAATGCATAAAGTTTTTTTTATTTCTGTCGTATGAGAATTTTCGTGACCTTGGTAACCTATTCAATTTCTACTTGCGACTATTACGCGAAAAAAGTCATACGGTTGCGATGCCTTATCCTCTCTGGTAGGCTTCGATGCGCTTCTTTTCTGTCTGACACTCTGGATTGTTGCTGGGCCTCACCATCCTCGCATTAAATGCAGGACTATTGGTCCTGCATTGTGTTTGATGACATCAGTCCGTGACCACTGGCCGGAAAGCCATAGCAAAGAGGCTTCAGGGGACTGATTGTACAGATGGAGGGGGCCTGCCATAGTGAGGATCTTGGAATCTCTACTATCTATGGCCACTTTGTTCTAGCCAGAGTAGGGAAGGGTATTTAAGTGTGTGTGTGTGTGTGTGTGTTTTTTTTTTAACTACTTCCTGTTACTGACATTGCATCTTGGAATTACAACGAATGGTCATGGGCTTTAGTGCTGCTTCACACTAATGTAACTTGAGTCAGATGACATGGGAAAACACATTATCTTCAATGGTGCTCATTCTCATCAACACAACTCGGCACGGTTTGACTTTAGGTCCCATAGAATATACCGTCACATCAAAGGTGCACTACATAATCCCACTGAAATTCAAGTCAAAATTGCATGGCAGCAGTATAAATCGGGCCTACTGCTTGACACCTAAAATTTATAGTGAAAGGCATTTTCAGTAATGGCTTATGCACACGGCTGCCAGTATTGCAGTGCTGCTTTTTTTTTTTTTCTCCTGATCTGAATGCAGTGATATTGTTTTTCTTTTGTGCCCATACACACAATGCATAAAGATGTGTAAATTTGCATTGCATTCAGATCTATAAAATCATGTGCACATAAATGTATGCACATACTTATTCACATGAAATGTAACCTACAAGGCTTTGATGTCTGTCTTTTTTTTCAGATTTCCTTCCACTGAAATGCGATGCTTGTGAAGACCTATTTTGCAAGGACCACATAACCTATGACCAGCATAAGTGTTCTTCTGCATACAAGAAGGTATGTTTGCTGTGTTTTCCCAGTGCTGAAGTGGAATATTAGATAATATATATAATATATATCATGTACACTGTGTGTTTTTCCTGTGCTGCTTTAGAGTGAAGGCAAAAATTACTTCCTACTTTTTGTCTTTCCCTTACCCCTTTCTTTGTAAATCAAGCTGTGTACACATTGGGCCAGATTCAGGTTGCGCGGCGCAAGGGCTTACTTGCTTCGGTGTAACGAGTGCTCCTGATTCAGGAACCTCGTTACACCGACTGCAGCCTAGGATGTGACAGACATAAGCCTCCTTATGCCTTCACATCCCAGGCTGCATTCTTGCGTTGGCCGCTAGGGGGCGCGGCCATTGTGAATTGCATACTACCACCGATTCACAAAAGTTGCGCGGGCCCTGCGCACGCAAGGTACGGAGTTTCCGTACGGCGACTTTAGCATAAGGTTGCTCCTGCTAATAGCAGGCGCAACCAATGCTAAAGTATAGCTGCGCTTCCCGCTCGCGATGTTCAAATTTTACGTAGTTTACGTAAGTGAACCGTGAATGGCGCTGGACGCCATTCACGTTCACTTAGAAGCAAATGACGTCCTTGCGACGTCATTTGCCGCAATGCACGTCGGGAAAGTTTCCCGACGGAGCATGCGCTGTTTGCTCGGCGCGGGAGCGCGCCTAATTTAAATGATTCCCGCCCCCGGCGGGATCATTTACATTAGGCAGCCTTACGCCCGGCTGTTTAGCATATCGCCCGCGCAATTTACGGAGCAATTGCTCCGTGAATCGCGGGCAAAGCGCAATATTTGCGTGGGCGCAGAGAAAAATGTTTGCTCTTTGCCCACGCAAATATTGCGCGAATCTACCTGAATCTGGGCCATTGACTAAACACTTGATCCCTGGCAGTATATTGCCTTTTTTTTTTAAATAAAACCAATCATGTGTACTTGCATACTCCCACTCTGGACTAGGTGCGCTAAATTCATATTCATTCATATTTATTTATGTGTTTTTAAATGGGGCATCATTCCCAGCTTATCAGGTATCTATTGCTTTGCACAGTGTGGTCAGTCCAGCACTGAACATATTCACAGGTAGGAGGATAAAAAGGATGACTTCATTAATGTGCTGCTATTCTTTGATTGGGCGATTAGTCTGGTGGAGAGGTGATTAAGGTGTGTGTGTGTTTTTTTTTTTTTTTTTTTTTAAATAACAAACATGGTATACTTGCCACCTCTGTGCAAGGATTTTGCACAGAGTAGCCCCGATCCTCCCATTATGGGGTCCCTAGCGGGAGTTCACCTGAATTTTTTTTTTAACATTAGATTGAGGCTAATTATGCTAAGCAGAATCGGATGTGTTTTTTTTTTTTTTTTTTTTTTTTTTTTAATCAATGCAGTACTTACCGTTTTAGAGATCGACGTTCTCCGCCGCTTCCGGGTATGATCTTCGGGACTGGGCGTTCCTATTTGATTGACAGCCTTCCGACGGTCGCATACAGCGCCTCACGAGTTGCCGAACGTCGGTGCGGCTCTATACGGTGCCTGCGCACCAACGTTCGGCTACTTTCGGGAACTTGTGACTTGCTGGATGCGACCGTCGGAAGGCTGTCAATCAAATAGGAACGCCCAGTCCCGCAGCCCATACCCAGAAGCGGCGGAGAACTTTGATCTCTAAAACGGTAAGTACTGCATTGATTTAAAAAAAAAACACCCGATTCTGCTTGGCATAATTAGCCTCAATCCAATGTTAAAAAATTGTTTTTTTTGGGTGAAACCTCCACTTTAAGTTCCCCCTTGGAGAGCCATATTCCAAGGGGGGCACCTGTGCGGGCATGCCAACCGATTCCTGCTGCTGCATCCATTGACAGACAGCGTAACTCGGCCCGACGTGTCACGGGATTTGGTTGACAGCAGCAGGAGGCAATGGCTGCTGGGTCCTTATTGGATAGATTGGAAGCGAGACAGCGGCTGGAGCTGCTGTGCTCATTCCTGTCATTGGAAAGACCGGGTTCAGGTAAGTAAAGAGGGGCTCTGGGGTGTTGCTGCACTACAGAAGGTTTTTCACCTTAATGCATAGAATGTTTACAACCCCTTTAAGGCCTCATGCACGCTGGACGTTAAAATAACATTCTAAAACCGCCAGTAGCTTTGCAGTGAGTTTTTCAACATTTTTGTAATGGCTTTTTTTTTTTTTTATGGATCAAAGATGTCAAACGCTGGTGAGCGACGTTTTTTTTATCATCGTTTATCAGTGTTGGAGGGTTTTTGCAGCTGAAAAACGTCTCTCAGAACCGACTAGTGTTTTTTTTTTTTTTTCTGCTCAAAAACGCCCAAAACGGCCTATGTGTTCATAAACACATATGATAACATGGAGAGTTTAATGACTGTAAAAAAAAAAAAAAAAAGTCTATGTCCAGTGTGCATGAGGCCTAAAGCTGAATTTCAGTAGCTATTTTTTCTATTGTTACCTATCATATAGGTGGCCACCTCCTACCTGGTTCAGACTGAGAAAAGTCTTAAAGTGGTTCTAATTGCTGAAAAAAGTTAAAGGGGCTTTTTTTTTTTGTTGCCTGGTATGGACACTTTGGTTTTTTAAAAAAAAATTGTTCTGTTTATAAGTAAGGCGGTTAGGGTTGTCAATATCAAATTTACAGCTTCGGTAAAGTTGTATTTTGTATTTTTTTTTTTTCCTCCAAGGATGTGCAAGTACCTGTCTGTCCACTGTGTGGCGCTCCTGTTCCAGTAAAAAAAGGAGAGCTGGCAGACCTTGCAGTAAGCCATCACATAGACAGAAGGTGCAGCTCGAAGCCGAAACAAAAGGTTTGTTTTCTTTTTACTCTGGCTTACAACTTTGCTTCTGGAAACATTACTCATTACTAGAAATATCTGCCCAGTTATTTGGATTTTTATTTTGTATTTATATAGCACAGGCAGTTTACACAGAGCTTTACATGTTTTACATTCACATCAGTCCCTTATCTCAAGGAGCTTACAATCAAGTGGTGTGTGTGTGTGTGTGTGTGTGTGTGTGTGTGTGTGTGTGTGTGTGTGTGTGTGTGTGTGTGTGTGTGTGTGTGTGTGTGTGTGTGTGTGTGTGTGTGTGTGTGTGTGTGTGTGTGTGTGTGTGTGTGTGTGTGTGTGTGTGTGTGTGTGTGTGTATGTGTATATATATATATATATATATATATATATATATATATATATATATATACGCACGCACGCGCGCGTCCATTTTAGAAGGATCAGACCAGCATGTCTTTGGAGTGTGGGAGGAAACCCACTCTAGCACAGGGAGAACATGCAAACTACATGCTGGTAGTGTGCTGGCTGGGATTCATTGCTGTCGTGTCCTTCTTTTTTTTTTTTTTTTTTTTTTTTTTTCTTTTTTTTAACAATGCCACAATCTATAAGCACCATCATTTGTTTAGACATTTCATCCCCGGCTCTTTCCTTGGAGAAGTATAAAAGTGAATTTTTAATGTAGAAGATTTTCACAGGTTACGATCCAGGCAGCTTTGTACTTGTTTTCACTTTCAAACGTGTTTGACGCTAACATAGTTGCCACAAATCATCCACAACGGTCATCAAATTTGTTGGGACCTGGAGGTTTTTTTATCCAATCTTTTTTGTATTTGATGTATTTATTTTTTCCTGGAATGACAGAAAAAGCATTACATCAGATTAAATAATGACAATGGCACTTTAAATTTAAAGTGATACCATAAGCTGCTTTTTTTATAAAGGAGGGAGGTTATACTCGCCTGCTCTGTGCAATTATATTGCACAGACACGTCCCTTACCTCCTCTTCTGCTGTTGCTGTCCCCACCTCCTAGATTGCCACCTTAGGAAGCTGGGTGGTAAGGAGGCACCTGTGTGTGTGTGTGTGTGTGCACACATACTCCTAAGCAGGGCTCTGTGCATCCATAAAAACACACAGCACTGGAAAGCTATGCCCCTGCTCCCTTCTTGACGAAGTTTGACTGAAAGCAGCAGCTTCTCTTAATGTCTCATGTGCGAGGAGTGGTGCTGCAGCTGAGAGAGCGCTGGAGTTATGACAGGACTCTGGTAAGTGTCTATGGATAGGGGTGGGTTGGATAATTAGTGAGGTGTGTGGGGTGTTTTTTTTTTTCCCCCCTTTATGCAGAGAATTCATTAAGCCAAAACATATTTATGCTTTAGAACCTGCAACAAAGGGCCTATTTGGGGGGGCTAGTAATAGAAATGCAAATCCAGGAGTTGACCTATTCAGCTCCTGGTTTTAGTCTTGGACTATGGCTAGGCCTGGTAGTAGTGGTTACAACACTGGGACACAGCACATGTGCACCACTAGTTTAGGCACTGGAATTTACTGTGACGATTTATTACCTGTACAGGAAGCCAGGTTGTTTTTATACCTGCTGATTTATAGTAATAACATACCAAACCCATGGTTTCACTGCGGACTTGCTCCTTTTATCCCACGTGGACAACCCAAGCGCTGATTACAAAGGCCTGTCTCCATTCTGAGTCAAAAGTATGAGAATTATAAGCCGCACTCCAGAACTTGGCTCTTCCTTGGAGTGCAGCTTTTATTTTTTTTAATTAATAAAAAGTTCTTAACATGTAAACTTCTGCCTTCATGCCATTGGTCATCATGAGAAAACTTGATATCTGCATAATGCTAGCTTCTTCTATGCAGAAGAGTTTTTATCCATAGACATTTACACACACGTGTGTGTGTGTATTATTATGTATGTATGTATGTGTGTGTGTGTGTGTGTGTGTATATGTGTGTGTGTGTGTGTGTGTGTGTGTGTATATATATATATAAATGTAATGTAATGTAATGTAATGTTATGTATGTGTATGTACGATCAAGAAATTCTACAGGATGTTTTTATTTATTTTTTTAAATTATATTTTTAATGTCCAGATTTTCACAAATCGTTGCTGTAAACCAGGATGCAAAAAGAAGGAGCTGATGAAGATCGAATGTGATCAGTGTCACAATAATTTCTGCCTGTCTCATAGACACCCAATAGATCATGCCTGCAAGACCACAGGACCAGCACTTTCAAAAGCTGGGTACGTCTACCAAGTTCTACAAAATGATTGGCTGCAGTGTTTGTATGCAATATCCACTCTATTCCCAAGATAGGTTCAGCCTATAAAAAATTGAAAAATAAAGGAAGGCCTGAAGGGTAGAGTAATTTTATGTAATATAACATAAGATTCTTTTAACCAAAAACAAACCTGCAATGCAAACGTCATATTGGATATATTGGCTTTCCGTTGATCTGTCCGTGTACTGTTTGTTTGCTCAAAAATGTTAGGTGGTTAAGCTGCACTTAAACCTAATCAAGAAAATCTCATATGAATTTTAACAAGTTAAATTACTTTCAAAAGTCAGTTTTCATATCTTTAAATCTGCATCTTTTCTCAAAAATATATGTGGCAATCCTTCTGTGTCACAGAGGCTTCAAATGGCTATTTAAATTAATTTAACGCAGCAATAATCTGCTGATCTGCTGTTATTGCTGTCAGTAAAACCTCCATAAGAAATGCAATGCAAGTGTTTCATTTAAATATCATTGCAACTGTTTGATGCAGAATGCTTTAGAAAACCAAATGTATTTCAGTAACGGTTAACATCAACTCTTAGGCTACTTTAACACCTGAGTGTTTTGTAGCTTGAAGCTCCGTAATGCGTAACCCAAAAAAAAACATTTTTGAATTGTGCCTGTTCACACCTGAGCATAGTCATACTTGAGGGTTGAAGCTTTGTAGCTTGAAAAAGCACATTCGATTATTTTGCGCTACAAGCTTTAAATGTTTTTGTGCCCAATTTTCATCAATGAAATGCCCCCAAAAATAAATAATTAAATAAAACGCATAAAAAAAACGAGTAAGCACGCATATCACTTTTTTTTTTTTTTTTTTTTTTCCCCTATTGAGTAATTCGCTTTTCATTGGCTAAAAATAATTAAAATGACAAACGCTCAAGCAAAAGTTAAAAACAATCTGTAAAACTGACCAAAGACGCTCAAGTGGGCAATGCAGCTTGTTGTGGCTTTAGATTTGGGGTCTTCAAAAATGTTACTAATTGATTTACAAAGACTGGGTTTAATGCTTATATTTTATTTTTTGCAGATATGCAGCTTTGATGCGATCTCAGAAGGCTTTAGAACAAAATACAGCAGCAGTTAAAAGACCATTAATTTTTCAGAAAGTTGAGCAGCCTGTATCCTGTAGAGCTGAAGCAAAAAGGTAATGAACAGTTTACAGTTGCTGATTTTATTTTATTTTTTGTAGATTATTACATAAAGATTAATATCATTGTGACTACCCTTCACTTTACTCAATAATCCATCAGATCTGAAACTTCCATACAGGCACACCCCGCTTTACGTACACTCACTTTACGTATACTCGCGAGTACGGACATACCCGCGAATGTACGTAAAGTGCCTCAAGTACAAATATTCCCGCTCCATGCACCTGCACTAGACGGAACTGAAGCTCTGAGCACGTAGCCTGCCCTGTTCCAGTGTGCTCTTGCTTTGTGCTCTTCCTGTATCCTGGCCGCGTCCCCACCTCCAGTGACATCACATCCACTCAGTGGTTCTTCCGGCTTCCCTGGTAGCCACAGAATGCCATCCAGCCTCTCCACAAAACTGTCCTCTGTGCACAGCGCGATGCCTGGGGGATGGATTGGAGCGGCCCCCCCCCTGCATTCGATGAGCTTATTTACATGTGAGTGTTCCCCTGGCACCCACACTACAGCCCCTGGCGCCCACATTGCAGCCTAGAAGTAAGAAAATGTATTGCTTCGCTTAAGTACATTTTCATTTTACATACATGCTCCGGTCCCATTGTGTACTTAAAAGTATCTTGGTTTTGTATTGGAGTGCTGCTAAAAAAATATTTTTTTTCTATTTAGTGACCCTCTTGAGTCTTCTGGAGTAGTTGATCTTCACAATGGTCTGGTAAGTTGTTTTCTCATAGTATCACCTGTGCTTTGAAGGGGCAAACAGTAACATAAGGCTCGGTCTATCTATACTTTCAGCAATTTAACGAAAAATTTTGTGAAGTATGGTTCTAGAAAAAATTGGGGAAGAAACTGCGCTAAGAAATATATTGATTGAAAAATATATATGTGATCCCAAAATGATTGAATAAATTTGTGAGGATAAGAAAGCTGCAAACCTGCTGATAAACAAACCGTGTACAGAAATGGAAAAAATATAGGTTGCGCTAACTATAAACAATCTGCACCAAATATAAACAAAAATAGTGAATAATTGTCACTTGGTACAAATAAATGAGTAGAAATGAGTGAATAAATGAATAACTCTGTGAGGATAAGAAACGTGCAAACCTGCTGATAAACAAACCGTGTACAGAAATGGAAAAAATATAGGTTGCGCTAACTATAAACAATCTGCACCAAATATAAACAAAAATAGTGAATAATTGTCACTTGGTACAAATAAATGAGTAGAAATGAGTGAATAAATGCAAAAATAAATAATATTATAGTCCAATGAACAAAACACTATATTGATACGTGAAACAAATAAGTGTTGTATGAACCAAAAAAAGTCCAGAAAAAACACCAGTGGTGATGCTATAAAAATATTATGATAGACTCAAAATTTGAAACACCCATGTGAAAACAGTCTCTTCCAAATGCTGCAATTGCTTCACATAGAAAGTGTATTGTAAAATCCACCACTGAGAGAAGTGCCTGCTTACCGGATCTCAGTGACCCCCCAATTACAGAGGGTCAAAGACGGCTTTAAAATAGATGCGGCTCACTCTACTCCAGCCAAATCCGAATGATGATAGGTCAGATCAGATCACCCACATTTACCTACCGAGAGGAACAGGTTTACCTGCAGGCGACCGGCCAGCACCGCAGGTTTAAGGCTGTTTATTTCTTGATCTGATGCGAGAAAAATAATTCTAGCACTAAACCCCCTCTGTAACTCTAACCTCATCCCCTTTTTTTTTTATTTTTTTTTTTTTTTTTTTTTTTTTTAAGCGTCTCCTATGGGGACTTTTAGGTACCGTAGTTTGTCGCCATTCCACGAGTGCGTAAAAAGACAATCACCTGTCCTACAATCCAGCAACGTGGCCACACAAACCTTCCATTCTCTCCCCTGCTTGTCCACAGGGCTGGCAATACTACTGTGGGCATCCGGCTGTGACAGCTTGCAGCTTCACAGCTGGGTGCGCATATCTCACTGCGCTGTCCTGCATAGCTGGGTAATCTTCTGGGACCTGTGATGTGTCCCAGAAGATTGCAGGGAGGAGGGGCCACCTAGGCGGCCCAAGCGGAAGTGGGAGCTCATCAGTAATCGTGATGCGTTGTGGAATATCGAACCGTTGACCAGATAATCGAATCGTGAGACCAGTGAAGATGCACACCTCTACTAGCTATTGGTTAGGGAAGTTGCCAAATATGAAATCATTTCTGGAGGAGTTCTGTAGCATCAGAAAATCACAGCTGGCTGTAGAATGGTCTAGAAAGGCCATTTTCATTAACTCAAAACGGCAGACAAGGCTGGTTTAGTAATTATGTATATACACTTTTTATTGTAGTTTTATACAGAGAGTTCCCTATAGGCAGTGGGAAGTAATGATAAGTCTTAGCAGTGGTGATCCAGACATTTCCTTCAGTTAAATGGGAAGGGGGTCACACCCTCTGTCAGGTTAGTATTGCTAGCTGTGTCAATTTCTCATACAGCTGTTCCGACTGTGGCAGGGATAGGATAAATGTTTTGGTCGGTTTGGTTTTGTGCTTTGTTATATTTGTTTTGTATTTGCAACTAGGTAGATGTGCAACGTAAGAAAGATCCTGACTTGCTGATTTATAGAAATTCACAATTTATTTATTTTTTCCTCCTTATTCCAGAGTGAAGACGAAGCTCTGCAGAAGGCTCTGGAACTTTCCTTACTGGAAGCTGGAATAAATAATCTTCTCACAATGAGGTAAATTGTCTTCTAAATTCTGGGCTGACGTTACATTGTCTGTCTGTCTCAGCATTTCCAGGTTCTGAGAGAATTTGGGTTTAAAGTTGTTTGCATCCCTTGTGCCTTGAAGCTTTCTCTTATAGGAACACCATAAAACTGAACTTATTTGCATGTTTGTTAGAGAACGATGCCTGTCATGTAAATGACTTGGATCACCTTGTGTAACCCTTTTTCTAGCTCAACTTGGAACTGAGGTCTGTCTTGACGTGAAACAGTCAAAGCAACTAGTGATCTTTGTGATAACCCTCAGGGGTCTCAAACTGGCGGCCCTCCAGCTGTTGTGGAACTACAAGTCCCATCATGCCTCTGCCTGTGGGAGTCATGTTTGTAAATGTCGGCCTTGCAATGCCTCATGGGACGTGTAGTTCTGCAAGACCGCTAGTTTGGGACCCCTCCATTTACATGCTTTACACTCAAATCACCCAACTTCAGGCTCAGTTGGCTAGGTAGTCAAATCAACATCTCGTCTTCCCAAAAGCACCTAAAGCTGGCTAATGGGCTAAACTAAAAAACAAATGCTGGGACATTGTATTCTGATAGCAGGACTCTCCTCTGTAGAAAACGTTGATCCCCATCTGCATAATAAAGGAGCGCCAGTTTAATTGCAGTTAGAAATGGTACCTATGTCCTGTCAGATTAGAAATGGAGGTATGAATGGAGGCTATTTTGGACTTTCATGGTGCCGTACAAAGGCTCAACATAAGATAAATTAAGATCTATACATTTTTTTATTACAAAGATTTTCAACATTGTTCTCCCCCTCCGCCCTGAGCAGAGAGCTGTGCCTGTCAGTCACTGGCTCTCTGCTCTGCCCCTCCAGCACTTACTGAAGCACTGAACCAAGGGAGCCGCTGGCTCAGTCTCCCAGTGGCGCAGCTCAAAGTCTGAGCCAACTGCCAGTGACCTCAGCCAACAGTGGAATTTAGCCCACCGTCGGCTGAAAACTGGTCACAGGACTGCAGTTTGTTCTGCCTTTTTTAATAAACCTTTGTTGTAAGTAGGGTTGTCCCGGGGAACATTACAGCTTTCCTTTGAATAGCTGTGTTCCCCGCCGCGCCTCGTCATATATAGCCCTTCCCCCTTGTTTGGGCACTTTGATAGACAGATCACCCATCCCAGGATTGGATGGGTGATCTGTCTATCAAAGTGCCCGGACAAGGGGGAGGGGCTATATATGACGAGGCGCGGCGGGGAACACAGCTATTCAAAGGAAAGCTGTAATGTTCCCCGCGCTGATCAACTAGATGGGGGGGCTTGGCTTTCTCTTTGGGGACAAGGCTGCATTTGGGGACATGGCTGCTTTTGGGGACACATGGACACATTTTAAAAAAAGTATCGGGAATCGGTATCGGCGAGTACATGGGGGGGAAAAAAAAGTATCGGTTACTTGTAATCTGTCCTAAAAAAGTGGTATCGGGACAACCCTAGTTGTAAGCATTTTTTCTTTTTTTTTTTTATTCAGTTTGATACTGTAGTGCAAAAAACATTGTCAGAAATTCAGAGCTGTCCCGTGTCCTCTACACACTTTTTGTGTTGTCTCAAAGAGCTAGTTAGTGGTTATCTTGGATTACAGATCGCTTCACTTTTATGTTGAGATCTGACAGTGGAAGTACCGGTAGTTAATTAGTTTGCCACGAGACAATGGACAGGCCTAACAACACTACTCGGTCTACAAAAAAAATCTGTATTTCAGCCCATAATAGGAAATTAGGCACTGAGTGCATTTTTTTGAAGATCAGCAGGTATTTTTTGTAGAGCCTTTTTAAAGGGGTACAGCACAGGTAAATGTGCATAAATTGCAGAGCTGTACTTCAAGTTGTTGTTGTTGTTGTTGTTGTTGTGTTTTTTTTTGTTTTTTTTTTACATTAAAAGCGAAAGTCAAAGCGCTTTTTGGGGTAAAAAAAATGTAATGATTGGCAAGCTGCAATGTTGCATGTGGTGGCAGTTTAAAATGTTTTTCCTCACTTGCATGAGAGAAATACAGGGGGTTATTTACGAAAGGCAAACCCACTTTGCACTAAAAGTCCAAAGTGCACTTGAAATTGCACTGAAAGTGTGCTTGGAAGAGCAGTCGCTGTAAATCTGAGGGGAAGCTCTGCTGATTTGATTATCCAATCGTGTGCAAGCTAAAATGCTGTTTTTTATTTTCCTTGCATGTCCCCCTCAGAATCTACAGCGACTGCACTTCCAAGCGCACTTTCAGTGCAATTTCGAGTGCATTTTTCACTTGTAGTGCAAAGTGGATTTGCCTTTCGTGAATAACCCCCATAGTGTCTGCCTATCCTGACTTCCTTCTGAAAACACTAGCTGCCTGGCTGTGTCTGGCTTTTTTAGTATCTGAGCTACGAAACCTGTACCAAAAAGTTGGCCAAAAATCCGAATTTCTTTGGGTCGGCAACTAAGAAAATATTGAAGCCAAAACATCAACATGGCAAGCAGACAACAATTTTTTTTCGATGAAGGGGTATTCAATAGCAGACTCAACCTCATTAAATTGCCTATATAACCAGGAAAATGTTCCTAGATGTGGTTGCAGTTGTTTTCCGTTTTACCCTTGATTCACACTATGAACTGCTCTGCATTTCTGTCCCATTCACATGCAAACCGCACTGCAATCGGATTGCATGGTACCCTTTGCATTTGGGGTGCCGTTAAGATTACACCGATACTCTCTGCAGATCGCCAATGTGGTGTGGAAAACATATAAGGATTGCAGGGGGTTTCCTGCACTGCATTAGTGTGAACCCAGGCTTGGGCTTTTTTTATTTTTATTTTTTATTTATTTATATCGGGCGATCCTTCCATTAACACACTTTCCTTTCTAAAGGGACAATGCTTATATAGAAAAGCAGTGTTGTCCCTCCTAGGACAATAAATATATTCAGACTACACAAGACCCCCCCAATCATTAAAATGTAGTGTGGATGTGTTCTGCAGTTCTAAGGTACTTTCTAATTACATGGTTTAAAATATTACTGCAACGTACATAGGACAGTACTGGATTTTGGGCAGGATCAACTTTCTTTTTTTTTTTTTTTTTGCACTTCTGAAACTATTCAAAGGGTTTTCTGGTACTTATTTAGCAGAGGGCCAATGAGATGTTAATTGTTGGTTTTATGGAGTCATATTTTCTAACTGGTTGTGTGTTTTTTTTTTTTTTTACTACAGACATCCACCCATTAATACGATAAAAACAACAGGACAGTGAAGTCTGAAGCACTCTTGGTTGTCGGGATGCAAAGAAAAGCCTCTGTTACTTTTGAAGAGTGATTGATTGCTTTTAGTCTCCAAGCACATACGCTCATGAAATGGAGGCACATTGGGCTAGATTCAGATAGCCTGCCGTAACTTTGTGAGGATACGCTACGCCGTTGTAACTTAGTGAGGCAGGTTCTGTATTCACCAAGAACCTGCGACCTAAGTTACGGCGGCGTAGTGTAAATCTGCCAGCGTAAGCGCGCCTAATTCAAATTGTGAAGAGGTGGGCGTGTTTTATGCAAATAAAACATGACCCCACGTAAATGAAGTTTTTGACTAACTGCGCATGCGCCGTCCGTGAACGTAACCCAGTGCGCATGCTCCAAATGAACCCGCAAAAAGCCAATGCTTTCGAAGTGAACGTAAATTACTCACAGCCCTATTCGCGAA
Organism: Rana temporaria; assembly: GCF_905171775.1. Taxonomy (NCBI): domain Eukaryota; kingdom Metazoa; phylum Chordata; class Amphibia; order Anura; family Ranidae; genus Rana; species Rana temporaria. The sequence continues at coordinate 43,164,577 of NC_053494.1, forward strand.
CGACTTACGCAAACGACGGAAAATTTGCCGCTGGCCTGACGTCCATACTTAACATAGGATACATCTCATATAGCAGGGGTAACTTTACGCCGGAAAAAGCCGAACGTAAACGACGTAAAAAAAATTCGCCGGGCGGACATACGTTTCTGATTTGGCGTATGTACCTAATTTGCATATTCCTCACGTAAATCGACGGAAGCGCCACCTAGCGGCCAGCGTAAATATGCAACTAAGATACGACGGCGTAAGAGACTTACGCCAGTCGGGTCTTAGCCAAATTCCGGCGTATCTTGTTTTCTGAATACAGAAAAAATATACGCCGGAGCATCCTAGAAGTTGCGCGGCGTATCAATAGATACGCCAGCGTAACTTCTTTCTGAATCTACCCCATTGTATATAGATAAGTGACAGTTTAAATCTGGTTGGTTGCCATTCTGTATATACTAAAACTATAATTAAATGTGTCCCTATTGGAGGCCCTGTCTGTACTACAACCAGGTTTGAGGTGGTGTAGTAAGTTGCACAGCTCCCAGCAAGGGCTCGATCTATAGTGTTGACTGGGCACCACAAAAGGGATAAGAAATCGATTGTTTTTCATTTAGGCTTTATTTAAAGGACAACTAAACTATCGCTACACCCAACCCAGTTCTAAACCAAACCTCAGCTCTTTGCTTACTACTATCAGAGCCGTGGTCTGCTCCTGTGTGTATATCCTTAGTGATGGAAACTTCAGTGCTGAGCAAAAATCTGTACTGAGTACCAAGTATTTCTAGTCTCTATATACAGACCCTTTCATGTCAGCGAGGATTTGGCAGACAGGATTGTAGCTCTTCAGTAGAATGAAGTATACAGGTTGGGGGTCAGTGCAGTTTAGCTTAGAGGGGCTAGGGTTTGATTATCAATAGTTTAGTTAAAGGTAGACCTATCCTGTAAGTTATAACTGACCTGTTTAGGTAATTGAAAGCCAGCTGGCAGACCAATATTATTCCCCATTGCTGGGAATTAAGTACTATTACTGGCTTTCTTTGACCTGAAAGTAATATCTTGTTTTATAGAAACTTGTTCTGAGATAAATTCGTAGTCTGCCACTGCTGTCATCCTGAAAAATGCTTGGTGCCTGGCTGTGCCTGGCTGTCTGCTTCCATAGGTTCTGTGATACTGACTAAGAAACAAGCACACAGTTTGCAAAGTCAGATTGAAGCCAGGACTGCTAATCTGCATAGTAAATACAAAATTCATTGGATTAGTACAGCAGCTAGAGAAATGGCATTTTCAGAAGGCTAGGTCGGCAGTTGCATCATTCATACAGGTTCCTTTTAAGGCCCAATAAAAGTCTACAAATTATCAGTCAACCTTCCAGCTTGGACCCCGACTGCAACCTTTTTAATGTGTAATTTTATTTTCCTTTATTGCTTTTAAGGTTTTTTTGTTTTAAAGCAGTGTTTTGTTTTTTTTTTGTTTTTTTTCTAAAGTATTTTTATTGGATGAGATGTATATTTAAAAAAAAGTGTAATAAAGTATTTTATATTTCCATATTGTGTATGTATGTTTATTATTATTATTATTATACAGGATTTATATAGCGCCAACAGTTTACGCAGCACTTTACAATATAAAAGGGAGACAAACAGTTACAATACACTAAAATACAAGAGGATTAAGAGGGCCCTGCTCAGAAGAGCTTACAATCTTTTTTATATATATATATAAAAATGTGTGTGTGTGTGTGTGTATAAGATATATTTTATATATATAATTATATTTTATCAGGTTGGTACACAAAAAAAGTACATCCAAACAAAACCCCAAAACATACATTACACAACCTTGCAGTGTCTCATGAAGGAAAGCCGGTGTAGGCAAGACCGACCCTTTCCAGGACAGTAATTTTTTTTTTCGTTCAATATTGGCAACAAATCTTTTTTTTTTTTTTTTTTTTTTTTAAGCATATTTATAAAGCGTCACATCCCCAATTATTCCCACGAGACTGTTTTTCGGATGTAGAATATTACCTAGAGATAAATTAACCATTCCACCACCCCAAAAAAAACAAAAAACTGGTGAACTACAGCGCATGACCAAAAACAATGGTGGAAATCGGCCGTATTCCAACAACCTCAGTCTGCTGTAGGATGAAAGTTCATCTTATGTAATCGAGTAAGTTGAGTATGATGGGAAAACCTTGAGTTTGAGTATAATTCTATCTTTCGATGAAATTACAAATTGTAAGGCCCCTTTCACACTGAGGTGCATGTCAGGCGTTTTAGCGCTAAAAATAGCGCATAAATAACGCCTAAAATACTCCTGCCCCAGCATTCTCAATGTGAAAGCCCGAGGGCTTTTACACTGAGGCGATGCGCTGGCGGGAGGAAAACATCTCCTGCAAGCAGCATCTTTGGAGCGGTGAGAGGAGCGGTGTGTATACCGTTCCTTCCCATTGAAAATGAGACACTGCGGTAATATGCCTCTGCAGAGGCGCATTGCCGGCGGTATTAAACCTTTTTCGGCCACTGGCAGAGGTTAATACCGCACTGCTAGCGACCGAATACCGCCACAATTCCGATGACATAGCGCCGCTAAAAATACCGCCACTGCACATACTGCCCCAGTGTGAAAGGGGCCTTGGTCACAGAATTCAGATCAATCTGAGTCTAAGTGAGATATCTAGGGAAGGCCATTTCAGTTGAGCAAAGGTAAACCTAGGGTTGGAGTCAAACATAATTACAGAGTAGTATTCAGAGTTTGTTATTTTTAACCACTTAAGACCCGGACCTTTAGGCAGCTAAAGGACCCAGCCAGTTTTTGCGATTCGGCACTGCGTCGCTTTAACTGACAATTGCGTGGTCGTGCGACGTGACTCCCAAACAAAATTGGCGTCCTTTTTTCCCCACAAATAGAGCTTTCTTTTGGTGGTATTTGATCATCTCTGCGGTTTTTATTTTTTTGCGCTATAAACAAAAATAGAGCGACAATTTAGAAAAAAATGCAATATTTTTTACTTTTTTGCTATAATTATCCCCCAAAAATATATAAAAAAAATGTTTTTCCTCAGTTTAGGCCGATACGTATTCTACCTATTTTTGGTAAAAAAAAATCGCAATAAGCGTTTATCGGTTGGTTTGCGCAAAATTTATAGCGTTTACAAAATAGGGGATAGTTTTAGTGCATTTTTATAAAAAAATTTTTTTTTTTACTACTACCATTAGTGACTACCATTTCGTGACTGCGACATTATGGCGGACACTTCGGACAATTTTGACACATTTTTGGGACCATTGTCATTTTCACAGCAAAGAATGCATTGTTTACTGTGAAAATGACAATTGCAGTTTGGGAGTTAACCACAAGGGGGCGCTGATGGTGTTCTGTATGACCTCATCTGTGTTTCTAACTGTAAGGGGGTGTGGCTGTAGGTGTGACGTCATTGATTGTGATTCCCTATATAAGGGAACACACGATCGATGACTGCGCCACAGTTCTTCAGCTCCTGGGACCGATCGTGGGACTCCAGCGGCGATCGGGTTGCATGCACGTGACCCCACGGCTGGGCTTAAAGGGCAACGTACAGTTGCGTTGATGTGCCATTCTGCCGACGTATATCGGCGTGAAGGGGTCCTTAAGTGGTTAAACAAGAATTTTCAATCACCAACACATTATACTTTCCTGCTCTGTGCAGTTGGTTTTGCACAGGGCAGCCTGGATCCTCCTCTTTGCTGTTCCTGATCCCTCCCCCTGGTGAGTGCCCCCACAACAAGCAGCTTAATTTTGGCGCTCTGTGTGTCCATTCAGACATGGCACGGCCATTCAGCCCATCTACCTTTCTCTCCTCATTGGCTAACTGACTTTGACAGCCGTGGGAGCCTATGACGTTGCTGCTGTATCTCAGCCAATCAAGAGGGAGAGTCCCGGATGGCTGAGGGATTCGTGGACATTGCTGGAAATAGAGGAGGCGCAGGTAAGTATTTAGGGGTGCTGGGGAGGCTACTACACACTTTTGCTACAGGTTTTATCCTAATGCATGAGTCTTTAAACTACGGCCCTCCAGTTGTTCAGGAACTACAATTCCCATTATGCCTAGTCATGTCTGTGAATGTCAAAGTTTTACAATGCCTTATGGCAGGGCTCGACAAATCCCGGTCGCCATGGCGACTAGAAATAGGGTCCTGGCGACTTGGCTTTTTTGTGAGCTGGCGCCATCTGGTGGTGAGACGTTGGTATTACAAGTTATTACCACCAGATGTGTAAGCTGGCGCCATCTGGTGGTGGCCGTTGGTATCACAAGTTAAGCATTACAAGTTAAACAGCAATTCTAATGTAATTTTTCACTATTTTCACTGCCATCTTCTTCCCTATAATTAGAACCCCCAAACATTATATATGTTTTTTATCCTAACACCCTGGAGAATAAAATGGCGATCGTTGCAATACTTTCTGTCATGCCGTATTTGCGCAGCGGTCTTACAAGCGCACTTTTTTTGGGAAAAAAATTACACTTTTTTAAATTAAAAAATAAGACAACAGTAAAGTTATCCCCATTTTTTTTAATATTATGAAAGATAATGTTACGCCGAGTAAATTGATACCCAACATGTCACGCTTCAAAATTACGTCCGCTCGTGGAATGGTGACAAAATTTTACCCTTTAAAATCTCCATAGGCGACGTTTAAGAAAAACTCTACAGGTTGCATGTTTTGAGTTAGAGGAGGTCTAGGGCTAGAATTATTGTTCTCGCTCTACCAATCGCGGCGATACCTCACATGTGTGGTTTGAACACCGTTTACATATGCGGGCGCTGCTCACGTATGTGTTCGCTTCTGCGCGCAAGCTCGTCGGGACGGGGCGCATTTTCTGGCTCCTAACTTTTTTAGCTGGCTCCTAGATTCTAAAAAAATTTGTCAACCCCTGCCTTATGGGATGTGTAGTTCTGCAACAGCTGAAAGGCCATAGTTTGAGGATCCCTGTCCTAATGGATAGAATGCATTAAAGATAAGAAAAACCTTCTGACTTTGCAACTCCTTTAAATTCAGTAGGGTCAGATCTCCTTAACAATTTTTCCAAGGGAGTCACCTGCAAGGGGCTATCTAGCGACCCGAATTGCGCATGTGCAGCATGGCGTAGCTGGTGGTAATAGAATAAATAATTGTAAGGTGGCCCAAATTCATCTTGAAGTTGTACAAATTATTTAAAGCGAGGCTGTAATGAGATTGCACAACTCTCCCGGGAGAATCTTGTCTATGATCTCAAGACAGCTGGGACCATAGTCACCAAGAAAGTACCACACTACAACGTGAAGGACTGAAATCCTACAGCGCCTGCACGGTCCGCCTGCTCAAGAAAACACATGTACCGGGCCGGTCTGAAGTTTGCTAATGAACATCTGAATGATTCAGAGGAGAACTGGGTGAAAGTGTTGTGGTCAGATAGGACCAAAATCAAGCTTTTTGGCATCAATTCAACTCGCTGTGTTTGGAGAAGGAGGAATGCTGCCTATGACCCCAAGAACACCATCCCCACTGTCAAACAAGAGGGTGGAAACATTGGGCCAGATTCAGGTAGAATTGCGGTGGCGTAACGTATCGTAGATACGTTACACCGCCGCAAGTTTTCATCGCAAGTGCCTGATTCACAGAGCACTTGCAATGAAAACCTACGCCGGCCTAAGCCCGCGTAATTTAAATGGGCGTGTGCCATTTAAATTAGGTGCGCTCCCGCGCCGGACCTACTGCGCATGCTCCGTTTCGAATTTGCCACCGTGCTTTGCGCGCAGGACGTCATTTTTTCGAACGGCGACGCGCGTAGTGTAATTCCGTATTCCCGGACGGCTTACCCAAACGGCGTTAATTTTTTAATTTCGATGCGGGAACGACGGCCATACTTTATACAGCAATACATTTGCTGTGTAAAGTTAAGGCACCAAAAACGATGACTAACTGCGACGGGAAACTAGACTAGCGGCGACGTAGCGAACGCGAAAATCCGTTGTGGATCGCCGTAACTCCTAATTTGCATACCCGACGCTGGTTTACGACGCGAACTCCCCCCAGCGGCGGCCGCGGTACTGCATCTTAAGATCCGACAGTGTAAAACAATTACACCTGTCGGATCTTAGGGATATCTATGCGTAATTGATTCTATGAATCAGTCGCATAGATACTCTGAGAGATACGACGGAGTATCTGAGATACTCCGTCGTATCTCCGCTGTGAATCTGGCCCATTGTGCTTTGGGGGTGTTTTTGTGCTTGAGCAGACAGGACAAATTCCGGCACCAAAGGGACAATGGACGTGGCCATGTACCATCAAATCTTGGGTGAGATCCTCCTTCCCTCAGCCAGGGCATCATAAAATGGGTTAATACACGATGAACTCTCAATATGGACTTGAGGGTTGGAGAGGGTTGGTATGGGCATACAGTATACTGCTATGGAAATAAAGTGGCTTGTCCACTCCTGGAGATGTCCGATGTGTTGAGTGGGGCTTGGCACTGTAACGCACATATGAATAGGGTCTGCAAACACTGGTTTTGTGATATGGGAGATTTTTCAGTTGTGCAACATTCAGAAGACATTTACTGCAGGCTGTTTATGTTGGTACCCTGTTTCCCCGAAAATAAAACCTACCCCTAAAATAAGACCTAGCGTACTTTTCCAGGACGACTGCAATATAAGCCCTACCCTGTAAATAAGCCCTAGTTTAAAATCCTATAACCCAGTCTATTACAGTAGTACACAATGTACAATGTGTGTGTTTCTGTAACATAAATGCAGGGAAGAGAGCTCCGGCAGGTCACAAAAGCGCAGAGCGGTGCTATAATGAAGGTATTTGGCACAATTATATTACAGAAATACACACATTGTACAATATATACTACAGTAATAGAGTGGATTACAAGATTTTACAAGCATTTTAACTAAGTTAACACTGGGGATTCCTAACAGGCAGGTCGAGAGAGGGGAAGAGAAGACAGCACATTACATGGTAAGACCTACCCCAAAAATAAGCCCTACTGTGTCTTTTGTTACCAAAATTAATATAAGACCCTGGCTTATTTTCGGGGAAACACGGTACTTTCTTTGTGAGTATGATTTGTTTTTAACTTACTGTTTTAATAAAGTTGCATTGTTATGAGCCTTTTTTTGTGGTTTTGCTTAACCACTTGACCTCCGGAAGATTTTACAGCCTTCATAACCACAGCATTTCTTTGTGATTCTGCACTGAGATGATTTAACTGATAATTGTGCAGTCATGCAACACTGTACACGATTGAAATTTATATCATTTTTTTTTCACACAAATCGAGCTTTTATTTTGTGGTATTTGATCACCACTGTTTTTTTTTTTTTTTAATTGTATAAATAAAAAAATACCTAAAACAAATTTGAAAATAAAACTACTTTCTACTTTCTGTTATAAAACACATCCAATAAAATCAAATTTCTTCATAAGTTTAGGCCAAAATGTATTTTGATACATGTCTTTGGTAAAAGTCCAACTGCGTTTTTGGGAACACTATACTATTGGGGACACTAGTATAGTTTTGATCATTATCAAGATACTGATCCACACAGACACTATACTGTAATGGCAGTGATCAGCGACTTATTGTGACTGTGATAGGGTGGCGGACAATCTAGCACTAACTGACACTGACGTCGCTAGTGATCAGTGATATAACTGTACACTAGGGGTAGACAACCTCAGCCCTCCAGCTGTGGTGAAACTACAAATCCCATCATACCTCTGCCTCTAGGAGTCATGCTTGTGATTGTTGGCATCTTGCAATGTCTCATGGGACTTGTAGTTTCAAAACAGCTGGAGGGCCGAGGTTGCCTACACCTATTGTGTAATGGCACTGGCTAGCAAGGGGTTAACATCAAGGGGCAATCAGAGGGTTAAAGGATAAGTTTACCTTTTGGAACACGTTTCACCTGTATTCCTGTCAGTGTGAATCTGTCTGCCCATAAGAGGTATTGCAAGAGTCCTGCATGGAATCCGTGATCTGCTGATTATGGGTGCAATGCTTTACATGCTCCAAGTTAAAAAAAAAAAAAATGTAAATGCGAAAAGATGTGCTTTTATTATTATTAAAAAAAAAAAAAGGTTCCTTGATGTACAATATCCTAATTACTCCACCAGAGGGTGATCCGCTCCCCTGCATTGCCAAGTGTGAAAGAGACCTGAATTGTCACTTCACCAGCAGCATGGTACGACACATACTTACCTTTACACACAAGTCCTCCCTGAGTGCTAGGGTGCAGGAGACAAATTACAAAATCCTTACCCGGTGGTACAGGACCCCCGAGCTGCTTCACAAGCTATTCCCAGAGTCATCCGACCGCTGCTGGCGCTGCTAGGAGGAGAAGGGCACACTATTGCACATATTCTGGTCATGCAGTAAGTTGCAGGTCTTCTGGGGGGAGGTCCGTCGCATAACTCAGAAGTTTGCTGACCGAGAGGCTGGAAGATGACCCGGCCCTTTTTCTTGTTACATGCAGCGACCATCCCAGTTAAGACCTATAGGAAGTCCGTAGTGCGCCACCTACTAGATGCGGCCAAGGCCTGCATCCCCCTGTGCTGGAAGTCCCCGCGCCCCCCTTCGGTGGCCTTACGCTTGTCAGATCTAATGGGTACCTATGCGCAACTGATTCTAAGAATCAGTCGCATAGATACCCGGGGCCAGATGAGGAGTTACGACGGCGCTAATGGTGTTGCGCCGTCGTAACGCCTTCGAGAATCTGGCCCTTAGTTCTTATCATTTAGTTCTTATAAAAAAAAAAAAAGTTTTGGTTGGTTTTTGGTGTTGGTTATACAGTGGGGATCGAAAGTTTGGGCACCCCAGGTAAAAATTTGTATTAATGTGCATAACGAAGCCAAGGAAAGATGGAAACATCTCCAAAAGGCATCAAATTACAGATTAGACATTCTTATATGTCAAAAAAAGTTAGATTTTATTTCCATCATTTACACTTTCAAAATGACAGAAAACAAAAAAATGGCATCTGCAAAAGTTTGGGCACCCTGCAGAATTTATAGCATGCACTGCCCCCTTTGCAAAGCTGAGACCTGCCAGTGTCATGGATTGTTCTCAATCATCGTCTGGGAAGACCAGGTGATGTCAATCTCAAAGGTTTTAAATGCCCAGACTCATCTGACCTTGCCCCAACAATCGGCACCATGGGTTCTTCTAAGCAGTTGTCTAGAAAACTGAAACTGAAAATAGTTGACGCTCACAAAGCTGGAGAAGGCTATAAGAAGATAGCAAAGCGTTTTCAGATGTCAATATCTTCTGTTCGGAATGTAATCAAGAAATGGCAGTCATCAGGAACAGTGGAAGTTAAAGCAAGATCTGGAAGACCAAGAAAAATATCAGACAGAACAGCTCGCAGGATTGTGAGAAAAGCAATTCAAAACCCACGTTTGATTGCACGATCCCTCCAGAAAGATCTGGCAGACACTGGAGTTGTGGTACACTATTCCACTATAAAGAGATACTTGTACAAATATGGTCTTCATGGAAGAGTCATCAGAAGAAAATCTCTTCTACGTCCTCACTACAAAAATCAGCATTTGAACTTTGCAAATGAACATATAGACAAGCCTGATGCATTTTGGAAACAAGTTCTGTGGACCAATGAGGTTAAAATAGAACTTTTTGGGCGGAATGAGCAAAGGTACGTTTGGAGAAGAAAGGGCACAGAATTTAATGAAAAGAACCTCTGTCCAACTGTTAAGCATGGGGGTGGATCAATCATGCTTTGGGGTTGTATTGCAGCCAGTGGCACAGGGAACATTTCACGAGTAGAATGAAAAATGGATTCAATAACATTTCAGCAGATTTTGGATGGTAACTTGATGCCATCTGTGAAAAAGCTGAAGTTAAAGAGAGGATGGCTTCTACAAATGGATAATGATCCTAAACACACCTCAAAATCCACGGGGGATTACATCAAGAGGCATAAACTGAAGGTTTTGCCATGGCCTTCACAATCTCCTGACCTCAACATAATTGAAAATCTATGGATAGACCTTAAAAGAGCAGTGCGTGACAGACAGCCCACATATCTCAAAGAACTGGAAGACTTTTGTAAGGAAGAATGGGCAAAGATACCTCAAACAAGAATTGAAAGACTCTTGGCTGGCTACAAAAAGCGTTTACAAGCTGTGATACTTGCCAAAGGGGGCAGTACAAGATATTAACTCTGCAGGGTGCCCAAACTTTTGAAGACGCCATTTGTTTGTTTTCCGTAATTTTGAAAATGTAAATGATGGAAATAAAATCTAACTTTTTTTTCATTATGCACATTAATACAAATTTCCATATTGAAAGACAAAATAAATGATGATCTGACAATGAGGTAAGTTGTCTTCTAAATTGTGTCTGGATCTCCATTGCGTGTCTCAGCATTTCCAAGCTTTGACAATTTTATAAGTATTTGCATAACTTATTTGCATGTTTGAGAACATCTCTTGGTATGTAAATTACTTTGATGAGCTCAGGATCTGGTTTGTCCTGAAGATAAATAATTATGTTTATGGCTCAGCATAGAAATTATATCTTTCTTGACATGCGACAGTCAAAGCAACAAATAATTTGTGACAACCATCTAAATAACGATTTTTCCTCCTTCACTGATGGGCACTGATAGGCTGCACTTATGGGCACTGATAAGGTGGCACTTACGGGCACTAATGAAGCAACAGTTATGGGCACCACAGGCCAGCATCTACAGAGAGCAGCTGCAGCCAGTGTTTCTCCCACTCTCAATTTCTAGCCAATCACCTGGCTACTGTCACCTAATTTATTGTACAAAGTCTCTCAACTACTTTGTTAAATTGGCCCAATTGCTGCCCCTGCTTTAAAATTATGGAAATCTTTACTTTTCGGTGAGAAAGCTTTAACCACTTTAGTCCCAGAGCCATTTTTGAAATTTTTGGCCCTGTACACACGGCCGGGAATCCCGTCAGGAAAAAAACTTTGGTTTTCCTGACGGGATTCCTGCCAAGCTTGTCTTGCAAAGCTGTGCATACAGACGGGCATTCAAAAGAACCGCCGTTCTTTTGAATGGCAAGAACGCAGTGACGTCATCGACTATGACGAGCCGTCGCTCATCACATTCTATGCCGTTGCCACGCCATCTTGCTACACCCCACACTAAACTTGTATGCTACCGCGCATGCGCCAAACTCTTATCGAGCATGCGCGGGTTTACCTGGGACAGGTACGCATACAGACGACCGGTTTTCTCGGCAGGAAACACTCTGCCGGGAATCCCGACGGGAAAATAGAGAGCATGGTTCTCTAGTTTCCCATCGGGATTCTCGGCTGTTTTCATGATGGGAAAACTGCTAGGGAGCATATACACGGCCGGGATTCCCGGCCAAATGCTCTCCTGGCAGTTTTCCTGACGGGAAAACCGGTCGTGTATCTTTTTGTTTAAACATTTAAAAAAAAAATTTTATTCATGAAGATTACTTAAAAACCCCAAACAATATATATTTTTTGAAAGCAGACGCCCTAGAGAATAAAATAATGGTAGATACAATTTTTGTGTCTCCTGATATTAGAGCAACAGTTTATGATACACACAATTTTAGTAGAAAATATGCAAAAGTAAATTTTAGGGCATATAAATGCAATAAATAATTCAATTTTTTTGTAAAATATAGAAGATGAGGTACACTGAGTAAATAGGTACTCAACATGTTAAGCCTTAAAATTGTGTCTGTCTGTGAAGGGGGAAAAACCTCAATACCATTTATTTTGCAAAAGTGAAGCATTAAAAGCCCATACAGATCATCAATTTAGATCTCACTGTAACCTTCGTAATATGAAACATGTGTAGGGCAATTGCAATTTTCATGTGTAGGTCCCCCAACGTATGTGTTTTCGTATATGTCTGTGCGTGTATTGGGGGTGGGGCCCCAAAACAATTTTATTTGTATGTGTCTCTTAACTTTTATTGTTATCACATAGAACTTGACCAATAGCCCTCTATGTGATAACATATAGATGAGAGGTACACCTCCCCTCTCTGCTTCTGTACTCCACTGCAGCTGATGGAACACAGATCATATTCAATCAGCTACTTCACCGGGCACTGATCCAGCTGATTGACAGAGATTGGCTCTCACACAGACTACGGATGAGACAAGGAAAGAGGGAGGGAGGGTGGGGCAGATGCAGAGACTCGGAGGAGATAGCTGGATGACAGAGGCACGTAAACTGACCACGCTATCAGAGATCAGCAGCCATGATCAATGTGGTCAATTTACAGAGGGGAAGACAGGAACAAGCAGGATCAGCCAAGTACAGTGGAACCTCGGATTGCGAGTAACGCAGTTAACGAGCGTTTCGCAATACGAGCGCTGTATTTTAAAAAATCGTGACTCGGTTTGTGAGTGTTTTTGATGCACGATTCAGGCCAAAGCAGTGTGCAGTACCGCTTTTGGTCTGAGGTGGGGGATGCCGGAAACCGAGCAGAGCTGATCAGCCCATACACACGGTCGGACTTTTTGACAACAAACTTCAAAATGAGCAGGTTTTCAAAAAAATCCGATTGGACAAACTTTTTCGGTTTTCATCTGACAAAAGTTCGCTCTGAAAACGGACAAACTTTTCGTCAACAAAAGTCCTACGGTGCAAAGTCCTCTCGTGTGTACAAAAAATCCATTGGACTTTAGTCCAAAGTACAAGCACGCACAATAGCAGAAGTTTACTAAAGGGTGGCGGTAAAGAGCAGAAAAGAGCTGAAAAAAAAAACATGTGATTTTGGGAAAGTTTGTTGAAAAAGTCCTGCCATGTGTATGCATACCAAGTTCACGGCCAACGCCCTTCAAACAAAAATCCACGGAAAAGTTTGTTTGAAGTCCGACCGTGTGTATGAGGCTTTAGATGGAATCTTGGAAAGACAACATGCTCTGGATCACCAATAAAGCGTTCTCTGTCAATGTAATAATCTTACTTTTTCTCTGAAGGCTCTGGATTATTTTGGCACTGACTCTCTCCTACCGGATACTGACTGTCAGGTTTAGACAAGCAACCATTTTTTTTTGGGCTAACAAGACTTTGAAATGGCTGATACTCTGAATGAAACCCAAGGCAGTCTGGTCTTGTAGACATTCCACTTTGTCGATCTTCTTGCTCAAAATGTTTATATTCAAAAACTTGGCAGACAGATGTAAAATCATATGGTTGAACTGCTTGGTCTACAAGTTGATATCCATCCACTTTGCCTACATAGGTAGGGGCACATTGTTGAGCTATTTCATTACCGATTTGGGATCCAGAAGACCTTTGTTGAATTTCATCAGAACTTTCAAATCTTGGTTCTTGACACACAGTGGGTGTAGGGCTTTGCTGAACTATTTGATCACAACTGAAAGAATTTTTTTCAGGACTTTGTACTGCGAATTGTGAGATTTTAGGTTGTGCTTCTAAATTTGTTGGATAACTATCTTCCATGGCATGCAACAAAAGACAGTACTTATTATTGTAATAGGAAGTATTATGTGGATTTTCCTCTAAATGTTGGAAAGTAGTTTTACTAGATGTGCTCTCCGAGAAACTGTCCAAGCAAAATATGGATATGGAGCATTGGTCTGAATTTGTGATAGCATCCTCTATAGTATTATTAAAGCTGTTGCAGTTGAGACTTATAATTGGCTTCTCTTCACACTCCAATGGGTAGTCATTTTCAGGACTGAAGAGGGAATCAAAATAAAGAGTCTTAACATCATCTGACTTTGTTTGAAAATCCTTAGAAGAGTCACAGTGACAATGATACCCTAATTCTTGGTGCAATTCATTCTCTTTCATTTGGTCTTCTGTACAGCTGTCCAACTTATTTGGCCAACAAACAATTCCAAATTTATTTTCTCCATTTAGGTCACCCAATGCTTCCAAGTGTATATCTGACGCATCACCTAAAATATCACAAAACATCCTGGCTATAGACAGATCTCCTTCAAAGAGCTGATCATCAATACTGTCTTGTTTTAGTTCTTGGACTGGGATATTTTGGCTGTTTGCTTTGGGGCATAGTTCAACAAAGCTCTCAACATCATCATCATCTCTGGGTTCAAAAACGATTTTGTTCAAATTAGTATTTCCATTTGGATACCGTATGCTGATGTTCATCTGAGGTTCTGCTTTAGTCTTCTTTTTGCCATTGATCAGTTTGTTTAGGCCGCTACTGCTTAAAGAGAGAAAGACATTTAATCTAATGCCTAGTACACACGACTGGTATTCCCGACGGGAAAAGGTCCGTGGGAAATCCCGAGGGGAAAACCGAGAACTTGCTCTCGACTTTTCCCCCGTACAGACGTTCGGTTTTCCCATCGGGAAAACTCAGATGAGAGCTTTTCCTCTGGAATCCTGACCATGTGTATGCTCCATCTGAGTTTTTCCCCACAGGAAAACTGCCCAAAAATTTCCATTTTCCGCTGGGAAAAAGTCCGCAGGTTCTCTTTTTTGTCTGCCGGTTTTTGGGCAGTTTTCCCGTCTGAAAAACTGCGAGGAGCATACACACGGCTAGGATTCCTGGCCAAAAGCTCTCCTTGCAGTTTTTCCATTGGGAAACCCGGTCGTGTGTATGGGGCAAAAGACTTAAAGGAGTTCTCTAAGCTAAAACTTTTAACCCCCGCTGTGCCCGGGCTGTAAAACTATACAAAATAAACTTTCACTTACCTGCCTACGATCCCCCGTTGTTCCGATATCGCCGACCCGTTCTCCGGTCCCGGTCTCTTCCACTTCCTGGGGGTCGGTGACTCAGTGCGCTCAGCCTATCAGCGGCCGCGACGGGACATTGCTGCGGCCGCTGATAGGCTGAGCGCACTGTGAGTCACCGACCCCCAGGAAGTGGAAGAGACCGGGACCGGAGAACGAGACGGCGATATCGGAACAACGGGGGATCGTAGGCAGGTAAGTGAAAGTTTATTTTGTATAGTTTTACAGCCCGGGCACAGCGGGGGTTAAAAGTTTTAGCTCAGAGAACTCCTTTAAGAGCTGTAAAATTAAACATACTGTAATAGCGCAAAAAAACTTACCAACAAATGTTTGCATTGTTACCATCTGCATTAGATTGACAAATGTTTGCATTGTTATCATCTGCATTAGATTGTTGCTTCTAAAATAAAACAAGAGATAATGTTCTAGTCAAAAAGAATATAAATTAAAATGAAGGATTGGCACAAATGGGGTACCTTACAGTCGGCTTTGTAACTTATCTTTGAGTGTCTTTCAGCCAGACCCTCCCCAAATCACCCTCCCCACTCAAAAATAAGTACCATATTTATCGGCGTAAAACACACACTTTTCTCCCCCTTAAAATCAGGGGAAAATCGTGGGTGCGTGTTATACGCCGAATGGCTGCCTCGGAGGGAATGAGCGCCGCTCAAATAGACAGAGCCGAGTGTACTGTGTACTCTGCTCTGCTCGCAGTCACGCCCAGTCCTGCCTCCCGCCATTGGACCGGTGTTATGTCCATAATAGGAGCCGGGCCAAGGAGCGGGACTGCGAGACAAGCCAAGAGGAGCTGAGTACACAGGACATCCAGCTCTGTGTATCTCGGTGGTGCTCGTTCCCTCCTCGGCTCAATGGCAGAGCAAAAGAGGGATGGTGGGAGGTAATTCAGGGGCAGTTTGATTCCACTTTATTGAACAATTTAGAAACACTGTATTATTATTACGTTACGGTGGCCGTCTACTTCTAGACTCCGAAGATGGACACTTATCATGCTGCAATTTTGGGCAAGGTTGCAGATGGACACTGATCATGCTGCCAATGATGGACAGGGCTGCAGATGGACACTGATAAGGCTGCATTGATGGGGATTTAAAAAGGAATTTTTGTTTCCTTAAACTTCCCTCCTAAAAGTTTTTTTCCTTAAACTGCCGTGTTATACGCCGATAAATAAGGGAGTTACCCTTTTGGTATGAAAATCTCTAATACTGGCCAAAGATTGAATAACTCCCAAAATGTTAAGATCTAAAATAAGGTTTATTTTTGCTATTATTTACTTCATTCTATTCTGCCCTTTTCCAAGCAAAATAGTGCCACTGATGGATACAATCTACAGAGAACCCCTGTGTATAGTAACAGTTGGAAGTCCTCTGTCAACTATCACATTTGTACCCTGCTGCTAGAATGCCATTTGACCCTATTTGCATCTGTGGGCATGATACCACCTTATCTCCTTGGTAATTCCATTCAACCTTTCATTTGTGTCACCCATTGTGGTTACTTATTACTACATGTGCTTGCTGGACTTTCTTGGGCACCCTGAAGCCTTCTTCACAACAATTGAACCTCTTTCCTTGAAGCTCTTGATGATCCAATAAGTGGTTGATTTAGGTGCAATCCTAGTAGCAGCAATATCCTGGCATGTGAATCCCTATTTGTGCAAAGCAATGATGACTGCATGTGTTTTCTTGCAGGTAACCATGGTTAACAAAGGAAGAACAATGATTTCAAGCACCACTCTCCTTTTAAAGCTTCCAGTTTGTTATTCTAACTCAATCAGTATTAAAGTGATTTCCAGCCTTGTCCTTGTCAACACTGACACCTGCCTTTTGTGGCAGGGCTGAAATGCAGTGGAAGTTTCATGGCAAAGAAGGACTTTGAACTTAATTACATATATATATATATATATATATATATATATATATATATATATATATATATATATATATATATATATATATATATACTCTCGAGTATAAGCCGGCTCGAATATAAGCCGAGGCACCTCATTTTACCACAAAAAAATGGTAAAATGTATTGACTTGAGTATAAGCCTAGGGTGTCCATCTGCATGCCTCACCGTGCCTCACTTTGCCTCACTGTGTCCATGTGCATGCCTCACTTTACCTCACTGTGTCTATGCCTCACTGTGCTCATGCCTCACTGTGCTCATGCCTCACTGTGCTCATGCCTCACTGTGCTCATGCCTCACTGTGCCTCACTGTGCCCATGCCTCAGGCCCCGTACACACGAGAGGATCTATCCGCTGGAATTTATCCGCGGATCAGTTTCAGCGGATAGATCCGCTGGTGTGTACGACCCAGCGGATATTTATCCGCAGATATTTTTCGGGCCGATGGATTTTCAGCGGATAAAAATTTCTTAGCATGCTAAGAAATCTATCCGCTGGAATCCAGTCCAGCGGATTGATCCGCTGGTCTGTACAGACTCACCGGATCAATCCGTCCGATTCCCTCCCTCGCATGCGTCGTAATGATGCGACGCATGCGTGGAAGTCCTTATATTACAGCGTCGCGCACGTCGCCGCGTCATCATCGCGGCGACGGCGCGACACGTCATCGCGGAGGGAATTCCGCACGGATTTTGATCTGATGGTTAGTACAACCATCAGATCAAAATCCGCCAGAGGATTTATCCGCGGAGGACCGGAGGACCGTTTCCAGCGGATAATCCTCTCGTGTACGGGGCCTCACTGTGCCTCACTGTGTCCATGCCTTACTGTGCCCATGCCTCACTGTGCCTCACTGTGCCCATGCCTTACTGTGTCCATGCCTCACTGTGCCCATGCCTCACTGTGCCTTACTGTGCCCATGCCTCACTGTGCCTCAAGTGTGTCCCAAGGCTGTGATACATTCAGTGTAAGCCGTGTAGTGTAACCAAGCACCGCCTCCTCCTCTTCCTCCTCTGTGACGGAACACTGAATCGGTTTCCCAGCGGTGAGTCAGCCTATCACGGACGAGGAGGAGGAGAAGGTGGTGCTTGGTTACACCACACGGCTTACACTGAATGTATCACAGCGCCAGGACATAATAAGATTAAAGATGGGCACAGCGCCCGGAGATAATAAGACTGAAGATGGGCACAGCGCTGGGAGATACAAGGCTGAAATGTATCACAGCGCCGGGGGATTAGGCTGCTGATGGGTACAGCGCCGGGAGAGACTCGAGTACAAAAAAATGTGCTGAAAAACTTGGCTTATACAGGGAGTGCAGAATTATTAGGCAAATGAGTATTTTGACCACATCATCCTCTTTATGCATGTTGTCTTACTCCAAGCTGTATAGGCTCAAAAGCCTACTACCAATTAAGCATATTAGGTGATGTGCACCTCTGTAATGAGAAGGTGTGTGGTCTAATGACATCAACACCCTATATCAGGTGTGCATAATTATTAGTCAACTTCCTTTCCTTTGGCAAAATGGGTCAAAAGAAGGACTTGACAGGCTCAGAAAAGTCAAAAATAGTGAGATATCTTGCAGAGGGATGCAGCACTCTTAAAATTGCAAAGCTTCTGAAGCGTGATCATCGAACAATCAAGCGTTTCATTCAAAATAGTCAACAGGGTCGCAAGAAGCGTGTGGAAAAACCAAGGCGCAAAATAACTGCCCATGAACTGAGAAAAGTCAAGCGTGCAGCTGCCAAGATGCCACTTGCCACCAGTTTGGCCATATTTCAGAGCTGCAACATCACTGGAGTGCCCAAAAGCACAAGGTGTGCAATACTCAGAGACATGGCCAAGGTAAGAAAGGCTGAAAGACGATGACCACTGAACAAGACACACAAGCTGAAACGTCAAGACTGGGCCAAGAAATATCTCAAGACTGATTTTTCTAAGGTTTTATGGACTGATGAAATGAGAGTGAGTCTTGATGGGCCAGATGGATGGGCCCGTGGTTGGATTGGTAAAGGGCAGAGAGCTCCAGTCCGACTCAGACGCCAGCAAGGTGGAGGTGGAGTACTGGTTTGGGCTGGTATCATCAAAGATGAGCTTGTGGGGCCTTTTCGGGTTGAGGATGGAGTCAAGCTCAACTCCCAGTCCTACTGCCAGTTTCTGGAAGACACCTTCTTCAAGCAGTGGTACAGGAAGAAGTGTGCATCCTTCAAGAAAAACATGATTTTCATGCAGGACAATGCTCCATCACACGCGTCCAAGTACTCCACAGCGTGGCTGGCAAGAAAGGGTATAAAATAAGAAAAACTAATGACATGGCCTCCTTGTTCACCTGATCTGAACCCCATTGAGAACCTGTGGTACATCATCAAATGTGAGATTTACAAGGAGGGAAAACAGTACACCTCTCTGAACAGTGTCTGGGAGGCTGTGGTTGCTGCTGCACGCAATGTTGATGGTGAACAGATCAAAACACTGACAGAATCCATGGATGGCAGGCTTTTGAGTGTCCTTGCAAAGAAAGGTGGCTATATTGGTCACTGATTTGTTTTTGTTTTGTTTTTGAATGTCAGAAATGTATATTTGTGAATGTTGAGATGTTATATTGGTTTCACTGGTAAAAATAAATAATTGAAATGGGTATATATATTTTTTTTGTTAAGTTGCCTAATAATTATGCACAGTAATAGTCACCTGCACACACATATATCCCCCTAAAATAGCTAAAACTAAAAACAAACTAAAAACTACTTCCAAACATATTCAGCTTTGATATTAATGAGTTTTTTGGGTTCATTGAGAACATGGTTGTTGTTCAATAATAAAATTAATCCTCAAAAATACAACTTGCCTAATAATTCTGCACTCCCTGTACGCGAGTATATACGGTAACCTGATCACTCTTCATAACATTTTGGCGTATATTCAAATTGCCATCATAAAAACTGAGGCAGCAGCCTATGTAATAATTAATATTTGTGTCATTCTCAAAACATTTGGCCACGGCTGTACATCACTATGCTCTCTGAATACCAGTGCACCTCACGCCTCCTGTTCACAACAAATGGATTTGTCTCCTCTTCCACTGACACCACTGGCTCGTCTTGGTGGTCTTCGAAAATATCCCAATTATTGACATTGTACATTGTACACCCTCCCAGCCACATCCATTTTTATAATCTTCAGCATGTTTTGTTTTCAGTCCAAATTAGCTCTTGGCACATCAGTCCATAACAACCTAATTATCAGAGCAAGTCCAAAACAATGTACTCAATGTATTCTGTGATACCACCTGGCCTGATCCTGTTTAACTGGCTCCTAAACTTCCTTTTCCAAGCAGTGCTCTCGTGTTTTATCAACTCACCATACTTAATCTATCCTGGTACATCTTGCTTTTTGCAGGATCCGGAATATTATTCCACCATTTCTTTTTGCACCTAAATATAAAGTAAATATAAATTGAACGTATGCTTGAATGTGTACCGTTAGCAATAAAGAACAAACACATTATAATGTTGTCTTGCATTACTTATATTTTAAAACAACCAAATTCTTTAGACTTCTGTAACAAGGAAACTGAGGGCCAGATTCACGAAAATTTGCGGCCGTGTAACGTAACCCGTTTACGTTACACCGCCGCAAGTTTTCAGTGTAAGTGCCTGATCCTCAAAGCACTTACCTGGAATCTTGCGGCGGTGTAACGTAAAGTCGCCAATTCAAATGGGGCAGGTACCATTTAAATTAGGCGCGCTCCCGCGCCGGACGTTCTGCGCATGCTCCGTTCGCAATTTTCCCGACGTGCTTTGCGCGAACTTATGGTGGCCCGACGTGTTTGTGAATCGCGACGTGCGTAACGTACTTACGCCGGAAAAAAAAATTCAAAAAGCGACGCGGGAACGACGGGCATACTTTAACATGGTGGAGTAATTTTACACCTTGTTAAAGCACACCTAATTTTGCGACGGGAAAAAAAGACTTGCGCCGACGTAACGACGGGAAAAACCTTTGTGGATCGACGTAACTGCTAATTTGCATACCCGACGCTGGAATACGATGCGAACTCCCCCCCAGCGGCGGCCGAAGTATTGCATCTTAAGATCCGACGGTGTAAGTCAATTACACCTGTCGGATCTTAGGGCTATCTATCCGGAACTGATTCTATGAATCAGCCGCATAGATAGGAAAGGAGATACGCCGTTGTATCTCCTCTGTGAATCTGGCCCTAACAGCCTATTTCAGCTATACTGCAAGAAAGCTCCTAAATTCATGTAAACATTTGAAAGTCACATCAGAATTTACTGTAAATTAAATACTACGGTATGATCTCAATCTATAGTCTTTAACATAAAATTAAATACTGTCATTATATGTACAGTTTGTATTTATACATGCACATAGGGGCGGCCAAATTGCATACCTCCCAACTTTTGAGACGAGAATGAGGCACACCTATTAGCAAAAGTATGTAGGCAAAGGACACACCCCCTGATATGTCCCCCTTAAAGTGGTTGTAAACGCACAAAAAAAACCCTGCAAGGCGAAGGCATAATGAGCTAGTATGCATAGCATAGCATACTAGCTCATTATGAAATACTTACCTTAGAACGAAGCCCCCGCAGGGGTCTCGGCACACTTCTCTGCCCAGCGACATGTCTCCCGGAGTTATTTCTGGTTATCGCATGCTCCCGCGTTGTGATTGGCCGAAACCGCAATGACGTCACTCCCGCACATGCGTGCGGGAGCCGCCGTTAACAGCACATCATCTGAAGAAACGGCACAATCTGTCTGTTTCTTCAGTGCGCATGTGCCGATGACGTTGGCACATTCTGATACAGTGGATATCTCCTAAACCGTGCATTTTTAGGAGATATCCATGTTAGCTACATGTAATGCCCCATACACACAATCAGAATCTCAGATGGAAAAAGTCCAATAGAAATTGGGCTAACTTTACTGTTGTCTTATTTTTTAATTAAAAAAAGTGAATTTTTTCCCAAAAAAGTGCGCTTGTAATACCGCTGCACAAATACCGTGTGACAAAAAGTATTGCAATGACCGCCATTTTATTCTCTAGGGTGTTAGAAAAAATATATATAAGGTTTGGGTAATTTTCTAGCAAAAAAAACTGTTTTAATTTTGTAAACACCAAATCTTGACATTGGATGAGGCTGCATCACATACAAAATAGTAAGAGAACAGTAGCTAAGACATTAAAAAGACCAAATAAACATTACATATCAGCTAAAAAAATTACAGGAGCATCAAAACAAAAGGGTTTAAAGTTTTACAGTTTATTTTCTTTACAAAACACACAGATTACACATAAATTGACATTTGAGTGTGCTAGAATGAGGTGTTTGGGGGCAGAGGCGTCCCTAGGGGGGGCCAGAGGGGGCCCTGACCCCCCAATATCATGCTGTGCCCCACCATGTGCCCCCCCTAAAAATGCAAAATGCAATTTTTGTATTTTGCTCCCCGAGAGGGAGAGCGTCCCCAGTCACCTCTGCGGGGGATTCCTCCCCCTCCCTCTGTTTGCCGACACTGCATAATGCAAGCGCTCACACAACCAGATATTCTAGCCTGGACCGTGTTTAAGTGTGTGCACTGCAGACTGCAGTACACTGTAATCACTGAACCACATTATCTCCATCCCTTCTCTCCCCCCCCCATCTGTCTCCCTCCCCCTCTCCTGTTCTTTTAAAACATTCACAATTTACTTTCACTTTCAGTTAGGCAGATAATATACGGTGCAAATTTCTTTCCTGCATCCACAGATTGCAGGAAAGAAACTTGCATGATTCCCCCATCAACAGACAGTGGTGACAGGGGAATATCCCTCCTGCCCAGCAATTATATTCTCCTGACAAACAGTGATTATCACCAGTGACTATACAGCAACCACTAGTGATAATTATAAGAGAATCTGCTAATTAATGGTTCAAATCTCAGCCAGTTTCTGCTGAACCAGCTGAGATTTAAACTGTCTATGGCTGGTCTTAGCTTTTAGGCAGCCCATACATTGATTAGCACTGTGGAGTGTCGGCTTCCTGGCGTGATCGGGCATGTGGGATTTCAAACACACCCGAGCCCATCTCTACTGCAGATTGCTTAGCAGCAGTGGACCCTTCTCTGACATGCTGATCGGGATGCAATCCAGGTGATGCTCTTAGTCAAATCCTAGTCATAAATATCAGTGATTTTATTGATCAAAGCCCACACTTTACAGGCATAGAGCCCACATGGCTGCTGATCATACGGTTGACTATATTTATGTGGTTGTACTCTTAATTAGGGGTGTTGAATATAATCGATGCATCGATGCATCGCGATTCGGGGGCCCCCGATTCGGCATCGATGCATGTGGCCCCAATAATCGATGTCGGGTGACGTCATCCCGACTTGCCCCGCCCCTCCCGGGAGATCGCTCCGAGCGCGTCTAATAAAATACCCATTTTGCATTAAATGCCGCTATAATACACTATATGGCCACTGCTGCATGTACTTTTTAAAATACACAGTGTTTCATACTTATATTGCTGTCTGTATATTCCGCAATCCTCTCATGTTAGCTCCGGCCCGCCTCTCACCTCCTACGTCTCAGCCCCGCCCGCCTCTCTTCTCATCTGATAGCTATAGTACAGTCGGTGGGCGGGGCTGAGAACTCCCACTGAAGTCGGGAAAGAGGAGAACGAGTGGTGAGAGGCGGGCCAGACAGGACAGAGTCACATGTGCGGAAATACAGAGATCAGCATACACACAGAAACGAAGGTATGAGAAGCTGACTGTATATATTTAAAACAGCACATGCAGCAGTGGCCATTAAATGGTTTAGAACGGCATGTATTGCAAATAGGGGATTCTTAATTACAGCAGTATTCTTTCTCCTCCTCCATGTGCTCTATGTTGACATTTCTCTGGTGTCCTAAGTTTGCACATTCCATTGTGTTAACTCCTAGTGTGCTGGAATGTGCGAACTTGGGAAGTCAGGGAAATTTCAACACAGGAAAAACTTTTTCTAGTAGAAAAAAACACTGCGCAGAATACAGAAAAAGTGCTGCCAGGTACCAAAAATTATAGATACAAATTTAAAGCTAAGTGAAAAAAAGGGGAGGTACAGCGCAAAAAACTAATGTAAAAATTGAAAACCTGCACATGAGGCGCAGGTTGATATGTTGGTGGTAATGAATTGATGACACTAGAAAAAACAAATATATATAATCAATGGTTATTGGATGTAACATATGAAGGATAAACCCAATAATTATGACATATAGCTGGGAAATCTTCAGATAGTGCAAGAAAAAATTCTCTCAACAATACGTGCCAAAAGATGAAATCAATCAAAGAAATCCAAATAAATATGGTGACGTATGAGTGGGTGAAAAAAATCCACAAATAATGATCAAGTGAAAAGCTGTTGAATTATGGGTTTATCTTTCATATGTTACATCCAATAACTATTGATTATATATATGATTATACCATTGATTATATACTGGCAACATAATTCAACAGCTTTTCACTTGATCATTATTTGTGGATTTTTTTCACCCACTCATACGTCACCATATTTATTTGGATTTCTTTGATTGATTTCATCTTTTGGCACGTATTGTTGAGAGAATTTTTTCTTGCACTATCTGAAGATTTCCCAGCTATATGTCATAATTATTGGGTTTATCCTTCATATGTTACATCCAATAACCATTGATTATATATATTTGTTTTTTCTAGTGTCATCAATTCATTACCACCAACATATCAACCTGCGCCTCATGTGCAGGTTTTCAATTTTTACATTAGTTTTTTGCGCTGTACCTCCCCTTTTTTTCACATTCAAATTTCAACACAGACAGTACAGGGAACTTGCTGTGAATTATAATCCCTCCAGACCTCCCAGCAGCCACATTTGTATATTCCTGTACCCTGTAGTGCACTAATCACTTTTTATAGTGGAGTTCCACTGCTTTTTAGTTTAGTAAAAGTCAGCAGCTACCAAAAGTGTAGCTGGTGACTTTTATTAAACCGACACTTACTTGTCCCACGGTCCAGCGATGCGACCGCACAGAGCCCCATACCTTTCCCCGCTCCTCTCCTCAATGCCATCATATCTACTGTGGGCACCCGGCCATGATAGCTTACGGCTTCATGGCCAGGCGCGCACTGTGATCTGCCATTGGCCAGCCAAACTTCTGGGACCTGTGTCCCAGAAGATCGCTGGCATGGAGGGGCCACCTAGGGCGACAGAAGGAGTCACCTAGGCAGCCAGGACAGGAAGTCCCACTAAAAAGAGGACCCCCCCCCCAAAAAAAATGATATGCCAAATATGGCATGTCAGGGGGCAAG
The DNA here is from genome assembly GCF_905171775.1 of Rana temporaria. Classification (NCBI taxonomy): domain Eukaryota; kingdom Metazoa; phylum Chordata; class Amphibia; order Anura; family Ranidae; genus Rana; species Rana temporaria. The sequence goes on from NC_053494.1 coordinate 43,189,575, forward strand.
GAGTGCTTAAAGGAGAAGTTCCACTTTTGGGTGGAACTCCACTTTAAGGGAGTGAGGTTATTTTTATTTAAAAGCAGAGTTCAGTAAAAAAAAACATTAAAAGTCAGCAGCTACAAAAAAAAGTATCTTCTGACTTTTAATAAAAAGACACTCACCTGTCCCACAATCCAGCGATGTTGCCACCCGAACACTCCATTCTGTCCACGGCGCTGGCAATACTTCTGTGGGCATCCGGCTGTGACAGCTTGCAGCTTCACAGCCAGGTGTACATGTCTCACTGCGCTGTCCTGCATAGCTGGGCAATCTTCTGGAACCTGTGATGTGTCTCAGAAGATTGCGGGGAGGAAGGGCCACCTAGGCGGCCCAAGCGGAAGTGAGAGCTCGTCGGTAATCGTGATGCATCGTGATGCATCGCCGAATCGAATCGAATCGAATCGTGGACTTGATAATCGTAATCGCATCGAATCGTGAGACGAGTGAAGATGCGCAGCCCTACTCTTAATGCTAATAAATACTGTGTTTATTAGATCTGACTGGGAGCATCACCTGGATCACATGCTGATCAGCATGTCAACAGAGAAGGTTATACAGCATTACTGCTGCTAGGTGACCAGCTGGGGGCTCAGCTCTCTATAACCAATAGTGCCAGCCTTCCCCTGCATGCACCCATAATGTCACCAGCACTAGGTCCTAATAGACTGCCGCCGCTGCCAAGGAGACAGATGCCAGACCAGCGCTGTAAATAGCAGGGACAGGACAGCTGGGGATCCCCACTGTGGCAGAACACCAGGGCCCGGTGGCAAGACAACCTTTGCAACAATGATAGTTCTCCCACTGCTTTGGACCCTTATATTTTCTTGGTGTGCTGGTGACATATATCTCTTGTTTTCTGCCACCCTGGGGGGCCCCAGTATAGTAGGAAGGGAGCTCACTGCAGAACATGTGAAAGGGCCCATAGTAGGATCGTAGTAAAGGGCCCCAGGATATAGATATATATAATTGCATTTTATAGTTGGCCCCCCTACTTTTGTCCCTGTCCCCCCATGTGCCCCCCCCTAAATATGAAAGCTGGAGACGCCACTGTTTGGGGGACGATTTATCCTGGGAGGGGGGATTTGTGCTAGAGAGAGGGGATTGGGAGGAGGAGAATGTATGCTGGGAGGGGGGTTGTGGTGAGCTATAAGAGTATTTGTGCTAGATGGAGGTATTGGGGAGCGTTTGTGGGGAGATAGAAGGATTTGTACTAGAGGGTTGGATTGGGGGTGGATTAAGAGGACTTTTGCGGGCGCGCTCCCGTGATACAGCGAGCGTCCATAGTCCATAATATCAACAGATTCCCCAATATTTCCAAATATGTGCGCATTAGAAATATACTATTATTTCTCTTTAAAGTTCACTTCAGCTCATGTATGAGAAGTTAACAGTTACTTGTATCAATCAGACTACTTGTTATAGATTTTTGCTGCAGAATGAAAGGAAAAGCTGATACCTGTTGGATCCTATGGAAAACATGACTATTATTCTTCTGTTCTATTAATGAGACCACTGTGTGCGAAAGTAATACCTGAGTTAAAGCGGGGGCTCACCCAAAAAAAAAATTTTTAACATGACATTCAGCCAAGTTGTCAGAATGACAATCGGCTGGTTTCTTTTTTTTTTCAGTGCAGCACATACCGTATTTTCACTGCCGCTTCCGGGTATGTAATCTGCGGGACTGGGCATTCCTAAGTGATTGACATCCTTCCAACCAGCGCATACAGCGCGTCACTAGTTGCCGAAAGAAGCCGAACGTCGGTGCGCAGGCGCCGTATAGAGCCGACTCGCAGTCCAGCTTCTTTCGGCAACTAGTGACGCGCTGTATGCGCCGGTCGGAAGGATGTCAATCACTTAGGAACGCCCAGTCCCGCAGATTACATACCCGGAAGCGGCGGTGAAAATACGGTATGTGCTGCACTGAAAAAAAAAAAAACAGCCGATTGTCATTCTGACAACTCGGCTGAATGTCATGTTAAAATTATTTTTTTGGGTGAACCCCCGCTTTAATCCAAAAAAAAATAAAAAAATAATAGTTTTACCTTTTTTTGTATTATTACCTGGAAAAAGAGAAGTACGTTGATAAAACCAGGCATAACATAACTAAACAGGTAATCGGGATGGTGATGCTGTTTATTTCCACTATGGTAAGACTGTATTCTGTATAAGAAAAAACAAAGCAACTGTGACTTTTCTTTAACAATAGGGTTTTCAATAGTTGTATGTTTAAATCAGAAATGTAATCCCTTTTCACATGTCAGTATATAATAACATGATAGCTCAAGTGACAACTCAATTTTTTTTTATGGACAGCTGTGTAAACCAGTGGCAGTCAACTTTCTCAATATAGGAGGCCAAAAACTTGACCCCTGACATCACCCATGCATATAATATTTGATTAATTGAATCATTAAGAATGGCCAAAGATTTACAACAATAAGTAGACATGTAGGGTTGTATCATAAATGTGTTATTAGATTTGCTGCTCAGTAACACAGTAACATGTGATCATATCAGAACGCGGAGAAACCATAGACCCTTGTCTACTGAGATTAGAAACCAAATGGATCATTACACTGGAAACTCCAGGGCCTTAAAAAAGTATTTATAGCCCTTGACATTTTGCCAATTTTGTCATGTTACAAACAAAAAAGTAAACTTTATTGGGATTTTATGTGATATATTAACAAAGTGGCACATAGTTACATCAGGTAGAAAAAAGATATAGTCAGGTTGAAAAAAGACATACGTCCATCTAGTTCAACCATGAAAATAAATAAAATATCATACAAACCCATATACCCAATTCTATACCCACAGTTGATCCAGAGGAAGGCCAAAAACCCCAGCAGAGCATGATCCAATTTGCTACAGCAGGCGAAAAAATTCCTTCCTTATCCCCCGAGAGGCAATCAGATTTTCTCTGGATCAACTTTGCCTATAAATGCCAGTTATATTATGTACATTTTCAGGCCTTTCTTAAAGCAATCTACTGAGCTGGTCAGAACAACCACTGTAAGGAGTCTATTCTACATTTTCACAGCTCTTACTGTGAAGAAACCTTTCCATATTTGGAGATGAAACCTCTTTTCCTCTAGACGTAAAGAGTGCCCCCTTGTCCTCAGTGTTGACCGTAAAGTGAATAACTCAACACCAAGTTCACTATATGGACCCATTATATATTTGTACATGTGGATCACATCCCCCTTAATCTCCTTTTCTCAAGAGAGAATAAATTCAGTTCCTCTAATCTTTCCTCATAGCTGAGCTCCTCCATTCCTCTTATCAGTTTGGTTGCCCTTCTCTGCACTTTCTCCAGTTCCCCGATATCCTTTTTGAGAACTGGGGCCCAAAACTGAACTGCATATTCTAGATGAGGTCTTACTAATGATTTGAACAGGGGGGGGGGGGGGGGCAAAATTATATCTCTGTCTCTCTCTGGAGTCCGTACCTCTCCTAATACAATAATGGACTTTGCTCGCTTTGGAAACCGCAGCTTGACATTGCATGCTATTATTGAGCTTATGATCTATCAAAACCCCCAGATCCTTCTCCACTATGGCTCCCCCCAGTTGTACTCCCCCTAGTATGTATGATGCATGCATATTCTTAGCCCCCAGGAGCATTACTTTACATTTATCAACATTAAACCTCATCTGCCACATAGTGATACAAATTTAATAAAAAGGAGTGGACAACATGGAAAAAAAAGAAATAAAAAATAGCATAAAAGTAATAACCAAAATATACAGTATTTCTACTAGAAGCCATTCTAAAGATTTTTTTTGTCCAACTGACCCAAGATGCTAGGTAAGGAAAACACAGACTACTGTCTGCAGGGGCTTCGAGGGAGAACAATAAGAGGTTCTAAACAGCCATGGACACTTCACCACAACAATCTTAAACTAACTATAGTTATAATAGTATGAAGTCATTTTGTAGATATCCTGTTTAGAACCATGTGTCTTGCTTGCCACATTTGGGGTGCCATTAACAATGACATGCACAGCAAGAGTGGCATGCATTTTTTTGTGCATGTTCATGAGCTACACAACTGTAAATGCAGGCTTACATGGAACTATTGTGTGAGAAAGAAGTAATACAGTAAAACCTTGGTTTGAGAGTAACTTGGTTTGAGAGCGTTTTGCAAAGACAAGCAAGATTGTTAAATACATTTGGACTTGATAAACAGGCGATGTCTTGATATACAAGTAGCGTCATGTCACAACTGAGCAAAAAAGAGAAGTGCATTCTAAGTGTAGCAATATGGTTACATTTAACCCCTTAACGCCCGCCGCACGACTATTTACGTCCGCAAAATGGCACGGACAGGCAGATGGGCGTATATATACGTCCCTGCCTTCTAGTGGGTGGGGGGTCCGATCGCTGCGTGTGACGGGCGGATTCCCTCGGGGAGCGATCCGGGACGACAGCGCGGCTATTCGTTTATAGCCGCTCCGTCGCGATCGCTCCCCGGAGCTGAAGAACGGGGAGAGCCGTATGTAAACACGGCTTCCCCTTGCTTCACTGTGGCGGCGTATCGATCGAGTGATTTTTATAGTAATCCAATGCATTTTTATAGCACTGATCGCTATAAAAATGCCAATGGTCCCAAAAATGTGTCAAAAGTGTCCGAAGTGTCCGCCATAATGTCACAGTACCGAAAAAAAAACGCTGATCGCTGCCATTACTAGTAAATAAAAATATTAATAAAAATGCCATAAAAATACCCCCTATTTTGTAAACGCTATAACATTTGCGCAAACCAATCAATAAACGCTTATTGTGATTTTTTTTACGAAAAAAATGTAGAAGAATACGTATCGGCCTAAATTGAGGAAAATTTTTTTTTTTTATATATTTTTGGGGGATATTTATTACAGCAAAAAGTAAAAAATATTATTATTTTTTTTTAAATTGTCGCTCTATTTTTGTTTATAGCGCAAAAACTAAAAACCGCAGAGGTGATCAAATACCACCAAAATAAAGCTCTATTTGTGGGGAAAAAAGGACGCTAATTTTGTTTGGGAGCCATGTCGCACGACCGCGCAATTGTCAGTTAAAGCGACGCAGTGCCGAATCGCAAAAAGTGCTCTGGTCTTTGACCAGCAATATTGTCCGGGGGTTAAGTGGTTAAAGGGGCTGTAAAGGTACAATTTGTTTTCCTAAATAGCTTCCTTTACCTTAGTGCAGTCCTCCTTCACTTACCTCATCCTTCCATTTTGCTTTTAAATGTCCTTATTTCTTCTGAGAAATCCTCACTTCCTGTTCTGTCTGTAACTCCACACCGTAATGCAAGGCTTTCTCCCTGGTGTGGAGTGTCGTGCTCGCCCCCTCCCTTGGACTACAGAAGAGTCAGGACGCTCTCTACGTTGCAGATAGAGAGCTGTGTGTTAGTGGGCGTCCTGGCTCTCCAGTCAATCAAGACTGACTGTGGTGTTGTATTCTGACAGTGGGGGTTTCCCTGTTGTTAGCATACAATGATCATAAAAATAAAGAACTGACAGGCTGGTTGTACCGAAGTTGATTGATAGATCAGCCTGCCCATAAAAGTTTTGAGGCACTCCAACCAGCACCCTTCAATGTGTGTCACCACCGGATGGGAACCAAATAAGAGAGATAATGCATTAATGGATTCCCTTCCAAGCAGAGCAATTGACAATTTTACCGTTTCTCCATACGACTTCTGGGCTCCATTCACTCCAATATCCTTTTAGTTCCTTTCCCTCTGCAGGCTTTGCTCTAACTCTTACTACATGATCTTCTCTTGTCAGCTGCCTCTTACTGAACATATATCGAAGCTCTTCTTGTGTGTGGTTGTCCTCTAAAGCCTGGAAAAGCAAATTTAACAGGTCATAATAGAAATCAAACCTTGTGTGAAATGACTAAATGTATGCAAGCTGAAGGACATTATAGTAATTCAGTATTGTTATAGTGTGTATAAAATACATCAATGAAATGGAATTAAAGTGAACCTGTTCCCAGACTGTGCAAATTCAACTATGCACAATTTTTTAACAAGCGCTAAAGCCTCGTACACATGATCAGTCCATCCGATGAGGACAGTTGTCATAGGTTAACCGATGAAGCTGACTGATGGTCCATCGCGCCTACACACCATCAGTTAAAAAAACGATCGTATCAAAACGCGGTGACGTAAAACACAACAACGTGCTGAAAAAAGCGAAGTTCAATGCTTCCAAGCATGCGTCGACTTGATTCTGAGCATGCGTGGATTTTTAACCGATGGACGTGCCTACTAAAGATCGATTTTGACCTATCGGTTATGAATCCATAGGTTAAATTTAAAGCAAGTTGGCTTTTTTTTAACCTATGGGGCCCACACACGATCGGTTTTGACCGATGAAAACGGTCCATCAGACCGTTGTCCTCTGGTTAACCTATCGTGTGTACGAGGCCTCAGGGCCAGTTCTTGTTATATCTGTTTAAAGCCCCATGTACACGAGTCATTCAGCTGCAGGGCATCCTTCCTTTAGGTACCCTGGAGGAACAAGTGCAGCATCCAGCCCTGCTGCAGGCAGGGTGTTAAAGTCTAGACCAGACTGCGACTGAATGGGGCCAAAAATGCTGTACAAAGTGGTACCAGCATTCAGAACCCTGTCTATTCGGGTTCCAGAATGAGTTGTTTTCTGGTACCTCTTTTCCAAACAGACAGGGTCCTAAACAATGGTATCCATGCGATATGGCCTTCAGCGATGTCCAAATGCAGCCCACATAACACCAGTGTTAATTTTGGCAGCAAATTTTGTTTTTAGTTTTAGTCTAATGCCGCATACACACGATCGGTCCATCGTAGGTTGCGTACACATATTTAAACAGTGTTCGTACCACACATGTTATGTATAGCTGCGAACATTATAGCAAGAGCAATAATTCTAGTGCTAGACCTCCTTTGTAACTCTAAACTGGTAATCTGTAAAAAAAAAAAAAAATTAAAGCGTCATCCTATGGAGATTTTTAGGTATCATAATTTGTTGCCATTTCACGATTTTACAATTCTTAGGCCCCATACACACGATAGAATCCATCCGCTGAAAAATCCCAGCGAATGGGTTTCAGCGGATAGATCCTATGGTGTGTACACTCCAGCGGATCTGTTTCCGCGGATATTTATCCCCTGGGATGGATTCCAGCAGATCAAATATTTGCTGACATGCTAAACAAATCTATCTGCTGGGATCCATCCCAACGGATGGATCCGCTGGTCTGTATAGACTCACCGGATCCATCCGTCCGAAGGGATCCCCCGCATGCGTCATAATGATTCAACGCATGCGTGGAATTCCTTATATGACAGCGGCGACGGCGCGACACGTCATCGCCAGAGGATTTCGGCGCGGATTTCAATGCGATGGTGAGTACACTCCATCGCATGGAAATCCGCTGAAATCCTCGAGAGGATTTATCCGCGGAAACGGTCTGCTGGACCGTATTCGCGGATAAATCCTCTCGTGTGTATGGGGCCTAAAGCGTGGCATTTTAGGTATCTATTTACTTGGCGTAACATCATATTTTATATCTTACCAAAAAATTAGGTTATATAGTTATTTTTTTTGCATTAAAATTCTTGATAGTGTGATTTTTCCTAAAACAATGCGTTTGAGAACTATATTGTCAAAAGTATTGGGCCACCCCTTCAAATCATTTGGTGCAGGGGGGATTATGGTGCAGGGTTGTTTTTCAGGGGTTGGGCTTGGCCCCTTAGTTCCAGTGAATGGAACTCTTAGGCCCTGTACACACAGGCGGATATCCGATGAAAACGTTCCGCCGGACCGTTTCCATCGGATATGTCCGCTGGCGGATTTTGATCTGATGGCTGTACACACCATCAGATCAAGATCCTCACGGAAAACATTCGCGGTGACGTGGCCGCGACGATGACGCGGCGACGTGCGCGACCCTGGAAGGTAAATACTTCCACGCATGCGTCGAATCATTTCGACGCATGCGAGGGATGGGGATCGGACGGACTTATCCGGTGAGTCGGTACAGACGACCGGATAAGTCCGAAGGACAGGTTTCCAGCGGATAGATTTCTTAGCATGCTAAGAAATTTTTATCCGCTGGAAAACCGTCGGCTGGACAAATGTCCGCTTGAAAATGTCCGCTATCTGCTGGAACTGATCCACGGATAAATCCCAGCGGACAGATCCGGTCGTGTGTACGGGGCCTTAAGGTGTTAGCATACCAAGACATTTTGGACAATTTCATGCTCCCAACTTTGTGGGAACAGTTTGGGGATGGCCCCTATCTGTTCTAACATGACTGCGCACCAGTGTACAAAGCAAGGTCCATAAAGACATGGATGAGCGAGTTTGGGGTGGAGGAACTTGACTGGCCTGCACTGAGTCCTGACCTCAACCTGATAGAACACCTTTGGGATCAATTAAAGTGAAGACTGCGAACCAGGCCATCTTGTCCAACATCAGTGCCTGACCTCACAAATGCGCTTCTGGACGAATGGTCAAACAGGCTGGGGGTTTTCAGGTAAGGCTTCATGAGCTACAGTACATAAATGGCCTACACATATAGCAAGGGCGTTATTCAACTATAGTCAACTCTGCATGGTTTGTTTTTATCTATAGACGCTCCTTAGCTGCATAGGCAGTTTTTTGGTAAAGGAGAATGAACCCTTTAAGAGAAAACGCACAAGACATAAATTACGAAATATTGCATGAGATGTCTCACACACTAATAAATTATATTACCGAAATCTGTGCAAGATGGGGGTCATCCCTCACAGCAGGGAAAAAGTGTGTATAAGACAGCGCTGGACCAATATGGAGTCTGGTATCTCTAGAGGTGATCCGTGATATGGTGCATTTCAAAGGGATCCCATGGGTAGGTGAGGGTGAAGGGAATGTAATCCCAAAGGGGACTCGGCTGCTACCTTACTGAGCTATGACTAAGCATCTATCCATGATGTGAAACATGTTAGCTTTTTTGTCCCCTATGTCCACTTTCTACCATTGATTGCAGTGTTGCATGAATTTTTGGATGTTATACAGTTTGGGATTTTATCCTTTGTTTATTTTGTTTCAATAAATCGAGTGCGACAGTCCAGGAACATTTCTTTTTTCTGCTACCTTACTGGTGGCGGTGTAAAATGTGTAGACTTATCCTTACAGCAGGGCAGTATAACCTTCAAATACATTGCTGTTCACAAAATACTGCATAAATAAATTAAGAACCCCCCCCCCCCCAAAAAAAAGGTTAGGCAATTTATTTACTGTAGCAGTGAAACAGTTGAATATAAGATAATATCAATGCACATTAAGATGTTCTGTTGTTACCATTTTATGGTCTTCCTTGGTGAAGATTTGAACTTGAAAGAAGAGAGATTTTGTTATAAATTTGTATCTGTAGTTTATGTCCCAGGACACCACACCCATCTCAGGATCACTTAAATTAACATGCACATTGGATGGAGTCTTTGGTTTGACTGTGGACAGTAAAGAAATACATTTCCTTATTTAATTACACTTTAAGACAAATGGGAAGCGATAGAAACACATATTACACCATAGAAAACAGGAATACCAGGACATTAATTTTTTGGGGGTAAATATATTAACTAAAACACCAAATAATCTTTTATTTTTTAGAATAACACAAAAGGGCACTTTATGTTTTTAGAAACTAGTGAATTATTTTCAGACAATTTTCAATTTTAACTTGAGAGCAAAGTCTACTTAACCGCTAACCCTGTTATAATAAGACAAAATAATATTATCAGAATAAACATATTGCCATCAAACCATTGAAGCCACAAATATAACTCCTGGGGTGAAAATCCACAATACTCAGAAACTCTGCACTGATAAGATGAAGGTGAATATTTCAAATAAGATTTTAATCTTTTAGAGCATGGGTCTGTTTTAATATGGATCCAGGGCTCAGCAAAGCAATCTTAACCATCTAAAACAGTGGTTCTCAACCTGGGGGTCGAATGATGATTTGCCAGGGGTCACCAAATCCTGGGCTGTTCCTGAAGCCCACACTGCTCACCCATCCCTTTCTCGGCCGCCCAGCCGGGCTGTTCCTGGAGCCTGCCGTAGCCCACTCAGCCTCTTTGCAGTCGCCCATCCAGTTCACGGCATGGCTGGGGGGCAGAGACTAGAGGTCAGCTGACTGGTGAGGAATGTGAAGTGGTAGGGGCTGAAGGAGACCCCATCTCCTGATTTCAGCATGGGTGTCACTGCTGTGAGACATCACAAAGCCAGAGACACAGTGAAGCCGGAGACACAGATGGCCTTGATCAAGAGCACCTAAGTTGATTGATCAGAACTCCCCCCAGCACTTACCCCATTACCCCCACCAGCACTGCCATTCATCCCATTCCCCCCACCAAGGAGTAATAGAAGGAATAGAAATAGAGAATACATGGAAGGGAGAGGAAAAGAGGGGGAGGAACAAAGAAAAAGGGAGAGAAAGAACAAGAAAGATGGCTAGAGAGAGGGATGGGGGAAAAAATCAAGAAATTAGGATAGAGAGAGATAAAAAGGAAAGAAAAGAGGAGAAAGAGTGGCACATCCTAAAATGTACCATAAGGCCTCGTACAGACGAGGGGATCTCCGCTGGAAACGGTCCGCCGGACCGTTTCCAGCGGAGATTCCTCCTCCGGATTTTGATCCGATGGCTTGTACTCACCATCAGATCGAAATCCGCACGGAATACATCCGCGGTGACGCGGCGACGTGCGCGACGCTGGAAGGTAATTACTTCCACGCATGCGTCGAATGATTACGACGCATGCGATGGAGGGGAGCGGACGGACTGATCCGGTGAGTCTGTACAGACGACCGGATCAGTCCGCTGGACTGGATACCAGCGGATACATTTCTTAGCATGCTAAGAAATTTTTATCCGCTGGAAATCCGTCGGCTGGAGAAATCTCCGCCGAAAAATGTCCTCTAGGCCGTACAGACGACCGGATTTGTCTGCTGGAACTGATCCGCGGATCAATCCCAGCGGATAGATCCGGTCGTGTGTACGGGGCCTAAGGGGTTTTAATATCGTACAAGTGGAAGGGACTCAGGGAGCGCTAAATGTCCGTGGGTAAGGGGCGCAAATTACTTGCCTTGCCTTGGGTGCTAACAACCCACGCTACAAAAATAATTTTACTATTAGTGGTGACCACAACTCGGAAAATTTTATTAAGGGGTCACGGCACTAGAAGGTTGAGAACCACTGATCTAAAGCCTCGTACACACGATCCGATTGTTGACAGGGGATTGTGTAATGACAGACTGTTGGCCTAAAATCCAACCGTTCATACGCTCCTTTAGACAATTGTCCAACTTTCGGCCAACAAATGTTCGATGGCAGGCTAGTAAATTTTCGGCGGACAACGGTCTGTGGCGCTCAAGAGCTGGAATTCTACGTAGTATGTCACTACGACAATTGTGTGCCGTTAGTATGCAAGACAAAATCCAGGCATACGCCGTTTTGACAAAAGTCTGATGTTTGGTTGGCCAAAAATCGAATCGTGTGTACAAGGCTTTATATTGGCCATACACAGTCAGATTTGGCCTCCTGACATTTCTCCATTAAGTGATTGCCATGAGCATTCATACTGGGGAAAAGGGAAGCAGCCTAATCACATATACATACTAATGTACACTATATAAGACTGCATTATTATCATGTGGGAAGCGATACCTTCTTTTTGCCTACAGCCTCTTATCTTCAAAATTGTTCCCTTCGTGGGCTTTCCCTTTTTGAGCTTAACATGGTTATGTTAAGCTCAAAAAAGGTAAGCCCACAAAGGGAACAATTTTGAAGATAAGAGGCCGTGGGCAAAAAGAAGGTATCGCTTCCCACATGATTGCATAATTATATCACACAATAAGGAACAATTATAACAGACATTTGTGTTACATAGAAACTACAATGATTATTATAAAAGTTTAAACAATTCTAATATCATCTATAAATAACACAAAATAAATGACATAATTTAAAAATTTGCAAAGCACCTTGTCTCCATGTTGATGAGGAGAAAAGCCTTTTCCCCACAACCCTAGAGTGGTTGTGGGGATCTGTGGGCTGGGGGCTTATCAGAAACTTAAAGCCTCCATTAACAATAAGGAGGTACCCAGATACTGATCCCCAGTCTGTTTTAGTAAGGGATACTACTCATTCACAAAATGAGGGCAAACTAAATGAAAACACACACACACTTTTTGACAAGTCCTGGTACTTTTCAGGAAGAGGACCACAGTTCGTCCTGTCCCCACGTCTTTCTTGCTCTGCCTCTGCCATGCTGCCTGCTCAGACTGGGGACTGGTGTGAATAACTGGGGGAACCCTGCATTTTTGGATTCTTGATTTTTGGGTGAGGTTCCCTCGGAAAATATCACATTTGGGGAACCTTTTGCCTTTTTATATGTTTATTTTTGCATGGGATCCCCCTCAAAATGTATATCACATCTGAATAGCCTGATATAAACTATGAGGGGAGTGCCACCCAATTTTTTTCTGTAGGTCTCCAATTAACCAGACCTTTATTTAGAATAGTGGTCTCCAAACTGCGGCCCGAAGGCCAGATGCAGCCCTTTGCTTGCTTTTATCCAGCCCTTGGCACTATTTCATTCACTAATACCAACAATGGGGCAATTCCCCCCACTCACACCAATGAAAATGGCACATTCCCTCACAATGGCATTAATGATGGGGCAAAATCTCTCCCACTGACACCAACAATGGGCCATAAAACTATCAAATGACACAAACAATGGGCCCCAATAACATTAGTGATAGGGCATAACTCCTCTTAATGACACCAATGATGGGGGCCAATAACATCAGTGATAGGGCACAATTCCTCTTAATCACACCAACGATGGGGTCCAATAACATCAGTGATGGGGCACAACTCCTCTCAATGACACCAACGATGGGGTCCAATAACATCAGTGATAGGGCACAATTCCTCTCAATGACACCAACGATGGGACCCAATAACATCAGTGATAGGGCACAATTCCTCTCAATGACACCAATGATGGGGCCCAATAACATCAGTGATGGGACACAATTCCTCTCAAAAACATCAGTGATGGGGCACAATTCCTCTCAATAACATCAATGATGGGGCATGTCATGGACCTTGGAATGCAGAAGTGTTCCTCCTTGAAATCTGTTACACAGTGGGTGGTCTTCTGCCCTGTCTTAAGGCTCCAGACGGCTCCATTGTTCTGTGTCTGGCTATTGTGTACATTGATTGCCCCCTGGGGCTTCTGTCTCATTACACATAACAGTCCTTCTAATCAAGCTATCGGACCAATCCCTGCTGACTAATTTTCAAGTCCTCATTTGCATGGCTAAGGAGGACCTGAAGGAGCACTACATGTACTTTACAATTGACCAATAGGAAAGCGGTTGTTGGGGGCGGGATGTTCCAAATTCTGTTTAAAAGTGTGTTGTGTACTTCCAATAAAGGTCTTCCTGTTTGAACTTACATACAGCCTGCCTGGTGTTTGTTCAAATGGATTCCGAACGGCACATAGCTGTAGTTCGGATCCCGGAGCCTTGGATGACCGAACCATCAGACGTTGCGATCTGCAAGCTGACTCACTAGTAGCAGAGGAGTGTCGGGAGAGCTGAAGCGAGCGAGCAAGGGTCTCGTTACAGGGCATAATTCCTCTTAATGACACCAACGACGGGGCCCAATAACATCAGTGATGGGGCACAATTCCTGCCAATGATACCTAGGATGGGACCCAATAACATCAGTGATGGAGTACAATTCCTGTCAATGACGCCAACAATGGGGCCCAATAACATCAGTAATGGGGCACAATTCCTCCCAGTTACACCAGTAATGGGGCGCCATTGCTCTCACTGAAATAAACAATGGGGTATTATTTTTCCCACTGATGTCGGAACCTTTTCTACTCCCGCTGGCCACAGTCCGGCCCTCCTAAAGTCTGAAGGGCAGTAAACCCTTTGATTAGAAAGTTTGGAGACCCTTGATCTAGAATAAGGGTCAGATATAGATGAGGGGAACCCCCAGCTGTTTGTTTACAAGGGACCAAGAGCTGTCTCTTGCCAGCAATTTATATTTTCTTTATAAATGTCAGTTTTGCTGTAGTAGGTAATATATATATTATACATATGTGCCACTTTAAAGGCAGTTTAAGGGCATCTCCCTTGCATATTATTTAAAGGAATTTTGAATTTTTAAGGTTTTTAACGTAAATTATTTCTATTCATACACAGTGCTCCTCACCTACCTCCACAATGCATACAAACTTTTCTCAACCTTCTTACCTAAATAATAATACTTTTCAGGTTTTGGGGAACTCCTGCTAAAATTATTATGGCTACAGCTCATAGCTCATTGGTACAGCCAGAAGTTCTAGAACGTTTTAAATAAAGAATGTGGATAACCTAGCATAATAAAACACCCAGGGTAGATATTTTTTTTTACCACCAGCGCTTTATACAACAATTTTAAGTTTTTTGTAATAATCTTAAAATGAAAAAAAATGTAGGTTGTATATTAATTGTAAGCATTGATGTGACCTTTTGCGTTGGTGGTTAGTGTAAAATTGTCTTTTTGCATTGTTGTCAGTTTAGGTGGCATATCAATTTACTGTTAATCACTATCATTCTCAGGAGGAACCATAGGGCTCCAGGGAGCACTTGAGAAAGGCTTATATACACCATCATAGGAAGCTGTGCACATCCTTTTTTCAATGGGAGAGCCATAGTCCTACTTTATGTGAAATACCAAAGTGCAGAATATATACTTAAAGCAAATTCCTGCTTAGCGTTACCTTTAGTGTAGACAGGAATGGTAGTTTTGTTCAAAGTTTGGCCATGAGCTTCAACTTCCACAGTGATATCCTGTGACGCTATAAATGCTGGCAGGATTATGTTGCATACGCATTTGTCTAGAAGCCTTAAGCCTTGATAATGATCATTTTCCAGAGTTTGGCATATATTTGTTCTTGAAGATCAAAATGTAAATTGAATGTAAAAATTAGCAACAATTTTCAATGCAATGTCACAAGAAAAATATTTAAAACAAATGGTTGCAATACTATTATATTCAGAAGCATAACTGCAAAATATAATAGGATCCCTTCTTAGATTTTATATAAGCAACTAACTACCCTGTTGGATGTTTAGGAAAAGTGGGGAAAGATTTTATAGTTTTTATTGGATTAAGGTTATCTGAATGCGGTCTAGGGCTGAGCTCAGACATCCCATATAACATTTCACTTTTTTGTACTCTGTAAAACAGGGGTGCCCAACCAGTGGCCTGGGGGCCACATGTCGCTTGCGGGGCCTTCTAATTTGGCCCGCAACCTTCTTCTCTGGGATGGTAGGTTGGCAAGCCCAGATTGTAGTTTGCCAACCCGCCATCCCAGAGCATCAGTGTTGTGAATGAAGATGGCGGTAGAGGAAGCCGAGTCACATAAGCTGATGCTTCCTATATAGCCCCGGCTCCTGCCACAAGTGGAGTGATACAAAATGCACTCTGTTTTAACATGCAGGTTTGGTGTGCTTTCAGACAGTGCACCACACCTGCAGGATATAATAAAGGTCTATGGAAAAGTGCAGCTAACAGGTGCACTGCGCTGCACCTGCGGTGTGGGCAAACCACAGCGCAACAGTGTGAAAGTAGCCTTGGGCCCCTTTCTCACGATCAGTTCGACCAAATTGGACCCTCCATTCACCTCTATGGAGCAGCAGATGTAAACAGACTTGTGTCTGTTTACACCCGCCTACCTTCAATCCGATCCGCAAAAAAACAAACAAACAGAAGGGCAGCTGTCCCCTTCCATATGGCCGGATTGAAAGGGCCCATGCCCGATTACCAAGTCGCTTAAGTGGCCCACACTCTTCAAAAGGTTGGGCACCCCTGCTGTAAAAAGTTACTATGGACTCACTTGACATGAGGACCCTTGTTTTTTTTTTTTTTTTTTTTATGCCTACTAGGTTTAAACTAAATGGAGTGCTTTTGCAAAATGTCATTCAAAATCAGGAGATTTCATCAAAATGTTGTTCAAGGGACAAAATAAGCTCTCCCTTCCTGTCAATACAGGTGGTTCACCAAACATGCAAATAGCAAAACCAAAATGATAAAGATGTAAAGGCTCATATTTCAGGTTTTTGGAGTATTAAATTTTTTTTACATTTTCTCCATATTAATAAAGTAATTTATTTTAAGATTCTGTGAACGAACAGGAAGTAAGCGGAGCTATTCCTATTGGGGACACAGCAACACAAACTAAACGGTGGTTCTATTGCTTCCCACGCTTCATCAGGGGTGTGATATTCTAAAATTAATTTTTACATCTTATTAAGAAAGCTATCATTTAGCTGTGGACAGGATGTAAAGGCGAGGACCCTGGTAATATACTGTATTTATTGGCGTATAACACTCACTTTTTTACCCTGAAAATAGTGGGTAAAATGTGCCTGCGTGTTATACGCAGGGGGCTTTGGAAAGTTTTTTTCCTGAAACGTCCCTCTTAAAGTTAGGGTGCGTGTTATACACCTGTGCGTGTTATATAAATACGGTAGCTCTAATCTGATTACTTCGTAAAAGGTCTTTAAAAAAGTCAACATAAATGAATACTTACATTCCTTTGTAATCTGTGTATTTCAGCCGAAAGTCTTCCCTGCAGCTACTGCTTGAGTTAACAACTTCCCAAAAGCAAACAAATTGCTTATCATAATCTGTGAAACAGTCAAAGTTTGCAATCTGCTTTATGTTTGTATCTGCAAAAAAAAGCAAAATTGCATTGGACTTTATAAAAAAAAAAAGACGAGATGTCCATCATATATTCATTTCCAGTTAGTAACAAAAAAAAAAGGAGAATTTGATCTGTTACTAGGAACAGTTTAGGTGAATATTTTGCTTAAACACCTTCCTAGATTAGAATTTATTTCCATCTATAAATGGAAATATTTCCACCTATTTGTTATAAAACGTTACATAGAAAGTAGGACTATTGGTAGGTACACCTATAGCTTGGCTTGAGCAACATTTTGCAATTTATTAAAGTACAAATAATACTCACCATTACTTACTGCAGTCATCAGAACAACGACCCAGAGATAGCCGATCTTTGTCCTTCTTTTAGACTCCATCCCGAAACTCAGTGATTATCTCTCATCAAAAGATTTTACAAAGACCTGTAGATAAGAATTAAACATACTTGAGTCTCACGTTTGTCTTGGAATGTTTTAGGACTAGATCACTCTGGGCAGACAGAAAACAGGATATTGATGTAAAATGAAGAGCTGATGAAATAATTTACAACCAACTGACGCTTTTATCACCTTTTCCTGCAATGGGGGTGCCAACCGCCTTTACTTCATCGCACTGAAGGACATCAGCTTGCTACAACAATAGACATTTAGGAGCTGACGTTTTTTTTCATGGTCCAGACCCACTTATCTATTACTTCCTGAGAAAAAGGAGTTACTAAACATAAAACGTTTGCCAATTTAGAAAATTTAATTAAAAAAAAAAAAAAAACGTTTGCCACCTGTGCCTGACTATTTACAGACTCAATACCAAGATAACCAACATAAAAGATGAATATAAAGATGATAAAGATAGTCTTAAAGCGGTAGTTCCCCCTCAAAAAAAAATTTAAGATTAGATTCATGCTAATTTTGTCTAGGGGAATCGGCTAGTTTTTTTTTAAAACGAAGCAGTACTTACCGTTTTAGAGATACATCTTCTCCGCCGCTTCCGGGTATGGTCTTCGGCACTGGGCGTTCCTTCTTGATTGACAGGCTTCCGACGGTCACATCTATCGCGTCACGATTTTCCGAAAGTAGCCCGAACGTCGGTGCGCAGGCGCCGTATAGAGCCGGGCCGACGTTCGGCTTCTTTAGGCTACTCGTGACGCGATGGATGCGACCGTCGGAAGCCTGTCGGAAGACTGTCAATCAAAATAGGAACGCCCAGTCCCGAAGACCATACCCGGAAGCGGCGGAAAAGATCGCTCTCTACAACGGTAAGTACAGCTTCGATTTTAAAACAACTAGCTGATTCCCCTAGACAAAATGAGCCTCAATCCAAGGGTAAAACATTTTTTATGGGTGAACTCCCGCTTTAAGTTGCATTAGTAGCATTAAATCCACCTCTTTTTTAAATTTTAAAATATTCACTTACACCAAAGCAACCTGCAGGATTAACTGTTTTTGGAGAATTCCAAATACAACCAATCGTGAAAGTAAAACCCACAGAGGGTGTAAACAATGTTTACATGTAAATAGAATGTATAGCAGCTAAAATTATCAAATTTGAAAAAAAAAACATGAAACATGGAAAAAAAAGCCCTTAACCCCCCTGGCGGTATCCCCGAGCGTGACTCGGGGTTGATTTTTTTCTGCTATAATCGGTATCCCCGAGTCACGCTCGGGGTAGACATGCAGAGCCTGCAGCGTGCGCTGGCTTACCTTCTCCTGGATCCAGCGATGTCACCACGCTGTGTAAGCGAGCGGGACCTCGCTCGATTCACACAGCGTCCTCCTGTGCCGCCGATCTCCGTTCCCTGCGACGTTACGACGCACGGGAGCGGAGTTCAGCGCCAAATTCAAAAAGGTAAACAAACACATTACATACAGTATACTGTAATCTTATAGATTACAGTACTGTATGTAAATAAATAATAAAAACCGTTCTTTCTCCCTGCAAACTGTAGATTGTCCATAGAAACCAAAAGTGTCCCTTTATGTCAAAAATGGTTTTAGATCAGCTAAAAAACAGCGATAATAAATTATAATCACTTGCAGAATTGTGCGATAGCGATTTGTGGGGAACATCGTCATAAAAAAAATAAAAATAATGACAGCGACAATTTTGCAACTGAGAAAATTTCAGTGATTTTGATTTGATTACATTATTGAATCATTTTTATTAGAATTATATTATTATTTGTTATAATTATTTATAATTATTTATTATATTATAATTTATAATTTTGTTTTTAAAAAAATGTCATACCCGGGATGCCTATTAGATTCTTGTTTGGTCAGATTTAAGTGAGTTATTCCTAAGAATTACAGGCCTACAGTACAAATCACCAAATTTCCTTGCAAATAATTGTACCGCTTTTGGTACGTAATTCCAGACAGAATCATACCGCCAGGGAGGTTAAACAGCGCGGGGACAGCAAAAATACATAATAAGGTATTGAAACATGCAAATATATAGATGTGGAACTGTACAAGGTGCACACTTATGACAAGAGCACAGAATCAGTAGTAGTGGCAGATGCACAAAAGAAGAAAACCCGCAACGCATTTCAACTTTTTTAGTCTTCCACATGGCGTTAGCATCCATTAATTGCCTAAAAGGATCTCTGTAACACACACACACACACACACACACATATATATATATATATATATATATATATATATATATATATATATATATATATATATATATATATATATATATATATATATGTGTAGCACCCTCTAGGCAGTGAGGTGAGGTTTTTCACTGGCAGTGTAGGTAAATTTAGGCAGGCCTAGCTGGTTGGTAGGCCTGTTTGTTTTCATTCTGGGCTAGGAGTGTCTCAGGGTAGCAGCTGATGATTCACAGGCAGCATCACTTTTCAGTCACCTCCCTCTTCCTTCTAGAAAGTGCTGAAAGGAGAGGTGGGGCTGCCTGGGGTATCTTAAGTAGCCGTGGCCAATCCCCAAATTGGATTGGCAGGGTACAGGCCTTCTTGAATACCTAGGGTCAACCCAGCTGGGGAGAAGCAGTCAGGTGGAAGAGATGGAGTGGGAGAGATGTGGAGGCTATGGGGGCCCACGGGAGCAACTTTGCACTAAATCTTCCTGGGCATCCCATAATTCTCAAATCCCCATCCAAGTTTAACCCCCTCAAATAAACAAAACAAAACAAAGTAATGGACTGTTTTTTTGTCTCTGAGTGACTGGGATGGATGTCTGGCTTGGTAGGGTGACAGGTGAATCACTACACACAGTAACCCCTATGGGGGCATGGCTACATACAGTATATACACTATATTGTCAAAAGTATTGGGATGCTTGCCTTTACACACACATGAACTTTAATTGCATCCTAATCTTAGTCCGTAGGGTTCAATATCACGTTGGCTTACCCTTTGCAGCTATAACTGCGTCAACTCTTCTGGGAAGGCTGTCCACAAGGTTTAGGAGTGTGTCTAAAGGAACCATTCTTCCAGAAGCGCATTTTTGAGGCCAGACACTGATGTTGGATGAGAAGACCTGGCTCACAGTCTCTGCTCTAATTCATCCCAAAGGTGTTCTATCGGGTTGAGGTCAGGACTCTGTGCAGGCCAGTCAAGTTCCTCACCCCAAACTTGCACATCCATGTTTTAATGCTTTGTGCACTAGTCCAAATCATTTGGTGGAGGGGGGATAATGGTATGTGGTTGTTTTTTAGGGGTTGGGCTTGGCCCCTTAGTTCCAGTGAAGGGAACTCTTAAGGCGTCAGCATACCAAGCCATTTTGGAAAATGTCATGCTCCCAACTTTGTGGGAACAGTTTAGGGTGGTGGCCCCTTCCTGTTCCAACATGACTGCACACCAGTGCACAAGGTGGGGGGGGGGGGGTACCCTTGTATGGCAATCCCAGCAAGCTGGTGCTAGCTGCAGCTAAGAGTTTTGGTGACAACTTGGGTTTCAGTTCCACCTTCACCATCAGGAGTTCCGGTGGACTATCTGGTATTTAGATTCCATGTCCTTGGAGGGCTCACATCACCTGCCAGGGTGTATTGTAACACATTGAGGGTTTAATAACATGTTAACAAGCAGTTCCTTTTCATTCAGTTACAACTTTTTAGAGTGACATTGAAAGCTTAGGACAAAATGTACTCCTCCTACCAACCTTATTGTTAGATGTTTTTTCTAAATTGATTTTACCACAAAACTACTGAACTGTTTTCAAATTGGAAACTGAGGGCTGATTCACACATTCGCAATCTTTTGTTATATAGCACATTAATGTGCATTGTGTTAAAGAAACCCATTAATTATAAATGGCCTGCAATGCACTGCAATGCAGCCCAGAGGCGAATCAGTTTGCATGTGTTGCGCTATATAAGTTTCTCACTCACTCACTCAATGGATGAAAAGAATGCACTTGACCCTATTGCAGCACACCACAAAATACTAGGTATATTCACTGTGTGCTGCTGTGGTATGTTTCCCTTACCTAGACAGGGCATTAAGGGGGGCACACATGAAGCAGGTGCATTGTCTTGGGTTGTGGTAACATGCACTTTTTACTGAGCGTTACCACAGTGCACAAGTGTGAGTAGGCCCATTGAAGCTGCTTTGTAAAATTTACAATTTACAATTTTTATCCCCCCTTTTTTATAGGGTAGTTTAGTTTATTTAATCTAATTTAGTGTTTTTGTATTTGTGTTGTTTCCCTTTTTAGTATATTTGATTGTATGTATGATCCCTTTACATTTAAAATTTTACTTGTATCAATTTTTTTCTCGTGAAGAAATTAAAATATTAATTTAATGAGAGGTCACTTCCTGGACAAAAACAGATCCAGGATAGTTAAAAGGATCACCTGTAACCCTTGGAATCTCATCACACCCTTAAAAAACACCAAAACCCGCCTTAAATTCACCTTCAAATTCACTTTTGCCGAATTTGTGAAATTTTGCATCAACCACTAAAAGCGGAGTTCCACCCAAAAATGGAACTTCCGCTTTTCGGAACCCTCCCTGTCACATTTGGCACCTTTCAGGGGGAGGGGGGAGTAGATACCTGTTTAATACAGGCATTTGCTCCCACTTCCGGTGCATAGATAGCCGCATTATCTGCGGCTATCTACGCCACGTCGGGTGCCTTCTCTGTCCCCCCCCAGAAGGTCCCAGAAGACAGCAGGGACTATTCGGATTTCGCAGCACGACTCGCACATGCGCAGTAGGGAACCAGGAAGTGGTGGCAGCACACAAGAGCCGAGGGAGAGATTGGTTTCGGCTGCGGACATCGTGGGGGCCTTGGATAGGTAAGTGTCCTTATTTTAAAAGTCAGGAGCTGCAGTATTTGTAGCTGCTGACTTAAAAAAAAAAAAAAAAATGGCGGACCTCCTCACTCCCCACTCTTCCTCACCTGATCAACAGGCTTGGACATCTGTATAAACAAATGCTTGGCATACAGTGTCTTCAGAGCAGCCAGCTAGTGTCTCTTCATCACTAGCTACAACAGTACAGTGTCACCATAATGGCTCTGCACTGCTCAAGGGACTTTATTTCACTTTTTTTTACATACTTATCATTTACTAGTGTTGCTCACGAATATTCGTATTGCGAATATTTGGCTCGAATATGGCATATTCGAGTATTCGCGATATATTTCGAATTTCGCGGTGAATATTCGCAATTCCGAATATTCGCATTTTTTCAATTTTATTTTTAAAACAGATCACATCCTATCGACGTCTAAAAGCATTGCTGGTATGATTAGAGACCCTGGGCCGAGTAGCTAAGCTGAGGCGATCCTTTTATGTTGCCGAATATAAAAAAAAATTGCGAATTTTCGCTAATGCGAATGCGAAAATGATTGCGAATTTTCGATAACTGTGGTAGGAGAACTCTGATTGTCTATGATGCAAAAGGGGGGGCTTTGTGTATGTGTATGTTATGAATATTTGTATGTTTGATATTATTTTTTTTTGTAAGAAGGAAAAAATTGCGCATACCTTAAAAAAAGGGGAGAATACAGCAGCAACTCAAAAATGTTATACAACATAAATTAATACAAGACAGAAAATGGAGTCGCTCTACAAAAATAAAAAATATGTCTAGTGACAAGACATGTGGGCAAATTATAAAATAAGCAAGCGCAAATAACTTGTGAAATACACAGTGAAACAAATATATAAAGAAATATAGTCCCAATAATAGAAAAATAATCTTTCATAAAAATGTCTTTGATATGTGAAGTGAAAAAAAGTCCAAAGCATGCAGCATGAACGTGTTCAATCTTCAAGGTGTTTGATTGACAAATGGCTGTGACAGATGGATAGAGTAAAGAATCACCACCAATGCAAAACACTTTTTATTTTCTATTGTAAAATATCAAGAATATTCTGAGCCAATCAGAGTGCTCCTTCCGCATTTGCCGAATATTCGCAATTATTTTGTATTGTAAAATATCAAGAATATTCTGAGCCAATCAGAGTGCTCCTTCCGCATTTGCCGAATATTCGCAATTATTTTGTATTGTAAAATATCAAGAATATTCTGAGCCAATCAGAGTGCTCCTTCCGCATTTGCCGAATATTCGCAATTATTTTGTATTGTAAAATATCAAGAATATTCTGAGCCAATCAGAGTCCTCCTTCCGCATTTGCTGAATATTCGCAATTATTTTGTATTGTAAAATATCACAAATATTCTGAGCCAATCAGAGTGCTCCTAGCGCTGTTGTCGAAATTTCGCCATCAATATCGCATTCGCATTTTGCGAAATTTCGATAAAATATCACGAATATTCTGAGCCAATCAGAGTGCTCCTACCGCAGTTATCGAAAATTCGCAATTATTTTCGCATTCGCAATAGCGAAAATTCGCAATCATTTCATTTCGATAAAATATCACGAATATTCGAATTTAGCGAATATATCTCGAATATTCGACTATATATTCGAGATATATCGCGAAATCGAATATGGCGTATTCTGCTCAACACTATCATTTACCACAGTGCCGATCATTGTAGTAAACACTCTGGGCCAGATCCACAGTGAGAGTACTTTCAAATTTCCCGCGTCGTATCTTTAGTTTGAATCCTCAAATCAAGATACGACGGCATCTGGGTTTGATCCGACAGGCGTACGGCTTCGTATGCCTTCGGATCGTAGATGCAATACTTTGGCGTCGGCTGGGTGGAGTTTGCGTCGTTTTCCACGTCGGGTATGCAAATTAGCTATTTTCGACGATCCACGAACGTACGCGCGGCCATCGCATTCTCTTACGTCGTCTCTAGTTGACTTTTTCCGGCGTATATTTAAAGCTGGTATTTTGCGGCGTATAGTTAGATTTGCCATGTTAAGTATGGCCGTCGTTCCCGCGTCGAAATTTGAATTTTTTCTTTTTTTTGCGTAAGTCTTCCGTGAATCGGGATGGACGTAAGTCACGTCTAAGTTTAAAAAATTAAGTTGTTGCGACGTCATTTCGCGCAATGCACTGCGGTAAATTTCGAAACGGAGCATGCGCAGTTCATTCGACGCGCCATTACATGAAACACGCCCCCTACTCGCCGATTTGAATTATGCGCCGAGAGACACACTATGCCGCCGTAACTTACAGCGCAAATTCTTTGTGGATTCAAAGAATTAAAAAGTAAGTTACAGCGGCGTAGCGTATCTCACATACGCTGCGCCTATCTAAATGTATGTGGATCTGGCCCTTAGTTTCCTCAATCAGCTGTGAGAGGAAACGGTTCAAAGGCTGTAACATGTTTACAATTGTGATCACTGTGATTTGTCAAAGTGATTGGCCCTGTATCCCAATCTCCCAATCTCTGATCCAATGTGTCCAAAGATCACACTGATCAATGGGCATGCAGCTACACATCCTAGCGGGAGTAAGAGGAAGCAAAGTGGATTTGCCTTTTGTAAATAACCCCCCTTATCTAGATGGCAAATAACATCAATACGTAAAATGGCAATGCCAACCAGCAAACATTTTAACTGTTAAAATGAGAATGATTGCTCTGTTTACCTTAATGTAAATTTTAATCTGAAACACGGGTAAGGACTGCAGGTAGGGTGACCACATTTCCAAACTACCATTCAGGGACACCCCCCCTTCCCAAAAATCAGCTTGTGCTGTAACGAATCGCAGCACAGTGATTGGACACAAAAGGGGGGATTTATGATTTCTCCGAACACAAACAGGGGGCGGGGATTATGCATTCCCAGCCAGGACAAGTACTGTCAGTGAGTAAAGTGGTGATGTGGCAGCCTTTTTTGGGGGCATCAGATTGGCCCGGGGGGTGGCTGTGTCAGTTTCATTCCGGGACACTGTATTGTCATGGAATGAAGGTGCCCGGGACAGACCTGCAAAATGCGGGACTGTCCTGGGCAATCCGGGACACGTGGCCACCCTAACTGCAGGCCCTTGTCATGTTGATGTTTTGTGGTGCAGCCTGTAAAAGTCCTTGTCCTTGGCCTGTGTCTTCACAGTTTTAGTTACATTCAGAAGATGAGATGTGGATTTATGTATGGGGAAGCCAGGGCAAATGTTACATTTAGAAGCCACAGCGTGTGCCCTTTGAGTCAGTAAGGTACAAAAAACATTATCTTTATTGGGGACTTCCTCTTCATCTGGAATTGGCCACAGAAAATGTAGATGCTTCTTATCATTTGGCCATAAGCACGTTTGTATTTTACATGACCAGGGTAGCTAAGATGTACATCCCATAGCTTGACTGCCACCATATTTACTTACTCCAACCTTAAACCCCCCCTTAACCTTACCTATAATAACAAGACCACACTTGAGCTTGAGTAAAACTGGCCAACGGCAGCCTTCTTTATTCATAAATATTAAATATATATATATAACATATTTTAACCATATTTTATTTTATACTAGCTGAATACCCGGCGTTGCCCGGTCTTCCTATCTTAACCTTTTGGGGAGGAAAATCATAGTAATATAAATATACCCATCTTTTATATACGGGTGTAGGTAAGGGTTAATTTAACTGTCATATATTTTTATTTGGCATATAAGTAATATGTGTACCAGGTATTATTGAAATATCTCCAGGCGTACAGAAGTTATGTGGGAACATACATTTCCCATTGATTTGCATGGGACTTTAAACAAAAACCCTGACCCTCACAAATGGGGGTAGTTAAGGGATAAATTAATTATCCTATAGTTTAAGTGGACATATAAGTAACATGTGACCAAGTGTTATCGAAATATGTACAGCCGTTTGGAAGTTATGAAGTAACATGTATTTCCCATAGAGTTGAATGGGACTTTAAAGAAAAACCCCGACCATGGCAAATGGGGGTGGGTAAGGGTTAAACCACCTATCCTATGTTTGTTGCTGACATATAAGTAACATGTGTGCCAAGTTTCATGTTAATATCTTTAGTCGTTTGGACGTGGTGCTGGAACATACATACATACATACATACACACGTTGAGTTTTATATATATAGATTGCTCCCCCGGTGGACTTTGACGGCACTTTCCAACATAATAATTTTCACTTCTTCACTGCGGACCTTTTACCTTTTTAAAAAACACCAGCTTGGAGACAACCTGTTAACCACAGTGCCACCATTACCATCTTCAACTAACCCTTGTTAAGTGCACACACCAGGGGGCCCATACCACAGATGAGTCCCCCACACTTCCACCTCATAGGATAGTTACCACCATCAAAGACCACAACCGCCAACCGTCCGCTGCCATGACGTGTACTGCAACAACACCTGAAAGAAAGAAAAGTTAACGAAACCCAGGGAGGGCAGGCGGGAAACCTCTCCTCTAACTGATTCCCCTGCTGTGCTGCCCGGGTCACCCCTCCAGTCCCTTAAATAAACAAAAACCCCTCCTCCCCATATCTTTTCCTCCAATCCCTTAAAGGGGTTGTAAAGGTTCGTTTTTCTTTTTTCTAAATAGGTTTCTTTAAGCTAGTGCATTGTTGGTTCACTTACCTTTTTTTTTCGATTTCCCTTCTAAATGTTTTTTTTTCCTGTTCCTCCTCAGTAAGCTTGCCCCCATCATCCGAGTGGTGGATAGTCAGCCAGAACAGCTTACCGAGGATAAACAGGAAGTGAGAAATTCAGAGAAAGAAAACAAAGAAAAAAAACATTTAGAAGGTAAATTGAAGGAAAAGGTAAGTGAACCAACAATGCACTAGCTTAAAGGAACCTATTTAGAAAATAAAAAACAAACCTTTACAACCCCTTTAATACACCCCACTTCCCAAACTAACTTCCTTAACCCTTGCTGTCCCTTATCACTCCTGTCATGCTGGCCCTATGCTAGCTCCTTTCCAATCCACTTTCTCCAGGCCTCTCTTGATAACAAATGACAATCACAGAGGTGGAAGATCAGTATCTGACCTGTGCTCTGTATATACACAAACATTCTTTGCAACCTAATGTTTAACTTAAACTCCAATTGAGTCACTTGCCCACATAAAACAACCATTTCCATGGAACAGAGTGTTTCCCAAGTCCTGACTTATAACAGATAAAAACATTTCATGTGGTTAAAGCTGATTTCTGTTTCCTATTTCACACCATTGCTTGTATTAGCAGAACAATTACGCTTAACAGATAAAAAATGTACACAGAGGTGTCAGTAGGAAAAGGGTCTAAGGCCCCTTTCATTCGGGGCAAGTCCGCACAGCGGGAGATCGCTCCGTTGATCCCCGCTGAGCAGGCGGATGACAGGTCCGTCTCTGCTCACTTGCAGGGATGGACTTGCCAGACCCCCGCTGTTCTCTAAGGAACGATTGGATGAAAATGGACAGCATGTCTGTTTTCATCCGATCCGATCTGCTGGACAGAATGGGGAACGTATCGCCATCCGTCTGTTTTCAGCGGATCTTGACGGATCGGATGGCAGCAGGTGTCAGTGAACACATCTTCGCTGACATCCGCCTGCCCATACAAGTCAATGGGTGGCTCAGATCCACCTGAAAAACGGACAGGCGGATCTTTGCGGGCCGACCGTGTGAAAGGGGCCTAAGGCTCTATGCACACTAGCATTTTTTTCAGCTAAAAAAAGGCGGGATAAAAAAAATGCTGGAAATAGCTTTTTGTAGTAGTGTTTTTGGAGTGAATTTAGGAGCGTTGGCATTTTATTAGCATTTTGCTAAAAAAAGGAAAAAACTTAAAAAAAAATGCTATTAGTAGCAAATATGTGGCTTTACAATAGTGACGATATCTGTTAACTTGATACATATAAACTTCTGTAGTTGTCAGATGACCTCTATTCATTTTATTAAAGAATGTGGATTTCTAAAGTACACATTTAATTACCACAGGCAGGGCCACTGATAAGGGGGTACCACCAGTCCTCCTGTACCGTGCCCCGGGCCCCATTAGTTCAACAGGGGGCCCAGGCAGATGACAAGCGGCGCTCTCCCTCTGTCACTCTGCTTTTTTGCTCCATTTTCAGGTGATCCTCAGCCTCCTGTCATTCTCTTGCAGCACGGTGCAGTGCTCTGATGTTAGCTCTGATTCTCTGCATCCCCTTCTATTTACTTCAGTAACTTTGTTTCTCATTCCCCCCTTGCAGATTCTTTCCTTAAGCCTCGTACACACGCACTATTTTCTCGGCAAGAAACAGCAAGAAAACTGCTGGCAGAGCTTTCTTGCCGAGTAAACTGTGCGTGTGTATGAGGCTTTCAGGTTTCTCGTCAATAAAACTGCCCAGAATCTAGACGAGAAAAATAAAGAACCTGCTCTCGATTTTCTCGTTGTGATTCACGGCAGTGTTTTCCTGCAGAGAAACCCGAGCGTGTGTATACTTACCTCTCCATGGAAACCCGCGCATGCTCGAAATGACTTGCTTCAAAGGCATAGGTAGGGTGAAGCAAGATGGCGGCGACGGCATCGAATGTGACGAGCGCATGCTTGTTGTAGTCTATGACGTCACCGCGTTCGTGCCATTCCAAAGAACGGCGGTTCCTTTGAATCGTACGTCTGTACACTCGGCAGGCAAGAGATTCTTGCCAGAAATCTCGTCAGGAAAAACTACGTATTTTTTTCTGACGAGAATTCCAGGACTCACTCTCTCTGACATATATCCCACCCTCCGATCTTTCTATCTTCTTAATTAATCACTGGGCACATTTGTTCTACTCTGTCCAGGGCTGGGAACACAGGGGGAATCAGATTTCGGCAGCACACGTAGGGGGATCGGTACGCCCGGATGGGGGGACAATCACAGAACGATGCACTATGTATGTGTCTATCCATCCAGCAGCTGAAAACCATCAGGAGGGAGATGTGGAGAAACCAGCTTACAGCTGCTGGAGGGAGAGACACAGACACAGTGCATCATTCTGTAATTGTCCTCCCATCCCACTACACCGATCCCCTTGCTATTAGGCCCCCTTTAGGGAACCCAGTAGTACCTCCCTGTTGACGGCCCTGACCCTGTCTCACAGTCAATCCTGTTCATCCAACTGCCCCGCCTGTATATTACTTTCAGCTCTCCCCCCTCCCCGGCTCTGCCTTTCTGACACAGTCACAGTCCAATATGTCTTTTATCTTATCTAGCATGCTCAGTGTTTATGTAGCTGGGCTTCCCACTCCTCTCTTCTAGTCTGGTTACCCCTCAGTTCACTGCTACAAATCTCTCATTGCTCTAATACGGCTACAAACACCTCATTCCCCATCTAATGCAACATTGTTTCTTCTCCCCCCTCTACACTGTCATCACCCATTACAGACTCAGTTCCCTCTACAAATCCATATATCATTGCCAACTTCAATCGTAGGCCCCATACACACGAGAGGATTTATCCGCAAATACGTTCCAGCGGAACGTTTCCGCGGATAAATCCTCTCGAGGATTTCAGCGGATTTCTCTGCGATGGAGTGTACTCACCATCGCATTGAAATCCGCGCCGAAATCCTCTGGCGATGACGTGTCGCGCCGTAGCCGCGATTATGACGCGGCGATGTGCGCGACGCTGTCATATAAGGAATTCCACGAATGCGTCGAATCATTACGACGCATGCGGGGGATCCCTTCGGACGGATGGATCCGGTGAGTCTGTACAGACCAGCGGATCCATCCGTTGGGATGGATTCCAGCAGATAGATTTGTTTAGCATGTCAGCAAATATCCATCTGCTGGAATCCATCCCAGGGGAGAAATATCCGCGGAAACAGATCCGCTGGAGTGTACACACCATAGGATCTATCCGCTGAAACCCATTCGCTGGGATTTTTCAGCGGATGGATTCTATTGTGTGTATGGGGCCTAAGTCTTCACTAACTGATCTGATGAATATGTCCAGTTTTCTATTACCTACAGCTTAGATCTAGAATCATTATAGTATTCTTAATTGAGTCTCAGCGCTAGTCCAATTACATGCACAACTCCATGTCCGTTCCATTTCCTTACCTATAATAACCTTTAATCATTTCACTATATTTATATTCTTTTATTTATTTTGATATTTTTAAAATAGTTTTTGGATACTTATTAACCACCTCCTGCCAGGTCAATAGTCAATTGACGTCCGGGAAATGGTTGTGAAATCCTGACTGGAAGTCTATTGACGTCCTGCAGGATTACATGCCGGCGTGCGCCCGTGAGGTGATCGGTGATGCGGAGTGTCAGTCTGACACCCTGCATCTCCGATCTTGGTAAAGAGCTACCGGCGGAGGCTCTTTACCATGTGATCAGCCGTGTCCAACCACGGCTGATCACGATGTAAACAGGAAGAGCCGTTGGTCGGCTCTTCCTCACTCGCGTCGAGTAGAGGAGTGCCGATCGGCGGCTCTGCTGACAGTGGGGGTTCACGCTGATTGTTTATCAGCGCAGCCCACCCTCAGATGCCAACACTGGACCACCAGGGAGTGCCCCCCGGTGCTCAATAGAGCAAGAAACAACAAAAAAAAAAAAAAACACCAATAAAAAAAAAAAAAATCGATGCCATCAGTGCCACCCAGTGCCACCTCTTAGTACTCATCTATGCCCAGTGCCCACCTATCAGTGCCCATCTGTGCCACCCATAAGTACCCATCAGTGCCATCCATAAGTGCCACCCATGAGTGCCCATCAGTGCTGCCAAAGAGTGCCCATGCCGCCTATGAGTGCCCATCAGTGCCCCCTAAGAGTGCCCATCAGTGCCGCCTATGAATGCACATCAGTGCAGCATACCAGCGCTGCCTATAAGTGCCCATAATTGAAGAAGAAAACTTAATTATTTACAAAAAAAATAACAGGAAAAAATAAAAACTTTATTTTTTTCAAAAATTTCCGTCTTTTTTTAGTTGTTGCGCAAAAAATAAAAATCGCAGAGGTGATCAAATACCACCAAAAGACAGCTTTATTTGTGGGAACAAAATGATACAAATTTCATTTGGATACAGTGTAGCATGACCGCGCAATTGTCATTCAAATTGCGACAGTGCTGAAAGCTGAAAATTGGCTTGGGCAGGAAGGTGCGTAAGTGCCCGGTATAGAAGTGGTTAATCAGCGGGCGGGGGGGTTGGGTTATCCTGTCAGCTGTGTCAGGCACACAGGAGGATTGTTTCAGGATATGGGAGGTTGGTAAATGTTTACCAACCCCTTCCTTTTCTCTTTCCTCAATGAACATAGTGAGTTATCGGTATCAATCACTCGTCATGTTCATTCATAAATGATGCATAGTAAACTGTGTTTACTATTTTCAGTTTGTGAATGAACAGAGAATGTCCAGTTCATTCATCTGCCCAACAGGTTTGTTAAAAATTAAAAAAAATATACACACGGTCGCACAAAAGTCCGGTGAACTTTTGACTGCCAAGAACACGGTGACGTAAAAGACTACGACAAGCCGACAAAATGAAGTTCTATGCTTCCGAGCATGCGTCAAATTGTTTCCGAGCATGCATGTTTTTTTTTCCAGTAGGAAAAGCATACAGACGAACGGTTTTCCCGCTAGGATTTTTTCCTGACGGGGAAAAAAGAGATTCTGCTCTCTTTTTTTCTGGCAGTTTTCCTGTGGGAAAAAGTCTGATGGAGCATACACACGGTGTATGCTCCATTCCCGACGAAAAGCTCTCATCGCAGTTTTTCAGACGGAAAACTGGTCGTGTGTACAGGGAAGTTGGGGGGGGTGGTACTTGAGTAACACAGTTTTGGTGTCATCATCACATTTACCTATGCACAGACTCACCAATTCTGGTACTGAATGGCAGTGACGTAGCGTGGGGGGTGCGAGGGGGTCCACCGCCCCGGGCGCAAAATTTAGAGGGGCGCTGTCACGAGTGTGGAGAGGAGGGAGCGCCAACAACAGATGGGACATAGGAACTTATGCATGATGCCACCACTCCAGGCTTTACCAGTCATTATCAAGCACACTCTCCTCTTCCCTACAGCCACCGCTCAGAGGCGTTGCTAGGGGGGTGCGGGGGGTGCGGTCCGCACCGTGTGACACCTGCTAGAGGGGTGACACCATCCCTTTTTTTTTTTTTTTTTTTTAGCTGACATGCCCAGCCTGCCCTGTGCAATCCCAGCCTGCCCTGTACTACCCCAGCCTGCCCTGTACCCCCCCCAAACAGCCCTGCACCACCCCAGCCTGCCCTGTACCACCCCAGCCTGCCCTGTACCCCCTATCCTGCCCTGTACCACCCCAAACTTTCCAACCCCAACTTGCCCTGTGCCACCCTAACTTGCCCTGTACCACCCCAATCTGCCCTATGCCACCATAACTTGCCCGATACCACCCCAACCTGCCCAATGCCACCCTAACTTGCCCTGTACCACCTCAACCTTTCCCATGCCATCCCAACTTGCCCTATACCACCCCAACCTGCCCTGTACCACCCTAACTTGCCCTATATCACCCCAACCTGCCCTATGCAACCCTAACTTGCCCTATACCACCCCAAACTACCCTATATCACCCCAACATACCCTATACCACCTTAACCTGTCCTATACCACCCCACTACACCAACCTGCCACTATACCACTCTATACTACCCTAACCTGCCACTATACTGCCTTATACTATCATTTACAGGGGCTGGTTTGGGGTGCGCCCCGTGCCCGTGCGCTGCCTGCTTGGTGCTGGGCATCCTAGACAGAGGGGGGGTGACACCATGTTTTACCGCACCGGGTGACACCAACCCTAGTGACGCCACTGCCACCGCTCTCTCACACAGTGGATCATGTGACCAGACTGAAGCTAGCTGAAAATAGGTAAGTCCATGGGTCAGGGGGGGGGGGGGGGGGGCGCATACTTGCCTCGCACCAGGCGCTGACAACCCACGCTACGCCACTGCTGAATGGTAATACCCTGCACTTTAGGAAATTCTACATCACTTTGTTATAAACAAGAGTCACAAAGCCATAATGAAGTCATTACATAGCTTGAGGTTTACTTGGTGGTAACAATTACAATAATAATAAGTTATCAGCCCTCAAAATCTATTTTCTTTTTTTGTAACAATTATAAGAAAATCTTCCCTGCCCTATAATTGTGGTGTGAAGTGTTCTGTGGTTTCCTTCTATCACCTGCTCTGTATTTGTACCTACAAGTTTCGTAGCATCCGCCCACAGGAACTCATATGCTGATACATGAGGGCGTAGGATGACATTTTACGCACTTTTTTTTTGTGGAAAGTGAAAGTTTGGTGTATTGTGTATTCCTTTGATATTTGGCACCATAAGTGACACAAAATTCTGGTTTCTAAATAAATCTATAAAATCAAATATGTGTTTTCTTCTTTCTCTCTTTATTACTCTCAACCTCCTCCAAGTTTCCACATTTCTTTTATTTTGCTCTTGTGTTTTCTGTTAGAGGGTGGCCATGTTCATCCTCCACGGTCCCACTGTACGTAGGAATGTCGTCACCCTCTCTTGCTTGCTTCCAAGATGGACTCGGCATTATGAATTATATGAATTATACAATGTATGGAATGGTTCACATGACAGCAGCTACTATACACTGCTCGTGTACAAAGAAGCGAGGAACTTTTATGTAATTGTTTTGCCTTAACAAAATTCTTTGTGGAAAAAAAAAAAGAAGTGGAAAAGGAAAGGTTCGGGAGCTCACAAAGAATATTACAAGGAGACAGAAAACATAGGCCCAGATTCTCAAAGGGCTTACGACGGCGCAACGCCATGTACGCCGTCGTAAGTCCTAATCTGGGCCGTCGTATCTGTGCGACTGATTCTTAGAATCAGTTACGCATAGATATCCATTAGATCCGACAGGCGTAAGGCTCTTACGCTGTCGGATCTTAAATGGAATTTTTTTTTTCGCCGCTAGGTGTCGCCTCCGTCGTTTTCCCCGTTGAGTATGCAAATTAGCTAGATACGCGAATTCCCGAACGTACGCGCGGCCGACGCAGTGAAGTTACGACGTTTACGTTAGGTTTGCGCGGCGTAAAGTTTCCCCTGCTATATGAGGGGCAACCAATGTTAAGTATGGCCGTCGTTCCCGCGTCGAAATGAAAAAATTTACGTTGTTTGCGTAAGTCGTCCGTGAATGGGGCTGGACGCCATTTACGTTCACGTCGAAACCAATGACGTCCTTGCGACGTCATTTGGAGCAATGCACCCTGGGATATTTTTCGGACGGCGCATGCGCAGCACGTTCGGCGCGGGAACGCGCTTAATTTAAATGCTCCACGCCCCCTACCCGGCTAATTTGAATTAAGCAGGCTTGCGCCGGGTGATTTACGCTACGCCGCCGCAACTTTACAGCAAGTTCTTTGTGAATAAAGCACTTGCCTGTAAAACTTGCGGAGGCGTAACGTAAATCAGATAAGTTACGCCCGCCGAGTTTTACGTTCATCTACGAGAATCTGGGCCATAGTATTTAGTACAGTGTCTTAGTGGTTAGCACTTTTGCCTGCAAGGATTTTTGACACCCAAGACGAAAAACCAAATTTTGCCACCCCTCATTGGCTCCGCCCCTAACTCCACCCCTTGCCCATGTAACCTACCTGACTATTACACTGACCCCCTACCCTGGCTTGCCTTCCTTACCCCTACACTGGCCTACCTGACCCCTACACTGACCTACCTGACCATACACTAACCTACCTGACCCCTACACTAACCTACCTTACCACTACACTCACCTACCTACACTGACCTGCCAGACCTTTACACTGGCCTACCTGACCCCTACACTACCCTACCTGACCCCTACACTGACCTTAACACTGACCTACCTAAGCACTACATTGACCTTTACACTGACCTACCTGACCATACACTAACCTACCTGACCCCTACACTAACCTACCTTACCACTACACTCACCTACCTACACTGACCTACCAGACCTTTACATTGGCCTACCTGACCCCTACACT
Organism: Rana temporaria; assembly: GCF_905171775.1. NCBI lineage: Eukaryota > Metazoa > Chordata > Amphibia > Anura > Ranidae > Rana > Rana temporaria. The sequence continues at coordinate 43,224,652 of NC_053494.1, forward strand.
ACCCTACCTGACCCCTACACTGACTTTTACACTGACCTACCTAAGCACTACATTGCCCTTTAGACTGACCTACCTGACCATACACTAACCTACCTGACCCCTACACTAACCTACCTTACCACTACACTCACCTACCTACACTGACCTACCAGACTTTTACACTGGCCTACCTGACCCCTACACTAACCTACCTGACCACTACACTGACCTTTAACCACTTCAATACCAGGCACTCCACCCCCTTCCTGCCCAGACCAATTTTTAGCTTTCAGCGCTGTCGCACTTTGAATGACAATTGCGCAGTCATGCAACACTACATTTTTATCCTTTTAATTCCCACAAATAGAGCTTTCTTTTGGTGGTATTTGATCACCTCTGTGGTTTTTAATTTTTGCCCTATAAACGAAAACTGATGGGCACTGATAGGCAGCACTGATTGGCAGCACTTGCGGCACTGGTAGGCGGTACTGATAGGCACTGATAGGTGTCACTGGAAAGGCAGCACTGATGAGGAGCTACTGACAGGCATTAGTGAGTGGCACTGATTGACACTTTGATGGGGCACTGACCTACTCCTCAGTAAAGGTTCCCCCCACATGAAATGACATCACACGCTACACTGGATGAGAGCCCCTGCTGACATTTGACCTGAACCTCTGAATCCTACCCATGTAGATCCCAAATTGACAGCCAATCAAGCGGACTCTTCAGCCTGTTATCGATTCATACACTTATTGTATATTTTTATCATTGTATTACATTCCAACATCATCTGGCCTACCATTCCTTAAGGAGATTGTTATTACCAATCTTTATATGGCTGTTGCTGTAGTCTTATATCTATGAGATTGTACAAATGCTACATCTTTTCAATAAAAACATATTAGGCCCCATGCACACGAGACGCTGGTAAACATGTGTTCAGAGGCATTTGGACAGCTTTTTCAACTGCCCCTGAACACATTCAATGTTATCCTTTGTGTCCATGCACACAGTCACGTTTTTCTGTGTTTTTCGGCAGTTGCGTTTATGCTCGTTTATGCTAGTTTTTTCAGAAGCAAAAAAATGGGTTCAGACGCAAAAGTTTTCACGTTTCAGACGCAAATCGCGGCAAAACGAGGTAAAACGCGGTACCAGCGTTTTGCCGCGATTTCGTTTATAGGCGTTTTTAAAGGTGACCTATTTTTTTACATTAGAAATCTCAAAAATGATGGCAAATGATGAAAAACCATAAAAAAAACATAAAAAAAATGTAATTGCTTGCATTGCATTGTGGACAATCCACAACTTGTGGCAGGTGACGTGGCCAGTGGACAATCCACAACTTGTGGCAGGTGGCGTGGCCAGGTGACGTGGCAGATGACGTGGCAAGTGGACAATTCACAACTTGAGGCAGGTGGCGTGGCCAGGTGACGTGGCAGATGACGTGGCAAGTGGACAATTCACAACTTGAGGCAGGTGACGTGGCCAGGTGACGTGGCAGATGACGTGGCAAGTGGACAATTCACAACTTGAGGCAGGTGACGTGGCAAGTGACACGCTAAATACACGTACACTGCTGCTCTCTCAGCTGCTACTCACTCTGGTCTCATAATACTGTTTTTTGAGCTTAGGGAGGGTCTTATGATGTTTCTTAACCAAACGCTTATAAACGCAAACGCGGTAAAATGCGGCAAAAACGGGCGTTTTAAACGCCGTTTTTTGCGTTTGAAAACATGTGTTTAGATGAGTTTGCATCTGCGTCTCGTGTGCATGGGGCCTTACCTGTTTGCTTATGGAATCCTGTTGTGATTCTGGTTACATTTCTGGCCTCTTTAATGTTTTGTCTGTATAATATGTGGTGGTTTTAAAATGGTAAATATAGGAAAATAATTCAGTGCTGAAAAATATGTAACAGTAAATTATGGTTGCAAGCCAGCACTCAAGGTAAATTCATATAAAATCCCTCAAGAAATATAACAATAAAAGCAGTGCAGCGCAACCTAAATGTAAATATAGGGCCAAATCCTCAAAAATCCTGCCTAACTTATCTTTTCCCATTTAAGTTACACTGACTTAAAATTTCTACCTAAGTGCCCGATCCACAAAGCACTTACCTAGAAATTTCAGGCCGTGTAACTTAAATGTCTCCGGCGCAAGGCGGTCCTCTTCTGCAGGGGGCGATGACAATTTAAATGAGGTGCGCTCCCGCGCCGGCCGTACTGCGCATGCTCGTGACGTCATTTTCCCAACGGGCAGCGCGCAAAATTACATTACGCCGGGCTTTGTGGATTGCGACGGGACAATAAAGTTGCGTCAGGTAAAAAAAAAGTTACGCGCCGGGAAAAAAAATTAAAAATTTAAAAAAAATCGCGGCGATCGAAAAAAAGGTCTGTTTTAACAAGGTGTTACTAGTTTACACTTTGTAAAAGCAGAACTAATTTTACGTATGCAAACGTAAACTTATGCAGAAAACACAAAGCTGAAAAGCTTTGTGGATCTCCGTAAGTCCTCATTTGCATACGCAAAGCGGCATTTCAATGCGAAATGCGGTACTGCATCCTAAGATCTGACAGTGTAAGTGTCTTACAGATGTCAGATCTTCTGCCTATCTTTGGAAAACTGCTTCTGAGGATCAGTTCCAAAGATAGGCACAGGGATACGCAGGCTGAACAGCAGTTCCGCCTGCGTATCCCTTTTGAGGATTTGGCCCATAAACACTAATAAATAATGTCCATGAGAAGAAACAGTCCACAAGTGATTGTGAAAGGCACAATGAAAATCACGGCATGCAATGTGGATCAAACGTGGCCAGAAAGCCCTCCACCGCACACAGAGTGGCACCAGATTGTCTTCATTTATGTTTCATATGCATGTTGGAGACAAAGCTCAGGACCTTGATCGACACTTTTGGTATGCTGATCGGTTGGATGTTCTAAGTAGTTATACTGGGAATGAGTTACATGCCATGTGACCTATTATAGGTCGAATCAGTGAGGTGAGAGGCCACTCTGTGTGCGGTGGAGGGATTTCTGGCCACGTTTGATCTACATTGCATGCCGTCATTTTCATTGTGCCTTTCACAATCACTTGTGCACTGTTTCTTCTCATGGACATTATTTATTAGTGTTTATATTTACATTTAGGTTGCGCTGCACTGCTTTTATTGTTGTGGTTTTAAGATGGCCAAATGATGTAAGATTTCTCTCGCTCAGACATGCGGGTTATACAAGTTGCAACAACTGGGACTCCTTCTGCACTATATTTCTATGCAGGCTCCAATGTGTGGGACCCCTGCTACCCCAATGCGTCTGCACACATGTGTTAATCTGTGCAGAAGAGTAAGTTTGGGGATTGCTGAGTGAGTATGTCGGCTTGTGGCCCCTCTCCTCAGGCTGCCTGTATTGATTGTGCAAAGTGGGGCCCAGGCCCTGGGCCGCTCACTCCTCAGTGCCCATGAAATGCAGCCTGATTAGTGCCCATCAATGCAGCCTTGCCAGTGCACATCAAATGCAGCATGATCAGTGCCCCATTATTGCAGCCTTACCAGTGCCCATACAATTCAGCGTGATCAGTGCCCATCAAATGCAGCCTTACCGCCTTACCAGTGCCCATCAAATGCAGCTTGATCAGTGCCCATCAAATGCAGCTTGATCAGTGCCCATCAAATGCAGCCTTGCCAGTGCTCATCAATACAGCCTTGCCAGTGCTCATCAATACAGCCTTGCCAGTGCCCATCAAATGCAACCTTACCAGTGTCCATCAAATGCAGCTTGATTAGTGCCCATCAAATGCAGCCCGATCAGTGCCCATGAAATGCAGCTTGATCAGTGCCCATCAAATGCAACCTGATCAGCGCCCATGAAATGCAGCCTTGCCAGTGTCCATCAAATGCAGCCTAGCCAGTGCCCATCAAATACAGCCTTGCCAGTGCCCACCAAATATGGCCTTACCAGTGCCCATCAATGCAGTCTTACCAGTGCCCATCAATGCAGTCTTGCCAGTGTCCATCAAATGCAGCCCGATCAGTGTGCAGCAATGCAGCCTGATCTGTGTCTAGCAATGAAGCCTGGCATGTGTCTGAATCTGGGATTTGAATATCCCAGCGCGATCCCGTTCTCCCCTCCCTCAGTCCACCTCCTCCTTCTCCAGTGGCCGCTGTAACAAAGTCCCGGCTCCTATAATTTACATCACACTGATTCAATTTGCCAATAATTCAGTGTCCACCCATCACTAGAGCTGGGACTTTGTAACAGTGGCCGCTGGAGGAGAAGGAATGGGCGGACCGAGGTAGGGGAGGTCGGTGCACCTTGACAATGAGAACTGCGTTCCTGTTGTGGAAAAAGTAAAGGAACGTTGTTCCCATGCGTTCCCGCAGGACTTGAGCACTGGGTGTTCACACCCATGTGATTCAATTCATGTCCGAATTTGCAGATCGCACTGCGATTTGCGAACTGATTTGGGGGTGCCATTAAGTTTTAATTGGCACTCCCAGCAGTTCATATGGGGCAGTGTGAACTGCCGACAGGAGACATGCGATGTGGGAACCCCCAGTGGATTTGCAGGGTTCCCGCATTGCAGCAGTATGAACAGGCCTTTAATCCTAATGGCATGCTGCACACACTAGAAATCACACCCACACTGGAAACTGCTCTGCATTTGCGATTCCTGTGCGGGCTGTGACTCCAGAAATGGTGGAGGGTCCTATAGACCTTTTCTTTGTATTTAAGGAGGCACAGCAGCCCACACAGTATAAATGGGCTGCCATGCCCACTAAGGATGAGCTCCGGCGTGTTCGCATAGAACACGTGCAGAGCCCACCAGGAAGTCGGCACCCGCGCTGCGCTAATTACAGCCAGGCAGACATTTCCCGATCTCTGCAGCCGAGCATCGGACAATGTCTGACTGGCTGTGATTAGCGCAGCGCGGGTGCCGACTTTCTGGCGGGCTCTGCACGTGTTCTATGCGAACACGCCGGAGCTCATCCTTGATGCCCACACAAAATACACCTTGCAGAGCCGCATCAGTGTGAACTAAAGGAAAAAATCCCCCCCCCCCCTCTACTGCTTAAGAACCCCCCACCCCCAAGCAAAACTCCCCACTGCAAAACACCACCCTCCCTCATATATCCCCATAATATTAACCCCCCTGTCTCTGATCACACCTCAAGGCAAAAATATCTCCCTCATTTCTAATGCTAAATAATATCTCCCTTCATTCAACAAACTTCCCACCCAGAACCAAATCCCTGCCAATAACCACCCCCTGTAAACTTCTCTACAAGAAACTTACAGGGGGGTCCTTCTCTAAAACCAAACCCACCCCCTTTCCTTAACCTCCCCACCAAAAGAATCTCCCCCAGGCAGGAATTCTCACCCCCTCCTTCCTACCTCATCTTCAGAAATCGGCACGCACAGAGGCAGGAAATGAAATTTTCTGCATCCCCGGTCTCCCTTCGGCTGTGTCAGAGCTGTGGAGTCTCTGGGAGATCCCTCGGCAGTGTGCTCTCATTGGCAGAGCGTGCCTGGAGCAGTGTATGTGTAAGCAGCCACGGCTGCTAATGGGAACGACGTTCCTGCCGGGCCCCCCTGATCCTCACTCGGCTGCGGGCCCCATAGCGTCCTCGTGGGTCGCTATGGCGGTAGTTCCGCCACTGGGTAGGAATCAATGCTGGTGATGTCAGTGCCCTTATATGAACACATACCAATATTTAGTCAAAGTCATCAGCTGATGAAAAGTTTAATTTTAGTGTTTAGATAGAGATAAGTTAAGGAGGACATTCATGCTCATCTCCAATAGCAGGTCCGACCAGGGATGAGAACGTTTAATAAGGAGCTGTCACTGACTGCGGGTTCTGGTTTTATTGAGGTCTACATGGGGAAGTAGCTTCACTCAGGTCCACCAGCCCAACATATATTATTTGGAAAAGTTCAGGGGGAGGGTGCATTTCTTCATATCTAGGTCTACATACCCCTTTAAAGTGGAGGTTCACGCTAAAAACACATTTTTAACATTAGAGCCAGCATAGTAAGGGCATATACTTTTGGCAGTTTTTTGTTTTTTCTCCGTTCTTACCTTTATATTCTGATTTGGTCCAGGGCTGATGACTCCGGGACTGAGCGTTCCATCCCTGCCTCAGGGTTCCGATGACTGCGGGACTTCGGTTCGATGATTGACGGCTTGTGGAACAGGTGACCTGTCGCACAACGCACATCACCAGATTTACGGAAATAGCCGAGCTACGAGTCGGCACTATACGGCGCCGTATAGTGCCGACTCGCAGCTCGGCTATTTCCCGACATCTGGTGACGCGCGTTGTGCGACAGGTCACCTGTTTCACAAGCCGTCAATCATTGAACGGAAGGATAGGAACGCCCAGTCCCGCAGTCATCGGAACCCGGAAGCCCTGGACAAAAACAGAATATAAAGGTATGTACGGAGAAAAAAAAAAACCCGCCAAAAGTAAATGCCCTTACTATGCTGGCTCTGCTAGATGTAATATTAAAATTTTATTTTTTGGGTGAACCCCCACTTTAAGTCACTGTTCTGACAAATTTTTGTTTTACTGGGAAAAATATGGATTGTGTAGTTGATGTTTTTTTATTCCCACAGTCAGTAGGATGTACTGAAAACAAGTCTGTTTCATGGAGGCCCTACCTGGCAACTTACAGAACTTAAAGTATCTGTTACGGAAAGCTTGGTGCCAGGTACCACAGCATACCTTCAGATGTCCATGCTCAACGGGTCAGGGCTGTTTTGCCCACCAAAGTCTCATCACGCCAAATTACTTTGTGCCAGAAGGTTTGAGGCTTGTCTATGTGCTGTTTGGCGTATTGTAAGCGGGATACTTTGTGGAATTTGCGTAGTAATTGGCTATCTTCTGGCAACTCGACCATGCAGCCCATCTTTCTTCAAGTGCCTCCTTATTGTGCATCTTAAAACAGCCACACCACATGTTTTCAGAGAGTCCTGTATTTCACTTGAAGTATTTTTTTTTTTCTTTGCATCAAACAATTTTCCTGGCAGTTGTGGCTGAAATTTTAGTTGGTCTACCTGATCGTGGTTTGGTTTCATCAGAACCCCTCATTTTCCATTTCTTGATTAGAGTTTGAACACTGCTGATTGGCATTTTCCATTCCTTGGATATCTTCTTATATCCCTTTTATATAGTTCAACTACCTTTTCCTGCAGATCGTTTGACAATTCTGTTGCTTTCCCTATGACTCAGAATCCAGAAACGTCCGTGCAGCACTGGATGAAAGATGCAAGGGTCTGTCAGGAGTCCAGAAACTCACTGACCTTTTATACACACACACACTAATTACAAGCAAACAGATCACAGGTGAGGATGATTACCTTTAATAGCCATTCAAACCCCTTTGTGTCAACTTGTGTGCATGTTATCAGGCCAAAATCACCAGGGTATGTAAACTTTTGATCATGGTCATTTGTGTAGGTTCTGTTGTTATTATAATTTAAAAAGAGTAAACACAGTTGATTGGTTATAAATGGTTTCAGCCAAACACTAACCATGAGTGAAAAAAAAGTTTCTGTGTTATCATTGATATTCTCTGAAAAATGGCCAAGAAATCATAAATTCTGCCGGGGTATGTAAACTTATGAGCACAACTGTATGTGCTACTTTGTGTTGGTCTATCACATGAAATACCAATAAAATACATTTATGTTTTTGGCTGTAACATGACAAAATGAGGAAAATTTAAAAGGGGAGTGAATACTTTTTCAAGGCACTGTATTTTGCTTCAGCAGCATAGCCATTCTACCTCAGCAATATTGCCTATCCATCTGTATGCCAATCAATTGTACATGTAAAAGATGATGTATTGAAGAGTCATGTGATGGGCTATGTTAACATTTCCAGTCTGCATGTAAAGAGCAATTTATTTAAGTAAAGTTGTCTGTGTCTATACTGGGAAAGAAATGTAAAACGTAAAGAACAAGTGTAACTTTGGTGTATCACAAGAACATTCTTCTTGGGAGTCAAAGCCATTCAACTCTTTGGGTTACCCAGCCGTGTGCTGTTGCAAATCATTTGTACCAGGTTAACCCTTGTAGTTAGATATATATGGTGAATCACACATTTAACCTTTTGGGTTGGGATACAAGGGAGAGAGTCACTGTAGCTAGCAGGTGATGGCAGCACTGATGGTGAGGGGACTTCATGTCCCTCACTTTATGGTTCGGTCTCCATATTGGAGCGCACTGGGATGCAGGGCCAGCTTGGGGAACTGGACTGGGATGTCACAAGACATCCCGAGGGTCCCATGCCACTAGGGGGCCCCATCAGGGTTGCCAGCCTCAGTAAAACCAGGGACAGTATGTAAAAATCTGTGTTTTTTTAAATCCCAAGATTATATCTGCCCTGCCTCTCTAGTACATTTTCAGTGTGTGTATGTGTATTCTGTGTGTATGTACACTGTGTGTGTATATTGTGTGTCTGTGTGTGTATACTGTGTATGTATACTGAATGTATGTGTGTCTGTGTGTATACTGTGTGGCCCCATGATCTATTGCCTGTGGCCCCATAAACTTCTATTGCCCAGGGGCCCCATGAGTTGTCAGTCCGCCCCTGTCTGCTGACCTGACAGCTGTGCAGAAAACCATCATTAACACTAGAGGTGCACCGAAATGGAAATTTCAGAACCGAAACGAAACCGAAATAAAAAAAAATGTCAGGCCGAAACCGAAAATTACTTTTTTTAAAAAAAATAATTGTATGTTAAAACAGTACAGTCGGATTGCAAAAATGTATGGAGCATCCTATCACTGTCCCCCAATTGCCGATTCTTGTTTATTTTTTTATTTTTTTTTAATACCATGTGTGAAAGCAATTGGAGGTGACAGGTTCTCTTTATTAACCCTGTCACCTCCAAAAACAAGAGTGCATTGGCGGCAGGGACAGGAGTCAGACTAGCCAGCCGGGGGGAGGAGGGCACAGAGTGCCGAAGATAGAGCCAGCCGAGGGAGGTGTGGGGGGGAAGGACGGATGGCTGCACAGTGCACACATGTTCTACTAGAAAAGAAAGCTCACCGAAAAGAAACTCACCGCCGTATGCTGAAACTGTCTCCATGCTTCTTGCACACAGCCCCGCCTCCTCCTAACCCCACGCTGTGATAGACAGAACACATCTCAGCATTAGACCCGCATTCTGTCTATCACAGCGTGGTTAGAAGCAGGCGGGGCTGTGTGCGAGCAGAGCGGAGACAATTTCAGTGTGTGTTTTACCACTCCAATCCCACGTTGCACCACTAGTCATTATCAGCATTTCCCCCAAAACAGCTATTTTCGGCCGATATGTATTGGCCGCCGATATATCGGTGCATCCCTGATTGACACCCTCCATAAGAATGAAAAGCCTCAAAAGGTAATTGCAAAAGAAGTTGGATGTTCCCAAAGTGCTGTATTAAAGCACATTAATAGAAAGTTATGTGGAAGGGAAAAGTGTGGAAGAAAATGGTGCACAAGCAGCAGGGATGACCGCAGCCTGGAGAGGATTGTCAGGAAAAGGCCATTCAAAAGTATTGGGGACTTTCTGTTAGGACTCTGCTATCTGGAAAGTTTGACAAGTTTGGATCTCAGCTGCAGAGGTTTCTCAGGTCTGAACCACCAGTTCACTCTCAAGTATGAGCAGAGAGTTTGGGGTCAAGTCATCACAACCTCTAGTGAGAAATGAAATAAGTGATGCGGATGCTTATTTCATCATAAGCACTGAATCAGTAATAAGTAATGCAAAAAGAGTCTCTTGTATGTCACAAAAAACTAGTATACATAATGGGCCAACGTGTAGTATTAAATAATGATACTTCACTAACTTTATCTCTTGAAATGAATACACTGGTTCACATCCTGGTAAATATACTTAGTATGCAAAAAAAAGGTAGTACAAGCCTTCAAAGTCCCATAAAGTAATTGGCTCAGAGTATAGACAATACTGCTTGCTATAATTCAGACTGGGTACTTGCGGTTATGCTGAACAGATCCGGTGCTTCGGTGAAGGAGGCTTGTTAGGTTTCCTCCAGGTATGAGTGAGGCTGATGGCTGGTGCAGGTTAGGGCTTTGGTTCAGGAGGCAAGGTGGTTGCAGACAAGCAGGACTCTCGGAGGGTACTTTGGCTGGGGGTATGGTCCCTGGAATGATAGGGTGCCGTGGACTTCAGAGGTACCAGGGTCCAGGGTGCTTGGTTCGGGGTCTGAGGTGGCGGCAGGCGTCCAACAAGAATAGTGGAACAACCTGCCGCCATCTCTGAGGGTTTAAATAGAGCCAGAGCGAGGGAAGGGGCCGGAGAACGCCAGGACGCGCTTCCGCGTTCCAGCGTGAAGCGCAGACGTCCGCGCACCGGAAGTGTCGCGGACGTCTCACAGAACAGGGTGCAGATGCCAGGATTGGGTGTATCTGCGCTCGTTCTACAAGATGTAACGACAGGGGCGTTACACTTTCACAAGGAATGGACTGAGGCTGGAGTCAGTGCCTCAAGAGCCACCACACACAGATGGATCCTGAACATGGGCTTCAAATGTCGTATTCCTCTTGTCAAGCCTCCTGAACAACAAACAACGTCAGAAGCGTCTTACCTGGGCTAAAGAAAAACAGACCTGGTCTGTTGCTCAGTGGTATAAAGTCCTCTTTTCTAATGAGAGCAAAATTTGCATCTCATTTGGAAACCAAGGACCCAGAGTATGGTGGGCTTCATGCTTCCTTCCGCAGACGAGCTCTATGGGGATGCTGACTTCATTTTCCAGCAGGACTTAGCACCTGCCCACACTTCCAAAAGCACCAAAACCTGGTTCAATGACCGTGGGATTACTGTGCTTGATTGGCCAGCAAACTCGCCTGACCTGAACCCCATAGAGAATCTATGCGGCATTGCCAAGAGAAAGATGAGGCATGAGACCGAATAATGCAGAAGAGCTATTGAAGCATTCTGGTCTTTCATAACACCTCAGCAGTGCCACAGGCTGATCGCTTCCATGCCACGCCGCATTGAGGCAGCAATTGCTGCAAAAGGGGCCCAAACCAAGTACTGAGTACATATGCATGCTTCTACTTTTTAAAGGTCCGATATTGTTCTATGTACAATCCTTGTTTTATCGATTGCATGTTGTAACGAGACCCTTGCTCGCTTCCGCTCTCCCGGAACTCCTCTGCTACTATTGAGTTAGCTTGCAGATCGCAACGTCTGATGGTTCGGTCATCCAAGGCTCCGGGATCCGAACTACAGCTATGTGCCGTACGGGATCCATAAGAACAAAACACCAGGCAGGCTGTATGTAAGTTCAAACAGGAAGCCCTTTATTGGAAGTACACAACACACTTTTAAACAGAATTTGGAACATCTCGCCCCCAACAATCGCTTTCCTATTGGTCAATTGTAAAGTACATCAAGTTCTCCTTCAGGTCCTCATAACCATGCAAATGAGGACTTAAACATCAGTCAGCAGGGATTGGTCCGATAGCTTGAATGGAGGGACTGTTATGTGTATTGAGACAGAAGCCCCAGGGGGCAATCAATGTACACAATAGCCAGACACAGAACAATGGAGCCGTCTGGCCTTAAGACAGAGCAGAAGACCCCCCACTGTGTAACAGATTTCAAAGAGATACCCTTCAGCATTCCAAGGTCCATGACACATGTAATATTCTAGTTTTCTGAGATTGTGGATTTGGGGCTTTCATGAGCTGTAAGCCATAATTATCACAATTATGACCAATCACGGCTTGAACTATCTTGCTTTGAATGTAACGAGTCTCATATATTAGTTTCACCTTTTAAGTTGCATTAGTGAAATTAATGAACTTTTTGCACGATATTCTAACTTTTCGAGTTTCACCTGTATGATCTAAGATTATCTATGGTAATGATCTTATTACAACACAGAATTCTTAGGTGCTGATAATGTACGCAGACCTTCCCACACCCCCAGACAGATTGAGAAAGGATATGATGAGGCAAACATCAAATTCTACAGAAAAAGAGAAGGTGACAACAGTTTTCTGAAAATTTTGCAATATCTTGTTTAAACAAGCAACATTTTTCATTTTTTTTCTCTACAAAACTGAAATTTCACTTTAACGCCTAATTGAACCCTCCTATATTATAACTATATTATATATCGTATATTATAACTATAGCACAGTCATACTACTTTTTGGTGCAACAAGAGTTGAAATATCTTGTACTAGTAGCATACTAGAAAACTAGGCCTCTGCCAGTCTTGGTCTTGGGAGGTCCAACATACCCCCTGCCCAATGCTCCACTCAACAACATTAGAGCTGTGGATTAGAGTAGTGCTCAGGGAGCGTGTCGTTGCGCCTTGCCATTTTAAAGCATTAAAGGGGTTGTAAAGGTTTGTTTTTTATTTTCTAAATAGGTTACTTTAACCACTTAAGGACCGCCTCCTGCAGATATACGTTGGCAGAATGGCACGGCTGGGCACATGCACGTACCTGTACGTCCTCTTTAAGTGCCCAGCCGTGGGTCGCGGCCACGACCCGGTCCGAAGCTCCATGACCACGCAGGACCCGCGGACCCGATCGCTGCCGGAGTCCCGCGATCGGTCCCCGGATCTGAAGAACGGGGAGAGCTGTATGTAAACACAGCTTCCCTGTTCTTCACAGTGGCAGCTTCATTGATCGTGTGTTCCCTAATATAGGGAAACACGATCAATGACATCACACGTCCAGCCCCGCCCCCTACAGTTAAAAAAACATATGAGGTCACACATAACCCCTACAGCGCCCCCTAGTGGTTAACTCCTAAACTGCACTGTAATTTTCACAGTAAACAATGCATTTTTATAGCATTTTTTGCTGTGAAAATGACAATGGTCACAAAAATGTGTCAAAATTGTCCGATGTGCCCGCCATAATGTCGCAGTTACGAAAAAAAATCGCTGATCGCCGCCATTAGTAGTAAAAAAAAATGTTTTATATAAAAATGCAATAAAACTATCTCCTATTTTATAAACGCTATAAATTTTGTGCAAACCAACCGATAAACGCTTATTGTGATTTTTTTTACGAAAAATAGGTAGAAGAATACGTATCGGCCTAAACTGAGGAAAAAAAAAACGTTTTTTTATATCTTTTTGGGGGATATTTATTATAGTAAAAAAAATTGTTTTTTTTTTCAAAATTGTCACTCTATTTTTGTTTATAGCGCAAAAAATAAAAACTGCAGAGGTGATCAAATACCACCAAAAGAAATCTCTATTTGTGGGGAAAAAGGACGGCGATTTTGTTTGGGAGCCACATTGCACGACTGCGCAATTGTCAGTTAAAGCGACGCAGTGCCGAACCGCAAAAACTGGCCAGGTCCTTTACCTGCATAAAGGTCCGGGTCTTAAGTGGTTAAGCTAGTGCATTGTTAGTTTGCTTACATTTTCCTTCGATTTCCCTTCTAAATGTTTTTTTTTCTTTGTCTGAATTTCTCACTTCCTGTTCCTCCTCAGTAAGGCGTTCAGTAAGCTGTTCTAAATTACTTTCCATCGCTCGGATGATGGTGGAAAGCTTACTAAGGAGAAACAGGAAGTGAGAAATTCAAACAAAGGAAAAAAAACATTTAGAAGGGAAATTAAAGGAAAAGGTAAGTGAACCAACAAGGCACTAGCTTAAAGGAACCTATTTAGAAAATAAAAGACGAACCTTTACAACCCCTTTAAAAGAAGACTGTACTGAATAATGCTCTCTTTTAGAAAAAGCTAGTTGCTGGCTGTTGTGTTTACCTAGATCATCCTTTTTATCCCAGAGGAACCCACAACCCTTAAAAACTTTCCAGGCCCCACGGAACCCCTGTTAAAAATGATTATACCTGCAATTCACGGTTCATTACCATGATCAATAAGGTGTCAAAAGTGTTAAAAAATAGCAAAGAAAGCAAGGGCGTCTCCCACTGTCCATCTGCAACAGGAACAGAATAGGCTACACACACACACCTGTAAAAATGAGAAATGCCACTATATTTGGTCACTTACGTTTTCCTCACCTGAAGCCCTCCACCAAAGAAAGGGAATGTCCACAGGTTCTGCCTTTTACCAATTTTATTGTGACAGAAGCATAATGTACAATTCTTTACACAATGACCTTGATCTCCACTCTTCCAGACCCAACATACATATGTACATATTCTGAACAGTACATGTCCAATACAAACTTAGAATAACCTCCGACTTTCCTCACTGAAAGTTTCCCATAGGTGGGTTCTTCAGCTGAGTCTGTTACAGGCTTACCCCAAAGGGCGACTTTCTGAGGCTACAGGCTTACATATCAGTATACCAGGGGTAGCCTCTTTCCATCACCCTCCGTCCCAGGCTCCTCTGGTCCTAGCTTATATATGACAGGTTAGCCCAACTACCATATCCATACAGGGGCACTAATCCCTGCTTATATAACAATAGTTTATAAGCGTACAAGTAACCACTTACATTAGTTGAAAATTACCCCTTGCATTGGTAGCCAGTATGGGAAATCAATTTGCCACAGCTTATGGAACCCCCTGCACCCTAGGGTTCCAAAGAATCCTTATAGTGAAAGGCTGATTAAAAGGCTTCATTGCTTTCTGGAAGAGGTGCGCAGATTTGGAGTTCCAACTTTTCTCTGATGTAATTTGCTTCCACCTCAATGCCATAACCAAAAGAGCGCTGCTGGAATGGCCAAACATCACCGTGAGCCAGAGGAGAGCACACAAGCAAGCCTGTGGGCCACTGCAGAGGAGACACAGCAGCCTGAAAAAAATCCTATGGGTATGAATATGTGCTATGTAGTAAATGGGGGCATCTAAAAATGTAGGTATATAAAGTTACTTCTATCTTTATTCAAAAAAACTCTGCCTGCAAGCCAATTAGATTGTGCAAACAGATTGCTGCATCAGTTCACTAGAAAGGAATGATAAGATCATATTCTGACATCATGATTGGTGTGTTCAGCCTCGTACACACGACTGGTTTTCTCTGCAAAACCCAGCAAGAAAACTGCTTCTTGCCGAGAAAAGCGTTGGTGTGTACAAGGCTTTCAGGTTTCTCGTCTGGAAATCTGGCCAGAATCTCGACGAGAAAAAAAAGAGAACCTGCTCTCTTTTTTCTCGTCGAGATTCTTGTCGGCCTGTTTCCCGGCGAGAAACCCAAGAGTGTGTATACTTACCTGTCGCCGTGGAAACCCGTGCATGCTCGAAATGACTTTGACGCATGCGCGGTAGCTTCCACAGCATAGGTAGGGCGAAGCAAGATGGCGGCGACGGCATCGAATGTGACAAGCGCATGCTCGTCGTACGTGATGACGTCACTGCGTTCTTGCCTTTCAAGAGGACCGCGGTTCTTTTGAAAGGTCAGTGTGTACACTTGGGCGGCAAGAGTTTCATGCCAAGAATCTCGTCAGGGAAAACAACGGGTTTTTCCTGACGAGATTCTTTCCCGTGTGTACAGGGCCTTCCATTTACTTTAGTGAGGAAATACCCGTCCAACAAAACAGCAGTTGTTCGATTTTCGGTTCCTACTGAATTTTGGGTCCTTTCTTGGCCTTGTCAATCACGTTTCTCAGAACACTTGTATTACTTATATTTTAAAAAGTTCTAAATACACAAATGAATTATAGTAGCTCAGTCATACAAAGTCACTAATCTTGCAATTGAATCAGAAATACTATTTCCTACACTTACCTGTCTGCACTTTTCGTAGACCTTTACTGTGGGCCATGTCTTCAAACATAAAGCCTCCTTAGAAAAACCAGCTATACTTTCATAGTGGAATGCCCATTAATTTCTATGGAAAAGTCATCCTGTCAGAACTATTGAGGTTAAAAGAATATAGAAGTCCTATGCATATCATATTATTTCTTCCCCTATTTTGTGAACATGAGAGAAGCCATTTTATATATTTTTTTTCTTTCTTCTCTCTCTAAAGTTGGAACTAAGGGCCAGATTCACGTAGAATCGCCCTACGCTGCGGCGGCGTAACGTATTACATTTACGTTACACCGCCACAAGTTTTCAGCGTAAGTGCTTGATTCACAAAGCACTTGCCTGTAAACTTGCGGAGGCGTAGCGTAAATCCGCCCAGCGCAAGCCCGCCTAATTCAAATGGGGCGGGGACCATTTAAATTAGGCGCGTTCCCGCGCCGAACGTACTGCGCATGCTCCGTTTCTAAAATTTCCCGACATGCATTGCGCTAAATGACGTCGCAAGGACGTCATTGGTTTCGACGTTAACGTAAATGGCGTCCAGCGCCATTCACGGACCACTTACGCAAACGACGTGAAATTTAAAATTTCAACGCCGGAGCGACGGCCATACTTAACATTGGCTAGACCACCTAGAGGGCAGGTTTCGTTTTACGCCGCGTATCTCTACGGAAACAACGTAAATTTACAGCGACGGGCAAATCGTACGTTCGTGAATCGGCGTAACTAGTCATTTGCATATTCTACGCCGACCGCAATGGAATCGCCACCTAGCGGCCGGCCTAGAATTGCAGACTAAGATCCGACGGTGTAAGTCAATTACACCTGTCGGATCTTAGGGCTATCTATGCATAACCTGATTCTATGAATCAGGCGCATAGATACGACAATCGTATCTCAGAGATACGACGGTGTATCAGGAGATACGCCGTCGTATCTCTTTTGTGAATCTGGCACTAAGTTCACGACTAATGAATAGAAACTTGTTCAAGAGTTTTTTTTTCTCTTTCTTTCTTGAAAGAATTATAACACATTCTCCAGGCTATACATTTTGAGGTGTTCTATGTCGCGTACACACGATCAGGCTTTTGCCCGGCCAAATCACATCGAAATTCCGACGGAATTCTATCGGAGAAAAATAGAAGTAGCCGGATTCAGAAAGGACTTACGCCGACGTATCTTCTGATACGCCGCGTAAGTCCACCGATGTGCCGTCTTATCTATGCGCCTTATTCAGCAAACAAGATACGCCTGAATTTTGGCTTGATCCGACCGACGTAAGTCTCCTACGCCGTCGTATCTTGGGCGCATATTTACGCTGGCTGCAAGGGGCTCTTCCATTGATTTACGTGTCGAATATGCAAATGACCGAGATACGCCGATTCACGAACGTACTTGCGCCCATCGCTGTAATCTACGCCGTTTACGTAAGGCGTACATCTGGCATAAAGTTATTCCACCTAAAGCAGGTGTAAGTCATGTTAGGGTATGGACGACGGAACAGCCGTCGTATTTTACGTTGTTTACGTAAGTCGTACGTGAATGGGGCTGGGCGTAGGTTACGTTCACGTCGTAGGCATTGAGCCGGCGTATCTTAGGGAGTTTGTTCGTTCGGCCATTCATTTACATGGGGTCACGCTTCATTTTTTAATAGATCACGCCCACTACCTCCCTACTTTGAATAGGCGGGCTTACGCCGGCCAATTTACGTTACACTGGCGCAACGTAGGGGGCTTTGTGAATACTGCTCTTGCCTCTCAAAGTTACATTGGCGTAGCGCATATGAGATGCGCTACGCCGGCACAAAGATGCGCCGCTATACAGGAATCTGGCTAAACATGTTCTATATCTAAAGTCCGATGGAATTCATTGGATTTTCTGATGAAAAAATTCAGACACACGATCGGAATATCCGATGGAAAAAGTCTGTCGTATTCCGATCGCGTGTACAAGGCATTAGTCAAATTGACAGCAAATAATATAAGACATAGGCTAGAAGGCTGATGTTTATATTAGCCAGAAGAAGAATGTGATTCCAAGGTTTCGCGAAAAAAAAAAAAAAAAAAAAAAAAAGATATATTTTTTTCATGAATGAGAGAAGGGGCTTATTCAAAAATGACCATATGAAACATATTGTTTTATGTACTGCATAAACAATCAGATTAACAATAATCCCCCAAATATTTACATTAAAGTAATTATATGCACGATTAAGTGAATAATTTTACATATATTGGTTTATGTATTTTAATAATAATTTTCTTTCATAATATTTTTATAATATATTGTTTGGATATTAATAAAACCCATTAATGCGTATATATATTATTATGATAAGGGTTGCAAGTATAGAATTCTATGAAAAGTTTGACAGTATAAAATCTGTGCTTGTGAAATAATATACGGGGGTAAATTCCACATTACCTAGTCTAAGGAATTTAACGATAGGAAAATTAGTGTGGGAATATTTTCTTAAAGTAATACATTTTAGGAATTGCCACTATGTCTAGAGAGAATAACAGTTCTAAATATTTACATAGTTAGTAAGTTAGTTAGTCAGGTTGAAAAAATTACACAAGTCCATCCAGTCCAATCAAAATCTTCTTCAGATACCGAAAGCCAACTACAAGTCCAAAGGAGAAAGAAGATTTGCGCTCCAAGGTCCCAGACTATGGAACGCTTTACCAACCAGCGTTCGGTTGGAGGAAAACCACTCAGCCTTCAGGAAAAAGATCAAAACTCATCTCTTTTGATATCAAAGGAGACAGGTACATCAAGCGCCCAGAGGCGATTCAGTTCGCATGTGTCGCGCTATATAAGTCTCTCATTCATTCATTCATTCATTCAACCATAAAATAAATAAATAAATCAAATAAAAAATATCGTACAATCCAATATACCCAATTCTATACCCACAGTTGATCCAGAGGAAGGCAACAAACCCCAGCGGAGCATGATCCAATTTGCTACAGCAGGGAAAAAAATTCCTTTCTGATCCCCCGAGAGGCAATCGGATATTTAAGAGTTTCTGTTAAGCCTAAGTCAAGGGTCATTCATAAATTGAATTGGACAGGAAAAATAAAATTGAATAATATAAATTACTTATCCCATGTCCTAAACAAAAACAGTACATGCGTGTCACTTACTCAGACCTCCAGCCGCAAAACCACCGACTCGTAGACAACATGCAGATACACATCCCAACACTGGGAGCCGTACCTCAGACAGGTCCCTACACCTTACCTTTTTTGTGCCCATATCACCTAAAAGGGACCTTACACCCCGCCACACCCTACCGAGGTACCCATCACTACCTTAGCACCCAAACCAAGACACCCATACAGGGGCGGACTGACCATTGAGGCACTCGGGCACTGCCCGAGGGCCCCGTGCCACTAGGGGGCCCCATCAGGGTTGCCAGGCTCAGTAAAACCAGGGACAGTATGTAAAAATCTGTGGTTTTTTTTACATCTGTCCCTGATATGTCCAAAATCGACATGCTTTGATGTGAAAATCCTGAGATTTTAGCTGCTCCACCTCTGCACTGCCTCCTGGCTTGGTGGCCATCTGTAAGCCCGGGGGCCCCATAATCTTCTATTGCCCGGGGGGCCCCATGAGTTGTCAGTCCGCCCCTGCACCCATAAGAATAGGGTGGGAGGTTTTCAATCTTGCTGACCTCCAACGGAAGCCCACCCCACAAACAGATATGCGCCTAAAACCAGGCTACACCCCACCAACGTAGCTTGCTTACGCCGACGTAGGGTGGACGTACATTTAGGCTGGGCGCATGGTGCCACTCTCATTGATTAGCCATTCAAACATGCAAATGAGGGAAATACGGCGATTCACGAACCTGTGTGTGCCCGACGCAGGCTACGCGAGGTGCGCGTAAGTTGTACGTCCGGTGTAAAGTTATTCCCCATAAAGAAGGTGCAACCCAGCAGCAGACATGCAAAGGTCTGCACCAGGGAACACAAGCCAGCGTATTTTACGTTGGACGTGTGTCTGGCTGGGCGAAGGTTACGTTCACGCCGTACGCAGTGATCCGGCGTAGTTTAGGCAGTTGTTTCAACGTGGTTGTGAGCAGGCGCAGGGGAATGCGTCCACGTCACGGCGCATGCGCAGTTCGTGATACTTATCTGTCTGGCGCTCGGCCCATCATTTGCATGGGGTCACGCCTCATTTGCATGGGTCACGCCCACTTCCACCTACGCCGGCGTACGCCTTCTAATCCCACGCCACGCTGGCGCAGCGTTGGGAGCACTGGCTTGCTGAATGCATTGCTTGCCACTCTGCGCTACGCTGGCATAGCGTACATTGGTTACTCTACGGCGGCGTAATGTGCGCCTTGCTCTCTGTGAATCTGGGCCTATGTGTTTTTTCAGCTCTTTAGCGCCACCCTTTGGGCAACTTCTGCTAATGTCGTGTTATGGTGAGCATTGCTTCTGAGCATGCGTGTTTGTACTTTGGAGTTTTGTCCGAAGGACTTGTGTACACACGATCAGATAATCCGACTACACACATTTGTTGGCGGACAATTTTAAAGCATGCTATTCCACATTTGTTGGCGGAAAAGCTGCCAACAATTGTCCGATGGAACATACAAACGGTCGGATTTTCCGACAACAGGCCTGCCATCACACAATTCGTTGGAGAATCCGATCGTGTGTATGGGCCATAAGTCTTGGAGAGGGAGGTGCAGTGGCTTTAGCCAATTAAGTAATGCTGTATGCACATAAGCAGAACAAGGAACATGTAGAAAGAGAACTGTGAGTAGATTTATTGTACTTTTGCTCCATCGTTATCAAACCAGCAGACAGGGAGGTGACACCACTGCATTTCTTAGCACTAATGCTGCATTCACATATCAGTGTTTTGAATCGCGGGCAGATTTGCCGCAATTCTGCCCACGATTTCAAAGCGCCGAGGTGTGAATGACAAACCGCAGAAAGCATATTTGAGATGCCATTCATTTGAATGTTACTTAAAATCGCGGTGCAGTTCTGTCGCAATTGTGGAGTGATAAATCGCGCTGAAATCGCGGCACCCCGCATCGCGTGAAGCAGCCACTTTTGGGCGACATGCTCAACGTGATGTGGGGTTTCCACAATTGCAGTGCGATTTATTCAAATTCAAATGAATGGCATCGCAAATGTGCTTTCTGCAATTTGACATTCATACCTCAGATGTGAATGCAGTCTCATAGAGAATGTGGTGTCACTCACCGGCCTTTGCTGACTTCCAGAGATGTAGGAATCGCAAAAGTTGCTGGACAAAAGTCCTTCAATGGGTAAGACAGTATACATATGTGCAGGGCAGCCATCAGAAATTTTGGGGCCCCTAACACAGCTTTAGGTCCCCCCCCAGCCGGAGCTCCACTGACACGCCCACTCCGATCACTGCTCTAACTACAGCTGCTCTGTTCCGAGCATACAGGCTACATGGGCCGGGGTCAGAGCGTCAGTGGAGCTCCGGGCCCCCCTACAAAGATTGGGCCCAGGGCAGGTGCCCTGTTTGCCCTGCGCTAAAGACTGACAAAAAAAATTGCTGTAGGTGGAGTGGTCCGTGGCCAGTCAGGCCTCTTGGGAAGCTCGGCCCCCTTATTTGAGTACTGCCTGTACCCCCCTGATGGCAGCCCTGCATGTGTGTATTTAGATGTTTGCCTACAATTTTGTTTTTATTGGAAACTGTATTAATGACCCTGGTTCCCAAAACAGTGTAAAAAATTTCAGTTAGGGGTCCGATCTGTCCGCCGCAATGTCGCAACCCCACTAAAGATCGTTGATTGCCACCATTACTAGTAAAATAAAAACTTGTGCGCAAATTAATTCATTTACGTTTATTGTTTTTTTATTTTACCAAAAATATGTAGCAGAATACATATTGGCCTTAAAGGGTCACTAAAGGAATTTTTTTTTTTAGCTAAATAGCTTTGTTTACCTTACTGCAGTACTGGTTTCATGTCCTCATTGCTCGTTTTTGCTTTGAAGTAGCTGTAAAACTGCTCTGATCTTCACACTTCCTGGTTGTCTGGCTCCTTATAACCATCATACTGGGAGCTTTTCACGATGGTCTAAGCTGTCATTACTGTGTGTCTAAAACTTAACAGAACCAGATTCATTTTTTTAAAACAAAACACTGCCCTGGATTTGTTTGTTTTTGTTCTGTGTGTCTCTCTAGTTCACAGGAACATGAAACCAGTTTAACAACGAAAGTGAAACTACAGGCACATTATTTGATTGAATTTAATCAATTTTTAATAATTTTTAAAATGAATCAGTTAACTTTTATGTCTCTATACCCTGTAAACAGTCATTTCAGCAAAAAAAATATTTTCCTTTAGTGATCCTTTAACTGTTGAATATTTATATATATTCATTTTTGGTAAGCATTATAGCAGAAAGTAAAAAATATATATATGTTTTCAAAACTGTCAGTCTTTTTTGTTTATAACGCAAAAAATAAATACAGAGGTGATCAAATACCACCAAAAGAAAGCTCTATTTGTGGGAAAAAATAACGTTAATTTTGTTTGGGTGTAGCGTCGCACACTCATGCAATTGTCGGTTAACCACTTGCCGACCGCCGCACGACTATTTACGTTGACACAATGGCTGTGATCTGTAACGGCCATCAGTGACGTGTCACGTGTAGCCATGCCCCTAACAGTAAGAATCACTTCCTAGGGAACACTTAACCCCTGCAGCGCCACCTAGTCGTTAACCCCTTCACTGCCAGTGCCATTTTTACAGTAATAAGTGCATTTTTATAGCACTGATCGCTGTAAAAAATGACAATGGTCCCAAAATGGTGTCAATAGTGTCCGATGTGTCCGCCATAATGTCGCAGTCATGATAAAAATCCATGATCACCGCCATAACTAGTAAAAAAAATTATTAATAAAAATGCCATAAAACAGTCACCTATTTTGTAGAAGCTATAACTTTTGCGCAAACCAATCAAACACTTATTGCGTTTTTTTTTTACCAAAAATATGTATAAGAATACGTATCGACCTAAACTGAGGAAAAAAATTTTTTTATATATTTTTTGGGGATATTATTTATAGCAAAAAGTAAAAAATATTGTTTTTTTTTTTCAAAATTGTCGGTCTATTTTTGTTAATAGCGCAAAAAATAAAAATCTCAGAGGTGATAAAATACCACCAAAAGAAAGCTCTATTTGTGGGGAAAAAGAGGACATCAATTTTGTTTGGGAGCCACCTCGCACGACCGCGCAATTGTCAGTTAAAGCGACGCAATGCCGAATCGCAAAAAGTGGCCTGGTCTTTGACCACCAAAATGGTCCGGGGCTGAAGCGGTTAAAATAATGCAGTGGCCTGGTTATTAAGGAGCTAAATCCTTCCGGGGCTGAAGTGGTTAAAGTATAACCGAAGGAAAACTTTGAAAAAAAAAATTGGATAGAGTGGTGGAGAGTGATTAGAACACCCGTTATGCTTTTATCGGTACCGCTGCCCTCGTTAGGGAGATTCAACCTGTTTATTTGTCCTGTTTACTAATATCATCAAAAGTGAAAGTAAAAGAAAATCCTACGTTTTGGGTTGTCCCCAGAACAGTAAAAAGGAGAAATCTTTCAGTGGAGTCACTGGTTCTGGTGACTGTTTGCAGGGAGAGTGCGGCTATTCGTTTATAGCCGCCCCCTCGCGATCGCTCCCCGGAGCTGAAGAACGGGGAGAGCCGTATGTAAACACGGCTTCCCCGTGCTTCACTGTG
This sequence comes from Rana temporaria, assembly GCF_905171775.1. NCBI lineage: Eukaryota > Metazoa > Chordata > Amphibia > Anura > Ranidae > Rana > Rana temporaria. The sequence continues at coordinate 43,248,056 of NC_053494.1, forward strand.
GCGGCTGCATCGATTGTGTCATCCCCTTTATAGGGAGACACAATCGATGACGTCATTCCTACAGCCACACCCCCCTACAGTTGTAAACACACACTAGGTGAAGCCTAACACCTTCAGCACCCCCTGTGGTTAACTCCCAAACTGCAACTGTCATTTTCACAATAAAGAATGCATTTTAAATGCATTTTTTGCTGTGAAAATTACAATGGTCCCAAAAATGTGTCAAAATTGTCCGAAGTGTCCGCCATAATGTCGCAGTCACAAAAAAAAATCGCTGATCGCCGCCATTAGTAGTAAAAAAAAAATAATTAATAAAAATGCAATAAAAATATCCCCTATTTTGTAAACACTATAAATTTGGCGCAAACCAATCGATAAACGTTTATTGCGATTTTTTTTACCAAAAATAGGTAGAAGAATACGTATCGGCCTAAACTGAGGAAATTTTTTTTTTTATATATGTTTTTGGGGGATATTTATTATAGCAAAAAGTAAAAAATATTGCATTTTTTTTCAAAATTGACACTCTATTTTTGTTTATAGCGCAAAAAATAAAAACCGCAGAGGTGATCAAATACCACCAAAAGAAAGCTCTATTTCTGGGGAAAAAAGGATGCCAATTTTGTTTGGGAGCCACATCGCACGACCGCGCAATTGTCTGTTAAAGCGACGCAGTGCCGAATCGCAAAACCTGGCTTGGGCATTTAGCTGCCTAAAGGTCCGGGGCTTAACCGGTTAAATAGGTTCCTTTTAACTAGTGCATAATAAATAACAAACACTTTCCTTTTCCTTCCATTTCCCTTCTAAATGTTTTTTTTTCTTTGTTTTCTTTGTTTGAATTTCTCACTTCCTGTTCCTCCTCAGTAAGCTGTTCTGTCTGACTAACCCCCAGCCAGAACGGCTCGGATAATAGGGGGCAAGCTTACTGAGCAGAAACAGGAAGTGAGAAATTCAGACAAAGAAAAAAAACATTTAGAAGGGAAATGGAAGGAAAAGGTAAGTGAACCAACAATGCACTAGCTTAAAGGAACCTATTTAGAAAATAAAAAACAAACCTTTACAACCCCTTTTAGCAGCGGGACAGACGCTTAGCACAGGACCCAGAAGGTAGCAGTCATTACTGTAGCAGTGGTGTCTACTACATTGATTCTCCAGCTTCCACAGGGAGGTCACAGGGAGGTACAGGACATCCATACTTACATTGGCCCAAGGTGGACCAATATAATTATGCAAAAATATCCACGCCTGGAATTCAGCTTCAAATTAAAGGGGTAGATTCAGGAAGCTCCAGATACGCCGCCGTAATTTTAAATCTGCGCCGGCGTATCGTTACGCCGATTCTCAAAGGCAGATAGGCTAAAAAAATAGGCTTCCTCCGCCGACATAACTTGAATGCGGCGGCGTAGAATTGTGTGCAATATTACGTTGGCCGCTAGGGGCGCTTCCATTGTTTTCGGCGTAGAATATGCAAATTACCTAGATACGCCGATTCACAAACGTACGTACGGCCAGCGCAATTTATTTCTGTCGTTTACGTTAGGCTTTTCGGCGTAAGGTTGCTCCTGCTATTAGGTGGCGCAGCCAATGTTAAGTATGAACGTCGTTCCCGCTTCGAAATTTGAATTTATTACGTCATTTGCGTAAGTCATTCGCGAATAGGGCTGGACGGAATTTACGTTCACGTCGAAACCAATACGTTGTTGCGGCGTACTTGGGAGCAATGCACACTGGCATATGTACACGGGCGGCACATGCGCCGTTCGGAAAACACGTCAATCACGTCAGGTCATCACACATTAGCATAAAACACGCCCATCCTTCACATTTGAATTACGCGGGCTTACGCCGGCCCCATTTACGCTACGCCGCCGTAAGTTAGGAGGCAAGTGCTTTGTGAATACAGCACTTGCCTCTCAAACTTACGGCGGCGCAGCGTAAATACGATACGCTGCGCCGCCGTACGAATGGGCGCAGCTACGTGAATCTAGCCCAAAGTTTTAGACTGCATTTTATTTATCAACATTGGATTGTAGGCATGCTACATTTGTATTGAGGTATTGCTGGTGCTAACAAAATGCTTCTACAAAAGGCAACTGATGTGAAACAAAATTAAAAAATAAACATTATAAAAAGTACAAAACATAATAATAATTACCCTAAACCAATAATAAATAACACCTAAACCTAAAGCAATTCTGCACTTTGCATATTCTAATAAATGCAATTAAAAATAAACTTTACAAATTTTCTCCCTTTTGGTCTGTTAAATTTACAAAGGCCCAGATTCAAGAAGCAATTGCGCCTGCGTAACCATAGGTTACACAGCGCAATTGCTTACTTGCTCCGGCGTTACGAATGCTCCTGATTCAGGAACATCGTAACGCCGACTGCAGCCTAAAATCTGCGTGGCATAAGGCTCTTATGCCACGCAGATTTTAGGCTGCATTCTTGCGATGACCGCTAGGGGGCGCTCCCATTGTGCTCAGTGTATAGTATGCAAATTGCATACTAACACCGATTCACAATGTTGCGCGGGCCCTGCGTACGCAAGTTACGGAGTTTCCGTACGGCGTCTTTAGCGTAAGGCTGCCCCTTCTAATAGTAGGGGCAGCCAATGCTAAAGTATACACGCCGTTCCCGCGTCGTAAAATTTGAATTTCACGTTGTTTGCGTAAGGACGCCATTCACGTTCACTTGGAAGCAAATGACGTCCTTGCGACGTCATTTGCCGCAATGCACGTCGGGAAAGTTTCCCGACGGAGCATGCGCTCTACGCTCGGCGCGGGAGCGCGCCTAATTTAAATGATTCCCGCCCCCTACGGGATCATTTACATTAGGCGCCCTTACGCAGGGCAATTTTAAAGAGCGCACACGCAATTTACGGAGCTACTGCTCCGTGAATCGCGCGCAGCGCAGATAATTTGCGGGGGCGCAGGGCAAAAACGCTGCCCTGTGCCTCCGTAAAAAAGGGGCAAATCGTACCTGAATCTGAGCCAAAGTGTTCTGTTATATATATCACATGTCAGATATTGAGAGCTTCCTTGTGTCTTTTGTACACTTCCGGTGTTATCTCAAGAAATACTCCCAGTTCATGTCCTGCAGCTACAGAATAACTTGTATTTAACAGCATCTTCTGTGCCTTATTTTCTCTGTTTGTGGGTATAGTCAGGCAGCACTGAGGAGAGCAAGGGGGCAGCATGATGCAATGTTCCTTGCTCAGTATGCATCCTTTCAATGTTGAGGAGAGGGTCAGGCTCTGGCTTGCTATTGGAGGACTGCTGACCCCTAATTCTTTTTGTGTTTTCATGTTTTCAGCCTCCAATTTACCAGCTAGTCAGGTGGGAGCCTTAGCTTCTTCACAGTCCTACTGCCGGAATTCAGCGTACGTGTGTATCAGTAACATGAGGCAGAAGAGGGGAAAATACCGTATTTATCTTCACATAGCGCGCACCGGCGTATAGCGCGCACCCCCAACCTAGAAGGGAAATTTCAGGAAAACAAAGAAAATACTTACAGTTTGAATTCCCCTCGTCGGTGTCTTGCCCGGCGTCCATCGGCGGCCTTGTCCGGCGTCCGTCTGCGGCCTCGGTGGTGTCCTCTCCGCTTCTCCCGCGCTGTTTTTGAGCCGATCACCGCTTCCCGCTCTGTGTTTGAACGCCGCCGACGACATATACCGAGCGCAGTACACTCGGGCCACGCTCGTCTCCTCTCGCATAAAGGCTAGGAGGCGGCACAGGGCGTGACCGCGAGCGGAGCCGAGCCTGGCCGACTGTACCCGAGTGTACTGCGCTCGGTATATATCGTCGGCGGCGTTCAAACACAGCGCGGAAAGCAGGTATCGGCGTATATCACGCACCCACGATTTTCCTTTTATCTTAAGGGGAAAAAAGTGCGCGGTATACGCCGATAAATACGGTACTTATTGTAAGTAAAAAAAAAGAAATCTTCTTCACATGGTGGCCCCTCTTCTTTCCCCAACCTGCCACCAATGGCACCAGTCCACAAATGTCATTGTGTCAAAGAGGGCCACGGTGCCCATACTAGCAGAGAGGGAACCTGGCCTGCTCCCTTTCACACCTTCCTATTGGCTCATAACAATAATGTGTGATATTACTGGCTAAATAAAGGGTGCTTTATCTTAGAATCTTAGAATGAATTATCTTAGAATTTATCTTAGAATTAATTAACTAAAAATTGGAGCTGGACACTCCTCTTCATTTAAGATTTTATCTGTCTGTTGTTATGACAGAATATTTGGGGCAGGTTGGGGACTCGAGTCTCCATTGTTCGATTCTGTAATGTTCATCATAAAATATCTGTTTTGCAAACCATATTGTAATTTACATTTTATTATCCCACAATTATTTATTTGCTTTCATTGAAATTTCTAATCTAAAGCCTCGTACACACGATTGGACTTTGATCAGACTTTTCAGTGGATTTTGGTCCGAAGGGCGTTGGCCGTGAACTTGGTATGAATACACACGGTCCAACATTTTCAGCCAACATTCACCAAACCACGTGTTTTTTCAGCTCTTTACCGCCACCCTTTGGGCAACTTCTGCTATTGTTGTCTGATGTTTAGCATTGGTTCTGAGCATGCGTGTTTGTACTTTAGTTGGATGGATTTGTGTACACACGATCTGATAATCCGACGTAACAGATTTATTGTCAGACAGTTGGTGAGCAGGAATAGCCAACATTTGTTGTGGTTAATTCCGCCAACAATTGTCTGATGGAGCATACACATTGGGGTAGATTCAAAGAGCAATTGCGTCTGCGTAACCATAGTTACGCAGAGCAATTGCTTACCTGCGCCGGCGTTACGAATGCTCCTGATTCAGGAACCTCGTTACGCCGACTGCAGCCTAAGAAATTACTGGCATAAGGCTCCTTATGCAGTCATATCGTAGGCTGTATTCTTACGTTGGCCGCTAGGTGGCGTTCCCGTTGTGGTCAGCGTATAGTATGCAAATTGCATACTAACGCCGATTCACAACCCTACGCGAGCCCTGCGTACGCAGTTTACGTAGTTTGCGTACGTCGGGTTTCGCGTAAGGCTGTTCCTGCTAATAGCAGGGGCAGCCAATGTTACGTATACCCGTCGTTCCCACGTCGCGAAGTTTAAATTTTACGTTGTTTGCGTAAGTGAATCGTGAATGGCGCTGGACGCCATTCACGTTCACTTTGAAGCAAATGACGTCCTTGCGACGTCATTTACCGCAATGCACGTCGGGAAAGTTTCCCGATGGAGCATGCGCACTACGCTCCGTGCGGGAACGCGCCTAATTTAAATGATCCACGCCCCCTACGGGATCATTTAAATTGCGCGCGCTTACGCCGGGCATTTTGCCGGAGCGCCCACGCAATTTACGGAGCTACTGCTCCGTGAATCGAGGGTAGCGCAGATAATTTGCGGGGGCGCAGGGCAAAAACGGTGCCCTGCGCCTACGTAAAAACTGCGCAAATCTTACTGAATCTACCCCATTGTCAGATTATCCGACACAACACGTCCATCATTTAGGGGGGACAAATAAGGACATTTAAAAGCAAAATGGAAGGATGAGGTACGTGAAGGAGGACTGCACTAAGGTAAAGGAAGATATTTAGGGAAAGAAAAAATTCCTTTACAACCCCTTTAATGTTTCCTCAAAAAAATTCTGTCTGCCACCAGCACTTTTGCTCCTTCACACAATGTAAACAAATACATCTCCTTGTTCAAAATCATGGTGAAAGTAATTGGAGTGCTCAGATATTATTGGAAGTTGGTGGTATACCATTCTGATACAGCAAAGACCTATATCACCTTCAAATTGATTCCTCAGGAGATTTTTGCAGGTGAGAGACTGGCCACTTACTATGTCCACTTTGTCTTCCAAGATAAGCCCTGGTTTCAAGATCCACTTTGCTGCAGGGAGAGATGACGTAGATCTACGGGCTCTCGCCCAGCAGAGCCGACCTGCCGCTGTAAAACTGCGACGGCTGGTTCGGCAAGCAGTTAAATAATGTTAAACATCTTCAGTTTCACCAGCAGACAAGTGATGAATATGACTTCTTAGTGCACCCAGTTTCCAACATGTATGAGCTATTGACCCCTGTCAGAAATCCACACTGTGGGGGTTATTTACTAAAGGCAAATCCACTTTGCACTACAAGTGCAAACTACAAGTGCAAAGTGTACCTGAAATTGCACTGAAAGTGCGCTTGGAAGTGCAGTCGCTGTAAATCTGAGGGGTACATCTGAAATGAGGGGAAGCTCTGCTGATTTTATCATCCAATCATGTGCAAGCTAAAATGCTGTTTTTTATTTTCCTTGCATGTCCCCCTCAGATCTACAGTGACTGCATTTCCAAGTGCACTTTGCACTTGTAGTTTGCACTTGTAGTGCAAAGTGGATTTGCCTTTCGTAAATGTGTACAAGAAAAAGCTCATGAGAAAACATCCTATGGCGTGTCAGGAACAACAAACAAGCGCAGGTTTGTTTTTTTCATTATATGGTTGTTTTTATGGCTGGGCAATTTGTTTTAATTACCTGCATTTTCTCGTCTTCCTTTGCTAGGAAAATTATCCTCCCACGCCTAGAAATAAACCTGTGAATTACCCGGGCAGGAGAAGAGAACATTTGTGTTCCTGGACCCAGAGCGATTGTTCATCATTTTATATTTCTCATTCTCATTCTTCTTTATTATATCTCTGTTGTTGGACAATTATTGATGGAAAAATTGATTAGACAGGTTTCAAAATGATTGCTATTCTCTGTGAAATTATAATCATAAAACTTTATGAGTGGAAGGGTTTAAATTTTTGGGATTTCTTTTGGATTTCTGCCACAAAAATATTGGCAACACATAAAGACGAATCTACATTAAACTTTATCATCATTGACGCTATACTACTACTAGCCAAAAATTACTAGTAGAAAAATATAAACATGTCACAATAATAATAATCATGTGAAAAAAAATTGATGGGCCAGATTCACATACATTTAGATAGGCGCAGCGTATCAGAGATACGCTACGCCGCTGTAACTTACTTTTTCATTCTTTGAATCCACAAAGAATTTGCAGCGGCGTAGTGTATTATGGCGGCGTAGTGTATCTCTCGGCACGTAATTCAAATCGGCGGGTAGGGGGCGTGATTCATTTAAATGAAGCGCGTCCCCGTGCGGATTGAACTGCGCATGCTCCGTTTAGAAATTTCCCGCTGTGCTTTGCGCGAAATGACGTTGTAACGTCATTTTTTGAACTTAGACGTGACTTACGTCCATCCCTATTCACGGACGACTTACGCAAAAAATAAAAAAAATTCAAATGTCGACGCGGGAACGACGGCCATACTTAACATGGCAAGTCTATCTATACGCCGCAAAATAGCAGCTTTAACTATATGCCGGAAAAAGCCGACTAGAGACGACGTAAGAGAATGCAACGGCCGTGCGTACGTTCGTGGATCGTCGGAAAAAGCTAATTTGCATACCCGACGTGGAAAACAACGCAAACTCCACCCAGCGGACGCCGAAGTATTGCATCTACGATCCGAAGGCGTACGAAGCCGTACGCCTGTCGGATCGAACCCAGATGCCGTTGTATCTTGGTTTGTGGATTCAAACTAAAGATACGACGCGGGTAATTTGAAAGTACGCCGGCGTATCAGTAGATACGCCGGCGTACTCTCTCTCTGAATCTGGCCCGATGTGTCCATATAAATGGTTAATGGTGACAAATTCAATTTGAGCAGTCCACAAAGTGAAGAAAGTGTTGTAGTTTGATCCAGACAGGAAGAAGTGGTCCTTATGGCATCAATACAATAAGGAAATAAGTGAGTATGGAAGATTGCCACCACCAGCTGTAGGAAGGCTTAATGAAACTATCGGACTCAAAAGGACGTACGTTTGAGGAGTGTTCAAAGCTTGTGGTGTATAAACATCAATCAGTTGGAACATCAACGTCTTCAGCTTCTGGCCAGAATGGAAGATGATCCCTCCGTCCTATGGATGGTTCAGAGTAATGGTGCCCAGATGCAGATAGTGTTCTCAAATCAGGGTGGAACAAATATTCCCCATATACTCACACGATGTAACCAAAAAGAAACAAATGCTCCACATAGTGTAAACCCGCAGAAATAATAAAAAATGTATTAAAAGCTGGAACACTCACATTTGGATGGATAAAAAGCGATTGCAGGAGTAACAGTATATGTAATGCAAAGGCTTCAGTGAAGCTCCACCCGATGCGTTTCGTCTAAAGAGACATCATCTGGGGTGTATGCCTGCTATCGTCATTGCGTTTAAATAGAAAAATATGACCCCAAAATGAGATACAAACCTGTGATTTGACTTTAGCATCATGTGTGTACTGCTGTAGCTACTTCCTGTTTTGCAAGATGCTGCTGGCGCGTGCAAGCCAAGCCTCGCTACGAGGGATGGACTAGTCACCACATCAGCTGCATTATCTGCATGACTTTCTATGAGACAAGATGGCGCGGACACATGCGGGCCAGACCTTGCTTTGAAAAAGCGAGTCAGACACCACTTACTGCCGCGTCATCAGTCTCAATGGCGCGGACATATGCTGGTCAAGGTGCTGCATAGTTGCCAACATTTCAAAAAAATTCCAGGGTCATATTTTTTTTGCTGTGCATCTATAAGGCCATTGTAGGCATACAATATAATTTATTTAGGGGTGGGTATTCATTTAAAATGGGAGTGTTCTATACAAGGCATGTTGTTATTCCATTGTGCGATTTATCATAATAAAGGCTGGAAACACCAAAAAGGTTAATTGGTAAAATGATTTATGTATTTGTTTAGCTAGAAACAACTTGGTCTATACTGTCTATTTCAGGGCTCAAAATTTCAAGTCCTGAGCTACTAGCCAGGCCTCAAGAGTTACTCGCCACCTAATTCATACACTGCCTTGCGCCTAATTGCACCCGTAAACACGCCCTCGTAGATTATCTCATGGAATGGAATGACAATGTTTTATGCAGAATCAAGTTACAAAATTCAATATTACCAATAACAACTTTAACAAAATGGGACAGGGTACTGGGGGCAGACCAGAGGGACAGGGCACTGGGGGCAGACCAGAGGGACAGGGCACTAGAACTGGGTCTCTTCCCCATTCTCTTGCTGTCTCCTCTGCAACTCCCATCCATCCTCTCTCTCTCCCATTCATCTCATCATCAGGAGCCTGTGTGTGCGGCTCCACGCTTGCATGTCCCCACTTCCCCCTTTTATTCAGGCTGGCAGAGAGGAGAGGAGCTGCAGCACAGCGGGAGGGAGTACAATCCAGCGCTGAGATCCACACAACTGCACAGCCATTGACACCATAGCACAGCGCACACTGACAGCGCACAGCACACATTGAGACCAGTCTGCTCACAGTGCTCAGGCTAAACTGTTGGACACTTACATAGAGCACAAGGAGAAGAAAATTGCACAAACTAGAAGGCTGCCGCTCTCATGTCAGGGCAACTTTCAGTGAGCGCTGCACCGGAGTGGTAATTTTTGGAATCCTCCACCTCACTCATTACTTTCTGCTCTCCAGCTACATTGGTCGGGGCCCGGGGGAGGGGGGCAGGCTCAGAGAGGTCATACTGTTAGGTCCCATGGCTTAATGAGAATTGTAAGGAGAGCACCTGTGTACTGCTCTGTCTGTGCGCGGCTCAACAGACTACTTTTCCCGAGCATGCACCTTTCCTCTTCGGCCGCCAATCTCATCGGGACTCTAAGTGTAGGCACAGATTGGAGGGAGATTGGTCATGCAGCCCTGTCATCACTCGCCCCCAGCTTAAATCCACTCGCCAAATGCTAGTAGGCGAGTGGAAATTTTGAGGGCTGGTCTATTTAATGTGCAGCAAACCAACAGACAACACTGTGATAAACTACAATTATAGTGCAAAACATTTGGAGCTGCTGGTTATATCAGGCCCTCTTATGCCGCGTACACACGATCATTTTTCAGCATGTCCAAAAAACAAAGTTTTCCCAACTTCATCATTAAAACAACGATTTTAAAAAATGATCTATCACTTTCTTGTTTCACTAGATTGTTTGTGGTAGCTTTTCACACAGATAGCGCAGATTTATGCTTGTGTTTTTGTGTGTACATTTTTCGACGAGGAAATTGTCGAGGATCCCGTCGAGCCAAAAAGAGAGCATGTCTTCTTTTTCCTCAACGGGAATGGAGAAACTTGCCTTGTCGAGTTCCTCGACAGCCTAACAAGGAACTCGACAAGGAAAACGATGTGTTTCGCCCGCCGAGTTCCTCTGTCGTGTGTACGAGGCTTCAGGTAGGACACCATACTTCTGGCAAGATCCCAGCTTTCCTATCTAAAGTTTCTCAATTGTTCCTCCTTGTTCAGACACCATTACCCCCCTCCTGGGAGGACCACATCCAGCAGGGAGGCATGAGTCTAGGCCCCAGAAAAGTCTCCTTAGCACACCGTTGCCCTTCCCAGGCAGCAGGCCTAAGAGGAGGGGACATTCAACATACTCTCTCCCATAGGCAGCAGCCAAGGGTTAAAAAAAAGTTGCACAAGGTCACCCCCAAATACTTATGTCCTCTCCCATCCTGCATCACTGGAAATAAAACTCCTTGTGGTTTGCCAGGTATACATAGATATACATTATCCAGCAATTTTGGGTCCAAAGGGCCAGATTCACGTAGAAGTGCGGCGGCGTAACGTAGCGTAGATACGTTACACCGCCGCAAGTTTTCATCGCAAGTGCCTGATTCACAAAGCACTTGCAATGAAAACCTATGCTGGCGGCCTCCGGTGTAAGCCTGCGTGATTTAAAGGGGCGTGTGCCATTTAAATTAGGCGGGCTCCCGTGCCAGACCTACTGCGCATGCTCCGTTTCGAAATTCCTGCCGTGCTTTGCGCGAAGTGACGTCATTTTTTCGAACGGCGACGTGCGTAGCGTACTTTCGTATTCCCGGACGTCTTACGCAAACGACGTTGATTTTTATATTTTGACGCGGGAACAACGGCCATACTTTATACAGCACATACGTGTGCTGTGTAAAGTTAGGGCACCCAAAACAACGACTAAATTTGCGACGGGAAACTAGCAGCGACGTATCGAACGCGAAAAACCGTCGTGGATCGCCGTAACTCCTAATTTGCATACCCGACGCTGGTTTACGACGCAAACTCCCCCCCAGCGGCGGCCGCGGTACTGCATCCTAAGACCCGACAGTGTAAAACAATTACACCTGTCGGATCTTAGGGCTATCTATGCGTAACTGATTCTATGAATCAGTCGCATAGATACTCTGAGAGATACGACGGCGTATCAGGAGATACTCCGTCGTATCTCCTTTGTGAATCTGGGCCTTAATCTCCAATTCCAGGTACACTCCCCAAAGAGGGAAAGTCAAACAATCACACTGGCCTTAGGGATGTCAAGTGAATGTAGAGCTATAAATACAAGCAACACTAAATGTGATTAGTCACTTCTACTTAGGGCAAGGTGGCTACACATCATTTGACATTGACCTTTCTGCCGAGTACTGCAACACTTGTTGTGGCTGCTGATAGGTTGAAGGTTTTCATTTTTGGGCAAAAATCCTGGCCCAGATTCAAGAAGCAATTGCGCCCGTGTAACCATAAGTTACACGGCGCAATTGCTTACTTGCTCCGGTGTAACGAGTGCTCCTGATTCAGGAACCTCGTTACACCGACTGCAGCCTAAAATCTGCGCGGCATAAGGCACTTATGCCTCGCAGATTTTAGGCTGCATTCTTGTGCTTGCCGCTAGGGGGCGCTCCCATTGTGATCAGCGTGTAGTATGCAAATTGCATACTACCAACTGATTCACAAACTTGCGCGGGCCCCATAGTGCGGATAGTGCAGGCGCTGGACACCATTCACGTTCACTTTGAAGCAAATGACGTCCTATCGCGCAAATGTACCTGAATCTGGGCCCCTGTGTAATCAAACTAGTTAGGGGGCATTTTAGGTTATGTTTAATTTGTGATTTTATAGATGTAGTTTGTGCACAATCTATGTAAAAAGGAGAAGTAGAGGAAGGAGGAATTGGTCACAGCTGCTGCTAATGAATGTGCTGGGAAACAAACTTTTTCAAGAGTCTCTCCTGTGTTCTCTAAATCTTGAATAAGTGCTAGCAGCGTGAAAAGCGTTTACTATGTTTCCTTGCTACCATGTTATCTATGTTTGCTGTAAATGGTGTTTTGAAGATTATTAATAATAAAGTGGATGTAGTTTTTTCACGTGTTTAGCCCTTTGGATCCTATTGCACTAGTTAGGTGGCATTACATAACTTAACCTGTTGTGTTTAGTTATGGTAAGGCTTGTCATATCAGTCCAATAATTCAGCCTAGAAACTGTGCTGTAGTCACTAAACCCAAGTTCAGCAGGTGGAGGAAGAGGTTGTTGGAGCCATATGGAAGAAAAACTTTTCTTCTAATTTTGCATACACCAATGTGCTGTTCTCAGCAGCGCACATCCCTTCATGTCAATGGCAGGCTGTATTCTGCACTTGGATGGACTGGTCATAGGAAATACACCTGCAATTACACTGAATAGGCTCAGCCAGCCAGGGCTGTCTTAATGAGAGGGCACACCTGGGCACTGCCCAGGGGCCCCAGCAGCATGGGGGGCCCCTGCCCTTTCCCCAAAGCAGCTGATCCATGAGCCTGGGCTGCCCCGAAATTGGGGCAGCCCGGATATCCCTCCAGCACTCTGACCCCTCTACACCATAGATATCCCCTACCTCCTACTTTCTGGATTTCTGTTTACCTGCACTGTCTCCATTGTAGGGGCCCCAGAGCATTACTTTGCCCAGGGGTCCGTGATGCTATTAAGACGGCCCTGAAGCCAGCAGGGAGGACCAGAGTAGGGCTGCAACTAACGATTATTTTCATAATTTTCATTATTTTCATAAGCGATTAGTTGGCCGATTATTGTTTCGATTAATCGGATAATAGCCTTAAAAAAATATAGCATTTTTACATTTTTTTGGGCCAATTTGTTGTTGGACAGATTACAAAACACAAATTTCCGCATAAACACTACATGCTTTTCTGCAGCTTCTCCATTGAAGTATATTGAACCAAAAAAAAAAAATACGCATTTTGCGTTAAAAAGTCCTCGCCCTTTCCAAATACGCAGCAGCTGGAAAAAAATCATGGATGTGAACGTGTCCCATAGGAAAATATGTAAATGAACTGTAGTGTGTTTCTGCAAAAAGCACCAAAAAACAGAGGTGTGAACCCAGGCCTGAGATGTTTAGTAACATAATGGGGTTAAAAAAACAAAAATAAGTACAAAAAGAGCAAATAATCGCTACTGTAAGGGGTTCATTTTTTTACTGTGGGACAGTGAAAGTAATATTTACAGTAGCAATTTGCTTTTTTGTACTATAAAGGGCTAATTTTAGTCTTTTTAACACCATTATGTTACGGGCCGATTAATCGATTATAAAAATAATCGATTACAATTTTCATAATCGATTAGTTATCGATTAGTTGTTTCGGCCCTAGACCAGAGACAGCCGCCGAGGGACCCCAGAAGACGTGGATCGGGGCCACTCTGTGCAAAACGAACTGCACAGTGGAGGTAAGTATGACATGTTTGTTATTTTAAAGGAAACATTTTTTTTCCTTTACTAACCCTTTAATCTACACATGAGTGAGTATTCAAAGAGAACATAAATAATTTTTTTTGAGATTATTATCTTTGCTAAATCAACCCACATTTGTTTTTATAGGTTTCACAATGTTATATCAGAAGGTAGAGGGAACAGGATGTCAAATTCTGCAATCCTCTAGAGAGAGTAATAAAAGACGGTCTGCAGAGTCTTGCTACCAGCGAGAAAGCAGAAACTGCCAACAAAACAGGAACTGCAGAAAATGTATTTAAATACATTGCGATCCTGAGGGAAAAAAAAAGATTTACAGCCTTTTTTATGAACAAACAAAAAACAAAGTTACCATTATATAATTCTGCGTGTCTCAATATGTTGAAATTAAAAAGGAAACTCTGGGTTAGCAATTATCCCTTTGCCACATGCCCTTCTCTGAGTCCCCCTGCTATACTTTAAAGGAGTTGTAAAGGATCACATATTTTTTTTTTTAAATAACAAACATGTTATACTTACCTCCACTGCGCAGCTCACTGATTCACTCGGCCCCGCCCCTCGGCGCGCCGCGTCACTAGACAATGGCTGCGCTGCTCTCAATCCATCTGCTCTAGCCAATCAGCGGCCAGGATGAGCAGCGAAGAGGATCTCGGGACCACGAGGGGTCAGGTAAGTATAACGGGGGCTCGGGGGGGGGGGGGGGCCGCAGCATCAGATGTTTTTTCACCTTAATGCATAGATTGCATTAACCTCCCTGGCGGTATGATTCTTTCAGAAAAAACATGCTGAAAGCGGTACCATTATTTGCAAGGAAATTTGGCGTTTTATATTGTAGGTCTATAATTTTTAGAAATAACTCACTTAAATCTGACCAAACTAGAGTCTAGTAGGCATCCCGGGTATGACATTTTTTTTTAAACAAAATGATAAATTATAATATAATAAATAATTATAAATAATTATAACAACTAATAATATAATTATAATAAAAATTATTCAATAATGTAATCAAATCAAAATCACTGAAATTTGCTCAGTTGCAGAATTGTCGCTGTCATTTTTTTTTTTTTATGACGAATTTCCCCACAAATCGCTATCGCACAATTCTGCAAGTGATTATAATTTATTATCGCTATTTTTTTAGCTGATCTAAAACTATTTTTGACATAAAGGGACACTTTTGGTTGCTATGGACAATCTCCAGTTTGCAGGGAGAAAGAAACGTTTTTATTATATAAAATGACATGCATGACACAGGACAGACCACTAGGGACAAGGGGGGTGTGTATTTTTTACATACAGTACTGTAATCTATAAGATTACAGTATACTGTATGTAAAGTGTTTGTTTACTTTTTTGAATTTGGCGCCGTTCTCCGTCCCCGTGCGTCGTAACGTCGCAGGGAACGGAGATCGGCGGCACAGGAGGACGCTGTGTGAATCGAGCGAGGTCCCGCTCGCTCACTCAGCGCGGTGGCATCGCTGGATCCAGGGACAAGGTAAGTAAACCAAGCCTGTGGATCTAGCGAGGCAAGCCCGAGTCTGACTCGGGGTTACCGCTCGCAGCAGGAAAATCTAACCCCGAGTCAGACTCGGGAATACCGCCAGGCAGGTTAAGGTGAAAACATTTTTTACTTTACAACTCCTTTAAATAAACAGGACTTTTCTTTTCACATGATTGAATAATTAAAGTGAATCTTCACTCAATTTAGTGAGTGAAGATTCTCATATCCTTTACTAAATTAGCCTAAAGCCCTGTACACACCATCGGTCCATCCGAGGAAAACGATCTGATGGTCCGTTTTCATCGGTTAACCGATGAAGCTGACTGATGGTCAGTCGCGCCTACACACCATCGGTTAAAAAAATGATCGTGTCAGAACGCGGTGACGTAAAACACAACGACGTGCTGAAAAAACGAAGTTCAATGCTTCCAAGCATGCGTCAACTTGATTCTGAGCATGCGTGGATTTTTAACCGATGGACGTGCCTACAAACGATCGTTTTTTTTTCTATCGGATAGGTATCCATCGGTTAAATTTAAAACAATGGAATAGTGAAGAAAGGTCTATTGCGCTACTGCGAGTAATGGAACGTGTGCCCCGTGAATGGGACTACATTAAACTAAAGCTGCTGAATCTAAAGGTGCACAAAAACCATAAATAGATGAAAAATAAAAAATAAATAATAACAAATAAAAAATAAAAAGTGATTAGCGCTATATGAAAAGACGTCCATATAGCGCTAATCACTTTTTATTTTTCATCTATTTTTCATAAATTTAAAACAAGATTGCTTTTTTTTAACCTATGGATAAATAACCGATGGGGCCCACACACGATCAGTTTGATCCGATGAAAACGGTTTATCAGACCATTCTCATCGGTTTGACCGATCGTGTGTACGCTGCATTATTGTAATATACCTAGAAGAGCCTTACAGTGATTTGCAAATTCAGTTTTTGCATGCATAACAAAAATATGGAAAAAATATTTGGGTGCAAAGTTAATTTTAGAACTGGCAACATGCAGCAATTAATTCGATTTTTATTCTAGTTTCTAGACATGTTTACACTTTGAAAAAAAAAAAACATTTTGCAAGCACGCTTTGTTCCTGAAAAGGTTATCAGTATAGTAGAATTCCATAATAAAGCCCTTTACTACCTGCACAACCACCACAAACTCTCCAGCAGTTGGAAAAACAACGCCCCCTGGTGTTTGCAATCCACAACCATCCAATAAACCAGCACTAAAAAGTGAAAAAAAACTTTTTACACTACCATGAAATAAATCAGTAACAAAACAATACTTATCAAACTAACTGGAGTACCAATAAAAGGCCAAACATGTTTTTTTCCCATACATCAATGAAGCAAAAGTTCTACAATCTTGTGCTTTCATAGATGCCTCTACATTATTAATCCTTCACCGCCCATGTTCCCCCTATCCCTCAGGTGAAAAGTAGGCTTACCAGACCCCTTATAGAAAAGTGAGCCATACAGCGTTTTTTCAATTTTTCAAAGGCTGCAACAAACCGTGGGGATTCTCCTCTTCCAATTGGTCTTCCCTTCTTTAAGCCGATTTGGCCACACTATGATGTTTTTATAAGAAAAAAGAAGATTAATTAAGGGTTAAGGGTTAAGATTTAGGGTTAATTTACTAAAACTGGAGAGTGTAAAATCTGGTGCAGCTCTGCATAGAAACCAATCAGCTTCCAGGTTTTAATGTAAAAGCTTAAGCTGATTGGCTACCCATGCACAGCTGCACCAGATTTTGCACTCTCCAGTTTCAGTAAATGAACCCCATAGTGTAGTATATAAAATTTTAACAAATTCAGATCACCATACAAGCTACTGATAAGTATTAATCCTTCATAGCTCTCAAATCCCATAACCAGGCAGGTGAAGTGCTCATTACAAAAGATTGACCCACTAGGCATGCGTAGGTCAATAACGCATTACATACAGCATCCAGCAATCCCCCATAAAATCCTCAATCATATACAGTATTCATTAGTAAACAAACATAACACTTTAAAAAACTCTGTAAAAACATAAATTACGGTTTACACACGTGTGACGTCAGTCTACGTGTTTCTTCACGTGACTTCCTCATGATGTGATGTCACGGTCAGAAATGTTCTTTATACAGTATACAGACGGCTGCCCTTACTTATTGCCATTGCCAACAGCTGTATGCATGGAACAACCCACAGCCCTCAGCTAGTAATTGGATTCTAATGCTCAAATTCAAGATGGAGTTTAAATACCTTCTGCCCTTAGTTTACGTCTTAAGCAGCAATGTATATACCTTCCCATGTTCCCAATTACAACTAATGGACTCTTTACTAGTTAAACTCGGGTACCCGCACCCAAAAATAATTAACCCCTCAAAGTCAAAACCTTATAATATCCTAAACCTAACACTTATACCAGGGGTGCTCAACCAGTGGCCCGGGGGCCAAATGTGGCCCGTGGAGCCCTCTGATGTGGCCCGCAACCTCCTGCTCTGGGATGGTGGGTTGGCAAGCCCAGATTGTGGGTTGCCGACCCACCATCCCAGAGCAAGAGTGTTTTGAATGAAGCCGGCGGTAGAGGAAGCAAGTGGCTGCAGAGCAGAGCCCCCTAAGCCGATGCTTCCTGTAAAGCACCAACTCCTGTCACAGGTGGCTTGATACCAAATGCTCTCTATCTGGGACAGCAACAGCCAATGATACCTGACTGAAAGACCGTTATTAAAGGTAAGTTTATTACTAAAATCACAGTGTTTTTATGTGTATGACGAAACTAGTCAGGGTGTGAGCTACATGACACGCTGGAAAAAGACTCCTGCGCTCCATTGAGCGGAACCAGGAAGTAACACACTACCTGGGAACCAGCCGGTGGCTTGAGCGGGAGATGCCGATCGTACCTGTGATCTGGTGGCCTTTCCATTTTTTCAATGTTCATGATTTTTATTTGAATGTACGTTTGATGTATAGGGGAGCTTGGTGTAAGGGGCTGCTTTTCAAATAAAAAGGATTACGCTCTGTTGGCCTCTTCTGTGTTTATTTGTTTCATCTGAGGCTTACTTCATACAAATGGCTCCTTGGTAGATGCATCCCGCAGAGGTTCATGCTTAATGGATTGATTTCTTTGAAAGGCGATTAATTCAGTTAACTCTGGTGAGTTTGAACCCCGAAGGGGTGAGTGTTCACGCGTGGTGGATTGGAAGAGTGTGGTGGAAAGTGCACGCTGCTATTCTCTTTAAGGACCCCTGTTTGGACATTATTAGAAGCACTTGTTTGTGTCTCTCATCTATCACTTATTATATGGTGGTGTTGGCCACATCTGTCACTCAACATCAGCGCTGTTTGTATTTTATCACTTGAATATACTGTTTTGTATCATTTATAGTTTTTAGAATACTTTTCAACATTTGTATATTTTAAACAGCTGCTTTCTTATAGTTTTTATTTGATTTTATTTATCAGAGGAAATGCTACTTTTATTATCATATCTCCACTGTTCTTTATTTTTTGGTTTTGCATAGAGGATTTCCATCCTTCTGGCTCTAAGCTGTGTATCCTAGGCCTTTTTACACACGTTTTGCATTTCTGTTTTGTCTTTTTCTTGGCAGCCATGGATGCTTTACAATTCCTAAATAATAGAACCATTGATATAGCAAACGTATTTTCTATCAATGAACAAACCACTGCACAAGTAAACTTTAATGGATGAATGACTGCTTTAGGGAATGTACTAGAAAAACAGGTCCGCACCTGGTGGGATATCTGTACATTAGAGCAGTATATAAAAGAAAAAAATATCACCAGGAGCCTTCGTTGGGAGGTGGTACCTCAGGATGAGTTGGATGACCTTGAATCCATGAATGAGTGGTATGAGTTTTTTAATACCATGGGTTTCAAACTACAAGACCTAGTACTGAAACGTAAACGGATAAAGATGGCTATATTGGAGGGTAAGATCAATGATCTTGAAACCCAATAAGATCCTATTAAGGATTCACAACAAGTCATAGATTTTAATACACAATTAAAGAAAAAAGCTTGAAAAAGTTGACAAAGACACACAGAAAAAGAAAATTAAAAAGTTTCAACGTGATATGGGGGACTTTATTTCTAATTGTGTGTATCTTTGGCAACAAGGTTAAACGCCTGCACCTGGAGAGGGTAATGAGAATAATGGACGGCTTGAGACTGCATCTGGCCAACCACCCATTGCTCCACCGACTAACAACGATGTGAGAAGGGACAATACATCTTTTCGTCCTCCGAGAGGACATTCCACACATGTTAGGAATGTTGGTTCTGTGCGGGATGGACCCTCTAATGTCTACCACCCTCCATCATATAATGCTTATCAACATGTCCCACTCCATAATAGGTTTGAACCATTACGCGAGAATGAATTTCAATCACCTCAATCTTTTTTAGGGAGAAGGTGGCGGAAACGAGGACGGGGCCAGCCTCATCATCAAAAAGACAGACCACCCTTTCAACCGCAAACACAAAATTACAGGCACCCCAATTGGAGAGAACCTCCTTATTGGGAGAGGGACTATGCCCAGCAGCCCGGCCAAATGAGGGAAGACCTAGAGGGTGTCGAGCAGGACGAAAAGTCCAGGAAAAGAAGAAGACAGCCGGAATAGGCGGTATATTCAATTTAAGTGACACAACCCTTTCCCATAAGGAGACCAATATTTTACATCTGGGTTTGAAATGTGGCCTGAAAAGACCAATCAACAAATTTGATGTTTTTATTGACATACACAAGTTTATACGCAAGATAAATATGAAAATTTTTTTTTTAAATAAGAACTCTCAACCTACAACTAGCAATTCCTCAGTGGCACTTAATAGTGGATTGCGCAATAAATCTCCGTTCAACCCCTTAAATAGAGCAAACCATCAAGTAGAAACATTCAAGGGTCTGGTTATACAAAACCTGGAGCACATTGCTCCTAGAAAAGACATCAATCCACGATATGTAATGGACGGAATCACTATGCTTAAAAACAGGAAAGACATAGTGATAAGACCCGCTGATAAAGGGGGAGGTATTGTTATCCTGAAAAAAGATTTCTATCTCAATCAGTTAATGGAAATGTTAAATAATACAAACACCTACACCCAATAGGATAAAGACCCTATGTCGCAATACGAGAATGATTTGAAATGTCTGATAGAAATGGGATATCAAAAAGGAGTGCTCACTAGTCGAGAGAATAAATATCTCATTCCTAGTAGCAGCAGGATCCCAACAATTTATACTCTCGACTAGGCCAATACTTAGATCTATACTTACAAAAAAGTGTAGTAGAGACTAGAGCATACCTCAAAGATACCTCAAAGATATCAAGAGTTTACTTCAGCTATTACAGACAGTTGATCTTACAGGGAAGTGAGAAGTATATCTGGTTATGGCCGATGTAACTTCCCTGTATACCATCATCCAGCACGAGGACACGCTCTTGGCTTTGAATTGGGCACTATGTCAACGTGATGACATTCCCCATAATCAGAAGTGTTTTATAAGGGATGCTCTAGATTTCTGCCTAGGACTTAATGTCTTCTGGTTCAATGGTGAATACTACTCCCAATGTAGAGGTGTTGCTATGGGGGCCAAGTTTGCCCCCAGTATAGCAAACCTCTTCATGGGGGAATGGGAGGACAAAACCATATTCACCAAAGTTCGCCCTCAGTTGCTACTATACAAAAGATATATCGATGATCTTTTTTTCATCTGGGAGGGGAGTTTGGACACATTACAACAATTTTTTGAGGAATTGAACAATAATGGAAATAATATCAAGCTGACTAGCAAGTATAGTCTGACCAATATACATTTTCTGGATGTCGATATTTTCAGAATAGGAAATAGGTTGGGGACGAAAGTCTTTTTTAAGCCTACTGATTCTAACAGCTATTTGCCCACTAGTAGTGGCCATCATCCAATGTGGTTTAGGACAATTCCTAAGGGCCAGCTAACCAGAGTAAAAAGGAACTGCTCTGAGGACAAAGATTTTTTACTGCAAGCTCAAATTATAAAAGATACATTTACAGTGAAGGGTTATCGAGAGGAGACTCTCGATTCCATCATCTCTGAACTATCCTCTGTACCCAGGGAAAATCTACTCTGCGAAATTAATCGTCCTGTAACAAGTACTGGGTGAGAGTGGAACTTTTTTTCGGGTTTCCACTCTCAATATAGAGAGGTTGAAGAGATCTTTGCCACTCATTGGCACGTTCTTTTGATGGACAAGGTTTTCTCTTCAGTATTGCCATCTAAACCAGGATTCGTGTATCGGAGAGCCTCTAGTTTTGCGGACAAGGTAGTCTGTAAGGTTATAGATCCCCTTCTAGACCATCTTCCTTTTGGGATAGAGATGGGTTTTTTGCTTGTAGAAGGTGTCGGGCATGCAAGGAAGCTGATCGACCATTGAGAGCGGTTGAAAAATGTATTTCTACTTCAAACAATAAAGAATTCATCATTAAAGAATTCATTACATGTAACACCTCACATGTAGTGTATGCTCTTCAGTGCCCGTGTGGCCTGATTTATATAGGCCGCACAAAACGGCAAATGAAAATAAGGATTGCTGAGCATATCGCAAACATTATCATTGGTTTCAAAGACCATAATGTGTTGCTTCATTTCAAGCTTTTCCATGATCAGAACCCCAGTGGTCTTAAATTTTGGGGAGTGGATCACTTGAAACTAGGGTTGCCACCTCATCCCTTTAAAAAGGAACACATCTGAATTACACAGGTTCTGTGGCTGATTAAGGTGGTAATTAAACTCACTTGGTGCCTTATCTGCATTAAATTAGCCTCAGAACCTGTGTAATTCAGATGTGTTCCTTTTTAAAGGGATGAGGTGGCAACCCTACTTGAAACCCACATGGAGAGGCTCTAACCTTGTTAGAGACCTCTTCAAGAGAGAAACTCAGTGGATATTCTCTGTTGACACTTTATGCCCAAAAGGGTTAAATGTGGATCTAGATATAAACTGTTTTATAAGTGATTTTTAGATATAATTTAAATTTCGTTTTAATCGATACCTGTCATATATACTGGTAGAGAATATATGCAGTTTGCTATTTTCACCTATATGATATATGAGTTATTTTATATATATTTATTTATCTTGTAGGTAATTTTCCAATTTTATCATATAATTTACATTTTTATTAATTTATTTATATGTGAAGCGTTTAGTATTATTATTGTAGTTATTGTAATTTATTAACTGTTCTTTGTGGTATGTATATTTGAATCACTGATTTTATTAACTGCTTTGTATATTATGCCATTTTATATAAAGTTAGTCAGTGAACATCTGTTGCTGTTTTTGTTATTTCCTCACATTTAAAGTCCCCCTTTCCTGTGGCCTTTGGTGTTTCACGTCCATTCTGGATGTGGCTCTCCTCTCCACTGGATTCATTTTATGGTTAAATTGTGCATGGTTGTCCTGCTCTCAGCGGCTCTGTGTATGCATGTGGAAAGAAAAATGGACCCAAGGCTCTCACCGACTCCCACAAAGTGGCAGTAGGCTTCCATGATGAAAAGGGGCCCCTCCTGCTCCACTCTAATCAAACTGGCATCCAGCAGTCTGTAGCTATGAACCTGGTGAATGCTTGGATCTCCCGGTGGTAATGTGGAAGGAAGCTATGATATGGGCTAGGCTGCAAGATGTCTTGTGCTCAGACTTGTGGTTGGTGCTGAACCCTACTAGCTTGGCCTCCCAGCATCTGCCTAGGCTCCTGCTGCACCAAGAGAGCGGTCTTTTCCCGGGTAATTCTATTTATGTCCCCCCTTGCCTTCTCCTATGCCCTAGGGCTAGTTAGTATATGTGGTACCGAAAATTAGTTGCCTTTTTACATGGCTGTCAGTATGGACTACATCTCCCAAGATTCCAAGCGCTCTGCATAAAAGCCTATATGCTCGCTTTACTCTGTGCTTCCCCCTCCTGGCTGGAGTATAATAGTGAAGCGCAAAAAAAAAAAAAAAAAAAAGAAAACAAATGAAAAAATAAATAATGCTTCGTCATACACGTTATTGTAGTCCAAAACTTGGATACACTAGTACTCTCAAGAAAAATACAGAGTCTTCCGGGTGTCATACCAGTAGTAATATACAGTAAGTGTATTACACCATTTATCACACACTTATTAAACACACAATTAGTCAGTAAGGATGAGTGAAATTGAGAGTTTTAATTTCTTTGAAATTTTGTAGAATTAGAGATCTCTGAGAAATGTAGCCATTCTGGAAAAATGCATTAGAGTCAATAAGTAGCGCAAAACTTTTTTTGTTTCGTTTAAAATTTACAGCATTGACATTCAATTGTTACATTTAAAGTGGATTAATAAGAAATACAGATGTAAAAGAAAGATTTGTCTGGTTTCAGCAATACTAAAGATAAAAAAAATAAAACATAGGCGTTAGACAGAGAAATGCTTGACCAAAATTATAAATGCTGCAGGTGGTTTGGTGGTTATCAAAAATGTAAATAACTCAAAATTGGGTTGCAAGAGAAAATACATATGTGGGTCGTAAGTAAAGATGAGCGACTATCGAGGAAAAGAAAAGGAAATACAAGAGGAACTATTAAGAAGGTCAGAAGACAAGAGAAAGGAGTTCCTAAAGAATAGAAAGGAGGAGAAAGAAGGGAAGGGGTCCCAGAGGGTTGTTGTGTCTAACTTATGAAATTGTAAGTAGTGTATTCTTGAATCTGGGTGGATGGGTATATGATATCCAGGGTTGCCATGTGCATAGAATTTTTTGTGGGTATTGGTCAAGATAGCTGGTAACTTTTAATTAACCATGATATTGTTTAATCAATTTTTTACTGCCTCAAAGCATAGAGCATAGGCGTGCGCACAGGGTGTGCCAGGTGTGCCCAGGCACACCCTAATCACCCTGTGTAGAACAGATTTCCCCTACTGACCTGGCTCCCCATCCTTCCCCCCACAGCACTGCCTGTTTCCCCCTCTCCCACCGGTTGTTGCTGTGGATGTTTTAGGATGAGTGGGGGAAGGGGCCAGTAAATATGCAATTTACCGACCCCTTCCCTTTCTGAATAAACATTGTGAGTGATCAGTAGAGTGTGTTTGAGCTTTGGGGTGCACACCCTAATGCCAAAGGCTGCGCACACCTATAGCATAGAGTAAAGCCCTGTACACACGATCGGATATCTGATGGAACCTAATCCGATGGATTTTTTCGTCGGATATCCGATGAAGCTGACTTTCATCTGTCTTGCCTTCACACCATCAGTCAAAAATCTGATCGTGCCAAAACGCGGTGACGTACAATACTACCACAAGCCGAAAAAATGAAGTTCAATGCTTCTGAGCATGCGTCGACTTGATTCGACTTGATTCTGAGCATGCGTAGATTTTTGTCCGATGGACTTCCACACAGACGATTGGATTTTTCTATCGGTTTTTTATCCATAGGAAAAAAAAAATTCACCGGTGGGGCCCATACACGATCGGTTTGTCAGATGAAAACAGTCCATTGGTCGGTTTTCAGCGGACAAACCGATCGTGTGTACAGGGCTTTGGAGTTTTCCAGGATGTCACAATTGTAAATTTGGTAGCTATTTGATGTTTTTTTTCTAAAGATGCAATGAGTTTGACGTGGCATGTCAGGATTATGCAACTTCCGTTCAACTATCCTGGATCTGGTTTAGTGCACTCCAAGCTGCAGGAATTTATTTAATTTCGTGCCAGAGAGTACTTTTTCTAAAACTTATGAAACATGTCAGAGGTGACCCTTGTTGCCGGTTAAATAAACAAGAAAAGTTTTAGCAGTCATTGTGCAATGCTTTATTTTGCATTCTGACTGATTGGTGTGAAAAATCGATAGCTGGTAATCCACTCCGCTTTAAGCGCTCCTCACCCCCTTACATGTCACATTTGGCATGTAATTTTTTTGGGGGGGGGGGAGTGGGGGCTTCAGCAGGAGTGGGACTTCCTGTCCCACTTCCTCCTTCCGCCCAGGGACCGCCTCGGTGACTCTTCCTCTGGCCTTAGGTGGCCCCTCCCTCTAGGCGATCTCCTGGGACATGTGACAGGTTCCAGGAGATCGCCTCAGGTATGACAGTGGGTATTACAGAAAATTACCATTATTGTGAATGGTTTGGCCAATCAAGGGGTTAAGTGTGTGGTTATCTGAGCGCCAGTGTTGACCACTCTCATTCTACTAGCACTTATGCCGTGTACACACGATAATTTTTCGGGTTGTAAACAACAAAGTTTTTTAAAAATGTCATTTAAAACGACCGTGTGTGGGCTTCAGAGCATTTTTCGGGTTCTGAAAAACGACAACATTTTTTTTTTTCGAACATGCTCTATTTTTTCACGACGTTTTAAACAACGTCGTTTTTCGGGTTGTAAAAAATTATTGTGTGTGGGCTTTAACGATGTGAAAAAAACGCACATGCTCAAGAGGCAAGTTATGAGACGGGATCACTCGTTCTGGTAAAACTAGCGTTCGTAATGGAGTAAACAGATTCATCACGCTGTAACAGACTGAAAAGCGTGAATCGTCTTTTACTAACGCGAAATCAGCAAAAGCAGCCCCAAGGGTGGCGTCATCCGCATGGAACTTCCCCTTTATAGTGCCGTCGTACATGTTGTACGTCACCGCACTTTGCTAGAGCATTTTTCACGATTGTGTGTAGGCAAGGCCATTTTAATGATAAAGTTGGAAAAAATGTTTTTCTAGAGGCTGAAAAACGTCGTTTTTTACAACCCGAAAAATGATCGGCATTAGATTGTGGTCCCAAGACGATCATTTTTCAGCATGAAAAAAAACGTTGTTTTTCAGCATGTCCAAAAAACAACGTTTTCACAACTTCATCATTAAAACGGCCTTGCCTACACACCATTGTTTTTTAAAAATGATCTAGCAAAGCGCGGTGACGTACAATACGTACAACGGCACTATAAAGGGGAAGTTCCATGCGGATGACGCCACCCTTGGGGCTGCTTTAGCTGATTCTGTGTTAGTAAAAGACGATTTGTGCTTTTCTGTCTGTTACAGCGTGATGAATGTGCTTACTCCATTATGAACGGTAGTTTTACTAGAACGAGCGCTCCCGTCTCATAACTTGCTTCTGAGCATGCGAGGATATTTTACGTCATTTTTGCCCACACACGATCATCTTTTACAACCCAAAAAAATTACATTGTTTAAAACAACGTTTAAAAATGCAGCATGTTCGAATTTTTTGTTTTTTTGTCGTTTTTCAGAACCAGAAAAATTATGTGTAGCCCACACACGATCATTTTAAATGACGTTTTTGAAAAACAACGTTTTCTTCATGCCAAAAAATTATCGTGTGTACGCGGCATTATACTTTTATTAACAGATAAAGACAAACTGAAAAAAGAAAAAAAAAAGAAAAAGCCTCGGCACATGAATAAATATACAGTAAAATAACACGAATACATAATACACAAAATGTAATAAACAAAACTTCCCCAAAAACAACAATAACATCCGTTAAATAAAGAAAAAATACAGTAGATCTTTTTTTCAAGCAAATTTTGCTGAGCTCATTGACTGAAATTGAGAGCTTCCACTTCTTCAAATTTTTGCTGACTGCAAAAATGTAAATTTCGGTGTGAGAAAATTATCAGCTCAACCTCTGCTTAACCCAATTAGCCAGTGCCCAGGCTACATTCTCTAGCATTCAGTGAACACTTTGAGGCTCCAACCTCTTGCACATGCATACAAACACACCCAGCAAGCAGCATGCTGGATGCACCACTTTCCTACTCTCCTCTGGGTGCCCATCGCTTTCACAATCCTACCAACAAGATGGAACTCCAGGGGACCTACATCACTTTAAAGCATACGGGCAACTGTTTTAGATATAAATATGTGAGAGCACCAAAAGCTGAAAATTGGTCTGGTTAGGAAGGGCGGTAATGCGAGACTTTCTCCCTGGTGTGGAGTGTCGTGCTCGCCCCCTCCCTTGGACTACAGGAGAGTCAGGACTCTCTCTACGTTGCAGATAGAGAAAGGAGCTGTGTGTTAGAGGGCGCCCTGACTGTGTGGAGTTACACATTACTGTGTGGAGTTACAGACAGAAGAACAGGAAGTGAGGATTTCTCAGAAGAAATAAGGACATTTAAAAGCAAAATGGAAGGATGAGGTAAGTGAAGGAGGACTGCACTAAGGTAAAGGAAGCTATTTAGAGAAAAAATAAATGCACCTTTACAACCCCTTTAAGACTGTGAAGATGTATTTTTATTTTTTTTGCTTGTTTGTTATAGTATTATGATTTTAGAGGCACTGCTATTCTATGCTACACATTCCTCAACTGTAATATATCATGTTTATATGATATAACATCTGCATATCACAATATATCATATAACCCCAAAGGGAAAAACGATGTTAGTAGCAGCCCAGACAGCTGCTATGAAGCCCTGGGGCAGGGGAGCGTGTGAATGGAAAGGTTAAAAAGTATTAATGGTATTGTGGCTATCTCCTAACTATCCTTACTTGCTTGTTGCCCCGACTTTTGGCCATCTCCTGACTATCCTTTCTTGTCGCAGTCTGCTGCTTCCACTCTACCTCGCTGTAGTCTACCTTGAGCGGGAGCTGGGAGACCCTGGGGGCCGCGACCTGGAGCCAGTTACAGCGCAGTCCATCCTCACCACTAGAGGCTCTGGTGAACACCTGCTGGCTCTTAGACTCCGCGCCCTGGGGAATCTATGCTCTAGCTCCCAGTGGGATCTGTGTTGGTGCTCTAGTGGTCCTGCCTTCCTGAAGCTCCCAGAGTTCCATCCGCAGCAGTCAGTCCTAGAGTCCACTACCTTAACGGTGCACTCCTGATTCCAACGGAGTGCATCTGTCACCTGACCTCAGGTGACCTGACACCAGTGCTGAAGAACGTTCTGAAAATCCCTTTTTGGTGGGCCAGTGTTGCATGAGTATAGAATATACAGCCACCCCTCCAACAGAGACCGTCCTCCAATAACATCACTGCATCAGTACTACGGTGGGCTGTGTGGATACTGTTTTGTTCTCCAGTGTGCCACAATGTTCATCAATTGTAACTACTACAACTCTGAACTATTACTATAAAAATAATACAGTGCTAGGACCTTGCATGTGTGTGTGGTCCCTCCCAAGCGGGTACTGTTCGAAACCCTGCCCTACAAACAGATACATCAAACGTCTGTATAAACTGAAACCAATACTTGAAGTAGTCTAAAACCTGCCAAAAGAATTATATCAAGCGCCTCCATTTCCAGTTATTTAACTGCACTCCACTTTAGATTTGATAGTGAACACCCCAGGAGCCGCAAACCACTGGATGCCTTGGTGTGTACAGTGTTAGTGGTATCAGCCTGGATCTAACTTACCATATATACTCGAATATAAGCCGAGTTTTTCAGGCCTTTTTTAGGGCTAAAAATACCCCCCTCGGCTTATACTCGAGTCAGTGTACCTGAAATTATTGAGAGGCTGCGGGCGTCCATCGTTTAAAATCCACGTACTCCTCCTGGTCCCTTCCGTGATAGGCGGAACTGTGTCTTCTGAGAAACGCCTATCACGAACGTTCTCTCATTCTTGAGTTTCCCAGCAGACACTGTGTTCAGTGTTCCGCCAATCACGGACGCCTTTTCATCCTCGGACAAGAGGATGTCCGTGATTGGTGGAACACTGAACACAGTGGGCTAGATTCAGCAAGAATTTACGCCGGCGTATCTATATATCTATATCTATAGATACGCCGCGTAAATTCAAAGCTGCACCGGTGTATCTTCTTTCTGTATTCAGAAAGCAAGATACACCGAAATTAGGCTAAGATCCGACTGGCGTAAGTCTGTTACGCCGTCGTATCTTAAGGTGCATATTTACGCTGGCCGCTAGGTGGCGCTTCCGTCGTTTTTGGCGTAGAATATGCAAATGACCTATATACGCCGATTCACAAACGTACGTGCGCCCGGCGGAATTTTTTACGTCGTTTGCGTAAGGCTTTTTCCGAAGTAACGGTGCTCCTTCTTCTATGAGGCGTACGCAATGTTAAGTATGGACGTCGTTCCCGCGTCGAATTTTGAATTTTTTACGTCGTTTGCGTAAGTCGTTCGCGAATAGGGCTAGACATAATTTACGTTCACGTCGAAAGCAATGACGATTTGCGGCGGAATTTCAAACATGCGCACTGGGATTCTTTCATGAACGGCGCATGCGCCGTTCGTAAAAACGTAAAGTACGCGGGGTTAACAATAATTTAAATAAAACACGCCCACATCATCCCCATTTGAATTAGGCGGGCTTACGCCGGCCCACATACGTTACGCCGCCGTAACTTAGGGTGCAAGTTCTTTATCAATACGGAACTTGCGCCCTAATTTACGGTGGTGTAACGTATCGGTGATACGTTACGCCCGCACAATGTTACGCAGGGCTACCTGAATCTAGCCCAGTGTCTGCTGGGAGTCCGAGGATGAGAAAACGTCCGTGATAGGCAGAACTGTGTCTGCTGAGAAACCCCTATCATGGAAGAGACCAGGAGGAGACCGCGAGTTTTAAACAATGAATGGATGCCCGCAGCCTGTCAATTTCAGGTACACTGACAATGGGCACAGTGACAATGGGCACAGTGAGGATGGACACAGTGACCATGGGCACAGTGAGGATTGGCACAGTGACAATGGGCACAGTGAGGTTGCAATGGGCACAGTGAGGTTGCAATGGGCACAGTGAGGTTGCAATGGGCACAGTGAGGTTGCAATGGGCACAGTGAGGTTGACACAGTGAGGTTGCAATGGGCACAGTGAGGTTGCAATGGGCACAGTGATGCGTGCAAATGGGCATTGTTGACCCTCTTTTCTGCTTACAGTAGCTGCTGCATTATCGCCCTAGGCTTATACTCGAGTCAATACGTTTTCCCATTTTTTGTAGTAAAATTAGGTACCTCGGCTTATACTCAGGTCGGGATATACGCGAGTATATACAGTACTTACTTAACTCCCTCATATTACTATGTGCCCATTACTGTGATGGGGTCTTAGCTGGCCCATGGTATAGCAAGAGGCAGAAGAGGCAGGTTCCAGATTGTCATTTATTGAGTTGTGTAAAATAAGGACCCTGAGATTTGGGGCTCTTGGGGCAATCCCCAGGAAAACTGACGCGTAGGCATCTTCATATGCCTATTATTGTATTATTGTAAAGTAGTGGAGCTTTGGTGGTTTCAGTCACTTCCACAAAATTGCAATTACACTTTTTTTTCTGATCTTTTTTTTTTCTAATTGGATTCCTTTTGGAAAGGGAGTGGACACATCCGTAGATTTATTATTTTGTACTAGAAAGCAGCCAAAGCCAATAAACAAAGTTCCCAGGTGATGGGTCTGCCTACAGCAACTGCTATAAATCACAGAAGCATCGTCAAGTTCTCTGGCTAAAACTATGCAAAAGACTCAAAACAACAAGCTTTAAGGTAAGGATAATGATGTTTATTTCAGCCATCAAAATGTAATTTTCAAATTTCATTAAAATTATCTGTAAATAACTCACTTTTTTTGACACAGATTTTTATCCTGGTGTGGCGGCCTCATAAAATGTTCCTAGTTAGCAGTAATTTTCTTGACCTAAAACTTTGATAGTTCAAAAATATTATGTTACTTTCCAACAAAGGCAAATACACTTTGAATTTTAAAATGACCAAAATATAGAATACCAGACATGCATACATATTGCTATAAATGCATAAACGAAAATGGTCTATTCTTAGGCCTCGTACACACGAAAGAGGAACTCGTCGTAAATGAAACATCGTTTTCCTCGACGAGTTCCTTGTCTGGCTTGTCGAGAAACTTGACAAGCTTTTTTTGCGTACACACTGTCAAGACCAAATCTCGTTGTTCTCAAAACGCGGTGACGTAAAACACGTACGACGGCACTATAAAGGGGAAGTTCTATTCCACTGGTGCCACCCTTCTGAGCATGTGCAGGTTTCTAAGCATACACACGAATGTGTTTCTCGTCGAAAACCAGCCCGACGAGGAACACGACGAGGAAATTGAGACTCCCGACGAGGAAAAAGAGAACTCGTTCTCTTTTTTTCTCATCGAGTTCCACAACAGTTTTCTCGAAGAAAAACATACACACGACCGTTTTCCTCGGCAAAAAAGCTCTGCCACCATGTTTCATGATGGATTCTGTCGAGGAAAAGTGTCGTGTGTACGAGGCCTTAGCCAAATACATTTCAAATAACCCATTTTTGGGAACCTGCTGACTTATGTGTCAGGGCCAATGAAATTCATTTCTACACAGACAGGATGTTGAATTGCCTTGTTCAATTTCGGAAAAGGCATAGAACAAAACATTTTGTGAACTTAAGGCATATGGAGGTCATATATCAGGTGCTAAACACTGTTATCAGCTAAGGCTCATGATGCACAGATAGATTTTTTTCACTCAGTCTACAGGGTGATTGAAAAAAAATCTAACATATTCCTCCATCCATGCTAAATAGCGAGGAAGCATGAATCTCTTGCTGAGGCTAATACATTTTGACAGCTGGTGTTGCTGGCTGTCAAAATACATGATCTAATTGAATGCAGCCATTGTTCGGCCAACAATTTTTCGCCCAACTCCTCCAATTATTCCATAGAAGGATGTTGGGTGTGAGGGTACTGACAGGGCCATCCATAAAGAAAATGTTGTCCGATTCAACAGGAAACAGAAATTTGAACAGTGTATGGCCAGCTCAAGCTTCTGGTGGAGGACATTGGGGCAATGGCCAAATATGCCCTCTGGGGCATTTACAAGACACCTATTTAACTGAAGAAAACCCAATGTTCCTTAATCATGTTTGTTCACTTCCTCAAGACATAACTCAGATGATTGGACAGAGGACGGTAATCAAACTTTAATGCCTGGAAAGTCTTCCATAAGGAAAAAATCAAGGACATAAATTGCTGGGGCTGGGCCATGTAAATTGTTCAAAGATGGACCAAGAGTGTGTACTGGATGAAGCCCTGTACACACGCTCGGTTTTCTCGACGGTAAAAAGTCTGCAAAGAAGACCAAGGGGAAAGCCGAGAACCCGGCAGGAAAACTGCCATGGAGTTTTGTCTGGGAATCCCGGCCGTACGTATGCTCCATCGGCACTGCCTCGCAGTGTTTCCCATAGGTAAGTAGTAGATCTGGCGGAAAAAAAAACACCGGGTAAAATGGAGAGCAGGTTCTCTATTTTCCTGCCGGGAATCCCGGCTGTTTTGCTGACTGCGAGGAAGCATACACACATCCGGTTTTCCCGGCCAAAAGCTCTCCTGGCAGTTTTCCTGCCGGGAAAACAGTGGGCTTGAGAGTAGGGGGGTTAGCTATGCTTTCCTTTCCCCTTCCATGACATCCATCTTTACTTTACCTATCCTTTCCTTACAGTATTTACCTTGTATGTATATCCCTTTTTTATCAATATATCAAACCTTTATTGTACCAATTCAATTGTCCATCATTTATGTTATGTCAAACAGAGCACATTCCACCTCATTAGCTAGATTCAGGTAGCCCCGCGCAACTTTAAGGCGGCGTAGCGTATCGTATTTACGCTACGCCGCCTTAAGTCAGAGAGGCAAGTACTGTATTCTCAAAGTACTTGCCTCCTAACTTACGGCGGCGTAGCGTAAATGCGGCGGGTGCAAGCGCGCCTAATTCAAAATAGGCTGAGGGGGCGTGTTTTATGATAATTTGCTTTGACCTGACGTGATTGACATTT
The DNA here is from genome assembly GCF_905171775.1 of Rana temporaria. Lineage (NCBI taxonomy): Eukaryota > Metazoa > Chordata > Amphibia > Anura > Ranidae > Rana > Rana temporaria. Next base: position 43,280,916 of record NC_053494.1, read on the forward strand.
TTTTGGAACGGCGCATGCGCCGTCCACCTACATTTCCCAGTGTGCATTGCGGCTAAGTACGCCGCACGGTCCTATTGATTTCGACTTGGACGTAAATGACATAAATCCCTATTCACGGACGACTTACGCAAGCAACGTAAAATTTTTGAATTTCGAAGCGGGAACGGCGGCCATACTTTACATTGGCTACGCCACCTAGGGGGCATGTTTATCTGTACTGCATCGGCCGGGCGAACGTTTGTGAATAGGCGTATCTAGTTATTTACATATTCTACGCCGACCGCAATGGAAGCGCCACCTAGCGGCCAGCCTAAATATTGCACCCTAAGATAGGACGGCGCAAGCCGTCGTATCTTAGATAGGTTTAAGTGTATCTCTGTTTGAGAATACACTTAAACTTAGGTCGGCACAGATTCCGAGTTAGGTCTACTGATACACCGACCTAACTCTATATGAATCTAGCTATATGTCTACAGGTGGCATATGGCTGGCTATAGATCAATAGACATTCTTAAAGTGGTTGTAAATGTTAAAAAAAATTAATAACAAAATTAATAACAAACATGTTAAGCCCCGTACACACGATCGGACCTTAGTCCGACCAAAATCACATCAGAATTCCGATGGAATTCCATCGGAGTAAAAGAGAACATGTTCTCTATCTAAACTCTGATGGAATTACTCCGATGGGGCATACACACGGTCGGAAATAGTTTGTCTGACTTTTTCCATCTGAGATTTCGATCGTGTGTATGGGACTTTATACTTACCTCCACTGTGCAGCTCGTTTTGCACAGAGTGGCCCTGAATGGCGTTTTCTGGGGTCCCACAGCGGCTGTCTCGGCTCCTCCCCGCCTCAGATAACCCCCTCTGGGAAGCTTTCTCCCAAGGGGGTTACCATGTGGGCGCACTCCCGAGTCCTGTATTTGGCGTCCATAGCCGCAAAATTGCAGGATTCTGCCACGCCCCCGGCTCCCACATCATTGGATTTGATTGACAGCAGCGTGAGCCAATGGCTGCGCCGCTATCAATCTATCCAATGAAGAGCCGAGAAGACTGGGCAAAGGAAGAGTGCTTCGCAACGCGGGACTTCCAGGGCTCAGGTAAGTAAAAAGAGGGACTGGGGGGGGCGCTAATCGGAGGATGTTTTTTTACCTTAATGCATAGGATGCATTAAAGCGAAGGTCCGGCGTAAAAAAATAAATAATTAAAAGTCAGCAGCTACAAACACTGTAGCTGCCGACTTGTAATAAGGACACTTACCTGTCCTGGTTGCCCACGATGTCGGATGTCAGAGGCCGATCCATCCCTTGGACCGGGTCCCGGCGCCACCATCCTCACTAAGGGAAACAGGCAGTGGAGCCTTGCGGCTTCACTGCCCGTTTCCTACTGAGCATGCGCGAGTGGCGCAGCACTCTGTGAATGGGCGGCTGACTTTTGGGAGACACACAGTTCCCAGAAGTCAGTGCGCCCCATTCTCCAGAAGACAACGCGAGGAGGACAAGAACGAGGAGAACCGCGGACAAGGAAGGGGCAGATTAGGAAGATCTGCCTAGTAACAGCCGTTTCTGGTAAGTAGGAAAAATATATATATATTTTTTTTTCATTTTTTTTTTTTGCCTTTTTGGCTATTTTTTTTTTTTTTTTTTTTTTACGGTGAACCTCCACTTTAAGGTGAAAAAACATGAACCTTTACAACCCCTTTAACACAGGGTATGGGAAGTGAGATACTGTATCTGGTCATCCCCTCTTGCACCAGAGGCGCCTTGAGCCTGTCATTATCTCCAACCAAGAGACAGAATCAGTGCATGGACAGTTTGCACTTCCTTCTTTTCTCAAAATCATCAACACCAGCGTGCAATTTTGGAAAAGCTCTGTGAACAATAACACGTACGTTTGACAGCTGAAAATAAGCACAATGCAATGTTACTCATGCATGGCCAAACAAGGACATTCCTAAAATAATTATTTCATTTTTTCTTTTGTTCTATACATTAAGGGCCAGATTCTCGTAGGAGCGCGTAACTTTGTGCGGGCGTAACGTATCTGATTTACGTTACGCCTCCGCAACTTAGACGGGCAAGTGCAGTATTCTCAAAGCACTTGCTCCGTAAGTTGCGGCGGCGTAGTGTAAATCGGCCGGCGTAAGCCCGCCTAATTCAAATGTGGGGGTGGCTCAACGCGATTGGCACTGCGCTGACAAGCCATTCACCTCTGCAGCTAGGGGTTCGGATCCCGGTCTCGGCTACATGTGAATTGAGTTTGGTGGTCTCAGCCCGGCTCCCGGTGGGTGTGCTATGTGAGGTAAGCCTGCGCTTAGTATGCCCACCCCCCTCCCACAAAAACCACCACACTTACACGCACTCGAAATTGGGTTAACATGCACGCACTTTGACCACGCGGTCTCTAAAAAAAGAGAGGCGCAGGACTAATGGGGCTGGTTGAGCGGGCTAGATCCTCTCACTCCCTTATAGGGAGTCCCTCTGCCCCGTTGGGCTTCAAAGCGGAGCAGGTAGGGTGGGCTGTGTGGGAGGACCCCCTCACACACCCGCCATTGCCACCCGGGGCATGGAGAAAGGTGGCAGATTGCCTCTGGGGGAGGCCTGCCTACTCCCAACTCCTGCAGTCCGGCTCCTCTCTCGAGTACACGCACAAAATACACTTAAAAAAAAAAATATGTGGGACTGGGGGGCGTGTTTTATGTTAATGTTCTGTGACCCGACGTGATTGACGTTTTTCACGAACGGCGCATGCGCCGTCCGTGGAAATCTCCCAGTGTGCATTGCTCCTAATACGCCGCAAGGACATATTGGTTTTGACGTGAACGTAAATTAGGTCCAGCCCCATTCACGGACGAGTTACGCAAACGACGCAAAATTTTCAAATTTCGGCGCGGGAACGACGACCATACTTAACATTGGTACGCCGCACTTACGCCACCATATAGCAGGGGTAACTTTACGCCGGGAAAAGCCTAACGTAAACGGCGTAACTGTACTGCGTCGGCCGGGCGTACGTTTGTGAATTCGCGTATCTAGGTGATTTACATATTTAGACGTGTAAATCAGCGTACACGCCCCTAGCGGCCAACGTAAATATGCAGTTACGATCCGACGGCTTAAGAGACTTACGCCTGTCGGATCTAAGGCAAATCTATGCGTAACTGATTCTATGAATCAGGCGCATAGATACGACGGCGCAACTCAGAGATACGACGGCGTATCTGGAGATACGCCGTCGTATCTCTTTTGAGAATCTGGCCCTAAGACTGTTAACATGTATTTTTTTTTTGCTTGTTTATTATAGTATTATGATTTCAGAGGCACTGCTATTCTATGCTACACATTTCTCAACTGTAATATATTATCTTTATATGATATAACATCTGCATATGACAATATATCATATAACCCCAAAGGGGAAAACGATGTTAGTAGCAGCCCAGACAGCTGCTATGGAGCCCTGGGGCAGGGGAGTGTTTGAATGGAAGGTAGCTGACACTACTATAAAAGTATTAATGGTATTGTGGATATTTAAAAAAAGGGCTGGGCTGCACATGAAAACATGCTGTTTTTTTCATATAACAAAACCTGGGGAATGCCCAGAGAAAAACCAAGCCTACTTACCGACCAGCAGGCAGAACAACCAATTAACCTGTCTAGTGTGTAACAGTATGCATTAAAAACAGGGGTTTTGTTCGCACGCATTTATTTTTCATAGCCTGAATTACCTGCATATAATTAAAGGGGTTGTAAAGGAAAAAAAAAATTCATAATAAGCAACCTTTACCTGCAGACATTCCTCTTTTCACTTCCTCATTGTTTGTTTTTGCTCAGAAGTTGCTCTATTTCTTCTCTGTTCTGTTCACTTCCTGCTTGTCTGATTGTTACTGACCACCGTGAAGGGAGACTTTACTGCGGTGGTCAGTGACGTGCTCGCCCCCTCCTGGGAACTACATCTGTGCGGCAGGATGCTCTCTACGTGTTAGAGACTTCAAGGAGGTGTGAATTACTGGGCGTGCCGCAATGCATACTGGGAAATGTAGTTCTTACATGAACGGGAAACCAAACCAGGAAGTGAATGAGAGAACAGAAACTAGAACGCCGGAGGTGATATACAGGTCATTCTCAAAAAATGTGCATATTGTGATAAAGTTCATTATTTTCTGTAATGTACTGATAAACATTAGACTTTCATATATTTTAGATTCATTACACACAACTGAAGTAGTTCAAGCCTTTTTATTGTTTTAATATTGATGATTTTGGCATACAGCTCATGAAAACCCCAAATTCCTATCTCAAAAAATTAGCATATCATGAAAAGGTTCTCTAAACAAGCTCTTAACCTAATCATCTGAATCAACTAATTAACTCTAAACACCTGCAAAAGATTCCTGAGGCTTTTAAAAACTCCCAGCCTGGTTCATTACTCCAAACCGCAATCATGGGTAAGACTGCCGACCTGACTGCTGTCCAGAAGGCCATCATTGACACCCTCAAGCAAGAGGGTAAGACACAGAAAGAAATTTCTGAACGAATAGGCTGTTCCCGGAGTGCTGTATCAAGGCACCTCAGTGGGAAGTCTGTGGGAAGGAAAAAGTGTGGCAGAAAACACTGCACAACGAGAAGAGGTGACCGGACCCTGAGAAAGATTGTGGAGAAGGACCGACTCCAGACCTTGGGGGACCTGCGGAAGCAGTGGACTGAGTCTGGAGTAGGAACATCCAGAGCCACCGTGTACAGGCGTGTGCAGGAAATGGGCTACAGGTGCCGCATTCCCCAGGTCAAGCCACTTTTGAACCAGAAACAGCGGCAGAAGCGCCTGACCTGGGCTACAGAGAAGCAACACTGGACTGTTGCTCAGTGGTCCAAAGTACTTTTTTCGGATGAAAGCAAATTTTGCATGTCATTCGGTAATCAAGGTGCCAGAGTCTGGAGGAAGACTGGGGAGAGGGAAATGCCAAAATGCCTGAAGTCCAGTGTCAAGTACCTACAGTCAGTGATGGTCTGGGGTGCCATGTCAGCTGCTGGTGTTGGTCCACTGTGTTTTATCAAGGGCAGGGTGAATGCAGCTAGCTATCAGGAGATTTTGGAGCACTTCATGCTTCCATCTGCTGAAAAGCTTTATGGAGATGAAGATTTCATTTTTCAGCACGACCTGGCACCTGCTCACAGTGCCAAAACCACTGGTAAATGGTTTACTGACCATGGTATTACTGTGCTCAATTGGCCTGCCAACTCTCCTGACCTAAACCCCATAGAGAATCTGTGGGATATTGGGAAGAGAAAGTTGAGAGACGCAAGACCCAACACTCTGGATGAGCTTAAGGCCGCTACCGAAGCATCCTGGGCCTCCATAACACCTCAGCAGTGCCACAGGCTGATTGCCTCCATGCCACGCCGCATTGAAGCAGTCATTTCACATCTCACAACAACCATTTTACGTCCAAGCAAAACCAAGTTCAAGCAAAACTTGCTTAGCAACAATGGCGGCAATACGACCAAGGAGATGTCCTCTGCCATCCAGGACCAGAACATGACTTGAAGCTTTAAATCCACCACCCAAGTTCTTGTAGAATCCTGGAAGACCTCCCTTGGTTAGTTCTGAAGGTAGCTTCTTGACCTATGTCGGGGCCTTTCCTTTACCCTGTGGCGCAGCATTGGCCTTTGGTGGAGCCTTAGCCTTGGCCTTGCCCTTAGAGTCTGCCATCTTGCGCTGCCGGCCGAGAAAGAGAAGAATTGTATTAAAAACAGCAACTGTTGTGATAATGAACACTTTGGTCCAGACTACAACATAATGTAGAGAGTGCAGGGGTCAGGAATAGGTAATATACAAAACAACAGGGTCCCCAGAGCCCCCCTTAAATCAGGGCCCCCAGAGCCCCCTTACATCAGGGTTCCCAGAGTTTCCCTAGTTACATCAGGGTCTCTAGAGTCCAACCTCTTTCTTACACTGGGGTTCCAAGATTCCCCCTAACATCAGGGACCACGGAGTCTCCACTCCACCCCCTTTCATCAGGGTCCCCAGAGATCATTCACCTACATCCGGGTTCCACAGTCCTCCCCTTTCATTGGCGTCCCCAGAGATCCCCCCCTTACATCAGGGTCCCAGAGTACCCCGTCACATTAGGGTGCCCAGTGTCCCCACTTACCCTCTTTCATCAGGGTCTCCAGAGATCCCTAACCTACATCAGAGTCCCAGAGTCTTCCGCTTTCCTCTAAATATCTAGAGATCCCCCTTACATCAGGGTACCTGATTCACCTCTTACATCAGGGTCCCCGGTCTTCCCACTTCCCCTCTTTTATCAGGGTCTCCAGAGATCCCTCCCTTACATTAGGGTTCCCAGAGCCCCTCCTTACATTAGGTCCCCCTGCATTCATCCTCTCTTACAATGGGGTCCTCAGAGTCCCCCCCACCTTAAATTAGTGTCTCCAGGGTCCTGCCCCCTCCTTAGTCCCCCCCTCTTACAGCCAGCTCCCCAGAGTTTCCCTTCTTAAATCATGCTCCCCACAGCTTACCCCCTTACATCCAGGTCCCCAGAGTTCCCATCCTTAAATCAGGGTCCCCACAGTCCCCCCTTCTATCAGGGTACCCAGAGTTCCCCTCCTCCTTACATTAGGATCCCCAGAGTCCCCTATTTACATTAGGTTAGGGTCTCCAGAGAACCCCCCTTACTTCAGGGCCCCCAGAGCCCCCCCCACACGCATCAGGGCCCTCAGAGTTCCCCCGCATATCAGGGTCCCCATGGTTTCTAACCTTAAAATAATGTCCCAAGAGTTCCCACCTTACATTAGGTTCCTTAGAGTCGCCCCAATTAAATCAGAGTTCCTTTATCCCACTTGCCCCAAAATTGTAGCAGGTACAGCCATAGGTGAAAACTGGGAGGCAAGGCACTAGGAGCCTAAGGAGCCTAAGGAGTCTAAGGCCTCGCACTCACAGGGGCCTCGCGGCTGCCTAATATGCCTGTGATCAATACTAATGTTGACGTCATCAGATCTCTCTATTACCTCTCTCTCTTTTTCACCTCCCCCTCTCTCCCCCCTCTTGCATTGGCTGACTATGTCTGACGGGTGAGGAGGGTGCCCTGGAAGTGGTGCTGATCACCGCTGTGCTAGATCCATGCATTTTCTGCAGCCATTTTTCTTGCTTGAATTATTTTTCCCATTATGGGCTTGAGTGGGGCCTCATGTCTAAGTTTTGCCTAAGGCCTCACAAAGCCTAGAGCCGCCTCTGACAATATCACAGCAATGTATTCTCTGTCTGAGAAGCCCCTGTAACTATATAGTTTGCGTTGAACAAGCTTTGCAATAAATATAGAATAATATTACTGTAACTGTCATTTAAAACCCGTCTTAGATAATAAATGTGACTGGGTAGATGGGGACAGTTCATTCAGTTAACTGTCCAGGATGTGATGAAAGAATGTGGTTTTCTTGGGACTGCATATTATTTGCAAAGACTTTAAAATGATGTTACTAGCGAAAATGTGCTTTTGTCAAGGGTGGAATTACATAATGGTCAGCTAGCCTGGCGACTGAAAGATGAGAAAACATCAGCAGACACTAACAGGTTAACTGTAGCTGAAAAAATATTCACTTACTGTACTGTAATCCACATTCCTAGGAGAACAATAAGGGACACAGGAATTGAGAGAGTGTTGGGTTATACTGCTACCCCCAGAAGCAGTGGCGGCTGGTGCTCAACATTTTGGGGGGGCGCAAACAAACGGAAAAAAAAACCCCCATCAATTGCAGCCTCACTATGCCCATTAATTGCTGCCACTGTGACCATCAATTGCTGCCACTGTGACCATCAAACACAGCCACTGTGATCATCAAACGCAGCCACTGTGCCCATCAAACGCAGCCACTGTGCCATAAAATTGTTGCCACTGTGCCATAAAATTTTCGCCACTGTGCCATAAAATTGTCGCCACTGTGCCATGTCATCAAACGCAGCCACTGTGCCATGCCATCAAACGGAGCCACTGTGCCCATCAATTGTCGCCACTGTGCCATGCCATCAAACACAGCCACTGTGCCATCAATTGTTGACACTGTGCCCATCAATTGTCACCACTTTGCCATGCCATCAATTGTTGCCACTGTGCCATGCCATTGTCGCCACTGTGCCCATCAATTATTGCCACTGTGCCATGCCATTGTCAACGCTGTGCCCATTAATTGTCGCCACTGTGCCATCCCAAACGCAGCCACTGTGCCATCAATTGTCGCCACTGTGCCATACCATTGTCGCCACTGTGCCCATCAATTGTCGCCACTGTGCCATGCCAAACGCAGCCACTGTACCATCAATTGTCGCCACTGTGCCATACCAAACGCAGCCACTGTGCCATGCCATTGTCGCCACTGTGCCCATCAATTGTCGCCACTGTGCCATGCCATTGTCGTCACTGTGCCCATCAATTGTTGCCACTTTGCCATGCCAAACACAGCCACTGTGCCATGCCATTATCGCCACTGTGCCATGCCATTGTCGCCACTGTGCCCATCAATTGTCGCCACTGTGCCATGTCAAACGCAGCCACTGTGCCCATCAATTGTCGCCACTGTGCCATGCTATTGTCGCCACTGTGCCCATCAATTGTCGCCACTGTGCCATGCCAAACGCAGCCACTGTGCCATGCCATTGTCGACACTGTGCCCATCAATTGTCGCCACTTTGCCATGCCAAACACAGCCACTGTGCCATGCCATTATCGCCACTGTGCCATGCCATTGTCGCCACTGTGTCCATCAATTGTCGCCACTGTGCCATGATGCCAAATGCCACTGTGTCCATCAATTGTCGCCACTGTGCCAGTGATGCCAAATGCAGCCACTGTGACCGTCAATTGTCGCCACTGTGCCATGCCATTGTCGCCACTGTGCCCATCAATTGTCGCCACTGTGCCATGCCAAATGCAGCCACTGTACCATCAATTGTCGCCACTGTGCCATACCAAACGCAGCCACTGTGCCATGCCATTGTCGCCACTGTGCCCATAAATTGTCGCCACTGTGCCATGCCATTGTCGTCACTGTGCCCATCAATTGTCGTCACTTTGCCATGCCAAACACAGCCACTGTACCATGCCATTATCGCCACTGTGCCATGCCATTGTCGCCACTGTGCCCATCAATTGTCGCTACTGTGTCATGCCAAACGCAGCCACTGTGCCCATCAAGTGTCGCCACTGTGCCAGGCCATTGTCGCCACTGTGCCCATCAATTGCCGCCAGTTTGCCCCTAAAATGCCGCAAGATTGCGTCCCCACCTGGCACTTACCTTTCTCGGTTCAGCCATCCTCGGATCTTCCTCCACGATCCCTCGAAGTAGTCCCACCCTCGATGTTGCTTCAGCCAATCAGGTTACCGGTAACCAGAACCGGTGAACCTGATTGGCTGAGACGCCTGTCAAGCCCCATACACACTATCAGTTTTCCTGACAGTTTTCTCTTCAGGTTTACCAAAACCATCTAATATGAGGTAAAACTTCAAGAGTTTCAATTTGTATGCAATCAGGCAGGCCCTTGCACTACATGGTTTTGGTAAACCTGAAGAGAAAACTGACAGGAAAACTGATAGTGTGTATGGGGCTTCAGTGTTAACCAGGGAACGCACACTCCCTGCGTCCCCTGGTTAACTATTTGGAAGACGATTACAGCCTGAGGGCTGTAATCAGAAAGCCTATCAGAGCCGCTGGCTCTGGTAGACACTTCCAAAGCCAGCCAGCTGCCGTTATTCAGATGGCCGGCCATCTGAATAGTGGGCGACAGCGGCAATACATAGATTCATGCAATGCATGAATCTATGTACTGTTTTTCAGTGGCTGTGCAGGAGCGAGAGGGGGCGGCGCTCCTGCGCCCTCTATGGACACACCATCACTGCCCAGAAGGATTTGGAGGGCTGTCCATCTGTCCCACTTTTCTCTTCATTTGTTCCTAATTTTGGTCCTGTATAAAACATCCACTGTGTTATCTTTTAAAAAAAGTGCTAAACCTTCCAACTAATTTCTAAGTAGTTGTATTTGTAAATGTCAAAAGCCGGTATATAGGAATAGTAGGTGAAAAAAGCCAGTTTTGGGTTAACTTGTTGTGCATTTTTTTCTGAGGGTGTGACAGAGGGTTTGTGTTTTGCTCACATACTTTTTACTATAAGGTGCCCCTCTCAGATACGTTACGCCGCCGTAAATTAGGGCGCAAGTTCCGTATACAGAAAGAACTTGCGCCCTTAGTTACGGCGGCGTAACGTATGTTGATCCGGCGTAAGCCCGCCTAATTCAAATGGGGATGATGTGGGCGTGTTTTATTTAAATTAATGGTGACCCTGCGTATTTGACGTATTTTACGAACGGCGCATGCTTGAAATTACGCCGCAAATCGTCATTGCTTTAGACGTGAACGTAAATTACGTATAGCCCTATTCGCGAACGACTTACGCAAACGACGTAAAATTTTAAAAACTCGACGCGGGAACGACGTCCATACTTAACATTGGCTACGCCTCAAATAGCAGGGGTAACTTTACGCCGGAAAAAGACTAACGTAAACGACGCACCGGGCGGACGTACATTTCTGAATCGGCGTATCTACCTAATTAGCATATTCATTGCGTAACTATACGGAAGCGCCACATAGCGGCCAGCGTAAATATGCAGCAGAAGATACGACGGTGTAAGACACTTACGCCGGTCGGATCTTAGGGAAATCTATGCGTAACTGATTCTATGAATCAGTCGCATAGATACGACCCCGCAACTCAGAGATACGACGGCGTATCCGGAGATACGCCGTCGTATCTCCTTTCTGAATCCGGCCCTATGTCTGTAAACCAAGCCATCCGAGCCATTGACCAGTGCACTTGCCACCCATCATTTCTGGAGTGACATTTTTTAATGGCCCTCTAAAAATAGACACCCACCATTTTTTTCTACAATACAGTGGTAGAAAGGTGGTTAAGAAGCATATATATATCTTTTTAACAGAAAATGGAGTTTGCTTGCATACACCCACCCAGCATGAATTAGAACAAAAAAAGAAACATGTAACATTTCTAGAGGATTGGAAAAGGTTTTAAAAACAAATACAATGAAAAACTTTGGATTAGGAGCATAATTCATTCCGGAAACGTGCTTGTAATCCAAAGCACTCGTATATCAAAGTGAATTTCCCCATAAGAAATAATGGAAACTCAGATGATTCGTTCTACAATCATTTATTCATAATTCCTTCAGTCCATATAAAAAGATTATAACAATGTGATAAGTTGTGTAACTAGAAAATGTCCATCTACAAATGGAAGCTTCCAAAAGGGGATTAGAAGCAAAATCCAGCAGGAGCTACAGAGTATAAGAGAAGAGAGGCGCCTCTAAGTGTGAAAATATGGTTACATTTAATGAAGGTACAACATTTAGCAAGTCACATGGTTGATGATTAAAAGAGGCACATCTAAGTATGCAAGCATCCGGTGTAAAGCTGTCCACATAGACCGTCCTCCGCACCGCCAGCCCTTACCGCTGTCAGTCTGCAATCGTGACCAGGAAGACTACCCTGCAGTAGAACGATTTGAAAGCGAGGCTTGAAGCGCTCATGGAGCACAGAGTGGAAGGGATGACATTGATGGCGCCATGGGGGATGGTCTATGCCCCAGATTCACATATAATTACGTTGCTCCTGGGCAGCGTAATGTATGTGATTTACGTTACACCGCCGCAGGTTTACAGCGTAAGTGCCTGGGGGGTTATCCACAAAGCCGCGGCGCAACGTAACTTTTCGGATTTAAGTTACTCCGCCGCAAAATTCCCAAGTTAGGTGCCGATCCACAAAGCACTTACCTGGAATTTTGCGGCGCTGTAACTTAAATCCGTCCGGCGCAAGGCGTTCCTATTCAAATGGGCGAGTCCCATTTAAATTAGGCGCGCTCCCGCGCCGGACGTACTGCGCATGCTCCGTCGGGTAAATTACCCGACGTGCATTGCGCTAACTGACGTCGCTCCGACGTCATTTGCTTAGACGTTAACGTAAATGGCGTCCAGCGCCATTCACGGACGTCTTACGCAAACGACGTAGAATTTAAAATTCGACGCGGGAACGACGGCCATACTTAACATGGCTTAAGACAACTAGGGCTTAGCCCTAGTTTTACGCGGCGGAACTCGACGTAAACGACGTAGATTTAGAGCGACGGGCCCGTCGGAGCGTTCGTGGATCGCCGTAACTGGTCATTTGCATATTCTACGCCGGCCGCAATGGCCTCGCCACCTAGCGGCCGGCCTAGAATTGCATCCTTAAGATTCGACAGTGTAATTCAATTACACATGTCGGATCTTCGTCCTAACTATGGGAAACTGAGTCTGTGGATCAGTTCCATAGTTAGGACCAGGGATACGACGGAGTAACAGCAGTTACTCCGCCGTATCTCTTTTGAGGATCTGGCCCCTGATTCTCAGAACACTTACCTGTAAACTTGCGGCGGTGTATCGTAAAAGCGCTCGGCGCAAGCCCGCCCAATTCAAATGGGGCGGGCACCATTTAAATTAGGCGCGTTCCCGCACCGAGCGTACTGCGCATGCTCCGTCGGGTAAATTACCCGACGTGCATTGCGCTAAATTACGTCGCACCGACGTCATTTGCTTAGACGTTAACGTAAATGGCCGTCTTACGCAAACGACGTAGATTTTTTAAATTTCGACGCGGGAACGACGGCCATACTTAACATTGGCTGCGCTTCATAGACCCAGGGGCAACTTTACGCGTCGCAAAGGCTACGGAAACGTCATAAAATTCTCTGCGTCGAACACGCGTACGTTCGGGAATCGTCGTAATTTGCTAATTTACATAAGCGACAGGGAAAACGACGTCGGCGACACCTAGCGGCGGGAAAAAAAATTGCATCTAAGATCTGACAGCGTAAGAGCCTTACGCCTGTCAGATCTAATGGGTATCTATGCGTAACTGATTCTAAGAATCAGTTACGCATAGATACCCGGGGCCAGATTAGGACTTACGACGGCGCAAATGGTGTTGCGCCGTCGTAACGCCTTTGAGAATCTGGGCCTATGTGGACAGCTTTACCCCGGAGGCTTGCATACTTACTGTAGATGTGCCTGTTTTAATCATCAACCATGTGGCATGCTAAATGTTGTACCTTCATTAAATGTAACCATATTGCTACACTTAGAGCTGCCCCTGTTCTGTTTTATACTCAGTTGTGACATGACGCTACTTATATATCAAGACATCGCTTGTATATCAAGTCAAAATGTATTTGAAAATGTTGCTTGTCTTGCAAAACGCTCTCAAACCAAATTACTCTCAAACCAAGGTTTTACTGTAGATATCATCTTCAAAGGTCTTCTTAAAGTAAATGAGGAATAATTGTGACGTAATTTTCTTTTGTGGTTTGTAGAAAAGATCATAAACATTTACAGCACATGGGAAGACATGTCTGAAAGGGAACACAAACAGGTCATTGCTTGTTACAGAAGAATACGTTAATTGACTTCCGCCTGATACAAAGTCTACAACAGAGCGCAAATTGTAAGTGAATCAGCTGAACAATGTGTGATGGATCTGAAACTCTAATGCCGCGTACACACCATCACTTTATGTGATGAAAAAAAACGACACTTTCTGTGAAGTAAAAAATGACGTTTTTGAAACTTCAATTTTCTAAGACGAAGTTGCCTACACACCATCGTTTTCTCACAATGATCTTGCAAAGTGAGGTTACGTTCCACCACGTTTTACCATTGAAGCTTGCTTCTGGGCATGCGTGGATGAAAAAACGTCTTAGAAAACGACGTTTTTTGCTACACACGGTCAATTTCTGTGAAGTAAAAAGTGCACTTTTGAAAAACGACACATAAAATTGAAGCATGCTTCAATTTTTTTCTGTCGTTTTTTACAAGACATAAAACGACGTTTTCCCCCACACACGGTCAATTAAAGTGACGTTTTTAAAAACGTCATTTTTTTTCATCACATAAAGTCAGTGCTTCTCAATTATTTTCTGTCATGCCCCCCCTAGGAAGAAGAAAACATTTCGCGCCCCCCGCGCGACTGTAAATAGTATCATTTGTCTATAAAATTGTTATAAGTACACCTCTGCATAACACTGTATCCACATATCCCCCCACACACAGTATTGCCCTTCTTCACATATCCCCCCACACACAGTATTGCCCTTCTTCACATATCCCCCCACACACAGTATTGCCCTTCTTCACATATCCCCCCCACACACAGTATTTCCCTTCTTCACATATCCCCCCCACACACAGTATTGCCCTTCTTCACATATCCCCCCACACACAGTATTGCCCTTCTTCACATATCCCCCCCACACAGTATTGCCCCATCATATATCCCCCCCACACACAGTATTGCCCTTCTTCACATATCCCCCCACACACAGTATTGCCCTTCTTCACATATCCCCCCCACACACAGTATTTCCCTTCTTCACATATCCCCCCCACACACAGTATTGCCCTTCTTCACATATCCCCCCCACACAGTATTGCCCTTCTTCACATATCCCCCCACACACAGTATTGCCCTTCTTCACATATCCCCCCCACACACAGTATTGCCCTTCTTCACATATCCCCCCCCACACACAGTATTGCCCTTCTTCACATATCCCCCCCACACAGTATTGCCCTTCTTCACATATCCCCCCCACACAGTATTGCCCCATCATATATCCCCCCCCACACAGTATTGCCCCATCATATATCCCCCCCACACAGTATTGCCCCATCACATATCCCCCCACACAGTATTGCCCTTCTTCACATATCCCCCCCACACAGTATTGCCCCATCACATATCCCCCCACACAGTATTGCCCCATCACATATCCCCCCACACAGTATTGCCCCCTTTACATGACCCCATCACATACCCCCCCCCCCCCCACAAAGTATTGCCCCCTTTACATGACCCCCATCACATATCCTGCACACAGTTTACCCCATCACATAACCCCCCTTTTCCCCCCACAGCACAGCCCCCACTCCTCGTCCTTAACATTTCCATATATTTTTCCTCCCTTCCTCCCTCTCCACTCCTACCTGTAACTTTTCAGCGCGGAGAGCAGGAGGCGGGACATTCGTCAAGTGAAGCCGCAGCAGCACTGGGCGGGGTGAGGAGACTTTTGGGCGAACTGGTGATTGGCTGCTAGGACTGCCTCCTAGCAGCCAATCACCTGCCGTCCAACATGACAGGCTGCTACCTCTCTGGTCCCGTCCCCCAGTTCAAAAATGTCCCGCCTCCCGCCGTCCGCTCCTCTAACTAGCGGAGGAGGCTGGGGACAGAAGCGGATACTAAATGGCGCGATCGCCGCGGTCCGGAACGAGCCCCCCTTTATGGAGCCTCGGGCCCCCCCTGGGGGGCGCGCCCCACTATTTGAGAAGCACTGCATAAAGTGATGGTGTGTACGCGGCATAAGGCCCCGTACACACCATAGAATCCATCCGCTGAAAAATCCCAGCGAATGGGTTTCAGCGGATAGATCCTATGGTGTGTACACTCCAGCGGATCTGTTTCCGCGGATATTTATCCCCTGGGATGGATTCCAGCAGATCAAATATTTGCTGACATGCTAAACAAATCTATCTGCTGGAATCCATCCCAACGGATGGATCCGCTGGTCTGTATAGACTCACCGGATCCACCCGTCCGAAGGGATCCCCCGCATGCGTCGTAATGATTCGACGCATGCATGGAATTCCTTATATGACAGCGTCGCGCACGTCGCCGCGTCATAATCGATGGTGAGTACACTCCATCGCATTAAAATCTGCTGAAATCCTCGAGAGGATTTATCCGCGGAAACGGTCCGCTGGACCGTATTCGCGGATAAATCCTCTCGTGTGTATGGGGCCTAAGGCCCCGTACACACAAGAGAATCGATCCGCTGAAATTGATCCGCGGATCGGTTTCAGCGGATAGATCCGCTGGTGTGTACGATCCAGCGGATATTTATCCGCGGATATATTTCGGGCCGACCGATTTCCAGCGGCTAAAAATTTCTATCCGCTGGAATCGGCTCCAGCGGATCGATCCGGTGGTCTGTACAGACTCACCGGATCGATCCGTTCGAACCCATCCCTCGCATGCGTCGTAATGATTCGACGCATGCGTGGATATCCTTATATGACAGCGTCGCGCACGTCGCCGCGTCATCATCGCGGCGACGGCGCGACACGTCACCGCGGTGTGAATTTGGCGTGAATTCGGTACACTTCAGCGGAACGAAATCCTCAGAGGATTTATCCGCGGAAACGGTCCGGGGGACCGTATCCGCGGATAAATCCTCTCGTATGTACCCGGCATTAGGCCGGGTACACACGAGAGGATTTATCCGCGGAAACGGTCCGGGGGACCGTTTCCGCGGATAAATCCTCTGGCAGATTTTGATCTCATGGTTGTACTAACCATGAGATCAAAATCCCCGCGGAATTCCGTCCGCGGTGACGTGTCGCGCCGTCGCCGCGATGATGACGCGGCGACGTGCGCGACGCTGTCATATAAGGAATTCCACGCATGCGTCGAATCATTACGACGCATGCGAGGGATGGATTCGGACGGATTGATCCGGTGAGTCTGTACAGACCAGCGGATCAATCCGTTGGACTGGATTCCAGCGGATCGATTTCTTAGCGTGTCAAGAAATTTTGATCCGCTGGAAATCCATCCCCGGGGACAAAAATCCGCGGAAACAGATCCGCTGGATCGTACACACCAGGGGATCTATCCGCTGGAGCCGGTCCGCGGATCAATTCCAGCGGATCGATCCTCTCGTGTGTACGGGGCCTTAGTCAGAAAGTGTATACTGCTAATGCTAATAAAATTATTTAAGGCCGAGTTATATTTGGAACAAACCCCCAAAATACTAGAGAAATTACAGAGGCAAAGCCATTGACATTACAATAAGCCACAAGGCTGTTGAGACATACCGGTATGTAAAAATCATAGGTGATTAAAAGAGTGTATAAATGAATCACCCATCCAGGCAGGCACAGGCAGATTCAGACGAAACAAATATTTTTCAAAAAACATGTCATGTGTGGTAAATCACACACATGATAAAACTATCCCGCAAGGTTGGAAGTGTCACAAATACAAAGTGCAATACCAATATAAAAAGAAAATGAATATAATAATAATAATAATAATAATAATACTAAAATTGATCACACTAAAGATACGGATCTAGCATCCATTGTTATTTTAGGGAAAGACTGGGCTGGGGATCAGGGGGACATTATGCTGGACTTGTAGCCCTGAGTGGAGAAAATCCTTAAGGGGTCACTAAAGGAAAAAAAAATCTTTTGCCTAAAATTAATGGGCCAGACTCTCAAAAGAGATACGCCGGCTTATCTCCTGATACGCCGTCGTATCTCTGAGTCCGCCCGTCGTATCTATGCGCCTGATTCATAGAATCAGTTACGCATACATAAGCATTAGATCCGACAGGCGTAAGGCTCTTACGCTGTCGGATCTTAAATGCTATTTTTTTTTTGCCACTAGGTGTTGCCGACGTCGTTTTCCCCGTCGAGTATGCAAATTACCAAAATACGCGTATTCCCGAACGTACGCACAGTCGACGCAGTGAAGTTACGACGTTTACGTTAGATTTGCGACACGTAAAGTTGCCCCTGGGTATATGAGGCGCAGTCAATGTTAAGTATGGCCGTCGTTCCCGCATCGAAATTAGAAAATTTACGTCGTTTGCGTAAGTCGTCCGTGAATAGGGCTGGACGCCATTTACGTTCACGTCGAAACCAATGACGTCCTTGCGACGTCATTTAGCGCAATGCACGTCGGGAAATTTTAGGGACGGCGCATGCGCAGTACGTTCGGAGCGGGAACGCGCCTAATTTAAATGATCCACGCCCCCTACCCGGATCATTTTAATTAGGCGGGCTTGCGTCGGGGGATTTACGCTACGCCGCCGCAACTTTACAGGCAAGTGCTTTGTGAATCAAGCACTTGCCCGTAAAACTTGCGGCGGCCTAACGTAAATGAGATACGTTACGCCGCCGCAGAGATGCGGCGATCTACGAGAATCTGGCCCAATGCCTGCAAGGTAGACAGACAGAATAGTGTAATGATTCTGTTAAAAAACGAGTAAATACCTATTAAATTCCTTCATCTATATCACCTCCGGCGTTCTAGTTTCTGTTCTCTCATTCACTTCCTGGTTTGCAGCGCTTGTTCATGTAAGAACTACATTTCCCAGTATGCATTGCAGCACGCCCAGTAATTCACACCTCCTTGAAGTCTCTAACACGTAGAGAGCGTCCTGCCGCACAGATGTAGTTCCCAGGAGGGGGCGAGCACGTTACTGCAGTAAAGTCTCCCTTCACGGTGGTCAGTAAAATCAGACAAGCAGGACGTGAACAGAACAGAGAAGAAATAGAGCAACTTCTGAGCAAAAACGAACAATGAGGAAGTGAAAATAGGAATGTCTGCAGGTAAAGGATGCTTATTATGAAAACATTTGTTTTTTCCATACAACCCCTTTAATTCAGACCTCAATGAGATTTACAGGAATCCGCACCCTGTCCAGACCTAAGATCACAGTGACTGGCCAATAAAAATCTCACATCATGCATAGCTGCCAACTGTCCCTGATTTCAAGGGACTGTCCCTGATTTGGAACAATGTCCCTCTGTCCCTCTGTCCTCCTCATTTGTCCCTCATTTTGTCCTGATCTCTATAGATGTATATAAAATGCACTTTTTATCTATCAAAAAGTGTTTTCCAGCGCTAAACCTTTCATCTGATTTCTAAATTGCTGCATTTGTAAATTCCAAAAGCCAATATAAAGGAATAGTAGTGGTAAAAAAAAAGCACTTGTGGGTTTAACCAATCTTGCTTTTTGTACAATTCTCCTTTAAGGGGGCGTGGCAAGGGGTGTGTCCTATGCCTGCATACTTTTACTGATAGGTGTCCCTCATTCTCATCTCAAAAAGTTGGGAGGTATGCGTCATGGATTCTTTTTGCCCTTTCACTCTGAGATGGTATGTGACCAAGAGACTGAGAGCCGCAAAGGAAACACACGCTAGAAGGTTGCAAAATTTTGAAATGTGTTATGCTCATTTGTCATCATCCAATCCCTAACCCCACCACCTTCCCCTAAGAAAGTTTTATTTTTTATTTTTTTGTTATATACATATCATATTTAGCGATCTTCAGGTTGGTCCAGTGATGCAACAAGGATTTTTTCTTCTTGTCCAGTGTGGGTCAGTCTTTAACCACTTAAGACTTGGACCAATATGCAGGTAAAGGACCAGGCCCCTTTTTGCGATTCGGCACTGCGTCGCTTTAACTGACAATTGTGCGGTCGTGCGACGTGGCTCCCAAACAAAATTGGCGTCCTTTTTTCCCCACAAATAGAGCTTTCTTTTGGTGGTATTTTATCACCTCTGCGGTTTTTATTTTTTGCGCTATAAAGAAAAATAGAGCGACAATTTTGAAAAAAATTCAATATTTTTTACTTTTTGCTATAATAAATATCCCCCAAAAATATATATAAAAAAAAGTTTTTTCCTCAGTTTAGGCCGATACGTATTCTTCTACATATTTTTGGTAAAAAAAATCGCAATAAGCGTTTATCGATTGGTTTGCGCAAAATTTATAGCGTTTACAAAATAGGGGATAGTTTTATTGCATTTTTATTAATATTTTTCTTTTTTTTACTACTAATGACGCCGATCAGCGATTTTTTTCGTCACTGCGACATTATGGCGGACACCTCGGACACTTTTGACACATTTTTGGGACCATTGTCATTTTCACAGCAAAAAATGCTATAAAAATGCCTTGTTTACTGTGAAAATGACAATTGCAGTTTGGGAGTTAACCACTAGGGGGCGCTGAAGGGGTTAAGTGTGACCTCATCTGTGTTTCTAACTGTAGGGGGGCGGGGCTGGACGTGTGACGTCATTGATCGCCTTTCCCTATATCAGGGAACAGACGATCAATGACAGCGCCACTGTGAAGAACGTTCTTCAGCTCCAGGGACCGATCACGGGACTCCGGCGGCGATCGGGTCCCGTGGCCGCGGTCACAGAGCTTTGGACCGGGTTGCGGGCGCGCGCCCGCGACCCACGGCTGGTTATTAAACAATCACGTATAGGTACGTGATTGTGCCCAGCCACGCCATTCTGCCGATGTATATCGGCGTTAGGCGGTCCTTAAGTGGTTAATGATGAAAAGAATGGTACTCCAAGCCCTTATGCAAATACTCCATGTAGGACCAGGACAGTATTGGATTCTTACACAAAAAAAACTAAAGCCCTGTACACACGATTGGACCTTTGTCTGACCAAATTCACATCGGAATTCCGACAGAATTCCATCGGAGTAAAACAGAACATGTTCTCTATCTAAACTCCGATGGAATTCATCAGAATTTCCGATGGGAATTTTTCGATGGAAAAAGTTTGTCTGACTTTTTCCATCAGAAATTCCGATCGTGTATACGGGGTTTTATACAATTTGATTGGCTGTCATACTAAAGAAATTCTTTAATCATAGCATACACTTTAATTTTATAACATCAGCGTTGTAATAAGTTACAATACAACCAATAGTTATCTTTTTTTTAACACTCTTTATTTAACCTTTTCCCATCCCACGTAAAATAATATGATGGCCACAAGGTGGCTCTGCCATCCCGGGCGGCCATCATATGACGTCCTCGGCGGTCTAGGGGGCAAACACGCACCGCTGCGTCACTCGGGAGCCAATATGCGTGCCCGCCGCCCACGACTGCTGGTCACAGAGCAGGGAAGTGGACCTGTGTGTGTAAAGAGGAGACAGATTCTGTGTTCCTTGTATATAGGAACACCGATCGGTCACCTCCCCCAGTCAGTCCCCTCCCCCCACAGTTAGAATCACTCTCTAAGTTACATATTTAACCCCTTGATCGCCCCCTAGTGTTAACCCCTTCCTTGCCAGTGACATTCATACAGTAACCAGTGCATATTTATAGCACTGATCACTGTATAATTGTCAATAATCCCAAAATAGTGTCAAAAGTGTCCGATGTGTGCTGCACTGTCACAGTCCTGACAAAAAAATCTCAGATCGTCGTCATTATTAGTAAAAAATAAATAAAATGCCATAAATCAATACCCTATTTTGTAGACGCTATAACTTCTGCGCAAACCAATCAATATACGCTTATTGCATTTTTATTTTTACCAAAAATATGTAGAAGAATACATATCAGCCTAAACTGAGGAAGAAATGTGTTTTTGTTTTTTAAAATTTGGGATATTTATTATAGCAAAAAGTAAGAAAGTAAGAAATATTGTGTTTTTCAAAATTTTCACTCTTTTTTTGTTTATAGCGCTAAACATAAAGGGGCAGATCCACGTAGATCACGTATCTAAGATACACTACGCCGCCAATTCCTCAAAGAATCTGCGCCGTAAGTTACGGCGTAGTGTATCATTGGCGGCGTAAGGGCGCGGAATTCAAATGGATGTGATGGGGGCGTGTTTTATGTAAATACGTCGTGACCCGACATAAGCAACGTTTTTTTTTAACGCCCAAAATTCGACGCGGGAACGACGGCCATACTTAACATTGAGTACGCCTCATAATAGCAAGGGTAACTATACGCCGGAAAAAGGCAAACGCAAACGGCGTAAAATGCGCCGGCCGGACGTACGTTCGTGGATCGCCGTAACTAGCTAATTTGCATACTCGACGCGGAATTCGACGGAAACGCCACCTAGCGGCCAGCGGATAAAATGCACCTAAGATCCGACGGCGTACTAAGACGAACGCCTGTCGGATCGATCCCAGATGCCGTCGTATCTTGTTTTGTAGATACAAAACAAAGATACGACGCGGTAACCTTAAAATAGATACGCCGGCGTAATTATTTTGTGGATCTGCCCCAAAAACCACAGAAGTGATCAAATACCACCAAAATAAATCTCTATTTGTGGGGAAAAAATTATCAAAATTTCATATGGGTACAGTGTTGCATGACCACACAATTGTCATTCAAAATGTTAGAGCACTGAAAACTGAAAATTGACCTGCGTATATAAACTTTAACATAAGCTAACACCTTATGCTGGCAAAATAAGATACTGCACAAAAAAACAACAACCATCCATTCTGTCTATTGAAAGGAGACTCATCAAGTCCAAGGCTCGAGTGACAAAATACAAAGCACATGCATCTCATCTATGATTTGTAACAGCAAAAAAAACTGAATTTGAAAACATAACTGAGAACCAATAGTTATCTTTGACAATCCAATATAAGCTTACTAAATCTCCCCTCGTGTTGTGGGGCTGCCTGTCTGCTGGCCATCTCTTTCCACAACTTCCTGAATTTCCTGCATGTTTTATAGCTGTTCCTCTGCTAATTACTTTTAATTTCTAAGGACTACATATCCCATGGTACCTTGCTGCCTGCAAGCAGTGATTCCTGCACCGTCTCCGCCTCCTGATCCTCCTCCTCTCCATCACCTCTGTAGGTCAAAAGGCAGGTTCTATGTATTGTATGACACAACAGTGCCTACACACAGCGAATACAGGTCACAGAATTCAAGAAAGTAAATGTGTAGGGATCTTCATTAAGTAAGTTTACAAGTTTGAAGATCATTCAGAGTAACATGTGTAGGCTAGAATTAATTGAAATAGAATGTAGAAATGAATACTGTATAGCAGCAGCCCCCAACCTCCCAGGCACCAGGGACTGGCCTCACAGAAGACAACCCCTCCAAGGACCAGGGAACGGGTTGGGGGGGGTATGGGGTTGCAACACATTTGTCACCTGCTCGCCCTAATGGTCTCCATAGAAGTCTCATTTGATGGCCTCCTCCTAGAGGAGTTTGCTCACCTATGTACACTGCCTGAGGGAAATACTGGGATATGTAGTACGCCTCGATGAGCCTGCTCCACTATGTATGCTGACAATCAAAGCATCCTGGGACTTGTAGTTTTCCTGGAGGAGTTTATTCAGCTATGTACACTGCCATACAGGGAATGTTAAGACATTTAACTTCACCAGTGCAGAGCCCCAGCCTCAGTCCGTAGTACTACTCATCCCCCCCCAAACTGCAGACACAGAGGCCCGGATTCACGTAGAAGAGCGTATCTTTGTGCGGGCGTATCCTATTTACGTTACGCCTCCGCAACTTTAACAGGCAAGTGCAGTATTCACAAACCAATGTTGCGGCGGCGTAGCGTAAATAGGCCGGCGTAAGCCCGCCTAATTCAAATGTGGAAGATGTGGGCGTGTGTTATGTAAATTTATTGTGACCCCACGTAAATGACGCTTTTTACGAATGGCGCATGCGCCGTCCGTGAAAGTATCCCAGTGCACATGCTCCAAATTAACCCGCAAGAAGCCAATGCTTTTGACGTGAACGTAAATGACGCCCAGCCCTATTCGCGAACGACTTACGCAAACGACGTAAAACGTGAAAAATTCAACGCTGTTCCGACGTCCATACCTAACATTGGTACGCCTCATCTACGCCTCATAGAGCAGGGGTAACTTTACGCCGGACAAAGCCTTACGTAAACAGCGTATCTACTGTGACGGCCGGGCGTACGTTCGTGAATAGGCGTATCAAGCTGATTTACATATTTCTAGGCGTAAATCAGCGTACACGCCCCTAGCGGCCAGCGTAAATATGCAGTTAAGATACGACGGTGTAGGAGACTTACGCTGGTCGTATCTTATACAAATTCTGGCATATCTGATTCTTTGAATCAGGCGCCAAGATACGACGCCTCAGACTCAGAGATACGACGGCGTATTTGGAGATACGCCGTCGTATCTCCTACGTGAATCCGGGCCAGACAGTCTAGGCTGACATGTACTCATATAGCATGTGTAGCGCCTGGTTACTTCTAAGTATCAGTGCTTCGTACATTTAGTGGGGGATCAGAGAGTTAATTAGCTCTGATCCAGTTAATCTGTTCAAATTGGGTGTCTGTCTCAGCTTGGCTGTGCTGTGTGCTCATTCTGTTGTTCCTGGGGTGCTGTTCCCACCCCAGGACGATAGGTGGCAGCACTGCAGTAGAGTCGAGGTTTTGCTTTTCCCCAGCAGCCTATCAGGAGGGTTCCTCCTTGCTGTGCATGCTGGGGGAAGGTATTTATGAGACAGACGCCATTGGTCTGGGTTCTTTTTCTTCAAGTGCGGCACCCACGTTTAGGGTGACTGCATCACGGCGTCCTGGCGAAATGGCCTTCCAGGCCGGGGTGCACGTGCCACGCGGTGTTCCTGGTTCCGGGACCATGTTCGTCCGGAACATTTAAGCTGTGGCTGGGCCCCAGTAATCGACTGTGTCCCTATCCTTAAGAAGATCCCAAGCATTGTTCCCTTGTGAGGAAGCTGTTCGGTGGGGAGTCCATCTGAGGAGAGCCACGAGAGGCTGACAATCCAATAGGGTCTCGACAATCCACCGAGGATCAAGGTAACCGGTTATTGAAAGGCTGGACTTTGGTCAACTATCAGTCGGTAACCTGCAAACTACCTGAAGGAGATCCAGGCCAAAGTCTATTAAGGAGGATCACCTCCACTACCTCAATCCTAAGGAGGGTCTGTGGTAGAGACTTTTCCTCCAAGTTCCGAGTGATACTCTGGCTGCCAGGTCAGTGAGAGAGGCCTGTCCAGGTACGCTATACCCACTTGGGCTGTAGTGGCGAAGAAGACTAGTGCCCTGTACACACGATCGGTTCATCTGATGAAAACGAACCAATGGATTTTTTCATCAGATATCCGATGAAGCTGACTTTCATCAGTCTTGCCTACACACCATCGGTTAAAAATCCGATCGTGTCCAACGTGGTGACGTAAAACACTATGACGTGCAGAGAAAAATGAAGTTTAATGCTTCCGAGCATGCGTCGACTTGATTCTGAGCATGCGTGGAATTTTGACCGATGGATTTCCCCACAGACGATCGTTTTTTTCTATCGTTTTTTTAACCATACGAAAATTTTAAAACAGGTTCTATTTTTTTTCACCGATGGGAAAAAAAAAAAAGATGGGGCCCACACACGATCGGTTCGTCCGATGAAAACGGTCCATCGGTCCGTTTTCATCAGACGAACCGATCGTGTGTACAGGGCATTAGTGTTGTTGGAAGCAGGACTGTTTCCCTATTGCTACGCCTGAATCTGCCATTTCTCCTTTTACTTCAACTCTTCTATCACCACAAGTTTATTTGTTTTTACCCGGCTGGGTAATAAAGATCACAGAAAAAAAAAAAAAAACTGTCGTGGACATTCTGGGCCAGATTCACCAAAGAGATACGACGGCGTTTCTCCTGATATGCCGTCGT
This sequence comes from Rana temporaria, assembly GCF_905171775.1. Lineage (NCBI taxonomy): Eukaryota > Metazoa > Chordata > Amphibia > Anura > Ranidae > Rana > Rana temporaria. The sequence continues at coordinate 43,306,256 of NC_053494.1, forward strand.
ATCTCTGTTTCTATCTATGCGACTGATTCATAGAATCAGTTACGCATAGATATCCATAAGATCCGACAGGTGTAATTGTTTTACACTGTCGGATCTTAGGATGCAATACCGCGGCCGCCGCTGGGTGGAGTTTGCGTCGTAAACCAGCGTCGGGTATGCAAATTAGCAGTTACGGCGGATCCCCGACCTTATTTGACCTGCCCTAACTTTAGTCAGCAATTATATTGCTGTCTAAAGTATGGCCGTCGTTCCCGCGTCGAAATTTAACGTCGTTTGCGTAACACGTCAGGGAATACTGAAGTAAGCTACGCGCGTCGCCGTTCGAAAAAATTACATCACGGCGCGCAAAGCACGGCGGGAGTTAGGAAACGGAGCATGCGCAGTAGGTCCGGCGCGGGAGCCCGCCTAATTTAAATGGCACACGCCCATTTGAATTGGCCCGCCTTGCCCCGGAGGCCGCCGGCGTAGTTTTCATCGCAAGTGCTTTGTGAATCAGGCACTTGCTATGAAAACTTGCGGCGGTGTAACGTATCTACGATACGTTACGCTGCTGCAGTTCTATGTGAATCTGGCCCTCTGTTACTACTATATTCACAATACACTCCTAAGACGGCGGAGGAGCCATGAGGTAACATGCCAACAAACCAGTAGCTCCTTTGGGGGTAGTGCTACACATGATTCCTATCACTGTGGTTTTCCTCATTCTTCATACATAACACACACAGTATAAACTGCAGTATAAACTGTCCGATAGGAAACACAGCACATTAGCACTAAGGCTGCATTCACACCTAGGCGACAAAACGCCTGAAGCGCGACGCTACAATACGCTGGAGGGGAGAAATAACATGATTCTCTATGGAGATGGTTCACATCTCCACGCCGAACGCTGAAACGACGAACGCCTGAAGCTCAAACAAGTCCCGGACCCTTTTTTGACGCGGCATATCGGGCGGCTTCAGCGTTCTCCATACCCGACAATGACCTATACAAAACCGCGGTTAAAAACGCCGCATTTTGTAGCGGCAAATCGAGGTAAAAAAAGCCGCAATTTGCCGCGGCAAATCGCGGTAAAAAACACAGCAAATCGCCTACGCCTAGGTGTGAATGCAGCCTAAAGCCTTGTACACACGATCAGTTTTCCCGACAGGAAAGCTGTGAGGAGAGCTTTTGGCCGGGGATCCCGGCCGTGTGTATGCTCCTTGCAGTTTTTCCAATGGGAAAATTGCCCAAAAACCGCCGGACAAAAAAAGACGGCCGGGATACCTGGCCTGTCAGGAAAACCGACCGTGTGTAGGAGAGAGACTGAACCGAGCAGGTTCTCGGCTTTCCCCTCGGGTTTTCCGACAGGAACCTTTCCCGCCAGAAATCTTGTACGTGTGTACGAGGCATTAGTTCCTCGATCTGCAGTACTGGTTTACACTCAGCAGGGGGCATCAGTCTGAGACAGGATGAGGCGGCAGTGTGCTGACGGGAAACGTGGGGTTGTGTGCCACAAATATAAATCAAGCCTTGCCTGCCTCCCAGCCCCCGCCGTGCGGCCCGTCCTCCAACAGGCCATGGACCGGCAGCAATCTGGGGATTGGTGGAACTTGCTGTATAGGATTTTATGTTTTGACCATATATGCACTTTAAATATATACTTATACCATAATATAGCCTGGTGATTATTTGATTGGGAATGTTTAGATAGAAAATAATTACAGGCAAAAAGACAAGAAACCATAGAACAGGAAAACAAATCATAATACATATCTCTGTTTTAGGTCAGGAAATGTGATCAAGAGCAGCGCTACAATTGTTGATGATCAAAAAGAATAAAAGAGGTTTACAATAGATAATATTTATTTTTTAGACACCTTTTCTTATCTGGTTAGATAAACTCAGAATAGCAAGTACTACGGGACTTATAGTCTTTTTTATGTTCTGTAAATACACACGTGATTGATGTAAATGTAGAAATCTTTTTATTGCATGTTAACCGTTAATAAACTCCTGTTGCTGTGCATGGTTGATAATCGAATACGAACATAGGAGCAACCATACTACAGTGGAACCTTGGATTACGAGCATAATCCGTTCCAGGAGAATGCTCGGAATCCAAAGCACTCGCATATCAAAGAGAAACAAAAATAATTAGTTTGGCATGACTTCTATGGCATGCAATACCGCATGTGGCTAGAGGCGGGGGGGGGGCGCCGGAGAGCCTCGGAAATACTTGGGGACAGCTCGGCTGTACTCAGAAACCCTCGGAAAGTCTTGGGAACTAAGGGCCAGATCCACAGCCCTGCAGCGCAACGTAACTTAACAGATTTACGTTACACTGCCGCAAATTTCCTAAGTTAGGTATCGATCCACAACACACTTACCTGGAAATTTGCGGCGGTGTAACTCAAATCCGTCCTGCGCATGCTTGTGACGCAAATTTTCCGATGTGCTTTGCGCGACATGACGTAATTTTTTGATCAGCGCGTAGCGTATTTCCGTATTCCCATACGGCTTACGCAATCGACGTAAAATTTAAAAATTTGACGCGGGAAGGACGGCCATACTTTACACAGCAGTACGCCTGCTGTGTAAAAGTAGGGCTGCTTTACAAAAGTGTAACTAAGCGACGGGAAACTAACGTAGCGGCGACGTAGCGAACGCGAAAAAGCTTTGAGGATCGACGTAACTCCTCATTAGCATACCCGACGCGTAATTTCGACGATGAATGCCCCCAGCGGCGGTCACGGTACTGCATCTTAAGATCCGGCAGTGTAAAACTATTACACCTGCCGGATCTTCTGTCTATCTCTTGGAAACTGATTCTGTGGATCAGTTCCAAAGATAGAAACAGGGATACGCAGGCGGAACAGCAGATCCGCCTGCGTATCTCTTTTGAGGATCTGGCCCTAATTATTTCCAAGTGGCTCTGATCGGCTCCGGTGCCCCGGCACCTCTGGCCAAATGCGGTACTGCACACCGCATTAGCTTGAATCCTGCTCACTTTGTGAGACAATACTCGCAAACCGAGTCAGGATTTAAGAAAAAAAAGTGTGAAGCGCTCTTTAACCGCGTTACTCACAATCCAAGGTTTCACTGTAGTTGTAACTTGCTTTTACTTTTACCTCAATGCAAGTCTCCCACACAGGGTTTGGGTGAAAACAATAGGCACTAGTCAGTCTCTAATGAAATTAAACACTTAGGGCCAGATCCACGTACCTTGGCGCATTTTTAAGTCTGGCGTAGCGTATCTCAGATACACTACGCCGCCGTAACTTACAACGTATTTTCCGTATCCACATAGAATTTGCGCCGTAAGTTACGGCGGCGTAGTGTAAATGTGTCGGCGTAAAGGCGCGCAATTCAAATGACTAAGTTGTGGGCGTGTTTTATGTTAATACGTCTTGACCCCACGTAAATGACGTTTTTTCTGACGCCGTCCGTGGGGGTATCCCAATGCGCATGCTCCAAATTAACCCGCAACAAGCCAATGCTTTCGACGTGAAACGTAATTCTACGCAAAGCCCTATTCGCGAACGTTTTACGCAAACGACGGAAAATTTGACGCTGGCCCGACGTCCGTACTTAACATTGCGTACACCTCATAGAGCAGGGGTATTGTTACGCCGAAAAAAGCCTTACGGAAACGACGTAAAAAATTGCGCCGGGCGGACGTACGTTTGTGGATTGGCGTATCTAGTTAATTTGCATACTCTACGCGGAAATCAACGGATGCGCCACCTAGCGGCCAGCGTAAATATGCACCTTAGATCCGACAGGGTACTAAGACGTACGTCAGTCGGATCTAGCCCAGCTTCAGGCGTATCTTGTTTTGTAGATACAAAACAAAGATACGCCGGAGCAACCTAGATACGCCGACGTAACTTCTTCGTGGATCTGGGCCTCATAGTTCTCCTAATAGCCAAAGACCATGCGATTTTAGTAAAATGTGTATCAAAACCCAAGACCAAAAAATGAATGCAGTAAAACCTTGGGTTATTATTATTATTATTATTATACAGGATTTATATAGCGCCAACAGTTTGCGCAGCGCTGTACATCAGGGAAGACAGTACAGTCACAATACAAATCAATACAGGAGGGATCAGACTTGGTCTAAAAGTGTTTTGCAAGACAAGCAAATTATTTTTAAATACATTTTGACTTGATAAACAAGCAATGTCTTAATATACAAGTAGCGTCATGTCACAACTGAGTATACAAGAGAAGGGAGGCGCCTCTAAGTGTAGCAATATGGATATATTTAATGACGGTACAACATTTAGCATTGTCTTTTTTTATCAGATGGAAATTTCCTGGCTCTGTTACGCAGAGCATGCAAAAAACTCACAATAGAATAGCTGTAAATCATACAGGCTGAAAGCGGTTGTGAGCTTCGCTAATCATTTTTTTTAAATGGCCACCTGCAGCGTTATGTTATAATGTTTTAGTATGCACCTCATACTAGCACATTAAGGCCCCTTTCACACTTGTGCTACTCCAAAGCCGCGCAATTTTGCGGCCACGATTTTGACAAGACAGTCATTCGAATGTGGATCCACTTTGCCCTCGGACTTGAAGTACAACTTCAATGAGCAGGGACGCGACTTTGATCCCCTAATAATTAGGGGGAACTCTATGGCAATTAATAAAAAAAAAACTGCATGGGTTCCCCCTTCATGAGCATACCAGGCCCTTCAGTCTGGTATGGATTTTAAGGGGAACCCCCCACGCCGAAAAAAACGACATGGGGTCCCCCCAAAATCCATACCAGACCCTTATCTGAGCATACAGCCCAGCAGGTCAGGAAAGGGGGTGGGGACGAGTAAGCACCCCCCTGAACCGTACCAGGCCGCATGCCCTCAACATGGGGGGTGGGTGCCCCTCCACCCCAAAGCATGTTGTCCCCATGTTGATGAGGACAAGGGCCCCTTCCCGACAACCCTGGCTGTTGTTTGTTGGGGTTAGTGGGTGGGGGCTTATCGGAATCTGGGAGCCCCCTTTAATAAGGGGTTCCCCAGATCCCGGCCCCCCACCCTATGTGAATGAGTATGGAGTACATTGTACCCCTACCCGGTTTACACTGTGGGGCATTACACTGTTTTTTTCAGTCATTTATTAGGCAGCTCCGGGGGTCTCTTCCGACTTCAGGGGTCTCTTCCGCCTTCTTCTCCTCTCTCCGGCCTCTTCTCTGCACTCTCTGGTCGTCTTCTGACGGGTTATTCTGCTCTTTTGCTCACTCTTTTGCTAGCTCTTGGAATTGGGCCAACTCAGTCCGCACTTTAGTCTCTAATAAAAAACTAGCATCTGTTTTGACTTCATTGACATTAGCAAAACCTGGCACCTGTTCTGCCCTAACTGGATTTGCTGCCTATATGAACCACCCCCAGCCTGACAAGAGTTAACAAAACATTTTGTCACTTAGCCAGACTTAATAAGTTCCTAATCATAGCTTCTATTTTTAAAAACATGTGCGGTTTATACTGTACTAAGGAACAAAGAGGGGGTATAGGTGTCCCATTGGAATTAAGCCAAACAAACCTAGGTCTCACCACATCCCTGAATTAGAACAAATATGTGTACCCCAAAATTGGGGTTGTGTTTCCTCGGTGGGACTTTTAGATTGGGAGACTGGTTGTAAATATAGTGAAAAATTGATTGGTAAACAATGATATTGTCACAAAGTATCACATTTTATTCAGTGTTGTTAAGGTGAACAACACATCAAGGCCAAAGTTACAAAATGTAGTAAAAGCATCAAATATGACCAAGAAAAGGGGCAAGCAAATCCGGGCATACAGAGGTCAAACAACTTTAAACATCAAAAATTACAAGGATAATAACAAAACATAGAAAACAATATATAATAGCGACAAAAAATTGCGTATAGAAAACGCCCCCTAAGAAAGCTGTCTATTGCAGTAAAGACAGACGTGCCAACGTTTCGAGGCTTATATAGGGTGGAGCCTCTTCATCAGAGCGAGGGTCAAGCAAGGTTGTTGCGGTATAATGTTAAAACGCAAGAAACATAGGTCATCTGCTGAAAATATTAGAATGAACTTGAAGTGCCTTTCCTATAGTGAGACATGTAAATCGAATACTCTACATACTGGAGAACCCAGATAATGCGACAATTGGAATAAAGATGCTTAGTATGAAAGGAAGAGGGCTCACAATGATAGCCAATTCTGTGAACTAAGTTCAATCCCAATAAAGATGCAGAGACCTATTAAATAGGAAGCCCTCCTGGCGGTACAAGGATATCAGCTGGGTGGTTGCCTTGTTATCAAACAGGCTGGATATTCAAAAGAGGAGAAGAAGATGGCAGTAATTCTATAGCTGGTGTGCCCCTGATGATGTCATTACGACGAAACGATCGTCGGGCAGACACACTCGCATTGTGCATGCGCTAACGGCCTTAGGCGGTCTGATATTCATACGGAGCTTTTTATCCTTGCAAGGACTTTTGTATCACTGTCTATGAATGAGAGTATTTTAAGCTGTTTCATTTTTATATATTTTTTAAATAAACCCTCTCGTTTTTTTACGCTTACACTATGGGATTGTCACTCTCTTTTTCCCCACATGGTGTTTGATAAACACACGCTCACATACATCTATGCAAGTTCCATTTGGAAGCAGTGGTTAACCCTATGAGGAGCTGTGGATTCTACCATCTAATCTGTGGAGAGATCCGGATCCGTTCCTGACACCCCAAAGGATCAGAATTTCCTGCTATGCCTGTTTAGACTCTTCCTGAAAAGGATTAGTCACATGCTTTCTGGTAAGCCTTTATTTCTACTGGTGTTTGGCTACTGATGTCTGAAATCTCCCTCCTTTCTCACCTGTGGATCTCCTAATTGGACTTTCATTGTTTGCATCATTTCATCACCTGCATTGGAAGGGGCTAATAACTCCCAGTTTTTTTCTGTGAACTTCCAGCTTTTTTCTGTGGACTCTTTTTGTTTTGCACCTCATATGCTGAATTGGTCACTTTATTTTACACTGTTTATTCATCTGTTGATATTTATAAGTAATTTATGCTCAGTGCCATAATGATTGGCACAGTGTTATCACAACCTATGCATTTATAGCTTTTGGGTATTCACATATTGAATTAAGTTTCAAAAGATTGTTACCACCTATAGATTAACATTGTTTACACCTGTTGCTTTAGATACTTATGTGGTATATGCTGTCCAGCGCTACACTGTTTTTGCACATTTTTCTTTACACTTTATATCTAAGTTGTAGTGTTTAGCAGCAGGACATCCTTCTCAGGACCCTCTTAATTGTTTTATCAACATACATTTCTTACTAAGGGCAAATTATTCCCATTCCCTTTTCCCTTTCTTTTACACAATTCTATAGCTGTGAGGCCTCGTACTCACGACCAAACATGTCTGCTGAAACTGGTCCGCGGACCAGTTTCAGCGGACATGTTCGTTCGTGTGTAGGCAGTAACGTACAGAATTCCAGCAAACAATCGTCGGCCAGACCGTTTTCCAACGAACAACTGTTTCCTGGTCTTGCTTTAAAACAGTCTGCTGGAATCGTGTCCGTCAGACATGTTCGGTCGTCTGTACACAAAAGCAGCGTACAAAAACCCCGCGCATGCTCAGTCCAAATGAGGAGACGGGAGCGCTCGTTCAGGTAAAACTCGCGTTTCTTTGGGATATGGCACATTCGTCATTAGAAACCTTTTATTCTAGCAAGAGAACAATGTCTTAAAAAGGCGCACTAAACCACATTTTAAAGCCTCGTTTGATTAATTCTTCTCTTGCTAGAATAACCCCGTTCTCTTGCTGATGCAATTTCAATAGAGTTGTCCCATACTGAAATGTCACATTTCTTGCTTGTGATGTAATCCTTTAATAATGTTTTCTATGCCAGACGTGTGTTTTGGTTGGTGGTCCTCCATAATTTAGAGTAGTCATTTTTGTAAAGGAATGTGCATTTTTTTAATTTCTTTTTTTGTTTCTAGTTATGTCACCATTTAAACTAATTTTTTTTTACATGTATTTTTAAATTTTTTTATTTTTTTTGGTGTTTCATTAGAGAATATTAAACCATGTTGGCACACCAAATGTCCCCCCCCCCCCCAAGGAGTGTGTCCTTTGTAAATTACCCATTGTATATTTATTAAAGGTTTGCTGCCTAATAATCCCCACAGTATATCAAACAATAGACATGTTTTCAAATGAAAGCAAAAGGCCTTTTATTCAGGCAAATGTCATCACAAAAAATAAAAAGAACGGCAGCACTAGAATAGATAGCAAACTATATGCAAACTTGCATTTCCAACATGGTGAAGGATAAACTTCCAAGCCTCAGGAGCCAAACACAAAAATATGAAGCAGCAGCACACAAACAAAGGAACCCAAACTGTGGTAGTACAAACAAGATGTCCTTTATGTGGAAGGAAATGGAAGGCAGAAAATCAACGTTTCCTCCTCTTTCCAGCCTTCCCTCCAGGCAGCCTTCCAGCGGATCGAACACGGGGTCTTGCAGGTGGGGTTGATGTGGCAGCAGGAGGATGGTGTTCCGCAAGCCGGGCCGGGTCACATAGCCCAGTGTCTGGGGTCAGCAGGCCCCTCTGCATCCACCAAAGGACCTGGTTCATCAGGGCCTTTGCCAGTCTTCTCTGGTCCTCCTCCCCTTCATTTAAATCATGGGCCAATGAGGCACTGAAGGCCTCTGTGGGGTTGAGGGGGGCCCTCATGATGGCGCTTGCCTCCTGGATCATGCGGAGGCTTGCCTCCTCCACAGGCCTCAACTGCCTCCTTCGGCCTGATGGCCTCACCTGGGGGGGAGAAGACTGGCTGGTGGTGGTTCTCCTGGCCGGGTGGACCTGCTGCAGGCCACTGGGCCCAGCCTCCTCCTGGCTGCCACTGACCCCGGCCTCCTCCTGGCTGCCACTGACCCCGGCCTCCTCCTGGCTGCCACTGACCCCGGCCTCCTCCTGGCTGCCACTGACCCCGGCCTCCTCCTGGCTGACAGACACCTGAGGATCTGCCACCTCCTGGCTGATCTCTTCTTCCTGTGTGTAAAAAAAAAGAATTTTTTTACAATTTCGCTAAATAAAACCACACTCATTTTCATGTTTTTCGTTCAGTATTTTCTGTTCATTATTACTTGAATACACTCTACTTCTGACCCCTGCAGTTGTCATCCCTGACACCTATTTGTCTGTACACCTTTTTGTTTGCTTTTTTCCAGCTTGGTTTTTTTTTTACAATATCTAATCATTAATCCACCAAGAATTATTTACGCCATAAATATAGAGGAAACTACTATACCTCCTCATCGAAGGGTGGCAGATCTGCATCTCTGTCAGCCAGGCCCTCTTCCTCCGACTCTGCAGGGCTGTGGTCATCTGGGGAATGTCCGCTGGAAGGTAGCATGGAGGAAAGGTTGGAAGAAAGACTGGACATCGTTTTCCTGCCTTCCATTTCGTCCCGCAAAAAAGCCATCTGTTTATAATACCACAGTTTGGGTTCCTTTGCTTGTCTTGCTGCTGCTCCCGATTTTTTGATTTTATTAGCTTTGTATGCTCTCCTGTATGTGCTTCTGAGGTTGGCAAGTTTATCCTTCACCATGTTGGCAGTGCATCCTGGCACCCAAGTTTGCATATAATTTGCTAGCTCTTCTAGTGCTGCCGCTCGTACCTCTTTATTGCAATATAACGAGTGTTTTGAATTCCACAGGATGGGCGTGTCCTGGTATTTTTGAAGTAAGGCCTCTATAGATTCCTTGCTTTGTAGGAGGTCCATTGCAATTTTTGAAAAATTATATTTCTTTTTGAGTCTAGATTACAAAAACATAAACCACAGAAAAATAAATATTCCAAAGGATCAGCGTTGACCTTGATCTAATATGTGTCTTCAAATTTATTACCTATATCTAATTCCAAACACAGTCTCTCTTGTTTAAACAATGATTGGCAGCTCGGCCGCATTGCTTGTACCAAACATTGATTTGCTAGATGCAGAGCCATTGTTCACATTGCAGTAAATATTTTAAATATATTAAATTAAACAATGCTTACAAATGACAGTTTTCATCTAGGCACTCTTTCATGTGTAAATCTCATACCCCTGACAATGGATGACATAAAAGACACTTCCTAATGACCTCTGTACAACCAACACTTGAACAATACTTTGCCTGATCTGAATACACCATTCAAAAACTTGTCAATGAGGTACAGCATTGTTCACATCTCTATTTTGTGAGGTGTCCAAAAGCATTTGGATACCAAAATAACATTGTGGTACCCCATAGACAGAATAGCTTAAAAAGGGTGCAACCAACAGCCCAAACCCCCATCCCATGTGTCTACATTTTCAAGGCCTCTGCTGATCACATTTTTAATTTCCTTACCTTCCTGTCTCTCGCTCCTCGTTTCTCACGCTCGCCTAATTACCGCGTAAGATGCGTAATCACGGCGTAAACCTTTTAAACACTCCGCGTATTTATGAAACCCCGCCCTCGTCACCTTTGCGAGGCCCCTAATCAATGATTTTAGGAAATATGGCGTTAACTGTGTATGTTCTGGATGCGCTCGAAGATTCTCCGCGTAACGGACGTAAACACGTTGTTTGCATTCTCTACACTCCGCGTATGTATTAAACGCCGCCCTCTTCTCCGCCCATGGCGTAAGAATTCATCTTTTCCACGCCCATAATCTCTGTGGGAAAGGAAAGATGGCGATGTCACACGAGCGGGCACGATGCTCTCATGCCACAAGTGAAGGGACAGAGGCAGGGACGTCCCGATCAAGGAAAAGAAGATATAAAGCCACTAATATGCGGTTCCAGGAAATGGTGGAGTTAGTTTACATCATGCGAAAAAAGGACTATGATGGTGAATTAGGGCCATACAAGACCCCTAACCGCCGAAAGGCACATATTATGGACAAGGTGGCGAGGAGAATGCAGAGGATGTTTGGGATCACCAGGTCCAAGGAACAGCTGAGGAAACGATGGTCAGACTTAAAATTGAGGGAGCCACATCAGATGAAGAAAATACTTAAAATTCTGCGTAAAAGTAAGTAAATATATATTGGGTTTGGGGGGGGGGGGGGTGGTGATTGTCTGCAATAATGTGTTGCCATGTATATTTCACCATCTGCCTCCTTGGCCTGCTTGTAATTTTAAAGACATGTTGTTATTTATTTTTTAGAACATAAATAACTACATATTTACAAACAGTGTTCTTAGTAAACAACGTAACATCACATAGTTTATCAGAAAGGCTCGGTTATTCCAGGAACAACACACCTGGACATGGCTCACTGGCCAAAAACTTTGTTTGTAAACATTGTGTAAAAGCTAGTTCTAGAAAAAAAAAGTATGAGAATGGGAAAGGCAAACAGGATTCATTCTAAAAACAGTGGTAATAAAGCAGATGTTTTCACATCTGCAATGCAGAGCACCTGTGTCTCCCCAAATCAAAAATGGGTTTTGGTAGGGTCTCCCAGAAATACAGTTTAGGGGGGACATCCATGTGTGTCACTTTGCTAAAAAGGGGCAGGATCAGAGCTTGCCATATAGAAGTAATTGCAAAATGTAGGTTTGGTGAAAGATAAAAGTAACTAAATGAAAGCATCTTCTAAGCAATGTGTGCGATTTATGCTCTCCAATATCTGTGTGCTGATGAGTCTACATTTTTTTTGGTTTATTTCAGGGGAAAGAAGTCGCCAGCATTTGGAGGAGGCAGAGAGGGCCAGACAAGGCCAAAATCTGCCATCTCAACATGTGGAGGAGGAGGAGGATGTGGAAGGAGAAGAGGATGTGGAAGGAGAGGAGAATGTGGAAGGAGAAGAGGATGTGGAAGGAGAGGAGGATGTGGAAGGAGAGGAGGATGTGGAAGGAGAGGAGGAAGGAAGAAAGGAGGAAGGAAGAGAGGAGGAAGAAGTAATTTTGGACTTAGAATTTATAGCAGATGAAGGGCAAGTGGCGGAAGAACAATTTGGCGAATTGAAAGAAGGTGGATTGATGGATGAAGGAGGAGTCCAAGATGATGGGGAAGTGGTGGAAGAAGGAGGAGTGATAGAAGATGATGGGGAGGTGGTGGAAGAAGGAGGAGTGATAGAAGATGTCGAAGAGGTGGAAAGGAGAAGCCCATCAGGTCAGTGTCACCCTAGCTTGATTCAAAAAAACATATGTAGATAGGCCTCATTGAAAAATAATATTGTAAATGCCATTTTTTTTTTTTGTTTTAGGGGAGGAGGATGGTGTGCCAATATTTTCACGTGCAAGTGCTGCTATAATTATTCAGCAGGTAATGGAGTGCAGCACTGAAATGCACAATATGCGTGAAAGGATGTTTCTCATGGAACAGAATGTAACAAATGTCCTTTTGGAATGCAGCACGGAAATGGACAATATGCGGCAAAGAATGATGGTCATCGAATCTAATTTTAAGAACATTATTGACATGATGGGCCGTGTCAAAGACTGAAACACCCCCCGCCCATCCCCCGCCCCCACAAACATTTTTACAGTTTGAATAATGAATACGCCAAAATTTGAAGATACACACACAGTGTGCCAACATGTGCTATCTGCCATCACAGAATATCTAATGTCTGTGCTTTGTGGGTCCAACCCCCTCCTCCATCCTCAAGTAGTTGAGAGGAAGGGTTTGCTCCCACAAAACACAGACATTGATCACCCATGATGTCAGATAGCACATGTGGCCATTTGTCTGTTGAACCAATGACATTTGGCGAGTTTGCACTGAATGTGTGTATCTTCCAATTTTGGCGTGTTCCAGTGTGAAAGCACACCATGACTGACTGCTGTTGTGAGTTTTTATATTTTTGGAATTGGATTTTGTTACTTTTTGACCATGTTGAACATTTTGGGATACTATAAAGTTTAGACCATAAAGAATAAACAACGCCAAAAAAATTTTTAAATATATATATAGAATTATAAATCTCTCTAATCACTGAATTTAGTGAAGTAGAGATTTGACTCCAAATTCTCACCAAAAAATTTTCTTTTAGAAAAACACACCAAAAACAACAAAAATGGTTACAAAATTATTGTTTTTTGTGCCTAAAAAATATGGCCAAAACTAAATTTAAGGCGGTAAACACCCCACCAAATATAATCTATATATATATATATATGTAAACAATAAATCTAACTATATTTGAGGAGAAAAAAAGTGAACTTGTTAATAAATGTATAATCTGCATAATATTTTTGGTTGAATTACCTGAAAAAAAAAAAAAAATTTAAAAAATTTTGAAGACTCCTAAGTACAAAAGCAGGGAGTAATGAAAAAAATCCAAAATTTTTTTGGGGTCATGAACAAGCAAAAATAAAAAAAAATTGACCTCAACATTTACAAATGGAGTTGCTTCTTATTTCTAGACTCAATACCCTGTTTGTAGATGAGTGAATACTGTGCAAAATGTGGTTAGTTACTAAAAGTGGAGAAATCAATTATGCATTACAATTGAAGAAGTTAGTTAGAGAACCAGGAAGACAGAAAAAGAGAAAAAGCATTAATGACAAACAACTGTATAAAGTCCAATGGTCTAATTATTTATTATTTTTTAGAATATTCCTTTCTTTGGGGGCCGAATTAGAAAGAAATATGATCTGGCATAGCAATGGCCCCCCGACCCATGAAGTACTCAACATATTTGTCGCGTACCTCACGAGCTGATTGGGGGGCCAAGCCAGCGCGACCAGTGTCCAGCCCGGGAAGGGGATCTGAGGGTAGTCTTGCCTCAGAACCGATGTCGGGTAGGTACGTCTGGGAGTGCCTGCGTAAAAAGTTGTGCAAAATGCAGCAGGCAAATACAACGGTGTCCAATTTATATTCCGCCAGATGTATCGATGTCCTGAACAGGCGGAACCGGTTGGTGAGTATCCCAAAGGCATTCTCGACTACCCTCCGAGCCCTGGCCAACCGAAAATTAAACACACTCCTCTCTGAGGTGAGGGTCCTCTGGGGAAAAGGCCGCATGAGGTGAGGACCAAGCCCGAAAGCCTCGTCCGCTAGGAACACAAACGGAAGTCCTTCCACATTATCTTCATCTGGTGGCAATGCCAGACCACCAGCTTGGAGACGATCATAGAAATCAGTCCGTGCGAACACTCCCCCATCAGACATCCGGCCGTTCTTCCCCACGTCCACATATAGAAACTCATAATGTGCCGACACCACCGCCATCAACACAATACTATGATAACCCTTGTAATTATAATAGTAGGACCCCGAGCGGGGTGGGGGCACAATGCGGACGTGTTTCCCATCTATTGCTCCACCGCAGTTTGGAAAATCACACCGCTGGGCAAATTGGGAAGCCACAGACTGCCATTCCTGTGGTGTGGAGGGTAGCTGTGGGGACAAACAAAATTAGAGATTTAGTACTTTGTAACAAATACATCCTACAAGCATCCTTGTGACAGTTCACAGTATTAAAATTGCATTAGAAAAATGTGCATGGACAATTTGGGAAATGAAATATATAGGGCCACTTCATTAAGAGACTCCACAGCCCTCTGATGGGGACAATAAAAGTTTGAAGGGGGGGGGGGGGGGGGGGGGAAACAAAAACCAAAAAGTCCTGTTTGAAAAAATGGCAAGGTGGGTTTGTCCCTAGGATAGCATGCTGGACAGGTTAATATTGGGTAAGGGACAAATATGCAGGTAGGCCAAGAATAAAACATGTAAAGCTGATATCAACATGCATAGGGAGAAAAGCTAACGTTAGTTAAACACACAGCATATCTGGGAAAATAAAAATAAAGTTAGTTGGCCACATTATTAGAGCCAGGAAACTTACCTTAATATACTCCTCATGCATAACTTTGATGATGGCAGCACACGTGTCCGGTATGATGACCCCAAGCGCCTGCGGAGAGATGCCTGTCGAGAACTTGAGGTCCTGCAGGCTCCTCCCAGTCGCCAGGTACCGCAACGTGGCAATAAGCCTCTGCTCGGCCGTGATGGCTTGGCGCATCACAGTGTCCTGCCTCGTGATATAGGGGGACAGAAGATCCAGCAGACGGTTGAATACGGGGTCCGTCATGCGGAGAAAATTCCTAAAGTCATTAGGATTATTCTCCTGGAGTTCCCTAAGCAGAGGCATATGTGAGAACTGGTCACGCTGGCGCAACCAATTCTTGGTCCAGAAACGCCTCCGCCCCCTGTTTCTGGCCAAAGTACTGGACAAATGAACATATCCAGCAGCCATCCCATAAACAGCACCAACTCGCGAAAATTGACGCTGCTGCTCCATCATGGCTTCAAACCGGCCGGCTGGTCAGTCAAGAACACACTGAAACAGAAAGCACTCGCAAATCCAGCACTACCTGCGACAAACGCGTGACAAACAGATACGAGCGCACAGGATGCAACTGCTAAAGCAGAAACAACCTGCTTGCCTATAGCCGAATGACAACTACGTTACCGCAAGCACACGCACTGAACCCGTGAATACACGCTGTCAAAGCCTGGAGACCGAGAAGCGCGAATCAGCTCTAACCAAACCTTCACTAACACGAGCAAACACGTAACTAGCAAAAGAGGAACAGAGGGCGGCGCCATTAACTTTGGTCTTCCCCTTTATAGTGACGTCGTACGTAGTTTACGTGCACGCGTTCCGGTACGACGGGAATTTGGTCCGCTGGTGTGTACACGCCAGCGGAACAAAACACAAATCAGCCTTGTACGCCGGAAACTGTCGGGCAGACAGTTTCCAGCGCACAGATCCGGTCGTGAGTACAAGGCCTTAGAAGAATCTGATCCTCTCCTTGTGAGTGCCAGAGGAAGACTATTGTGAGCCATTGTGAGCCCTCTTCCTTTCATACCAGGCATCTTTATTCCAATTGTCGCATTATCTGGGTTCTCCAGTATGTAGAGTATTCGATTTACATGTCTCAATATGGGAAAGGCACTTCAAGTTCATTCTAATATTTTCAGCAGATGACCTATGTTTCTCGCGTTTTAAGATTATACCGCGACAACCTTGCTTGACCCTCGCTCTGATGAAGAGGCTCCACCCTATATAAGCCTCGAAACGTTGGCACGTCTGTCTTTACTGCAATAGACAGCTTTCTTAGGGGGTGTTTTCTATACGCAATTGTTTGTCGCTATTATATATTGTTTTCTATGTTTTGTTATTATCCTTGTAATTTTTGATGTTTAAAGTTGTTTGACCTCTGTATGCCCGGATTTGCTTGCCCCTTTTCTTGGTCATATTGGATGCTTTTACTACATTTTGTAACTTTGGCCTTGATGTGTTGTTCACCTTAACAACACTGAATAAAATTTGATACTTTGTGACAATATCATTGTTTACCAATCAATTTTTAACTTTATTTACAACCAGTCTCCCAATCTAAAAGTCCCACCGAGGAAACACAACCCCAATTTTGGGGTACACATATTTATACTGTACTAAGGTACCTTTCACACTTCTCCCCTGAGGTTTCCCTGCAGCGCAGTACATTTGCGGTTTTCCTGCTGGTTACTCGTGCTTTGCCATAGACTTTTTCTGAAAGTGCACCAAAAGTCCTGCATGCTGCCTCTTTGATGCACCTTCAGAAAACTGCTAGCACTAGCAGATAGCAGATTCGAAAGCTGCTATTGGACTAAATGTTGGCTATGGATCCACCCACTGTCATGCTCTGTCCATTAGCAGAAACCTAATTGGGAACTAGTCTTTTTCCCTGTACACACGCTCGGTATTCCCGACGGGTCAAGGTCCATCGGAAATCCCGACGGGAAAATCGAGAACCTGCTCTCCCGTACAAACGAGTGGGTTTTCCGACAGGAAAACTCCAATGAGAGCTTTTGGCCGGGAATCCTGGCCATGTGTATGCTCCATCAGAGTTTTTCCGACGGGAAAACTGCCCAAAGCGGCCGGTTTTCTTGTACACACGGCCGGGTCTTCCAGCGGGAAAAAGGCAGCCGGGAATCCTGGCTGGAAAAAAGAGAGCTGGTTCTCTTTTTTTGTCCGGCGTTTTTTTGCCTGTTTTCCCTGTTCGCACAAAGTTGGAAGCATGTCCAAAATGTCTCGGTGTGCTGACACCTTAAGAATTCCCTTAACTGGAACGAAAGGGCCAAGCCCAACCGCTGAAAAACAACCCCACACCTAATCCCCCCTCCACCAAATAATTTAGACCAGTCAGTGCACAAAGTAAGGTCCATAAAGACATGGATGAGAAAGTTTGGGGTGGAGGAACTTGACTGTCCTGACCTCAATAGAACACCTTTGGGATAAATTAGAGCGGAGACTGTAAGCCAGGCCTTCTCATCCAACATCAGTGCCTGACCTCACAAATGCTTCTGGAAGAACGGCCAAACATTCCCATAGACACACTCCTAAACCTTGTGGACAGACTTCCTAGAACAGTTGAAGCTTTTATAGCTGCAAAAGGGTGGGCCAACTCAATATTGAACCCTACAGACTAAGACTTGGATGCCATTAAAGTTCATGTGCGTGTAAAGGCAGGCGTCCCAATACTTTGACAATATAGGCCCGGATTCACAGACATCGGCGCACATTTATGCCCCCGTAGCGTATCTCCTTTACGCTACGCCGACGCAACGCAGAGAGGCAAGCACTGAATTCACAAAGCACTTCCTCCCAAATCTGAGCTGGGTTTCTCAGGCGTAAGCCTAATCTCCGTCCCAGTCTCAGGTCTTTTGCAGACTCCATCAGGTTTTCTTCCAGAATGGTCCTGTATTTGGCTCCATCCATCTTCCCATCAATTTTAACCATCTTCCCTGTCCCTGCTGAAGAAAAGCAGGCCCAAACCATGATGCCGCCACCACCATGTTTCACAGTGGGGATGGTGTGTTCAGGGTGATGAGCTGTGTTGCTTTTACGCCAAACATAACGTTTTGCATTGTTGCCAAAAAGTTCGATTTTGGTTTCATCTGACCAGAGCACCTTCTTCCACATGTTTGGTGTGTCTCCCAGGTGGCTTGTGGCAAACTTTAATCGACACTTTTTATGGATATCTTTAAGAAATGGCTTTCTTCTTGCCACTCTTCCATAAAGGCCAGATTTGTGCATTATACGACTGATTGTTGTCCTATGGACAGAGTCTCCCACCTCAGCTGTAGATCTCTGCAGTTCATCCAGAGTGATCATGGGCCTCTTGGCTGCATCTCTGATCAGTCTTCTCCTCGTATGAGCTGAAAGTTTAGAGGGCCGGCCAGGTCTTCGTAGATTTGCAGTGGTCTGATACTCCTCCCAATTCAATATTATCGCTTGCACAGTGCTCCTTGGGATGTTTAAAGCTTGGGAAATCTTTCTGTATCCAAATCCGGCTTTAAACTTCTCCACAACAGTATCTCGGACCTGCCTGGTGTGTTCCTTGTTCTTCATGATGCTCTCTGCGCTTTAAACGGACCTCTGAGACTATCACAGTGCACATTTATACGGAGACTTGATTACACACAGGTGGAATCTATTTATCATCATTAGTCATTTAGGTCAACATTGGATCAGTCAGAGATCCTCACTGAACTTCTGGAGAGAGTTTGCTGCACTGAAAGTAAAGGGGATGAATAATTTTGCACGCCCAATTATTCAGTTTTTTATTTGGTAAAAAAGTTTGAAATATCCAATAAATTTCATTCCACTTCATGATTGTGTCCCACTTGTTGTTGATTCTTCAAAAAAAAATTACAGTTTTATATCTTTATGTTTGAAGCCTGAAATGTGGCAAACGGTCCGCAAGGCACTGTATATCCCTTGAAATTAGGTGATGTTACTATGCTGGGCATATGACTAATATATGTATATGGTATATGTATATACCGTATTTTGCGCTCCATAAGATTGACCTGACCATAAGACGCACCTAGGTTTTAGAGGAGGAAAACAAGAAAAAAAAAATTCTGAACCAAATGGTGTGCAAAAATATTTACCAGTGCCCATGAAATGCAACCTGACCTGTGCCATACAATGCAGCTTGACCTGTGCCATACAATGCAGCCTGCCTGTTCCATACAATGCAGCCTTTCTGTGCCAAACAATGCAGCCTTCCTGTGCCATACAATGCAGCCTTCCTGTGCCATACAGTGCAGCTTGACCTGTGCCATACAATGCAGCCTGTCTGTGCCATACAATGCAGCCTGTCTGTGCCATACAATGCAGCCTGTCTGTGCCATACAATGTAGCCTGTCTGTGCCATAAAATGCAGCATGTTTGTGCTATACATTGCAACCTATCTGTGCCATACAGTGCAGCCTGTCTGTGCCATACAATGCAGCCTGTCTGTGCCATACAATGCAGCCTGTCTGTGCCATACAATGCAGCCTGTCTGTGCCATACAATGCAGCCTGTCTGTGCCATACAATGCAGCCTGTTTGTGCCATACAATGCAGCCTGTCTGTGCCATACAATGCAGCCTGTCTGTGCCATACAATGCAACCTGTCTGTGCCATACAATGCAACCTGTCTGTGCCATACAATGCAGCCTGTCTGTGCCATACAATGCAGCCTGTCTGTGCCATAAAATGCAGCCTGTTTGTGCTATACATTGCAACCTATCTGTGCCATACAGTGCAGCCCGTCTGTGCCATACAATGCAGCCTTACCTGTGCCATAAAATGCACCCTGCCTGTGCCATACAATTTGTTCCACATCGACTTCTAATGCATGCAATACCACATGTGGCCAGAGGTGGGGGCGCCCGAGAGCCTCAGAAATACTCATGGACAGCTCTGCTGAACTCGGAAAGGCTTGAGCCTTGAGTTTTCCGAGTGTGATTACGAGTATTTCCAAACGGCTCTGAACCATTGCGGCCAAATGTGGTACTGCACACCCGATTGGCTTGAATCCTGCCCGTGTTGCAAGAGAACACTCGCAAACTGAGTCAGGATTTTTTTTAAAAGGTTCCACTGTATATATATATATAAAAATGGGAAGACTTTATGGACCACGTGGTCATTTTTTCTGTCATCACTTTTCTTTTTTTATGTGCCAGATCCTTGCTCATCCACGCTACTTGGCTCCTAGGCGTTCTTCCAGTTGCATGTTCTTTAAGGAACTTCTAATGAAAACATTTGGCTGAGCCCAGCTGCCTGGGATAACTTTGGGCCTGATCCACAAAAGGGATACGCCGGCGTATCTACTGATACGCCGTCGTATCCCTGTTTCTATCTATGGAACTGATCCACAGAATCAGTTTCTCATAGATAGACAGAAGATCCGACATGTGTAAGGGACTTACACTGTTGGATCTTAGGATGCAGTACCGCAGCCGCCGCTGGGGGCATTTCTCGTCGAAATGCCGCTTCGGGTATGCAAATTAACACTTACGGAGATCCACGAAGCTTTTACGCTTCGTTTTTTCTCCGTAAGTATTAGTTTGCTGTCGCAAAATTAGGGCTCTTTTACAAGGCCTAAACTGTTTACACCTTGTAAAAGTAGACCCTTCTACCCCGCGTCGCTGTCATTTAAAAAAAAAAAAAAAAAATGTTCCCGCCGCAACTCGTTTTTCTCGATTTTTCGCGATTCTCAAAACCTGGCGCAGCGTAAAACCGCGCAAAGCACGTCGGGAAAATGACGTCGGGAGCATGCGCAGTACGTCCGGCGCGGGAGCGCGCCTAATTTAAATGGGACTCGCCCCATTAAATTAGGAACGCCTTGCGCCGGACGGATTTAAGTTACACCGCTCAAAATTTCTAGGTAAGTGCTTTGTGGATGGGGCACTTAGGTAGAGATTTTGCGGCGGTGTAACTTAAATGGCAAAAGTTACGTTGCGCCGGGTTTTTGTGGATTAGGCCCTTTCTTCCCAATTGTTCTAGTTTGGGAAATGTTATCTCTCTCTTCCTAGGAAATGTGTTATGGAAAAGGTCCACTAGGCGGGTTCCAGTATGCGAGAGAGAGACATGCAGCAGCTTCCCAAGCTGGAGGAGAGCAGATTTGCATAGTGTCCTGCCCACAGCATGTGTCAGTGCTGGGAAATTGTGCGATCACAAAGTACAGAACATACAAAAAAAAAAAGAATTGAACACAGTAGGCTGGACAATCCTGTCTAAGAGCTGAAGAGGAAATACGTGCATGTTGTTGATAAGAGCTGTAAAAACACTTTTTCGGACCCATGGAGCGAAGAACGGTTTTGCAGAGCGCTATTGATCCAGGCGACAGCTGCTTAATGGACAGATTGTAATGTAAGTTTACCAAATGTCATCTGACTATAGATTAGTGTTTGTCATAAGTAACGATAACTTGAGAAAATTAACGAGATTCGTGTCTGATTAGAAAAATGACGTTATATAATCGTGCAACAATCTGACTGTGTATGGGCACAAGTGATTTCAGGAGATCATCTCCAATGATAAGCATGTTAGGTGTATTTGTTTCAGGGGATCCTGATGGATTGCACAGGGGTGAGAAGTATGCCTCTCACTGCGGAGAAGTCGTGTTGGGGGTGATTTACTAAAGGTTGCTTTGTGTTCACTTTAAATACCCAATAATGAGCAAGGCAAGGGAATTAAAACATCTGGATTTATGTTGGCACATAATTGGGTATCCAAAGTAATTACAGCTTTATTTTATTTAAAAAACGAACAAAACAAGTAGCTCTTCAATACCCTTTTATGTGTTTTTTTGTTTGTTTGTTTGTTTGTTTGTTTTTTTGCGTTTTTATTTTTTTAATTAACATTTTTGTCAGCGTATAGGGCTGTTTTAGCCAAAAAGCATGTTAAAAATTCACTTGCCGTTGTGTGATTCAGGGAGGCAGATTTACTAAAGGAGTGAAGAAGGTTCCCTCAAATGTTCAGAAGCAATACGTAAACAGAAATTAGATTTGATTGGATAATTGAATGTTCGCTGTTTTTTGAGTCGTAGTTCTCAACTCCTTTAGGGTTTGTTTTAGGCCCCGTACACACGAGGGGACATGTCCGCTCGGAGATTTCGGTCTGATGGTTGTACACACCATCAAACTGAAATCCGCGCGGACAGGATACGCGGTGACGTGCGCAACCCTGGAAGGTCAATGCTTCCACGCATGCGTCGAATCACTTCGACGCATGCGAGGGCTTTCGGCCGAGCGGACATGTCCGGTGAGTCGTAGAGACGACCGAACATGTCCGACGGACAGGCTTCCAGCGGACATGTTTCTTAGCATGCTAAGAAACATTTGTCCGCTGGAAACCTGTCCGATCCGCCGGAAAATTGTCCGGTCGGCCGTACACACGACCGAACATGTCTGCTGAAACTGGTCCGCGTACCAGTTTCAGCAGACATGTTCGGTCGTGTGTACGAGGCCTTACACGTGCGGCCAGCAGGCAGTAAAGCTCGATTCACACCTATGCATGTTGCTTTTGAGCATTTTTTTGTGGTGCTTGCTGCGTTTTTCGACACACGTTTTTAACGCGATTTGCGGTTTTTTTAACCTGTTTATGGAGCTTCAAATTAAGCCCAGGTTCACACTGGGCTGCGGGAGTGAAGCCGTGCGAGTTCAGCTGAACTCGCACGATTTCACTCCCGCTGGCAGTCGCGATTTCGGCCGCGATTATAGAGACATCTGTGCAGGTTTCTGCACAGATGTCAATGTAAATCGCGGGCCGAAATCGCAAAAAGTAGTAAAGGAACTACTTTTTGAAATCAGTGCAGCGTCGCACCGATTAGGACGGTGCCATTGCCGTCAATTTGCGGCAAATACCGCCGTTTTGACATGCGATTTGACATGCCAAATCGTATGTCAAAACGCACCAGTGTGAACCAGGCCTTCAGGAAATTATTTTGGACGGCTTTGAAAAAAACTCTTTTATTGAAGCTTGATATGACAAGTGGATGACAGATGGAGCAGGGGACAAAGCGGTAGACGAGCTTTGCGCAAATATTACCGCTTAGGCTCCATTCACACTAATGCGTTTTTTGATGCATTTTGCAGAAATGCAGGGACATTTTTAAATATGGTTTCCTATGGAACACGTTCACATCAATGTTTTTTTGTGCCTCTGCGTTTTTGGAAAGGGTCAAGGACTTTTTTTTCCTGCAAAAAGCAGCGTTTTGCGTGTAATAGAATTCAATGGACATGCATCCAAAAGGCAAGTACCGCGTTTTTACAGCGATTTTGCCGCGATTTGCGGTTTGCGTTTTTTTTTCCTCCAGCATTTTGTAGCTTGAGGCTTCAAGCTACAAAATGCTCAGGTGTGAATGGGGTCTTAGGCCCCTTTCACACCTGCGAACCGTATGTCCACTTTTTCATCCATCCGTATGCGGAAGAAAAAGGGACATATATTGGTCCCTATGAGATCGCGGGTCCACTGACACCCGATCTCGTCCGCCTCCGCAATGCTCCGATTCTGCAGACGGAAGAAAACCCTGTTTTTCCTTCTGTCTGCGGATCAGATGGGGTGAACGCGGACACACGGTCCGAGTTCATTCGATTACCCCATGGGGGAGAGCGGAGAAAAGACAGGGCGGACCCTGCACAGTGTGCGGAGACCGCCCTGTCTTCCGCCGGCTCAGCGGGGATCTACGGAGAGATCTCCGCTGAGCATACGGAGGTTCATGGGGCGGATCATTACTGATCCGCCCCTTGTGAAAGGGCCCTTAGGCTCCATTCACACTAATACATTTTTTGATGCATTTTGCAGAAATGCAGGGAAATTTTTAACATGGTTTCCTATGGAACATATTCATATCAATGCTTTTTTGTGCCTCTGCGTTTTTGGAAAGGATCGGGGACTTTTTATCCTGCAAAAAGCAGCGTTTTGCATGTAATAGAACTCAATGGACCCGCATCCAAAACGCAAGTACTGCGTTTTTACAGCGATTTGCTTTTTTTTAACCTGGTTGTTAAAGGAAATGTAAAAATAATTTACTTGCTGGCTAAAAAAAAAAATGATAAAAAACAACAAAAAAACGCAAATTGCGGTAAAAACGCGTGTCGAAAAAAGCAGCAGGCACCGCAAAAAGCACTGCAAAAACGCTCAAAAGCAACATGCATAGGTGTGAATCGAGCCTAGTCATTTCCTATTGGAACTAGTGACCACAATAACCTATATACTGCTCTAATGTGTCACCATTAGGTCACAGGTGAACTAACCAATTAAAAACAGTACTCAGCCGGTATCACAAAGAAAACCTGGCTAGCGCAGACGGTATATATACCCAAATCTAATGTAAAGAGTTTGGTTCAGATCCACTGCAAGAAGAAATCTGATATGTCAAATGAACTCGGAGCAAACTCAACACATCATTCAAAATTATTGTATGGTAACTAACAACACCATACACAAAATAATAGAAGCAAATAATAGAAAAGAAACACAATAGAACATATGTATGTGTAAATGTACATATGCAGTAAAACCTTGGTTTGAGAGTAACTTGGTTTGAGAGCGTTTTGCAAGACAAGCAAAATGTTTTAATACATTTTGCCTTGATATACAAGCGATGTCTTGATATAAGAGTATATATTGGAGAGAAATAGGTGTTAACAGACTGCAGGAGAATATTCAAATTTTTTTTTTTACTAGTAATGGCGGCGATCAGTGATTTTTATCATGACTGCGACATTATGGAGCACACATCGGACACATTTTTGGGATCATTGTCATTTTTACAATGATTGGATGGCCCTTCCTAAAACTCAGCGCTTATGGAACCAGGCAGAACAGGTGAAAAATGTGCAGAGGGTGGAACTACAATACAGCTCCCTCCAAAGTTACTGCTAATGACAGCTGAAGCTGCTACTTTCTCCTATCCACAGACAGGTTAAACATATAAAAACACAATATATATCATAAACACAATTAGCTAGATTCACGTACGGCGGCGCTTCTTTAGGTCGGCGTAGCGCATCCCATTTGCACTACGCCGATGTAAGATAATGAGGCAAGTACTGTATTCACAAAGCACTTGCCTCCTAAGTTACGTCGGCTTAGCGCAAATGGCCCGGCGTAACCCCGCCTAATTTAAAATAGGCAGGTAGGGGGCGTGTTGTATGGTAATGAATTCACGATTCATTACCATACATGTAAATGAAGCACCGATCGTACGGCGCATGCGCGCATGCCCAGTATCACGTCGCAAATACTCCTTGCTTTCGACGTGAACGTAACCTACGCCCACCCCCATTCTGAATCGGCTTACGCAAACGGCGTGAAATTCGACGGCTGTCCCGACGTCCATACTTAACATTGGCTGCGCCATCTTTTTGGTGGTTTATCTTTACGCCTGAAAAACGCCTTACGTAAACGGCGTAGCTTACTGCGACGGGCGTACGTACGTTCGTGAATTGGCGTATCTTGCTCATTTACATATTCTCGGCATAAATCGACGTACACGCCCCTAGCGGCCAGCGCAAATATGCAGCTAAGATACGACGGCGTAGGAGACGCCGGTCGTATCTTAGCAAGATTTAAGCGTATCTCAGTTTGAGAATACGCTTAAAGATACGACGGCGCGGATTCGGACTTACGACGGCGTATCTAGTGATACGCCGTCGTAAGTGTTTCTGAATCTAGCTAAATATATTAAGCAGCGCTCCAAAGAATGTAGTTATTCTACTACAATGTGTTATATAACATAAAAAGTCCAAAGTATTATAGAGAATCCCAAAGATAGTCCATGATCAGAGCAAAGAGGAAGATTCCAGCAGATCAAAGCCAATCCGATCCTTCTGTCACCAACACCACCACTCGTAAAATAAGCAGGGGAAAACTCTTACCAGACGGCGCAGGAAATTAAGCCTTGTATAATCACAGAATTTGTTTCTCAAATACTCAAAATCAAATCCTCTCAGGCAGGTACTCACATGCAGGGGAAAAGAGGAATAATAGCTCATAGCATAATTCACCCACAGATGATGTCAAATAAATGACGAAACGCGTCTGGGCTAGATAGAACGATTGCCGATCAAGTGACGTCATCACGGGTCTTACAAACTGAGGTGGGCGGGGGACGCCACTCATAGCCCAGGATCTCATATCGCGATGAACCACTAATGTGATGTATTGCCTCTCTAATTTTTAAAGATTGTAAGTGCGGTTTTAATCGTTTTTGGTGTTTTAACAATGAAAAGTCAAACGGAATTATGCTTTGTGCTATTATTCCTCTTTTCCCCTGCATGTGAGTACCTGCTTGAGAGGATTTGATTTTGAGTATTTGAGAAACAAATTCTGTGATTATTATAAGCTTATATTTTCTGAGGGAAAAAGTACAGTAGGCAAAGGATACTAAGCGCCCAGAGGCGATTCAGTTCGCATGTGTTGCGCTATATAAGTTTCTCACTCACTCACTCTATATTCCAGCGCCATCTGGTAAGAGTTTTATAACACATTGCACATTGTAGTAGAATAACTACATTCTTTGGAGCGCTGCTTATTATATTGTGTTTATGATATATAGTGTGTTTATATATATATATATATATATATTGGAGAGAAATAGGTGTTAACAGATCAGCTGGAAGATTCAGAGAAAAAAAAAAAAGAAGTCATGGGGGCAGATTCACGTAGAAATCTGTTACGCTGCGGCAGGGTAACGTATTCCATTTACGTTACATCACCGCAAGTTTACAGCGTAAGTGCCTGATTCACAAAGCACTTACCTGTAAACTTGCGGTGGCGTAGCGTAAATCCGCTCGGCGCAAGCCCGCCTAATTCAAATGGGGCGGGCACCATTTAAATTAGGCGCGTTCCCGCCGAACGTACTGCGCATGCTCCGTCCGTAAAATTACCCGACGTGCATTGCGCTAAATTACGTCGCAAGGACGTCATTGGTTTCGACGTTAACGTAAATGGCGTCCAGCGCCATTCACGGACAACTTACGCAAACGGCGTGAAATTTAAAAATTCGACGCAGGAACGACGGCCATACTTAACATTGGTTAGACCACCTAGAGGGCATGCTTAGTTTTACGCAACGCATCTCTATGGAAACAACGTAAATTTAGATCGACGGGCAAAGCGGACGTTCGTGAATCGGCGTAACTAGTCGTTTGCATATTCTACGCCGACCGCAATGGAATCGCCACCTAGCGGCCGTCCTAGAATTGCAGCCTAAGATCCGATCGGACGTAAATTTAGATCGACGGGCAAAGCGGACGTTCGTGAATCGGTGTAACTAGTCATTTGCATATTCAACGCCAAACGCAATGGAATCGCCACCTAGCGGCCGGCCTAGAATTGCAGCCTAAGATCCGATCGGACGTAAATTTAGATCGACAGGGGAAAGCGGACGTTCGTGAATTGGCGTAACTAGTCATTTGCATATTCTACGCCGACCGCAATGGAATCGCCACCTAGCGGCCGGCCTAGAATTGCAGCCTAAGATCCTGTCGGATCTTAGGGCTATCTATGCGTAACTGATTCTATGAATCAGGCGCATAGATACGACAATCGTATCTCAGAGATACGACGGCGTATCAGGAGATACGCCGTCGAATGTCACTTTGGTGAATCTGGCCCATGATTTTTACTCTTTCAACCACTCTCCTTACCACAAGCTGTACACATGCCACAGCTGCCATAGTGTTTTTTTCGCAGCATTTCACATTCCGGTTTCCGACGCCAAACACACTCCATGCAAGTCTATGAGGCTGTGCCGCAACCGCATGCAACGCAAACAAGTGCAGCGCCGCGGTGCGACATTTACAGGGTTAAATCAGGCAGTGTGGAGGCAACATATTGACTCATCAATGGCTGTCAAATGCCTCCGAAAAATGTCTAAATTCAGACAGCCTGTGTGCGACCAGCTGTCAGATTTGTACTTTGTGCCGATCAAATCCTCGCACCTCCTCTGTTTACATATAAGCCCTCGTCTCTGACGTACACCGGACACAGCCACTTAGCATCCAGGGATCAGCATTTCTGCGAGTTTTGGCCAAACTTGCTAATCAGCCACTTTATATGAGGCTCTAGAATAGAGTGTTGCTGTGTCCAGCCTTCTACCTCTACTGAAAACCAGCTTCAAGTATCATCTACTCTTTCCTATGGAACATGTTCACATCAATGCGTTTTAGTGCCTCTGCGTTTTTGGAAAGGGTCAGGGACTTTCTTTCCTGCAAAAAGCAGCGTTTTGCATGCAATAGAATTCAATGGACCTGCATCAAAAACGCAAGTGCCGCAATTTTGCCGCGATTTGCGTTTTTTTTTTTAACTGTTTATAGCTGGTTGTTAAAGGAAATGTAAAAAAAAAAACTACTGGCTAAAAAAAAAAAAAAACGCAAACCGCTGGAAAATCACAGTAAAAACGCACGTCAAAAAACGCAGCAAGCACCGCAAAAAGCATTGCAAAAACGCTCAAAAGCAACATGCATAGGTGTGAATCGAGCCTAACTGAAAATACTACCTTCCTCAACTTGAAGTTGCCTTGTACTCTTCAGGAGGCAACTTGAAGATGCCTTGTAAGTTGCCTGATGATTCATACTCAAGTCGTGTCCAAGTTGTCTCCAAAAGTCATGCTGGAAGTCCTGTTGCCCCTGTGTGAACCGACTCTAAGGCTCCATTCACACCTAGGCGTTTTCACGCCCCCCGCCTGCCGCTATTGCAGCCTGCAATACGCTGGAGGGGTGATTTAACATTGTCGGCTATGGAGATGGTTCACATCTCCACGCCGAACGCCGAAACGCCTGAAGCTCAAAACAAGTCCCTGACCCTTTTTTTCAGGCGTCTTCGGCGTTCGGCCATATTACACAATGTGTAATCACCCCTCCAGCGAAAATCGCGGTAAAAAACGCTGCGTTTTGTCGCGGCAAATCACGGTAAAAAACGCTGCAATTTGTCACAGCAAATCACGGTAAAAAACGCCGCAAATCGCCTACGCCTAGGTGTGAATGTAGCCTAAGGAGAATAAAATAATAACATGATTTAGCAGTAAGATAACAAAACAAATACCGTAAGTATATGTACAGTAGGTGCACGCGATATTGTGTCAATCTCGCTCCCTTTCTCTGCGAGATTGACCACCTACGAGCCCCATCGCGGGAGCCAGCGCCGAGCTGGCTTGCCGCGATAGAGACAAAGCCGTCATAGAAGCGACGGGAGATCCGACTTGGATTCCCGCCAATTCTACACGTGTGCGGCGTTTGTTATGAATCCTGAGGGGGAAGTCCCCGCCAGATTTTAAATAAAAATCCGGCATGGGTTCCCCCCTCAGGAGCATACCGGGCCCTTAGGTCTGTTATGGGTTGTAAGGAGAGCCCCCTTACGCCAAAAAAACGGTGTACCCCATATCCATTCACTTAGGGTGGGGGGCCGGTATCTGGGGGCCCCCTTATTAAAGGGGGCTCCCAGATTCCGATAAGCCTCCCGCCCGCATACCCCGACAACCAACGGCCAGGGTTGTCGGGAAGGGGCCCTGTCCTCATCAACATGGGGACAGGGTGCTCTGGGGTGGGGGGGGCCCCGCAGTGCGCCCCCCTGCCCCAGAGCACCCAACCCCCCCATGTTGAGGGCATGCAGCCTGGTACGGCTCAGGAGGGGGGGGGGGCGCTCGCTCGTCCCCACTCCTTTCCTGGCCGGCCGGGTAGCATGCTTTGGATACGGGTCTGGTATGGATTGTAGGGGGACATACTATCTCAACCTGTCCGGCTATACCCTACTCTTGCTACCTTCAGGCAATCCCTAAAAACTCACCTCTTCAGGGAACCCTATCACGTCTCCAACTAATCTTTTACCACTTCTATCAGCTCATTCCCCACTGTTACAACCTTTTGTACCACCTGCCCCACCCTATTAGATTGTAAGCTCTCCTGAGCGGGGCCCTCTTAATCCTTGTATTTTATTGTATTGTAACTGTATTGTCTCCCTTTTATATTGTAAAGCGATGTGTAAACTGTTGGCGCTATATAAATCCTGTATAATAATACATATTTTGGGGCAGATCCACGTACATCGGCGCATTTTTGCGTCGGGCGTAGCGTATCTAAGATACACTACGCCGCCGTAACTTTTTATTTTTTTAGGAATCCTCAAAGAATTCGCGCCGTAAGTTACGGCGGCGTAGTGTATCTTTGGCGGCGTAAGGGCGCGCAATTCAAATGGATGTGATGGGGGCGTGTTTTATGTAAATACGTCGTGACCCGACGTAAACAACGTTTTTTTAACGGCGCATGCGCCGTCCGTGGGGGTATCCCAATGCGCATGCACGAAATTAAACCGGAACAAGCCAATGTTTACGACGGTGACGTCATTCTACGCTTATCCCTATTCGCGAACGACTTACGCAAACAACGTAAAAAATTCAAAATTCGACGACGGCCATACTTAACATTGAGTACGCCTCATAATAGCAGGGGTAACTATACGCCGGAAAAAGCCGAACGCAAACGACGTAAAAAAATGCGCCGGCCGGACGTACGTTTGTGGATCGCCGTAACTACCTAATTTGCATACTCGACGCAGAATTCGACGGAAACGCCACCTAGCGGCCGGCGGAAAAATGCACCCAAGATCCGACGGCGTACTAAGACGTACGTCTGTCGGATTGATCCCAGATGCAGTCGTATCTTGTTTTGTAGATACAAAACAAAGATACAACGCGGGAACTTTAAAATTACGCGGCGTATCAATAGATACGCCGGCGTAATTCTTTTGTGGATCTGCCCCTTTGTGTTTTTTTCTGTTTTTCTTTAACATGATATTATTTTGTCTGAAGCTATAATATTACATATACTTATTTGTTTGTTATCTCACTGCTAAATCATTTTATTATTTTGTTCTCATTGCGAGAAACCACTCACAGGGTTAATCATCAGCTGCATCTGATTTCCCTGCTTGCGGCCTGCACTCTTTCCAACAGGCGAGAGAGGTTATATATTTTTAGCTGTTCAATGATTATATTTTATTATGACTGAGAACTTAAGGTAGGGGCAGAAACGTGTCATTTGTTTTTTTATATGATGGATACTTTTATGTCTTGATGGATATAAAGGATATTGAATAAAGCTATTTTATCATCAGTCAAGTCAGTGCTAGATGTTCTACTTCCTTCATGTTTGTCTTTGGAATAGCGTATATCCTCGTATAGACTACTGTACCTGTCCCAGTGGACACTAAGTTCAGGGGTTGCAGCACCACAACGTTTTCTTTTTTTGACTGCATTTTGGTTGATTACTGCAGCATAGATGCCAATTCAAGCAGTGAGTGGCCCTTTCAACCATCCCCTCCCCATCCTTCGACAAAAGAGATGGTCCAAGATTCTCAACCAAACTGTTAAGGTATTCAGTAGCCATCAGAACAGAAGCTGCTGAATACAATAGTCGGCAGATGACATTCCTCTGTCCATGCTGCTTAATGTCGATGAGACAATTTACCGATCACTGTCATTTTGCCCCTGGGGCTGAATGAGAGGAATTTGAAGCATGTAAGCCAGGTTTAAATACTGTAAGCCAAATTTAGCTAAAACGACATATAAGAACGTCATTGGATGTTAATAAAATGCATTGTTGGGTACATTGTAATTCTACAAGTATTGTTTATGAGTATAAAAATATGGGGCGTGGCCTAACTCCAGACCAAGATGGACGTGTGACTCCTGTCCTCCGGCACATAGAAGCGGCTAAAATCAGCAAAAGAGCAAAGGACAGACGCTCCAACGATGGGTAAGGGGGACCGGAGCACTTCTGCCTCCCGCGGATCGCAAAACGTGACCCAGCCGCAGGCGAACATCATACCCGCGATGTTCCGGCCCTCACAGGGGGAAGGCCTCACAGCTGCAGCCTTGCCTAAGTGTCAAGTACCTAGTTGGAGGCCGAAATGCCAAGAGGGCTCCCCTTGTGGCTGAGTGCAGTACACCTCTGAGATTGGGTACAGTTGGGTGTAGTGCCCAGAGAAGCACAGGTTGCCAGATGGATCCAGGAGAGAAGAGCTGGCGAGTGCCTGAAGAATACTGGAGAATACAGGAAACACCGCTGGGCTGCAGTCTCTAGGAATCCTCGGTAACACTTGGCAAGGTGTGCACAAGGAGCAAAAATGGAAGAGGAACGGAGACAAGCCAGAGGTCTGGTATTGGAAAACAGGCAGGAACAGATAACTGAAGCAAAGTCCGTGAAACAAAGCGGGATCAGGTGCTGGAGAAGGTAGCAAGTCAGTAAAGCAAGCCAGGGGGTCAAACCAGGAGAGCGGATCAGACAGGTCAGGAACAAGCCGGGTCACAACAGGAAATCCAAACAGCAATAGTACAGAGGCTCAGGAAGGCTGACGACAATCCAGCAATTTGGATCTGACAGTGGCAGCCTTTTATAGGCCAGCAGGAGGATCCACCTGTCACATGATGTGCCTATGGCGCCCATTTCTTCTACTGGCAAGATTGCCAGTACTTCTTCTATGGTCATTTCCCTGACAATAGGCCAGCAGGAGGATCCACCTGTCACATGAAGTGCCTATGGCGCCCATTTCTTCTACTGGCAAGATTGCCAGTACTTCTTCTACGGCCATTTCCCTGACACTAAGCAGCACACGCCGCCCAGCAGCTCCAACCCCACAGCTGGCGGACCACAAGCCCTATTTAGCGGCATGCAGGAATCATGCCCCAATACGATCCCCACATTGTTTAAACAAGCCCAGGGAGGTCACACAGACGCAGTCATACCCAAGCCACATATCCCACTCGGTGGCTCCTGCCCCATCATGGATGGCTTACATGGACCACCTCATGGCGCACAAGGGCTACATGTGCAGGCAGCACAAATGACTCAGCCTACACAGCCCCTCTGCCTAGCTGACCTCCAAGCAGTGGCCCAAGAAATTAAATCAGCAATTTCTGATCTAAGAGCTGACATCCAGAATATAGCAGGACGTATGGGAGCAGTTGAGCAGTCCACAGCACGTCATGCAGACGCCATTAAGCAAGTACAGAAATCTTCAGACATGCATCTATCCCATCTAATCTATATTAATTGCCATTTAGAGGACCTGGACAATAGTGGAAGGCGCCACAACATTAGAATAAGGGGTGTCCCTGAAAATACTGACCAGAACCCAGTAGAACAAACTGCGACACAGATATTTAACGATCTACTGGAAAGACTCCCTGAATCCCCCATTAAATTTGAAAGAATCCACAGGGCCCTCAGGCCTAGGGGAGGGAACAATGAACCTCCCAGAGATATTGTGTGTTGCCTAGTGAATTTTCTACTAAAAGAAGCTATTTTTAAGAAGGCAAGAGAGAAGAACAGGATCATTTTTAATGGCAACGAGATTAAACTTTATCAAGACCTCTCTAACATCACTTTACATCAACGCAGGACCACTCTTAGAACAGCTGAGATCGGGAGCTGCGGTGGCTCAACGCGATTGGCACTGCGCTGACAAGCCATTCACCTCTGCAGCTAGGGGTTCGGATCCCGGTCTCGGCTACATGTGAATTGAGTTTGGTGGTCTCAGCCCGGCTCCCGGTGGGTGTGCTATGCGAGGTAAGCCTGCGCTTAGTACGCCCACCTCCCTCCCACAAAAACCACCACACTTACACGCACTCTAAATTGGGTTAACATGCACGCACTTTGACCACGCGGTCTCTAAAAAGAGAGGCGAAGGACTAACAGGGCTGGTTGAGCGGGCTAAATCCTCTCACTCCCTTATAGGGAGTCCCTCTGCCCCGTTGGGCTTCAAAGCACACACACCCACCATTGCCACCCGGGGCATGGAGAAAGGTGGCAGATTGCCTCTGGGGGAGGCCTGCCTACTCCCAACTCCTGCAGTCCGGCTCCTCTCTCGAGTACACGCACAAAATACATTTAAAAAAAAAAAAAAGAACAGCTGAGATCTAGAGGCATCCCATACAGATGGAAGTTTCTATTCTGTCTCTCTGCTACCTGGAGAGGCCACATGGCATTGCTTCGCACACCAGATGAACTTTGTTCGTTTGTGAAGCCCTGAATATCCCACTTGTTGATGTACCTGAATGGTATAACTCCTTCATGATAAATGAAAATTGGATTGAAGTGACCAATAATTACACTCCGCAGATCTCCCTCGCCCCAACACAACAGAGGAGGAGCAGCTCGAGGAAGTCCCGATTTTTCCCCGCCGAGACGCAGAGACCGCTTGTATCACCCTGACCAGATGGATACTTAATCACTCATTCCTCATGCTAATGCAGTGAATTATTTGAAGTCTATGACCATTTTTAAATGAGATGGAGAACAATCCACCATCTGAAAAAAAAAAAAAGGTTTCACGTTACTATTGAGACCATATCCTGGCTAGGATGACAAAGATAACTCAATCATATTGGTGAACTATATACAGTGCCTTACGAAAGTATTCGGCCCCCTTGAACTTTGTGACCTTTTGCCACATTTCAGGCTTCAAACATAAAGATATAAAACTGACATTTTTTTTGAAGAATCAACAACAAGTGGGACACAATCATGAAGTGGAACTTGGCTGCATCTCTGATCAGTCTTCTCCTTGTATGGGCTGAAAATTTAGAGGGACGGCCAGGTCTTCATAGATTTGCAGTGGTCTGATACTCCTTCCATTTCAATATTATCGCTTGCACAGTGCTCCTTGGGATGTTTAAAGCTTTTGAAATCTTTTTGTATCCAAATCCGGCTTTAAACTTCTCCACAACAGTATCTCGGACCTGCCTGGTGTGTTCCTTGTTCTTCATGATGCTCTCTGCGCTTTAAACGGACCTCTGAGACTATCACAGTGCAGGTGCATTTATACGGAGACTTGATTACACACAGGTGGATTCTATTTATCATCATTAGTCGTTTAGGTCAACATTGGATCATTCAGAGATCCTCACTGAACTTCTGGAGAGAGTTTGCTGCACTGAAAGTAAAGGGGCTGAATAATTTTGCACGCCCTATTTTTCAGTTTTTTATTTGTTAAAAAAGTTTGAAATATCCAATGAATTTCGTTCCACTTCATGATTGTGTCCCACTTGTTGTTGATCAAAAAAAAATACAGTTTTATATCTTTATGTTTGAAGCCTGAAATGTGGCAAAAGGTCGCAAAGTTCAAGGGGGCCGAATACTTTTGCAAGGCACTGTATTTTTTGTTTGTGTGTCTTTGCTCCCTTCTTGCCGCTTGCTCCCCCCCCCCTCCCCCTCCCCTATATCTCAGTTTTTCTGCCTTCCCTTGTTTTTCTATTTTTCTACCAATGCAGGCACACGTGAGGCTATGTATAAAGAAAAATGCATGAACTCCAAGACTACTTATCCTTCTACGGCACTATGACTTTTCAGCTGAGTGTTCAGATATTGCCTGCTATTTACCTGACAGGACGGTTAACTAGCTGTGAGTAATTATTTTGGATTCTGTGACCTGTTTTGTGAGTTCGCACAGAAATGGCGATACGCTTATTGATCCCTTGGATGATTGATACTGAGTAGTCTTGAATCGCAGAAACGTATGCTTCTACCATTAGTAGCCATTCTTTTCTGTTTACCTGCATTGATCTCATAGTTTCTATACATATCTTTGAATATACTCCCTGCCTTAAAGCAGTAGTTCCCCCTCAAAAAAAAATTTAAGATTAGAATCATGCTCATTTTGTGAAGGGGAATCGGCTATTTTTTTTTAAAACGAAGCAGTACTTACCGTTTTAGAGAGCGATCTTCTCCGTCGCTTCCGGGTATGGGTCTTCGGGAGCGGGCGTTCCTATTTGATTGACAGGCTTCCGACAGGCTTCCGACGGTCGCATCTATCGCGTCACGAGTAGCCGAAAGAAGCTGAACGTCGGTGCGGCTCTATACTGCGCCTGCGCACCGACATTCGGCTACTTTCGGAAAATTGTGACGCGATAGATGCGACCGTCGGAAGCCCGTCGGAAGACTGTCTATCAAATAGGAACGCCCAGTCCGAAGACCATACCCGGAAGCGGCAGAGAAGATCACTCTCTAAAACGGTAAGTACTGCTTCATTTTTAAAAAAACTACCCGATTCCCCTTGACAAAATGAGCATCAATCTAATGTTAAAAATTTACATTTCCGGGTGAACCTCCACTTTAAGGAGCTTTGTTGGGAGGGGGGAGGGGGTGGAGTTGGTGGGGTGGGTTGGGAGGTAGTATCTTAGCTAAGTGACTGACAATGATATGCTTAACACATCCTAGACTAATTTTTCATGGGTTATAATATGAAGTTAAAAAGGTCATATAGTCCAGGAAGTTGGTTCCAGATATGGATCTTATTGCTAAGTCCTAATACTAAAGTTTATTACATACGGTTGTTTATATTAAACCCTTGAAGGAAGTTATCTCCTTTGGAGAAGAAAATGGTGGATTACTATACAAGGCCATGTCATAGTTGCCAACATTTGAAAAAAATTTCCAGGGACACTTTGCAGCACAGCTATTAATTAATTACCACACTCACTTCCCCGAAGCTCCACCCTTTTCGCATAATCTTCGCCTACTTATCAGATTATAGGGTCTACTCAATAAAGAGAGAATTACAGGAAATTTAAATGGGAATTTCAAACATAAGACCAATGTAGCAGAGTAGGAAAAATTCTCCCATTCAGCTACACTAGGCTGACCCACCACACAGCTCTGTGTATTCCTATCACCGTACTCCCAGCCTGACCCACCACACAGCTCTGTGTATTCCTATCACCGTACTCCCAGCCTGACCCACCACACAGCTCTGTGTATTCCTATCACCGTACTCCCAGCCTGACCCACCACACAGCTCTGTGTATTCCTATCACCGTACTCCCAGCCTGACCCACCACACAGCTCTGTGTATTCCTTTCACCGTACTCCCAGCCTGACCCACCACACAGCTCTGTGTATTCCTATCACCGTACTCCCAGCCTGACCCACCACACAGCTCTGTGTATTCCTATCACCGTACTCCCAGCCTGACCCCACCACACAGCTCTGTGTATTCCTATCACCGTACTCCCAGCCTGACCCATCACACAGCTCTGTGTATTCCTATCACCGTACTCCCAGCCTGACCCACCACACAGCTCTGTGTATTCCTATCACCATACTCCCAGCCTGACCCACCACACAGCTCTGTGTATTCCTATCACCGTACTCCCAGCCTGACCCACCACACAGCTCTGTGTATTCCTATCACCGTACTCCCAGCCTGACCCACCACACAGCTCTGTGTATTCCTATCACCGTACTCCCAGCCTGACCCACCACACAGCTCTGTGTATTCCTATCACCGTACTCCCAGCCTGACCCACCACACAGCTCTGTGTATTCCTATCACCGTACTCCCAGCCTGACCCACCACACAGCTCTGTGTATTCCTTTCAACGTACTCCCAGCCTGACCCACCACACAGCTCTGTGTATTCCTATCACCGTACTCCCAGCCTGACCCACCACACAGCTCTGTGTATTCCTTTCAACGTACTCCCAGCCTGACCCACCACACAGCTCTGTGTATTCCTTTCAACGTACTCCCAGCCTGACCCACCACACAGCTCTGTGTATTCCTTTCACCGTACTCCCAGCCTGACCCACCACACAGCTCTGTGTATTCCTTTCAACGTACTCCCAGCCTGACCCACCACACAGCTCTGTGTATTCCTTTCAACGTACTCCCAGCCTGACCCACCACACAGCTCTGTGTATTCCTTTCAACGTACTCCCAGCCTGACCCACCACACAGCTCTGTGTTTTCCTATCACCGTACTCCCAGCCTGACCCACCACACAGCTCTGTGTATTCCTTTCAACGTACTCCCAGCCTGACCCACCACACAGCTCTGTGTATTCCTTTCAACGTACTCCCAGCCTGACCCACCACACAGCTCTGTGTATTCCTTTCAACGTACTCCCAGCCTGACCCACCACACAGCTCTGTGTATTCCTTTCAACGTACTCCCAGCCTGACCCACCACACAGCTCTGTGTATTCCTTTCAACGTACTCCCAGCCTGACCCACCACACAGCTCTGTGTATTCCTTTCAACGTACTCCCAGCCTGACCCACCACACAGCTCTGTGTTTTCCTATCACCGTACTCCCAGCCTGACCCACCACACAGCTCTGTGTGTTCCTATCACCGTACTCCCAGCCTGACCCACCACACAGCTCTGTGTATTCCTATCACCATACTCCCAGCCTGACCCACCACACAGCTCTGTGTATTCCTATCACCGTACTCCCAGCCTGACCCACCACACAGCTCTGTGTATTCCTATCACCGTACTCCCAGCCTGACCCACCACACAGCTCTGTGTATTCCTATCACCGTACTCCCAGCCTGACCCACCACACAGCTCTGTGTATAACTATCACCGTACTCCCAGCCTGACCCCATCACACAGCTCTGTGTATAACTATCACCGTACTCCCAGCCTGACCCATCACACAGCTCTGTGTATTCCTATCACTGTACTCCCCATCACACAGCTCTGTGTATTCCTATCACTGTACTCCCAGCCTGACCCCATCACACACCCGGACTGGTAGTGGAGGGTGTATGGCTGGTTCTCTCTCAGAACTAAATAAGCTTTTTTTGCCAAGTCCGGTCCGGCCATGACACCTCTCACAGGAATACAAAGTGCTCATGTCACTCACATCACTTTGCTAGCCATCCTCTCCCGGTGACCCCGGTGACCCCGCTCTCCTCCACCACTCACATTACTCTCCCTCACTTCCTGATACACAGCGCCACCCACAGTTCCCGGAGGCCCTAAGAGTGTAGAGTGAAGGCACAGTGTGACCAGCGGCTTACGATTCCAGCGCCACCTGGCGGCTGGGAGGAGCGGAGACCCCCTGACCGGAGGATTCCCCCAACACTTCCTGTGCTGTGTTCGGGGTCAGGGGGCCGAGGTTCCGGTGCTTGGGAAGCTGCTTCTATGGAATCCTCCACAGGAGAGCCCACAGCCATGAAACCTGCTAAGCCTTCCCCACTAGCCGGGACAAGTCCCGGCAGGCTAAATTAGCCGGGACTAGGTCCTATTTGACGGGACTGTCCCGTTAAAAACGGGACAGTTGGCAAGTATGCCATGTGCCATACATGTTCTCTCTCCCTTTCTGTTAGAAACTCTTTAAAGTAGAGGGAGATTTGTGGTACTATTTAAATGGTATAAATTTACTATAGCTGCACCAAAAACAGCAATGTAGACACCGAGGCCACAATTCAGATACATTGTCGTATCTTTGAGCGGGCGTAACGCATCTCCTATGCGCTACGCCGACGTAACATTGAGAGGCAAGTACTGTATTCAGAAAGCAATTGCTCCCAAAGTTACGTTGGCGTATCGTAAATGGGCCAGCGTAAGCCCGCGTAATTCAAAGTAGCAAGGCAGTGGGCGTGTTGTATTGTAATGAAGCGTGACCCCATGTAAATGCATGGCCAATCGAACGGCGCATGCGCGCGCATGCTCAGAGTCACGTCGCAAATACTCCCTAAGATACGTCGGCTCAATGCTTTGTCGATGTGAACGTAACATACGCCCTGCCCCATTCACGTAGACTTACGCAAACTACGTAAAATATGATGCTTTTCCGACGTCCATACCTTAACATGACTTACCCCTGCTTTATGAGGGGTAAAGTTACGCCGGACCGGCGCCTTACGTAAACGGCTTAGCTAAATCCGACGGGCGCAAGTACGTTTCTGAATCAGCGTATCTAGGTCATTTGCATATTCGACGCGTAAATCTACGGAAGCGCCCCTAGCGGCCAGCGTTAATATGCACCCAAGATACAACGGCGTAAGAGACTTACGTCGGTCGTATCTTGGCCAAATTCAGGCGTAACTGCCTATATGAATCAGCGCATAGATACGATGGCACTCATTTGGACTTACGACAGCGTATCTGGAGATACGCCGTCGTAAGTCCTTTCTGAATCCGGGCCCGAGTCTCTATATAATCTCTGAAACCTAATCATATTGTCGCTAGTTTCACGGGGGAAGAATTAACTGGCAAGTTTATTAATTATAGCTAAAAGCTTTGGATAGCTGGGAGAGGGATTAGAATACCCAATGAGGTTGTATTGCTGTCTCTATCTATACCTATCAGGGAGATTCACCTTTTCTAATTGCCTGGTGATGGTTTTATCACCAAAAGTGAATGAAAATCCCAAATTGTGGGATTTCACACGAACAGGAGTGGAGAGGAAATCTTACAATGGAGACACTAGTTTTTGTAAACCTGGTGATCCTGTTGCGGCTATGGGACAGGAAGCCCTCCTTGTATCGTCTTGCTGTTTTTTCTATACGGTGTTGTGGAGTCTTTTAGTATCTGAGCGATTAAGTCATGTTCACTACGCGAGCTTCTTCACAGACCCTCTGCTATTTGCCACAGTTCTCGAATCCTTCATTGTGTTCACAGACCTGCATAGCATGAATCTTTCCATGGTCGCCGCCGCGGCCCCCTATTCATGCATCCGGCCCCCTTCGGAGCACCGAGCTCATTAATTACAGCAGCAGGGGATTTTTTTTAAGCACCTGATTAGCGCCAGAGGCTCTAATAGGCTTCTAAATAGGGTGGGCTCAGGTCGCAGAGCATGGGAGGGAGGAAACGGAAGCCGCCACTGTGGAGAATTGGAGAAGGGGAAGTTGCCGGTCATGGAGAACGGGAGGCCACTGCCGCCGAGCAGGGGGAAGCCCCTGGTGATGGGGTAAGTGCTACCGACTGACTGAGTGACCGACCGACAGACGAGGGCTGGTATGCTGTTTGCCGCCCCTCAAAAAAAATTCTGTCACTGATTCACATGTGTTGTTCAATTGGG
Source organism: Rana temporaria (assembly GCF_905171775.1). Taxonomy (NCBI): domain Eukaryota; kingdom Metazoa; phylum Chordata; class Amphibia; order Anura; family Ranidae; genus Rana; species Rana temporaria. The sequence goes on from NC_053494.1 coordinate 43,346,848, forward strand.
TATTCATGTCATGTCCTGTTGTCATGTCTCACTGTGGTGGACCAGTGCCGGATTAAACTCTGTGGAGGCACCTAGGCAGCTGGGACCTCGGGGGCCACCCTCACGTGTTTCTTATGCATTCACTGTATTGGGATAACATTTAAGTAGTGTGCACATCAGTCGCTAGATGGAGATGACCATCACTACTGTACATTACACGTACGTAGATTGCATCAACATTTTTTATTGACATCTAAAAGAAGATGAGCTTTTAAGAGACAAACTAATTTGAACCTGATGTCTATGATTTATGTACAGTAACTGCCACACCTTCAGTTATGCAAACTATGATAAAATAAGAAGACAGATATGATTGATTAAACCCACAAGTGTTTTTTTTTTTTCTTCTTCTGCTACTATTCCTGTTTTTTTTTTTACAATAACAAATGCAATCATTTAAAGATTATATGTAAAGGTTAGTCTCTTTTTAAGCTCAGCGAAGCTGGCCCCCCTACAATCAGCACAAATAAAAACTCAAGTGTGTTTCTTTAGTGCTACGTTTGTGCTGTTTTGTGCCGCAAAAATTTACGTTTGTGCTGCTTTTATTTTGAAGATATTAGCAATTGTTTTTTCCAGACTATGACATCACACAGCCCCCCTACAACAGCCAAATGGCACAAAACTGGTCTCGTTGGTTAGTGCTACGTTTGTGCTGTTTTGTGCTGCTAATATTTCCGTTCTATCTTTTATCGTTTTTGCGTTATTAATGACTTATTAACCACTTAAGGACCGGACCAATATGCAGCCTAAAGACCCAAGGTGTTTTTACAGTTCGGGACTGCGTCGCTTTAACAGACAATTGCGCGGTCGTGCGACGTGGCTCCCAAACAAAATTGGCGTCCTTTTTTCCCCACAAATAGAGCTTTCTTTTGGTGGTATTTGATCACATCTGCGGTTTTTAGTTTTTGCGCTATAAACAAAAATAGAGCGACAATTTTGAAAAAAAAGCAATATTTTTTACTTTTTGCTGTAATAAATATCCCCCAAAAACATATATAAAAACATTTTTTTTCCTCAGTTTAGGCCGATACGTATTCTTCTACCTATTTTTAGTAAAAAAAATCGCAATAAGCGTTTATCGATTGGTTTGCGCAAAATTTATAGTGTTTACAAAATAGGGGATAGTTTTATTGCATTTTTATTATTTTTATTTTTTTTACTACTAATGGCGGCGATCAGCAATTTTTTTCGTGACTGCGACATTATGGCGGACACTTCGGACAATTTTGACACATTTTTGGGACCATTGTCATTTTCACAGCAAAAAATGCATTTAAATTGCATTCTTTATTGTGAAAATGACAGTTGCAGTTTGGGAGTTAACCACAGGTGGCGCTGTAGGAGTTAGGGTGCACCTAGTATGTGTTTACAACTGTTTGGGGGTGTGGCTGTAGGAATGACGTCATCGATCGTGTCTTCCCTATAAAGGGAATGACGCGATCGATGCGCCGCCATAGTGAAGGACGGGGAAGCCGTGTTTACACACGGCTCACCCCGTTCTTCAGCTCCGGGGAGCGATCGCGACGGAGCGGCTATAAACAAATAGCCGCGCCGTGGTCCCGGGTCGCTCCCCGAGCGGACCCGACCTCCGCATGTAGCGGGGGGGTCCCGATCGGACCCCCCACCCGCTAATAGGCGAGGACGTACCTGTACGCCCATGTGCCTGTACGTGCCATATTGTGGACGTACATGTACATGCGGGGGTCGGGAACTGGTTAAAGGTCACCAAAGGTCACACAGCCCCCCTACAACGCCCAAATGACACGAAACTGGTCTCGTTGGTTAGTGCTACGTTTGTGCTGTTTTGTGCTGCTATTATTTTCGTTCTATCTTTTATCGTTTTTGCGTTATTAATGATTTATTAACCAGTTCCCGACCCCCGCATGTACATATACGTCCACAATATGGCACGTATAGGCACATGGGCGTACACGTACGTCCTCGCCTATTAGCGGGTGGGGGGTCCGATCGGGACCCCCCCCCGCTACATGCGGAGGTCGGGTCCGCTCGGGGAGCGATCCGGGACCACGGCGCGGCTATTTGTTTATAGCCGCTCCGTCGCGATCGCTCCCCGGAGCTGAAGAACGGGGAGAGCCGTGTGTAAACACGGCTTCCCCGTCCTTCACTATGGCGGCGCATCGATCGCGTCATTCCCTTTATAGGGAAGACACGATCGATGACGTCATTCCTACAGCCACACCCCCAAACAGTTGTAAACACATACTAGGTGCACCCTAACTCCTACAGCGCCACCTGTGGTTAACTCCCAAACTGCAACTGTCATTTTCACAATAAAGAATGCAATTTAAATGCATTTTTTGCTGTGAAAATGACAATGGTCCCAAAAATGTGTCAAAATTGTCCGAAGTGTCCGCCATAATGTCGCAGTCACGAAAAAAATTGCTGATCGCCGCCATTAGTAGTAAAAAAATTTTTTTTTATAAAAATGCAATAAAACTATCCCCTATTTTGTAAACACTATAAATTTTGCGCAAACCAATCGATAAACGCTTATTGCGATTTTTTTTACTAAAAACAGGTAGAAGAATACGTATCGGCCTAAACTGAGGAAAAAAAATGTTTTTATATATGTTTTTGGGGGATATTTATTATAGCAAAAAGTAAAAAATATTGCATTTTTTTCAAAATTGTCGCTCTATTTTTGTTTATAGCGCAAAAACTAAAAACCGCAGATGTGATCAAATACCACCAAAAGAAAGCTCTATTTGTGGGGAAAAAAGGACGCCAATTTTGTTTGGGAGCCACGTCGCACGACCGCGCAATTGTCTGTTAAAGCGACGCAGTCCCGAACTGTAAAAACACCTTGGGTCTTTAGGCTGCATATTGGTCCGGGGCTTAAGTGGTTAAAGGTCACCAAAGGTCACACAGCCCCCCTACAACGCCCAAATGACACGAAACTGGTCTCGTTGGTTAGTGCTACGTTTGTGCTGTTTTGTGCTGCAATTTTTTTTATTTGTGCTGTTATGGTTTTAAACTTATAACAGTTTATTTATTTTTTTCAAACCCCACTCACTTTGCCCACCTTACAATCAGCACAAATAAAAACTCAAGTGTGTTTCTTTAGTGCTATGTTTGTGCTGTTTAAATTTCCTTTCTATCTTTTATCGTTTTTGCGTTATTAATAATTTATTAAAGGTCACCAAAGGTCAAACAGCCCCCCTACAATGCCCAAATGACACAAAACTAGTCTCGTTGGTTAGTGCTACGTTTGTGCTGTTTTGTGCTGCTATTATTTCCGTTCTATCTTTTATCGTTTTTGCGTTATTAATGATTTATTAAAGGTCACCAAAGGTCACACAGCCCCCCTACAACGCCCAAATGACACAAAACTGGTCTCGTTGGTTAGTGCTACGTTTGTGCTGTTTTGTGCTGATTTTTTTTTTATTTGTGCTGTTATGGTTTTAAAGTTATAACAGTTTATTTATTTTTTTCAAACCCCACTCACTTTGCCCACCTTACAATCAGCTCAAATAAAAACTCAAGTGTGTTTCTTTAGTGCTATGTTTGTGCTGTTTTGTGCTGTTTAAATTTGCTTTCTATCTTTTATCGTTTTTGCGTTATTAATAATTTATTAAAGGTCACCAAAGGTCAAACAGCCCCCCTACAATGCCCAAATGACACAAAACTAGTCTCGTTGGTTAGTGCTACGTTTGTGCTGTTTTGTGCTGCTATTATTTCCGTTCTATCTTTTATCGTTTTTGCGTTATTAATGATTTATTAAAGATCACCAAAGGTCACACAGCCCCCCTACAACCCCAAAATGACACAAAACTGGTCTCGTTGGTTAGTGCTATGTTTGTGCTGTTTTGTGCTGCAAAAAAAATTATTTCTGCTGTTATGGTTTTAAAGTTATAACAGTTTATTTATTTTTTTCAAACCCCACTCACTTTGCCCACCTTACAATCAGCACAAATAAAAACTCAAGTGTGTTTCTTTAGTGCTATGTTTGTGCTGTTTTGTGCTGTTTAAATTTTCTTTCTATCTTTTATCGTTAAGGTCACCAAAGGTCACTCAACCACCCACAACACCCAAATGACACAAAACTGGTCTCGTTGGTTAGTGCTACGTTTGTGCTGTTTTGTGCTGCTAAAATTTATGTTCTATCTTTTATTGTTTTTGTGTTATTAATGATTTATTAAAGGTCACAAAGGTCACTCAGCCCCCCTACCACCCCAAAAGGACACAAAACTGGTCTTGTTGGTTAGTGCTACGTTTGTGCTGGTCTGTGCTGCTAAAATTTTTAGTTGTGCTGTTATGGTTTTTAAGTTATAACATTTTTTTTTGTTCTTTTCAAACCCCACTCACTTTGCCCCCCCCCCCCCGTACAATCTGCACAAATAAAAACTCAAATGTTTTAGTGCTATGTTTGTGCTGCTAATATTTTTATTTGTGCTGTTATGGGTTTTAAAATATAGCAGCTTGTTTTTATTTGATAACAACCCACTCACTTTGCACCCCATGTTATTAAATCTTAAAAACAAACAAACAAAACGGAGTTTGACTGCTACCTGCCCTGACCATGGCTTGTCTCTGGATTCTGCCTTCTGTTCTTGCCTGATCTAACTCCCGTTGCTGATTTGGCATTTGACCCGACTATCCTGTTGTCTGCCGTCTATGCCTGATCTGCCCGACCATTATGGACCCGGCTCATCTGACCCTGCATCCTGCTCATCAAGCCTGCTACAGCTCTTCAGTCCAGCAAGGTCTCACCTGTCTCCTGCTTCCAGCTGCTTACCCACAGTATGCTGCCAGCCAAGCTCAGTGCCAGCTTATATGCCACCAGCCGGTTCTGCTGCCACCACGCAGTCTACTGGACTGATCACAGGCACCCATACCTCGCTGTGCTCCAATTGCTGCTGTCTAACCAGGAGATCACTAACCAGGTATGGGACAGGAGGGCAGGGTGATGTCATTGTCTGGGAAAAAACAAATTGCTTATATCTTAAAAATAAAAGCAGCACAAATTTGTATTTTTATAGCACAAAAAAGCACAAACGTAGCACTAACAAATAGTATGTTTGTTTTTAAGATTATATAACATGGGGTGCAAAGTGAGTGGGTTGTTATCAAATAAAAACAAGCTGCTATATCTTAAAAACCATAGCAGCACAAATAAAAATATTAGCAGCACAAACATAGCACTAAAACATTTGAGTTTTTATTTGTGCAGATTGTACGGGGGGGGGGCAAAGTGAGTGGGGTTTGAAAAGAACAAAAAAACTGTTATATCTTAAAAACCATAACAGCACAACTAAAAATTTTAGCAGCACAGACCAGCACACACGTAGCACTAACCAACGAGACCAGTTTTGTGTCCTTTCGGGGTGGTAGGGGGGGCTGAGTGACCTTTGGTGACCTTTAATAAATCATTAATAACACAAAAACAATAAAAGATAGAACATAAATTTTAGCAGCACAAAACAGCACAAACGTAGCACTAACCAACGAGACCAGTTTTGTGTAATTTGGGTGTTGTGGAGGGCTGAGAGACCTTTGGTGACCTTAACGATAAAAGATAGAAAGAAAATGTAAACAGCACAAAACAGCACAAACGCAGCACTAAAGAAACACACTTGAGTTTTTATTTGTGCTGATTGTAGGGGGGGACAAAGTGAGTGGGGTTTGAAAAAACAAAAAAACTGTTATAACTTAAAAACCATAACAGCACAAATACATTTTTTAGCAGCACAAACCAGCACAAATGTAGCACTAACCAACAAGACCAGTTTTGCGTCATTTGGGCGTTGTAGGGGGCTGTGTGACCTTTGGTGACCTTTAATAAATCATTAATAACACAAAAACGATAAAAGATAGAACGGAAATAATAGCAGCACAAAACAGCACAAACGTAGCACTAACCAACGAGACCATTTCTGTGTCATTTGGGCGTTGTAGGGGGGCTGTGTGACCTTTGGTGACCTTTAATAAGTCATTAATAACGCAAAAACGATAAAAGATAGAACGGAAATATTAGCAGCACAAAACAGCACAAACGTAGCACTAACCAACGAGACCAGTTTCGTGTCATTTGGGCGTTGTAGGGGGGCTGTGTGACCTTTGGTGACCTTTAATAAGTCATTAATAACGCAAAAACGATAAAAGATAGAACGGAAATATTAGCAGCACAAAACAGCACAAACGTAGCACTAACCAACGAGACCAGTTTTGTGCCATTTGGCTGTTGTAGGGGGGCTGTGTGATGTCATAGTCTGGAAAAAACAATTGCTAATATCTTCAAAATAAAAGCAGCACAAACGTAAATTTTTGCGGCACAAAACAGCACAAACGTAGCACTAAAGAAACACACTTGAGTTTTTATTTGTGCTGATTGTAGGGGGGCCAGCTTCGCTGAGCTTCTCTTTTAACCTTTTTGGCAGTTAAAGTGTATCATGGTATGGTCAAAATGTAACATCATATATTCATTTCCACCCTCTATTTCAATTATATTTCTAGCCTATTAATCTAAAAGAATAATCTAATGAAGTTTGTAAACTTACTTTTTAAAAACCTCCACACATTTACTTCCTTGAATTCCATGACATGTATTCATTATGCCCTGTGAGTTGGCAATGCTGTGTCACAGAATTCACAGAGCCTGCCTTCTGAACTAAAGAAGTGATGAGGAGAGGAGTTTCAGGAGGTGGAGTCAACACAGGAATCACTGCATGCAGGTAGCAAGGTACTACTGGATATGTAGTCCTTAGAAATTGAAATTAAAGTGGTTGTAAAGACTCAAGTTTTTTTTTACCTTCATGCATTTTATGCATGAAGGCAAAAAAATGTTGTGTGTTTCTATTATGGGCTGGACTGGGTGTCTTTAGAGGCCCAAGCCTGCTCTCCTCTACCTATAGAACTGGTGCTTTGGCTTCCTTCCACACATCGCAAAGTCCTCTTGAGCCCAACACTTTCTCATTCCCTATGGGATTCTTCCTGTAGGAGGGGGCCCCACATCCCGGTTGCCCCCTCTTTAATAACCCATTATTTCCTCCGGGCCTACAATCTCACCAGTTTTGATGGTGGATGAACAAGGGATTATAATGGATAGGGCATTTTTTTCATCACAAGGGCATATATCTTCCTTCATACTTTGTGCAGCATTTAGGTGTGCCACCCCCTGAAAGTTTCCATCTACAATAAATTCTACATTACTTACGCTCTTTCAAAAACTGAGCGCTGACCTTGCAATGCAAATATTTGTTGCTCCGTCCCCCAAAACGTCCTATCAATTGACATGAGAGAAAAACCTTAACATAGAACCTGATGATGTTGATTGGTGAGCCTGGAACACTTGTATCCATAAGGGCATTATAAATGTAGTATCAAAATGAATATAGACATGGGAGTCTTGCTCTAAATATTATTCAGTGGGGTACTCACCTAGTAGTGCTAGGGGGGTGTAATCTAAAAATGTATGTAAAAAAAAAACTCAAAAACAATTGTAATACCCTGGTGTTTAGGCAGGGTTGCTCCTAAACTTACCAGTCAGGTATAGTCACCTTGGCTAATTGTTGAGGATCAATTGCGTTCACCCCAAGTCTGGAATTGCTGCACTTCTCTCTTTAGCCACTGGGTGGCCGGGTACCTGGTGACGTTAGACAAGACAAGGGCAAAGCAGGGACAGATTAGGAGAATATGGGGTACCTCAGCCAGTGGGCAGGGGTTTTCTTAAATCCCTTGGCCTGCTGGGAGAACCTATATATTTAGGTGGAGTCAGGTGATCAGGGTCCTGTGCCACCTGTACAGCTGTCTGGGTGAACGTGTGTTGTATTGCCCAGGCTGCTAGGCCAGAGTTTGGGTCTATCTTAGGCACATCTGGCTGCCAGGTTCTCTGAGGGCCTATCCAGAAGCAAGAGAGCAGCACAGGGTTGGGATTGCGGCTTGCAGTCCAACCGGAAGTGACAGTTCTGCTGGCCGGAGAACCTGTCGTGGTTGGGGGTAGAGGCAGGGCCGGCGCTAGGCATAGGCAAGTCAGGCGGCTGCCTAGAGCGCCAGGGTAGGGGGAGCGGCAAAATCCGGATCATTAAAATATCTCCTGGACCGAAATTTTGAAAAAAACTTCCCTTTGGCGCCAGGCTGGGGGGGTGCGCCTGTGAAGACAGCACCTTCACAACGATATTCCCAGCCTGCAGCGCCGTAGATGAGGGGAGAGAGCTGGGACAGCAGCTGAGATGGAAGCCCTGCATGTGTTGTCTGTGTACTGTCCAGCAACCACTCAGCCCTCCGCTCTGATGTGTATCCCCTCCCTCTCTGTCCTGATGTCCAGATGTCATGTGTCCAGCAACACCTCCCCCCCCCAAAGGCGCGCTCTGATGTGTGTCCACTGTCCAGCAATCCGTTCTGAGATGTGTTGTTCAGGCAGCATCTCAGCATGCCCCCCTCCCCCTCCCCGGTCTCCTTCTGACACCCTGACCTGTGTCCAGCGCCGAGGCCGCTCTCCCTCTGCTGTAGTGTCCTCCATGTCCAGCAGCTCTCCGTCCCCTCCAGGCCATGTCACTAGCACTGAGTAGTGCATGCATCATGGGATATAGCGTGGCTGGCTCTCTGGGCTTGGGGACAGGCGCACCGATAGATGCAGCAGTTCACGTTGTCAGAAGTTTTCTGAGCTGGTGTGGTGAGTAAAAACGTGCTTTCTCTCTGAGCTAATGATATTGTATTAGACAATTACATGGAATTTTAAAATTAATGTGTGTATCAGTGTATGTATACTGACTGTCCCCCCCCCCTTCCCCAGGGTGAATTAATTAGCAGTGGTGAAGCAGCATTGATGGGCACATGTGAGATGGCATTTGATGGGCACATGTGAGACTGCATTGATGGGCGCTGGGTGAGGCTGTATTTAATGGGCACAGGTAAGATAGCATTTGATGGGCACAGGTGAGGCTACATTGATTGGCATTGGTGAAGCGGCATTGATGAGCACTGGTGAAGCAGCATTGATGGGCACAGGTGAGGCTATATTTGATGTGCACAGGTGAGATGGCATTTGATGGGCACAGGTGAGGCTGCATGGATTGGCACTGGTGAAGCAGCATTGATGGGCGCTGGGTGAGGCTGTATTTAATGGACACATATGAGGCTGCATTGATTGGCATTGGTGAAGAAGCATTAATGGGCACTGGTGAGGCTGTATTTGATGGGCACAGGGTGAGGCTGTATTTAATGGGCACAGTTAAAGGAACACTAAAGGTACAATTTTTTTTTTTTTAAATAACAAACATGTTATACTTACCTCCGCTGTGCAGATCGTTTTGCACAGAGTGACCCGGATCCGTGTCTTCTGGGGTCCCTCGGCGGCTGTCTCGGCTCCTCCTCGCAAAAGCTTTCCACGTTCATGCGAGCTCCCTCGCATGGTGGAAAGCTTTTGCGAGCGCGCTCCCGTGATACAGCAGCGGCCATAGCCGCCGACTGTATCACTCGGCCCCGCCCCCCGGCGCGCCGCGTCATCCGCTGTGATTGACAGCAGCGCCAGCCAATGGCTGCGCTGCTATCAATCCGCCCAGCCTAGCCAATCAACGGCCAGGCTGGGAACCGAGCAGGATGACAAGCACGCGCCCGGGACTTTCGAACGGTGAGGTAAGTAAAACGGGGGCTCGGGGGGGGGGGGGGGGCGGTGCTGTCAGATGTTTTTTTACCTTAATGCATAGGATGCATTAAGGTAAAAAAACTTTTACCTTTACAAACCCTTTAAGAGATGGCATTTAATGGGCACATATGAGGCTGCATTGATGGGCACTGGTGAAGCAGCATTGATGGGCACACGTGACGCTGTATTTGATGGGCACACGTGAGGCTGTATTTGATGGGCACTGGTGAGGCTGTATTTGATGGGCACTGGTGAAGCGACATTGATGGGCGCTGGGTGAGGCTGTATATAATGGGCACAGGTGAGATAGCATTTGATGGGTACATATGAGGCTGAATTGAGGCTGTATTTGATGGGCACTGGTGAAGCGACATTGATGGGCGCTGGGTGAGGCTGTATATAATGGGCACAGTTGAGAACAGGGCCGATGCTACCACTAGGCAAACTAGGCAGCCTAGGGCACCCGGCCACTGGTGTTCCTACTCTCTTCCCTTTGCAGAAAGCAACTAAGTCTCAGCATCATCAGGCAGCCGCCGCTCCATTCACAGATAGTGTCAGAGGCGCAGCGCCTGGCGGAGAGCTGTGTCTGTGTCCTGACTCCAGAATTAATGGAAACATTCATTGATGGGCTCTGGTGAGGCTGCATTTGATGGGCGCTTCATTAGAAAGGTGGGGTATACATGGGCAGGTCAAAGGGTGTGGGGCCAAGGGGGCGGCAAAATTAGGTTTCGCCTAGGGTGTCAAAAATCCTTGCACCAGCCCTGGGTAGAGGGGAAGCTGTTGCCACTAAGGGACCAACCACCTTATTACCAGGAACCACAGTGAGTAGCTGAAGCAAGTACTGGAGCAGAATTCTCACCAACCGGGGACAGGGAAGAATCTGGAAACTTCAGTGGGTATCAAGCCAGGGACCCAACCAGCGGAGGTGATGCTTGCAGAGCAGGCTTGTGTGTCAAGCCAGGGACTGAGCAGGCCAGTAGGGTGAAGCCTGAGAAGTATCTTGAGTGCCAAGCTAGAGACCCAGAAGAGAAGCGGGTGTGACGCTTCAGGAAGATACTTAAAGGGGTGGTTCCCCCTAAAACACATTTCTAACAATAGATTTGTAAGACCCGTTACACTGCGGGTAGGCTGGCTTTTTTTTTTTTTTTTTGTACATACCGACATCTCGGCGTTTCGTCCCTTGTCAGTGGGCGTTCCTAGTTGATTGACGTTCCTCGGACGGGCGCATACGTGACGTCACGACTTTCCGAAAGAAGCCGAACGTCGCTGCGCAGGTGCCGTATAGAGCCGACTCTATACGGCGCATGCGCAATGACGTTTGGCTTCTGTCGGAAAGTCGTAACGTCACGTATTCGCCCGTCCGAGGAACGTCAATCAAATAGGAACGCCCACCGCCAAGGGACGAGACGCCGAGATCTCGGTATGTACGAAAAAAAAAAAAAAAAAGCCAGCCTACCCGCAGTGTAACAGGTCTTACGAATCTATTGTTAGAAATGTGTTTTAGGGGGAACCACCGCTTTAAAGCGGGGGTTCACCCCAAAAAACATTTTTTAACATGACATTCAGCCGAGTTGTCAGAATGACAATCGGCTGTTTTTTTTTTTTTCAGTGCAGCACATACCGTATTTTCACCCCCGCTTCCGGGTATGTAATGTGCAGGACTGGGCGTTCCTAAGGTATTGACATCCTTCCGACCGGCGCATACAGCGCGTCACTAATTGCCGAAAGAAGCCTGGACTGCGAGTCGGCTCTATACGGCGCCTGCGCACCGACGTTCGGCTTCTTTCGGCAACTAGTGACGCGCTGTATGCGCCGGTCGGAAGTGCCAAGAGAAATAAACTCTCTTTGCATTCAAGAAGTGTCTGGCACCCATGAATCATGAAATTAAATATGCATTACTCCCACTATGCCTTGCAACCCACCATATACAGAAGGATGTCAGCTATCTCTGGCCCTGCAGGTTCTCAGACTGAAAGAGGCTGGGGACCTTTCTACACAAAAAAACAGGAAAGACAAGATACACCCAGTCAAATTATGCCTTATGGCGACACAACAGCACATAACAACATCAAAACCCCAATTAGTTCTCCACCTCCTCACCCTGCAGTGAAAAAAACCTCCCCAGTCCCACCCTCAATAAAACACTCTCACCTGTACCAGGGAGGAAAAATGGGATGCAGCCCCCCCTAAGGGAGCTGGGCCTTCCCTCCCCAACCAAGGGCCCCCCAATTAGCCCTAGAAGCCACCCAACCAGGGCCCTATAATGTTACCACAACCCTGCTCTGGGTAATGACACAATGGGCGAATGGGGAACTGCACATAGCACGGCAGGGGTACATCTGCCTATGTAACCAGCCCGACTCAGTCCGCCTAGCCCAGTCACCTGGGGTACTAGTGAGCCAAATATGGTCAGTCAGGAATGAAGGAGAGATTTTGTTCCTAAACACAGACAGTCCCTGCAAATGGAGGATGGAGACAGTCCCTGCAAATGAAGAATGGTTGGAAGCTCTGGGTGCCCACGGTGGTGGTATTCTGTATAGCTCTTTCAGCTCTTGCACCATACTACTTGAATTGTGATTTCAGGTAAAAAGAAAAAATAAAGTAGAAAAATACAATTCAAGACTTATAAATGAATGAAAATAAAATATAAATTGTGTTATTTAATGTAGAAAGGCTGCCTTACCATGTATTTGAATTACTAAACTATTGCAGGAACTCAGGTCAGATTACTTTTTTGTGGTTAAATACTCTTATATGTATCACACAGGTCTCAACACAGCCCATCAAACAGAAGACCCCACCGAACAGAAGACCCCACCAAGGCTTAAGATGGGACTAAAAAGAATAAAACAGATCAGCCTAATATGGGTTGCCATATCACTAACTGCATTAAGCAGATGTAAGTACAGTAAAACCTTGGTTTGAGAGTAAACTTCCATAGAACCTATGGATGGTATTCTTCTACATATTTTTGGTAAAAAAAAATCGCCATAAGAGATTATTGATTGGTTTGCGCAAAAGTTATAGCATCTACAAAATAGGGGATAGATTGATAGCATTTTTATTTATTTTTTTAACTAGTAATAGCGGCGATCAGCGATTTTAATCGTGACTGCGATTTTGCGGCGGACACATCGGACACTTTTGACACATTTTTGGGACCATTCACATTTATACAGCGATCCCTGCTATAAAAATGCATTGATTACTGTATAAATGTGACTGGCAGGGAAGGGGTTAAAACTAGGGGGCGAGTTAATGTATGTCCTAATTAGTGATTCTTACTGTGGGGGGAGGGGAGTGACTGGGGGAGGTGCCTCTCCCTGACAGGACGTGGATCTGTGTGTTTACACACACAGATCCACTTTCTGGCTCAGTTCCTGAGCAATCGCGGATGCCCGGCGGTCATCGCGGCCGCCGGGCACGCGCACCAGGTTCTCAGTGACGCGCCGCCGGGGGCGCGCACGCCCCTAGTGGTGTTTAAAGGCGCAACGTCATATGACGACCACCCAGTATAACAGATTCTTCCTCCCGCCGTCTTTTGACGGCGGGCGGATGACCAGTGGTTAACTGACGTGGCTCCCAAACAAATAGAGCTTTCTTTTGGTGGTATTTGATCACCTCTGCGTTTTTTAGTTTTTGCGCTATAAACAAAAATAGACCGACAATTTTGAAAAAAATTAATATTTTTTACTTTTTGCTATAATAAATATCCCCCAAAAATATATAAAAAATAATATATTTTTTTCCTCAGTCGCAATAAGCGTTTATTGATTGGTTTGCGCAAAAGTTATAGCGTTTACAAAATAGGGGATAGTTTTATGGCATTTTTATTAATATTTTTTTTTTACTAGTAATGGCAGCGATCAGCGATTTTTATTGGTACTGCGACATTATGGCGGACACATCGGACACTTTTGACACATTTTTGGGATTATTGATTACTATAAAAATGCCACTGGCAGGGAAGGGGTTAACACTAGGGGGCGAGGAAGGGGTTAAGTATGTTCCCTGGGTGTGTTCTAACTGAAGGGGGGGTGGACTGACTTGGGGAAATGACTGATCGCTGTTCATACATTGGCTGCTCGGCAAGATGACGTATAGCTACGTGATCTCACCCAGCAGAGCCGACCTGCCGCCATATGCGGCTGGTCGGCAAGCAGTTAACCACTTAACCCCCGGACCATATTGCTGCCCAAAGACCAGAGCACTTTTTGCGATTCGGGACTGCGCCGCTTTAACTGACAATTGCGCGGTCGTGCGACGTGGCTCCCAAACAAAATTGGCGTCTTTTTTTCCCCACAAATAGAGCTTTCTTTTGGTGGTATTTGATCACCTCTGCGGTTTTTATTTTTTGCGCTATAAACAAAAATAAAGCGACAATTTTGAAAAAAATGAATATTTTTTACTTTTTTCTATAATAAATATCCCCCAAAAATATATAAAAAAACATTTTTTTTCCTCAGTTTAGGCCGATACGTATTCTTCTACATATTTTTCGTAAAAAAAAATCGCAATAAGCGTTTATTGATTGGTTTGCGCAAAAGTTATAGCGTTTACAAAATAGGGTATTTTTATGGCATTTTTATTAATATTTTTTTTTTTACTAGTAATGGCGGCGATCAGCGATTTTTTTTTCGGTACTGCGACATTATGGCGGACACTTTTGACACATTTTTGGGACCATTGGTATTTTTATAGCGATCAGTGCTATAAAAATGCTTTGGATTACTATAAAAATGCCACTGGCAGTGAAGGGGTTAACACTAGGGGGCGGGGAATTTTATGTCCCTGGGTGTGTTCTTACTGTGGGGGGGGGGTGTGGCCTCACTAGAGGAAACACTGATCCTCTGTTCATACATTGTATGAACAGAAGATCAGCATTTCCCCCCCTGACAGGACCGGGAGCTGTGTGTTTACACACACAGCTCCCGCTCCCTGCTCTGTAACGAGCAATCGCGGGTGCCCGGCGGCGATCGAGCCCGCGTGGCACACGCACGGAAGTCGGGGGCGAGCGGGGGGCGCCCCTAGTGGCCGCTCAAAGAGCCGACGTTATACTACAGGCTCTCGCCCAGGAGAGCCGACCTGCCGCCGTAGAATGACGGCGGCTGGTCGGCAAGTAGTTAAAGACCCTGCAAACAAAGAAAAATACATAAATAAGAAAGGGGCTTTTGGGATTTTGAGTGAGTGATTTATAAAAAAATGTAATTTACATATAAACAAAGCATACCTTATAAACATATGATACATGGTTGAACAGGAGTATTTCTATCTATATACAAGGCAATGGCATACAGAAAAGAAGGATTCACAAATATGTATATACAAATGCAGCATCTGAAATTGCATAGTATCCCATAGAAGTAATTAATGTAAAAAGCCAAATGCTTATTGAGTAGTGGATACAAATGGGTTAAAGGATACAAATGAATCACAGTTGAGGTCAAGCCATGTGTTGGGAACATGATGACATTGATAGGCTCGACGCGTTTCGTGGCCAAATGCCACTCATTAGGAAAAAACGCATAGCATACCTGAAAAAATAAATAAAAAAGGTACCAAATAGGATCTAATATTTTGCCCAGATAGTAAAAAAGAAGGTAGGGGTAAGGGAGAACTAAGATGGAATACTTACAAATAAGCAGTACTGCAAGTCAGGGTCTGCGAGGCAAGAAAAACACATGTTGATCCTCCAAAAATGTACTCAGCTCTGAATTTTATTTCCTTTTTTGGGCCCACAATACATGTCATGCCATCTGTGGTCTCACGCAGGGCCAACTTAAAATGTTACCCTTGCCTCATGACAGAAGATACTTGAGTTTATGGATATTCCTTCTGCCTGTAGATGTCTGGAAGTGAAAATATTAATAATATGCTCTCTTTCTTTCATTCCAGCTCAAACCATTCCAGCCATTAAAAATTTGGAGTGCCTCAATGATTTTGATAAGAAAATGTTTTGTTTTTGGGAAATTGCTGGTTCAAGCAGCAATTGCAGTGAAGATTTTGCCTTAACATTTGCACATCAGCTCATACACAACGATCTAAAGTAAGTAAAGTAAGATTTTTTTTTTAGGGTGAACCCCCGCTTTAAACAACATGAGCCTGTAATTGGATCAGGATTACTAGATTTCAGGGCAGCATGACTAACACAGGCAGCTTTTTGGTGCCACCTCTGGTTCTGGAATGTTGGAAAATGTTCTGGAAGTTAGAGGGCGTAGGCTAGAAGGGTTGTCCTGCATATTTAGGGGCCCTTTGCCAATCTCCAGGAGGTAGGCCTGGTAGAGAACTAAGTGAGCTCTTAAATAGGCATGAGTCATGCTGAGCATGGAGTCAGGTAGAAGATGGAGATGCAGTGCTGAGGAGGCTGTCGGTGGCCCTTGAGAGGAACCCCCTAGTCTGGAGGGGGGGGGCTCTGCCCCAGGTCAGGGCTCAGGTGCTGGCCTAGAAGATCCTACCACAAAAGAAGTTGGAAGCAAGCTTTCCTGAGAGGCAATGGTGTAGCAGATCACTCTTGAAGACAGCGGTTCTATAGTCTTGCCCTGGGAGATCTCCAGAATGTCAGTCGGGTAGACTGGTGAAGAAGCAGCAGGCAGGTGGGCCGGTGAAGAGGCAGCCAGGTGGGCTAGCATTTCCTGCAGTAATAGAGCTGGGACCAGTGTCTACAGGGGAGTTGGAAGTACTCCAGGATGCAGTTCACAACACATTGTGCTACTTTATAGAGGGACTGAGAGCTCCTAGCCTGTAAGGGGCTGTTGCTAATGTAACAGAGACTGTTAGCCTGTGCAGAGGAATCAATTGGAGTTATACAGAAGAATCAGAGTTTTATATAAGAGGAAAGTTGTCCCTGGTTTTGTCACTTTCAAGTTGGGCATCCCATAATTCCCATACCAATCCAAGTTATTGTCCCCCCCTAATTAAACAACAAAGCAAAGCTCAAAGACTGCTCACTGTGTCTGAATGAAATCTGAAAATGTTATGTGCCTGGCTGTGCAGTAGTGGGGAACCCTGTCACCTGCAACCCCATACAGAGGTAGTGCTACATATGTTTATACCGTATATTTGGTCATGGACTTTTGTGATTAATTGGTTATTATGATATGTTATGCACTATTAACTTTATGATTATATTTAAAGCGGATGTGCCACTAAAAAAATATATTAAAAGCCAGCAGCTACAAATACTGCAGCTGCTGACTTTTAATATAAGGACACTTACCTGTCCTGGAGTCCAGCGCCGATCGCAGCAGATGACGAGCCGATCGCTCGTCACCCTGCTGCTCCCCCCTCCATCCTCGGTGAGGGAACCAGGAAGTGAAGCGCTCCGGCTTCACTGCCCGGTTCCCTACGGCGCATGCACGAGTCGCGCTGCGCCCGCCGATTGGCTCCCGCTGTGTGCTGGGAGCTGAGTGTTCCCAGCATACAACGGGGGACGGACGGGAAGCAAGGAAAAAACCCGTCCTTTGCCCGTATCGTAGGGCCAGAAGTGGGTGCAGATACCTGTCTGTAGACAGGTATCTGCACCCCCCTCCCCCCTGAAAGGTGTCAAATGTGACACCGGAGGGGGGAGGGTTCCGATCAGCGGGACTCCACTTTAGAGTGGAGATCCGCTTTAACACGTTTTTTTTTTTTTTTTACTGGGATCGGGAGCGCAGCACTATTTTGGGTTATGAGATTTCAGTTTAGAGTGGAGTGAGATCACATTTGAGTGCCAGCTAGCATCTGATGAGTAAGGCCTCGTACAGACGAGAGGATATCCGCTGGAAACGGTCCGCCGGACCGTTTCCAGCGGATAAATCCTCTGGCGGATTTGGATCTGATGGCTGTACACACCATCAGATCGAAATCCCCGCGGAATACATCCGCGGTGATGTGGCCGCGCCGTCAAAGCGACGATGACGCGGGGACGTGCGCGACCCTGGAAGGTAAATACTTCCACGCATGCGTCGAATCATTACGACGCATGTGAGGGATGGGAGCGGACGGACTGATCCGGTGAGTCTGTACAGAGGACCGGATCAGTCCGCTGGACTGGATTCCAGCGGATAGATTTCTTAGCATGCTAAGAAATTTTTATCCGCTGGGAATCCGTCGGCTGGATTTTTATCCGCTGGGAAATGTCCGCTAGGCCGTACACATGACCGGATCTATCTGCTGGAACTGATCCGCGGTCGTGTGTACGGGGCCTTACTTCTAAAGTAATTTCTTATATTTTTATTTTTTTGGGGTTTTTAATACTGTTGTAGTGTGGTGCACAGTTGTGTTTTTGATAATTAGTTTTGTACTGGTAGACAGCGTTGGTTGGATGTGGGTGTAGAGTAGAAGTAGAATGGGAGTAGTGCATTTTTTGAATGGGGTTGCATTAAAAGGCCTAAATTATTCCAGCCAAGGAGTCCCCCGTTTGACTTTTTCCTGGAGCCTCAATTTATGTAAAACTTTCTGTGCCCATTGGTGTTGCTAAGGGTGTGTGTCAGCTGGCTTTGGGCTTATGTCACTGGCATCCCTTTGACATCAATTATTCAGAATACTATGACAGATACATGTGACTTGCAGTGGACCTCCTTCTGACTTGCATTAGATTGCTCCAATCAACGTTGTATGGGAATGCAAATCTCATTTGACGTGAACAAAAGCCAGTCCAGACGGACCCTAGTACGTAGGAGTGTGCTATGTGTGTGTTGGGGTAAAAATATCAATGGCTATATGCAGGCATGTACTGGCCATTGGGACTACCGGGAGTTTCCCGGTGGGCTGATTTCTCAGTGAGCCATTTTTAGTGACAGCGGAGATAGAGTGGGGACTTTCAAACCCTGTCCACCAAAAAGCTAATCTCCTGCTGTGCAGCTGGTTAGAAAAAAAAATCTTCTCCGGGCCCTCTGTGTTCAGTGGGGGCACTGGTGTGGCTGCGCTGATGGGCACTGGTGTGGCTGCACTGATGGGCACTGGTGTGGCTGCATTGATGGACACTGGTGAGGCTGCATTAATGGGCACTAGTGTGGCTGCATTAATAAACACTGGTGTGGCTGCATTAATAAACACTGGTGTGGCTGCATTAATGGGCACTGGTGTGGCTGCACGGATGGGCACTGGTGTGGCTGCACTGATGGGCACTGATTAGGCTGCATTAAAGGGTTTGTAAAGGATTTTTTCTATCATAATAGCTTCCTTTACCTTAATGCAGGGCTGTTTTCATGTCCTCATTGTTCGTTTTTGCTCTCAAGTTGCTGTAATTCTTCTCTGATCTCCACACTTCCTGGTTGTCTGTTTCCTGATAACCACAGTACTGGGAGCTTTCTCTCTGTGGTCACTAATCAAGGAGGTGTGATTACTGTGTGTCTAAAACCCCTCAGCACCAATCAGTTTAGTTTTCCAAACCATCACTGCCCTGTATTGACTCTGTGGCTCTGTACAGCAGAGAGGCAGGAAACAGCATGCAAAAACGAAACTAGAAACTGCAGGTACATTATATGATTGATCTTTATCTATTTTTAATAATTTTTAAAGGGAATCAGTTAACTATTATGTCTCTATACCCTGTAAACAGTCATTTCAGCAAAAAAATTTTTTTTCCTTTACAACTCCTTTAATGAGCACTGATAAGGCTGCATTAATGGGCACTGGTGTGGCTGCATTAATGGACACTGGTGTGGCTATGCCCTGTCCTATGCCCTAAAGTGGAATATGTTTACTTATGTTTTTTTGTGCAATTGCGCAGTTTATATACTGTTTTTGTGCGTGTTTGCAAAATTAAAGTGGGCCGGTCTGAATGAAGTCCAGGGCCACATTTTTGTCCCAGTCCAGCCCTGTATGGACACTCGGGAGAGAACTGTGCATACTAGGGTGTAGCTCTAACTGGTGGTGTGGATACTGAGGCATAGCTGTGTGTGCTTGAGCGCAGAACTCGTGAGGATAATAAGAAGAAATGTGCTGTATGTGCTGTGGTGCCAATTGCAGGTGAAATGGAGACCAGGGGGTGAGCTTCACATACTGAGATGAAGCTTTCCCTGGTGGCATGGATACTGGAGAGTAAGATGTGCATGCTGGGGTGCAGATCCCTCTAGTATTGTGGATACTAGGGAATGTAGTGTGCCTGCGGGGGCACCAATTGAAACTGACCCTGGGGAATGATCTGTACATACTGGGGTAAAGATCTAACTGGTGCTGCTGATGCTGGAAAGTGAGCTGTGTGTGCAGATATCAATAGGAACTTATAGGTATATTCACAAAGAGTTAGGCCGGCTTATCAGTAGATAAGCCGACCTAACTCTGAATCTACGCCGGCGTTTGTTTAAGTGTATTCTCAAACAGAGATACACTCAAACAAAGCTAAGATAGGCCGGCTTGCGCCGTTCTATCTTAGCTTGCAATGTTTCTGTTGTCCACTAGATGACGCTTCCATTGCGGCCGGCGTAGATTATGTAAATGAGGGGATACGCCGATTCACGAATGTACGCCAGGCCTACACCGTCGCATTAGGTCGTTTCCGTAAGGGATAGGCCGCCTAAAGTTATTCCACCTATGAGGTGGAATAACAATGTTAAGTATAGCCGCCGTTCCCGCCGCGAGTTTCGAATTTTTTACGTCGTTTGCGCAAGTCGTCCACGAATCGGGATTTACGTTGTTTACGTACACGTCGAAATCAATAGGCCCGTACGGCCTACTTAGCCGCAATGCGCACTGGGAAATGTAGTCGCCCGGCGCATGCGCAGTGTCAAAAAACGTCAAAAACGTGAGGTCAAGCCTCATTTCCATATAACACGCCCCCCCTCAAAGTCATTTGAATTAGGCGCCCTTACGTCCGCTCGTTTTAGGCTACGCCACCGAAAATTAGCAGGTAAGTGGTTTGAGAATCACTACTAGCCTAACTAATTTACGGCGGTGTAGCCTAAAAAGGCTAGGCCGCCCTAAAGTTAGGCGCCCCTACGTGAATCTACCTATTAGGGCCAGATTCACAGCCGAGATACGACGGAGTATCTCAGATACTCCGTCGTATCTCTCAGAGTATCTATGCGACTGATTCATAGAATCAGTTACGCATAGATATCCCTAAGATCCGACAGGTGTATCTGTTTTACACTGTCGGATCTTAGGATGCAGTACCGCGGCCGCCGCTGGGGGGAGTTTGCGTCGTAAACCAGCGTCGGGTATGCAAATTAGGAGTTACGGCGATCCACGACGTTTTTTTGCGTTCACTACGTCGCTAGTCTAGTTTCCCGTCGCAAAGTTAGTCGTCGTTTTGGGTGCCTTAACTTTACACAGCACACGTATGTGCTATATAAAGTATGGCCGTCGTTCCCGCGTCGAAATTTAAAAATTCACGCCGTTTGCGTAAGACGTCCGGGAATACGGAAGTACTTTACGCACGTCACCGTTCGAAAAAATGACGTCACTTCACGCAAAGCACGGCGGGAATTTCGAAACGGAGCATGCGCAGTAGGTCCGGCGCGGGAGCGCGCCTAATTTAAATGGCACACACCCATTTAAATTACGCGGGCTTACGCCGGAGGCCGCCGGCGTAATTTTTCACGCAAGTGCTTGGTGAATCAGGCACTTGCGATGAAAAATTGCGGCGGTGTAACATATCTACGATACGTTACGCCGCCGCGGTTCTACCTGAATCTGGCCCTTAGGAAGTAAGCAATGCATGTATAGAGAGACCAGACACTAGGCAGAAAATGTGGGTGGTGAGGATGTCATGTGGGGCATGCTCATGGCAGGTGGAAGAATATTCCAGTTAAAAAACAAGAGTAACAGAATATACATAAAATAGCTATGATGAACTAATGTAAGTTGTGTACTACATTTATTTACATCTATTTAATTTTACCCACAAATATATTTTTGTATTCATATCATTTCAGCAGAGGCACGTGTCTTGACCTGCAAAATGAGCAGTTGGATGGTTCTGCGGTGCCTAATAAATGTATATGCAATATTCCTCGACCTTTTTTTGTATTTGCTGATGTCTATCTAATAGAAGTGGCGTCACATGGACAACCAGTTGGCAATACAACAATTGAAATTTGCTCCACAGGTAAGTAAGAACTGTTGGGTCTCTGGGTGGAGGTGAAAAAGATCATATAACTAGATACAGTGGAACCTCGGATTACGAGCATAATCCGTTCCAGGAGAATGCTTGTGATCCAAAGTACTTGCATATCAAAGGGAGTTTCCCCATTGTAGTAAATGGAAACGAAAATAATTTGTTCCGCATTGACTTCAATCACATGCAATACCGCATGTGGCAAGAGGCGGGGGGCGCCGAAGAGCATTGGAAACAGTCCCGAGGACAGCTCGGCTGACCTGGGAAAGGCTCGGGAACGGAGCCAAGTCTTTGTGAGCATTCGGCTCCAGCGCCCCCGCACCTCAGGTCAAACGCGGTACTGCACAATGCTTTGGCCTGAATCCTGCTTGTTTTGCGAGACAACACTCGCAAACCGAGTTAGGATTTTTCAAAATACAGTGTTCGTATTGCGAAACGCTCGTTAACCGCGTTACTCGCAATCCGAGGTTCCACTGTATACAAAAGTCAGGGCTTTTTTTCAGGTGGAACTTGGTGGAACTCAGTTCCACCACCTCTGGCTCAGACCCTTTGGTGCCTGCTCACCACAATCACTTGTAAAACACAGAAGTCCCATTTCTGTGTTTATAAGTGACAGCTCTGCACTCTGTGTGCAGCCCTCGGGCTTTCACATTGAGAAGGCTGGCAGGAGTTTTTCAGGCGGTATTTAGGCGCTATTTTTAGCGATGTACTGCCTGAAAAACTCCTCAGTGTGAAAGGGGTCTTAATAATTAAAAAAAAGATAAATAAGTTAAATAAATATAGAAACCGCAACAGCTATTACAAAGGTGCTAGAACCTTACAAATAATTGGATATGTGAATTACCAGCGCTAGCAGAATATAAAGTGACAACACACTGTATAACATGATCTATACACAAGGTGATAGTATAAAGTACTAAGTGTTTCCAGAAGGATGACAACTGATATTTCTTGGTTCAAAAGGAATTTCAAGTATCACACTCCCCTCTTGTGACCCAACTCACCTGAGTTAATGGACTCTAACATTTGCAGTCCATTTGTCAAAACATGCTGTAATCTTTGAGATCTGATGTATGGATCTGGATTTTCACAGAAGCTTCCACATACATTGGAACCTTGGTTCCAATGTATGTGGAACATTGGAGGAGGATCAGTTGGCGCATTCCAGCGGCGTGGATTCCACATAAAACGCCGCAAATAGCGGCTCCGGGTGTCCTCCGAGTGGGTCACATGATCGCGGGACCATGTGACCTCACGCCAGCCAATCATAGGAGGGAAAGGCGGGGAGCCGAGCGTGTCACGTGATCGCGAGCTACAGCGAGGTGAGAGAGGGAGGACTCGTCTCGTACTGCGCAGGGAGCTGTGTGCAAGGACAAGTCCCGAGGAGCTGAGCCTGCCTACAGTGCCTACCTAGTGCCTAGTGCTACTGCGTCTGCAACAGAACAGTTAAAAGTAAGCAAATAATAAGAAAATAATTTAAATTACTGTATTGGGGAGGTGGGAGGTGACCATCATTTTTTTAAAATAAAAAATGGCAGTTTAAAAAAAAAAAATTGTGTTATTTTGAGCAACGCTTGCCTTTTCTGACAAAAAAAAAAAAAAACATTAATTGCAGCCTCACTGTGCCACCAAACGCAGCCACTGTGCCATCACATGCAGCCACTGTGCCCATCAAACACAGCCACTGTGCCATCACATGCAGCCACTGTACCATCTAACGCAGCCACTGTGCCATCAATTGTCGCCACTGTGCCATCACACGCAGCCACTGTGCCCATCAAACACAGCCACTGTGCCAACACACGCAGCCACTGTGCCAACACACGCAGCCACTGTGCCAACACACGCAGCCACTGTGCCACCATCAATTGTCGCCACTGTGCCCATCAAACGCAGCCACTGTGCCATCAATTGTCGCCACTGGGCCCATCACACGCAGCCACTGGGCCAATCACACGCAGCCACTGTGCCCATCAAACGCAGCCACTGTGCCATCACATGCAGCCACTGTGCCAACACACACAGCCACTGTGCCATCAATTGTCGCCACTGGGCCCATCACACGCAGCCACTGTGCCAACACACGCAGCCACTGTGCCATCACACGCAGCCACTGGGCCAATCACACGCAGCCACTGGGCCAATCACACGCAGCCACTGTGCCCATCACATGCAGCCACTGTGCCATCAATTGTCGCCACTGTGCCAATCACATGCAGCCACTGTGCTTATCACACGCAGTCACTGTGCCCATCACACGCAGCCACTGTGCCACCATCAATTGTCGCCACTGTGCCCATCAAACGCAGCCACTGTGCCATCAATTGTCGCCACTGGGCCCATCACACGCAGCCACTGGGCCAATCACACGCAGCCACTGTGCCCATCAAACGCAGCCACTGTGCCATCACATGCAGCCACTGTGCCAACACACACAGCCACTGTGCCATCAATTGTCGTCACTGGGCCCATCACACGCAGCCACTGTGCCATCACACGCAGCCACTGTGCCATCACACGCAGCCACTGGGCCAATAACACGCAGCCACTGGGCCAATCACACGCAGCCACTGTGCCCATCACATGCAGCCACTGTGCCATCAATTGTCGCCACTGTGCCAATCACATGCAGCCACTGTGCTTATCACACGCAGTCACTGTGCCCATCACACGCAGCCACTGTGCCATCAATTGTCGCCACTGTGCCCATCAAATGGGGGGGGCGCAGTTTGCCATCTTCGCCCTGGGCACCAAATGGCCTTGTCCCAGCACTGCTTGGTAGAACAAGCATAATTCGTTCCAGGAGAATGCTTGTAATCCAAAGTACTTGCATATCAAAGCGATTTTCCCCATTGAAGTCAATGGAAACTAAAATAATTTGTTCCGCATTGACTTCAATGGCATGCAATACTGCATGCTGCCAGAGGCGGGGGGCGCCGGAGAGCCTTGGAAACGGCCGAAAAGGCCAGAGGACACTTCGGCTGACCTTGGCAAACCTCGGAAAGACTTAGTTCCCGAGATTCGCAGAGGTAAGCCGAGCTGTCCTCTGGCCTTTTCGTGCATTTCCAAACGTCGCCGAACGCAGGGATGTCTTAATAGCATCTTGGGCCCCTGGGCTCAATGATGACAGTGCAGGTAAACAGATATCAAGTAGGTAGGAGGCAGACTGCCTCCCCTGTGTATCTATCACTCTCAGTGCTATCATGCCCCCCCACCTCAGGCCAAATGCGGTACTGCAGGCCCCATTAGCTTGAATTCTGCTCACAAACCGAGTCAGAATTATTTAAAAAAAAAGTTGCTCGTCTTTCAAAAAGCTTGTTAACTGAGGTATTCGTAAACCGAGGTTCCACTGTATATATGTTCATGTGGACCGAGGAAGATCATTCACAGTAAAACAAAAGATAAAAGGTACATAGTGAAGTACTACCGGCACTAGATTCAATGCGCAATTACATAAACGCCCCTCACGAGACGGCTCTGTAAAACAGGCACCAGTATGTTCCGGGTCCGAACAGCGTGCATTCCACAGATACTGGAAGTTGCGTCACTGGTACGTGGAACCTAAAATACACCTTTCGACCTACTCCAGGGCGTCATCAATGTCCTTGATGACGCCCTGGAGGAGGGGTGAAACGCGTTGACGTATTTCCGGTTTCACGTACCAGTGACGCAACTTCCGGTATCTGTGGAACGCACGCTGTTCAGCTGCATACCCGGAACATACTGATGCCTGTTTTACAGAGCCGTCTCGTGAGTGGCGTTTATGTAATTGCGCATTGAACCTAGTGCCGGCAGTACTTCACTATGTACCTTTTATCTTTTGTTTTACTATGAACAATCTTCCTCGGTCCACATGAACATATATATATATATATATATACAGATATATGGAAGCTTTTCTAAAAATCTAGATCCATACATCAGATCTCTAATGCCTCGTTTCCACTTAGCGGATCGGTTCGTGTTGGTTCGGTATCGGTACGCTATTTTGAGTGTTTCCATTATGAAAGTGGCCCATACAACAGAACCATACCGCACCATTCAGGGTCCTGCTTCAGATGTGGGGCCATAGAAAATGGTACGGTACGGTTAGGGCGGAGCTACTCACGTCACGCGATACATTCCACTGATTGGCGGACAGAAAAAAGTCAAGGCACATGTCAAAGGAAAGCAAGACAAACACCACGTCGCCATTCAGTCCAGATAATAGATCTGCCTTGCAGTGGAAACGCTCACCTGAATAGGCCAGACCATTCTAACCATTCCAAACTGTACAGACCCGAACCGATCCGCTCAGTGGAAACGAGGCATTAGGTTACAGCATTTTTTGATCCCTGGACTTCAAAGCTGAGGCTCCATTAACTCTGGTGAGTTGGGTCACTAGAGGGGAGTGTGATACTTGAAATTCCTTTTGAACCAAGAAATATCAGTTGTCGTCCTTCTGGAAGCACTTAGCACTTTATATTATCACCTTGTGTATAGATTATGTTATACAGTGTGTTGTCACTTTATATTCCGCTAGCGCTGTTAATTCACGTATCCAACTAAAGGCTACTAAAGGCTGATTAAGGGCTTTTTTTTTTACAGTTGCCCTTTAAAGAAAACCTATATTGAAAGAAATATGTATGCTGTCATGGTTGACCTCTCCTGAAAATCCACAAACGAATTACGCCGGCGTATCTATGAATTTTTAAAATGCCCCGTCGTATCCACAAAACAAGATACGACTGAATCTGGGCTCGATCCGACTGGCGTACGTCTTAGTACGCCGTCGGATCGTTGGTGCATATTTACGCTGGCCGCTAGGTGGCATTTCCGTCGAATTCCGCGTCGAGTATGCAAATTAGCTATATACGGCGATCCATGAACATACGTCCGGCCGGCGCATTTTTTGATGTCGTTTCCGTAAGGCTTTTTTTGGCGTATAGTTACCCCTGCTATATGAGGCGTACTCAATGTTAAGTATGGCCGTCGTTCCCGTGTCAAATTTTTTAATTTTTACGTGGTTTGCGTAAGTCGTTCGCGAATACGGCTTTGCGTAGAATGATGTTCACGTCGTAAGCATTGGCTTGTTGCGGGTTAATTTCGAACATGCGCACTGGGATACCCCCACGGACGGCGCATGCGCAGTTAAAAAAAATGTAATTTATGTCGGGTCAAGACGTATTAACATAAAACACGCCCCCATCACATACATTTGAATTGCGCCCTTACGCCGCAAAAGTTACACTATGCCGCCGTAACTTACGGCGGAAATTCTTTCAGGATACAAAAAAAAAGCTGTAAGTTACGGCGCCGTAGTGTATCAGAGATACACTACGCCGGACGGATAGAAGCGCCACGCTTCGTGGATCTGGCCCCAAATGTTTTCATCTTTTCTGTGCAGGATCACTTTAACCACAAACTGACCATTCTTGAGAAACAACTATTTCACTGCAATAGTGTTAATCTTATCTTTGTGCTGTATTCACTTCCTCTGTAACTTGCTCATTTCCGTGGAAACAATGTTATTTACAGTATGTTTTGCACAGTTAAGCCAATCGCCCCATCAAATGTCCGAATTGAATTTCAAGACGAAGAGAACGGTCTAGTGCAATGGAATATCGGTTATGAGAGCAACTTTATCCTATCCAAGCTGTCCTATCATGTACAGATCCTCTTCAAGCATGGCAGAAAAGTGGTAAAAAATTCAGTTGGTTTTGTTTTCTTGGGCACATTGAATCACATAGAACTGACCACAGCATCTAAACTGCCTTTTCTTTATTTGGCTCCACCATCTCCTTTGACCGGTTCCAGACCGACACATGCAGATATACTGCGGCAAAATGTCTCTTCTGGGTGAAATCCAGTACATATACGGCTTCTCCCAGGAGAGCCACCAGAGGGCGCGCAAGCGCCCCCTGCATGACAGGGGACCCGATGCGCATGGCCAGCGGGCGCGAATGCCAACGGCCGCGTGCACGAGCGGGTGAACGGGAGTTTGTGTGTGTAAACACACAAAGCCTGCACTGTTTGAGGAGAGAAGGACAGATCGTGCCTTCCTACAAAGTAGAAAACATGATCTGTCATCTCCTATAGTCATAGAAGTAATTTGAAGGGTTCAAGGTTAAGATATTAGGATGATGGTACACCCCTAACCCCTTTGTATATTTCCAAATTTGAGAGGTTAAACTATATCTCCTATAGTCAGTCCCCATCCCCACACAGTGAGAACACACAATAGGGTACACACTTAACCCCTTGATCGCCCCGTAGTGTTAACCCCTTCCCTGCCAGTGACATTTACATAGTAGTCAGTGCACATTTATAGCACTGATTGCTCTGTAAATGTCAACGGTCCGGAAAATGTGTCGCAATGGGGCGGCTATAAACAAATAGCCGCGCCGTTGTCCCGGATCACTCCCCGCGGGTTACCCACCGCCGCATGATCCCGCGTCATTGGATTTGATTGACAGCAGCGGGAGCCAATGGCTGCGCTGCTATCAATCTACCCAATGAAGAGCCGAGAAGCCGTGGAGAGAGCAATGCGGGATCGTGCCCGCGGACATTCGGGGCTCAGATAAGTATACTGGGGGGGGGGGGGGGGGGGCTGGGGGCCGGACACTGCAAGGTGTTTTTTCACCTTAATGCATAGGATGCATTAAGGTGAAAAAACACAAAGGTTTACAACCCCT
Source organism: Rana temporaria (assembly GCF_905171775.1). NCBI lineage: Eukaryota > Metazoa > Chordata > Amphibia > Anura > Ranidae > Rana > Rana temporaria. The sequence continues at coordinate 43,375,205 of NC_053494.1, forward strand.
TTAAGGCTGGGTCCACACTGCTGTGCAGAGTGACACACACAGGGGTCCGGTGCATCCCTATTCACCGGTTCCAGTCAGATTTAGTTCTGAATTTTTTGCTAAACTCTGACCTGAAACGAACCAGGAGATGCAGATGTCCCATTGAGATCCGGTCCCATTGAGAGCCGGTGCCATTGAGAGCAGGTCACAGTCTCTTGACATGCGAATTGGATGCAAGGAAAATCCTATATCCAATTTGCAATAGTGCGAACACAGCCTAATGCCACGTACACACGGTCAGAATTTCCGATGGAAAAAGTCTGACGGAATTTTTTCATCGGATATTCCGACCGTGTGTTTTCCCTCATCTGACTTTTTCCGTCGGAAATTACGACAAACTTAGAAAGAAAACGCTTTAAATATGAAGCTTCTGCTTTGTCACTCTGTCACATGCGCCCCTGGTGGACTAACACATGCCTAAATCTTCAAAATGTCTCCAAGGGTCACCATAGATGTACAAAGGGAAAGAATAAATGTTGTTCTTTGTGCGAGGGTTGGGGATTGGTTCCCCCCACTCCTCCATGTGGGCCCCCATATGCTGCCGGCAACAACATGGGAGTCTCCTGTCTATTCCATACTAAGGAGAACACTCCAATTGGAATACATGGAATATGAACATCCCCTGGGGTGAGTTCAATTCCACTTAAATTTCATCTAAATCTGTGGTTATCCTTGGAAATGTATAGGATATCTTGAGATATATAGATACCCTTGCTGTATGCTGTATAGTGGTTGAGGTTTATCTTAGGCCCCATTCACACCTCTATGGAGATGGTTCACATCTCCACTCCAAGGGCCAGATCCTCAAAAGAGATACGGCGGAGTAACTGCTGTTACTCCATCGTATCCCTTGTCCTAACTTTGGAACTGATCCACAGAAGCAGTTTTCCAAAGTTAGGCAGAAGATCCGGCATGTGTAATTGAATTACACTGCCGAATCTTAGGATGCAGTACCGCATCCGCCGCTGGGGGCATTTCGAGTCGAAATGCCGTTTCTAGTATGCAAATTAGCACTTAAGGCGATCCACAAAGCTTTCCAGCTTCGTTTTTTCGCCGTAAGTTTTAGTTTGCAAGTGTAAAACTAGGGCCGGTGTTACAAAGTGTAAACTAGTCACACCATGTAAAAGCCCATTCCAGCGACGGCATTTGGTATGCATTCCCGAGGGAGAACTCCACGGCAATTTGTAAAAACAAAACCGGCATGGGTTCCCCCCCAGGAGCATACCAGGCCCTTAGGTCTGGTATGGGTTGTAAGGAGACCCCCCTACGCCGAAAAATCGACGTAGGGGGTCCCCCTACAATCCATACCAGACCCGTATCCAAAGCACGCTACCCGGCCGGTCAGGAAAGGAGAGTGGAAGAAGACCCCCGGAGAGTGGAAGAAGAAGCCCCCCCTGCTAATAGAGCTAATAAAGAAGACAGGGGGGGCATCCGGAGCAGAATAATAAATTATTTTAAAAACCCTTGTGTTGTGTGTTTACTAACTTTAACTTTTTGCCTACAGGTGAATGGATAGGGGTACGATGTACCCCATATCCATTCACTTAGGGTGGGGGGCCGGTATCTGGGGGCCCCCTTATTTGAGGGGACTCCCAGATTCCTATAAGCCCCCGCCCGCAGACCCCGACAACCAACGGCAAGGGTTGTCGGGAAGAGGTCCTGTCCTCATCAACATGGGGACAGGGTGCTCTGGGGTGGGGGGGCCCGCAGTGCGCCCCCCTGCCCCAGAGCACCCAACCCCCCCATGTTGAGGGCATGCGGCCTGGCACGGCTCAGGAGGGGGGGGCGCTAGCTCGTCCCCACTCCCTTCCTGACCGGCCGGGTAGCGTGCTTTGGATACGGGTCTGGTATGGATTGTAGGGGGACCCCCTACGTCGATTTTTCGGCGTAGGGGGGTCTCCTTACAACCCATACCAGACCTAAGGGCCTGGTATGCTCCTGGGGGGTGAACCCATGCCGGTTTTTTCTTTGAAAATTGGCATGGAGTTCTCCCTCAGGAATGCATGCCGAGCGACGCTGTCATTTTTTTTTTTTTTTCCCGACGCAACTTTTTTAAGCCGGCGCGATCCTCAAAACTCGGCGTAACGTAACTTCGAGCATGCGCAGTACGGCCGGCGCGGGAGCGCGCCTCATTTAAATGGGACTCGCCCCATTTGAATAGGAACGCCTTGCGCCGGCGGAATTTTAGTTACACGGCCTGAAATTTCTAGATAAGTGCTTTGTGGATCGGGCACTTAGGTAGAAATTTTAAGGCAGTGTAACTTAAATGGGATTTTTTAAGTTACGCCAGGTTTTTGTGGATCTGGCCCCAAGTCACCTGAAGCTCAAAAAAGTTCTGGAGCTTCTTTTGTAGATTGAATCAGGCAGATTTCAGCATTTTTGACACATTTTTTCCCCATAGAAATGAACAGAGATGCATTTTTGTGCGCATTATTATTATGATTATTATTATTATACAGGATTTATATAGTGCCAACAGTTTACATTCGCATTCGGGCGTTTTGTCACGTGTATGCGTGCAATTTTTCTGCTCAAACTATAAATTGTGAAACATAAAATAGCAAAAATATATGAATAAATAAATGTAAACTAAATTCACAAATAACTAAAAATCATCATAAATAAATAAAATTAATTAATAATATACAATAATACATTAAAAACAATTATAGTTAACTCTTAACCTTAAAAAATATTAAAAAAAATTATAATAAATAGTAATAATAAATAAACACCCATACCTGAACAAAAAATATATATATTAATAATAATAGTAATAGTATTTTTTTTAATTTTTTGTGTTAAGGCGTTTAGTTATTTATTATTATTTAAAAACATGTAAGGATTAGGGGTTAATTATTTATTTACTATTACTTAGTATTCATATATTGAATGTATTTATTATTTATTTATGTATTTATTTTAAATTTATTTTTTCATTATTATTAGTAGTAGTATTAACACCTTAAACCTAAAAAAAATAAAAGGGAATGAGCAGTAGCTGCAGAAAAATTAACACTAGATGCAGAAGAATTTGCATTAGCTGTAGGAGAATTAGTATTAGCTGAACTAGCTTCCTGGTTATTTACTTATTTTATTTTTGTTAGGGTTAAGGTCTTAATACTACTACTACTACTACTACTACTTCTACTAATAATAATAATAATAATAATAATAATAATTCATGAATACATAAATAAATGTAAAATAAATACACAAATAAATGAAAATAATCATAAATAAACAATAAAAACATTTAATAAATGAATACTAAGTAATAATATTAATTTAGCTCTGCCCCCCCCCCCCCCACCTCAAAGCACCTTGCCCCCATGTTGATGGGGACAAGGGCCTCTTCCCGACAACCCTTGACTGGTGGTTGTCAGGGTCTCCCAGATCCCACCCCCCCCCTATGTGAATGAGTATGGGGTACATTGTACCCCTACCCATTCACCCAAAATAAAGTAGTGCAGTGTTAAAAAATACAGTAGACAATTTTTGACAAGTCTTTTATTAAAAATATCTTCTTCTTCTCTGCTTCTTCATCCAGTCTTCCTCCATCTTCTGCCACATCTTCATCCTCCGGTCTTCTCCTTCTTCCCCTGCTTCTTCTTCCGCTCTTCTTCTTTCTTCTGTCTTCTTCTTCCGCTGCCGCCGATGACCCTCCTCCAATGCAGCGTCCAGCAAATCTGTCCGTGACGATGTCAAGCATTTCTTAAATAACCATGTGACGTCACCACCCGGGGGATGATGGGTTTGTGATGTCACAAGGGGGCCTCCGGATTACATAATCCGATTGTCACGCCCCCATTGTTATTTAAGAAATTCTTGACATTGGCACGGACAGATCAGCTGGACGCAGCATCGGAGGAGGAGCGGCGACAGGAGCGGCAGCAGAGGAAGAAGAACACAGGACAAAGAAGAGCAGAAGAAGCAGCTATATACAGTGTAAAAAAAATGCAAAACGCAAATTACGGTAAAAACGCGGTACTTGCGTTTTGGATGCGGGTCCATTGAAGTCTATTACATGCAAAATGCTGCATTTTGCAAGAAAAAAAGTCCCTGACACTTTCCAAAAATGCAGAGGCACAAAAATGCATTGATGTAAACATGTTCCATAGGAATGTCTCTGCATTTCTGCAAAATGCATAAAAAAACGAATTAGTGTGCATAGAGCCTTTTACATTACCCAGATGCTTCAAAGTGGAACTAAAGTCTGCAAATAGTTACCCCCTTAATTCATCCAGCTGCTAGTCTTTGGCTGTTGTGATTGACCTATGCATGGATAACATGGGAGTTCAGTCATCCTAGCATACAGGCACTGTGCCAAAAATGTAAACTAAGCAGCGCATGCACAGGTCAGTGTACAGTCTACAAAATACTGCGAGCAGGCAAGTCATTTTTTATTATTGCATATTAGTCATTATATGACTCTTTAGCCTCATACATAAGACCGGTTTTCCCAGCAGGAAAACTGCCAGGAGAGCTTTTGGCTGGGAAAACCGGACGTGTGTATGCTTCCTCGCAGTTTTCCTGTCAGAAAAAAAAGCCGGGAATCCCGGAGGGAAAATCGAGAACCAGCTCTCTATTTTCCCGTTGAGATTCCTGCCATTTTTTGTTCCCGCCAGATCTACTACTTACCTATGGGAAACACTGCGAGGCAGTGCCGACGGAGCATTCACACGGCCGGGATTCCTGGCCAAAGCTCCATGGCAGTTTTCCTGCCGGGTTCTCGGCTTTCCCCTCGGTTTTCTCGGCGGACTTTTTACCGCCGAGAAAACCGAGCGTGTGTACAGGGCTTGCGACTTTAGTTCTGCTTTAATGTGTATATTTGTTTCATCCAAGTAGCATCTGTACATATAGTGTAACATTTTATGTGACTGGTTAAATCTGTTCTGCAGGAAAAAGAGGATTGGCTTACACAATTGGAGCTCCGATATAAATTCAGCAAACGACAACTAAAACGAGGGGAAGAATATGTAGTGAGGGTCAGGACAAGGCCAACAGAAAACCAAGAATTCCGTGGAACTTGGAGCGAATGGAGCTCAGAAGCTGAGTGGAGAAATGGTAACTCTTTAAGGTATTAGATAGAACAGAACCATAAGGCCTCACCCACACTGGACATTTGCCCATCTCATCTAAATGCCTGGCAGAAAAAAAGTAGTATCAATAACACGCCTAAAGCAACGTTTTTGGAAACACGTTTAATCGTATCAAGCTCCTGGACGTTTATTCATTTAATTGGCCAGAATTTATTCTGGCCAAATTTATAAATTTATTCTAGAATGCATTTTTACACGTGTTTAGACGCATCAGTTGTTTTCCTGCCAAAATGCTGCTGCTCCTGAATGCGCTGGCAGTGGGTTTTTTTCCTTCTAGACACCTATAAATGCCTATGTGTGCATGGACAGAAAGAAATAGGAAATGGACCAAAAAATCACTTGGCCAATTTCCTAGCGGGTATATGTAAACGTACATTTTTTGTAGAGAGCCAAACTTGATCCCCAACTTTGTAAGATGGTGAAGGTCTACGCCTAAGATCATAATAGGTTTTTTGGCGATCCTGTGCCCGTTTGAGATTTTGTTTCAAAACTTGCAAAACAGAAGAAAGGGTAGACCAATAATCATTAGTTGAGGGTACATTCATAAGTAGTGGAGACTCAGGAAAAATCTTAGTGGTTCAGGAGCATCACGAAGCACATTTGGATTCTGAGCAACTAAGTCTTGCAGGGTTTGGTTCTCGAATTGCAGAGTTTGTACAGTTTGAGCAAGAGCATCTACCTTTTGAGTAAGGGCGACAACATGGTTAGCAAGTTCTGCTGGGTTCATGATGAGGTTCTATTATTCTGTCACAAACTACGGTGAACAAGAGTGAACCACAACTGCGGTTAGGGAAAAGATTTCAATGCACTTCTCTATGTAATGTGATTTTCAGTACTGGACCCCAGGTGTCACTCTAATCAGAGAAAAAGAGTTTGGGGTTCACTACATCATATCTCTCACATATATGAATGTATTGAGCTACTAAGGGAGCAAGTATTACAACATACCTTCAGCCCCTGGCATCCAAAACGTTTTGGTTCAACCTACGGTGAACGAGAGTAAGCACAACTGCGGCTTGGGAAAAGATTTCAATGCACTTCTCTATGTATTGTGATTTTCAGTACTGGACCCCACGTGTCACTCTAATCAGAGAAAAAGAGTTTGGGGGTTTACTACATTATATCTCTCACATATAGGAATGCATTGAGCTACTAAGGGAGAAGGAAATACAACATACCTTCAACCTCTAGCGTTTAAAAGGTATAGCGAACATGTTCGGTATTTACAGCCAGGAGGGCGTAACTTTTAAAGAACAAATGTCAAGCACGTAGCATATGAAAATACTGTATGCAGATAGGTTATACTTCAGGGAGGCAACTGTAGCTTAAATGGTTTAAGAGTGTATGTCCCTTTAAGATATTCTACAACTGTTACATCAAGACACAATAAGTAATCCCAAGCAGCATGATAGTTTAAACTATTCAAATACAGTACTTAATAAAGCTACATGTGATCCGGGTAATTGTAGAGCAATAAATGTAAGGTAGTAATGGTACTTATCCATTTGCAGAAGATGAGAGTTCTTCACTAAGAAGAGTATTGTGGCAGCAATGGGATTCTTTCATGTAGGTTCTCCTGGTGGAAGATATCTTAGGGTGTCCCCAGCAACTGCAGTAAGGATGGCAGCGTGAATGCAGGTAGTGGATATGTTAAAGGTGGCATGGATCCGGGCTGCAGTGATATCCAGTTGAGGGGATTTTGCCAGTAGTTTATTTGTAGCGTGGTCCGGCTCCGGCCAACAATAATAGAACAGCGTGTAGTAAACACGCTGTTCTGTTTATAGCAGAGAGGCATGTGTGCCGAATAGAGCATTAATTACACTCGGCACCTCCGCGTTCCGTGCTGGAACGCATGCGGCGCCGGGCGATGACGTCAGTGCGCGGTCACCGTATGCGTTCCAGCGTGGAACGCAATACGGCGACGAGAAGCGCTGATGACACAGGGAGAGAATAGCCACAGGCTTCCCAGGAACTGACATCACTGATGACCCCCGTTGTTTGGGACCATACCATGCCAAATTTTACCACAAAGGAGTGGAAGAGGACTCCATTGGCAACCTGTGAAGCTCTGGTGAACTCCATGCCCAAGAGGGTTAAGGCAGTGCTGGAAAATAATGGTGGACACACAAAATATTGTCATTTTGTGCCCGATTTGGACATTTTCACTAAGGGGTGTACTCACTTTTGTTGCCAGCGGTTTAGACATTAATGGCTGTGTGTTGAGTTATTTTGAGGGGACAGCAAATTTACACTGTTATACAAGCTGTACACTCACTATTTTACATTGTAGAAAAGTGTAATTTCTTCAGTGTTCATGAACAAAATATTTACAAAAATGTGAGGGGTGTACTTCTCCATTTATTATGGGGAAATTTAAAAATGTATTTTAAAATTGTCATTAAATGATAATAATTTCCCTGTTCCTTTTTTTACAGATTACAGACTTACCTTACTGGATATGAAATATATCATTGTCCCGATCACATGTTTAGTGTTGATATGCCTAATCATTGTGCTCTATGTCTGCCTTACAAGGTAATCATAACCATTTGTATGCTTGGTACCAAAAATGAGCTGTGCACAATGGGGCATTATCCTATTCTGGCATGCGGCTACCTGGCCAGCAGTTCCTGCTTGCCCTACAGTGGGTGAGAAGATATTGCGAGGGTGTGGATATTAGCATTGTCACAGCTGATTCACAAGCCTCTAGGCTGTCAATTAGCATCTGGTCACACCTAGTCAATTCCACTGCTTTCTGGATTGACAGCTCTATCCCTGCTGCTGAAACCCTTTGTAATGACACTGCCTATGTTAATTAATTAGAACTGTTGGATCACAGCTGCAGAGGCTTCTCAGGTCTAACCACCAAAACACTCTCTTATTTAGTCAGAAAGTTTGGGGTTAATTCATCACAACCTCAATCCGTACCAACATAAGGAAGCTTATTATTTCATAAGCCAAATATAATAAATGTCTATAGTAATAGAGTCTCTTTGAATGAAAAGGAATCCTACTGTATAGTTCCTAGGGAGTAATATGTCACACTAGAATCTATGGCAGAGTACTAATATCTGATAATATATTGTTACTTCACAATATAGGCTTAGTACTATAGTAAGCAAAGTCCATCAATGTAGTAATGGGAATAGTAACAGAAATACAGGTTCAATGCAGTCCTTTTGTGTAACAAGCAAGTGAGTGTGACTCAGTTCAACAGGTATGAATATGAACAGGATACTTGCGGTTGTGCTGGGTCTTGTGGTACACTGCTGCAGGATGTAAGTTGGAGAAAGCCAGGAGACTTGTTGTGGAGGAGTCCTTGAAGGTCTAGAGTGAAGTACTGGAGAATGGAGGTTCACAGCCTGCTGGTGCAGGGGATTAATGATCGCTCGGTAGAGGTGCTGGAACTAGGAAAGGTCCTCAGAGGCTCCTGGGCTCAGTGGTGTGATCCGCTCTTCCACAGGTGACGGCAGGCATCCGACAGAATAACCGAACACCCTGCCGTCATCTGTGGGAAGTTTAAATAGCCGCGATTTCGCGGGAAAAACGGGAAGGGTCCTGAGACGCACTTCCGCGTTCCAGCTTGGAACGCAAAAGTCCGCGCACCGGAAGTGACGCAGAGATCTTGCAGAACGGAGCGCAGCTGCTAGGATAAGGCACAGCTGCGCTCGTTCTGCGAGAAGTAACATCAAAGATGTTACATACTCCCCTCCTCAAGGGGGCACCACCAGTGCTCCCAGAAATAAAGGGCCGAGTAGGATATCTCGAATTAAATTGTCTGATTAGACGTGGGGCATGTATGTCTGAAGAATCCTCCCAAGAGTCATCAAGTTGATCATAACCTTTCCAACATATAAGGTATTGAAGAGTGGAACCACGTTTCCTAGAGTCCAGTATTTTCTCAACTTCGTATTCAGTCTCACCATGGACCTTGATTGGTGAAGGAGGACATGGCTTTCTATTAGGAAATGGATTAGAAACAAAAGGTTTAATGAGAGAAACATGAAATGAAGAATGTATCTTCCAGTCTGAGGGTAAAAGTAATTTGACAGCATTAGGACTGATTAAATGTGATATCTGGAATGGTCCAGTGAATTGGGTGCCTAGTTTCTTTGATGGTATTTTAAGCTGAAGATTGCGGGTGGAAAGCCAGACTAAATCCCCAACCTTATATTTAGGAGGTACCGATCTGTGAGCATCATAGTAGTGTTTTTGTCTTTGTTGAGCAAATTTTAAGTTAGAACGGAGAATCTCCAGTGTATCCTTTAAAGTAGATAGATAATGATCAGCTGCTGGAACACTATTTGGGAGGTAAGAGGTTAGTAAACTGTTGGGGTGGAAACCAAAATTGGCGAAAAAAGGTGTGAATCGAGACGAAGAACTGGTGGAATTGTTATAAGAGAACTCAGCAAGGGGTAGAAGTTGAAACCAATCATCCTGTAGATGTGTACAGTAACAGCGTAGATATTGTTCCAGGATTTGGTTGACACGTTCTGTCTGCCCATTTGTCTAAGGGTGGTAGGCAGTGGACATGCGGTGGTCAATCTGTAGAGCATTACATAGGACTTTCCAAAATCTAGAAACAAATTGACTGCCGCGATCCGAAATGATTTTTGAGGGTAAACCATGTAATTTGAGAATATTGGAGATGAATGCGTTTGCTGTCTCAAGGGAAGTTGGTAACTTCTTCAAAGGGACGAAGTGTGCCATCTTGGTTAAGAGATCTACTATGACCATGATGGTGTTGGCACCATTGGATTTAGGAAGATCAACTATAAAGTCCATCGACACAACTTCCCAAGGTCTATTAGGTACTGGGATAGAAGCGAGAAGACCGAAAGGAGGTCTCCTAGAATGTTTGTTACGAGCACAAATTTCACATGAACTAACATATTCATGGACCGTCTTAGCCAGATTGGGCCACCAGTAATCTCTCCTGATGAGGTGAGTAGTCTTGTTGATCCCAGGGTGGCCGGCTAGGGGTGAGTCATGAAGATGTCTAAGTAATGAGAGTTGTAAGTTAGGGGGAACGAAGATCTTGTCGTTGAAAGTATAAACTCCATCTGGTAATCTAGTAAGATCTTTTGGTAGACAAGAGCGATCTTTGGAGAGTGATTGAGAAATTAATTGCCTAAAGGTGGTGGATACGCCAATGAATCGGTTTGATGGAATGATAGAAAGTGGAGGAATCTCAGTAGTTTGGTCTTCATTCATACGAGACAAGGAGTCGGCTTTGATGTTTTGTGTGCCAGGCCTGTAGGATATATAAAAATCAAACCTGTCAAAAAATAAGCTCCATCTGACCTGACGGGCAGAGAGCGTCTTACATGTTTTCAGATGTTGTAAGTTACGGTGATCGGTCAGGATTGTTATTGGATGAGTGCTACCCTCCAATAGGTGTCTCCAATTCTCTAAAGCATCTTTAATTGCAAGGAGTTCCTTTTCACCGATGGGGTAGTTCTTTTCTGCTGGCGAGAGGGTCCTGGAATAAAAAGCTACAGGGTGAAGTGGCTCTGATAGACTTGGACGTTGGGACAGGATAGCACCCAAAGCATAATGAGAGGCGTCTACTTCTACAGTGAAGTGGTATTGGGGGTTAGGTAGTTGTAAGATGGGGGCTGAAGTGTAACAGTGCTTTAGAGTGTCAAAAGAATCCTGGGCTTCCTTTGACCAGGAGAAGGGTGTCTTCGAGCTAGTGAGAGTACTCAATGGTTTGACAATTGCTGAGAAATTTTTGATAAATTTGCGATAATAGTTTGAGAAACCGAGGAACCGTTGAAGAGCTTTTCTAGAGTGAGGTATTGGCCAGGAGGTAATACATTTTACTTTAGAAGAGTCCATTTGGATACCTTGAGGTGTAATTTGGTAGCCTAGAAAAGATATAGTTGTCTGGCTGAAAACACATTTCTCCAGTTTGGCATATAGGGAATGTGTTCTGAGTCTGGCCAAAACCCAACGAACATGTTTAGTGTGTTCCTCAAGAGTATCAGAGTAGATCAGAGTGTCATCCAGATAAATTACTACGCAGACGTCAAGCAGATCCCTAAAAATGTCATTTATGAACCACTGGAAGGTTGCAGGTGCGTTACAAAGTCCAAATGGCATCACAGTGTATTCATAAAGACCATAACGAGTCTTGAAAGCAGTCTTCCACTCATCACCTGGACGAATCCTGATCAAATTATAGGCACCCCTAAGGTCTAATTTTGTGAAAACCTTTGAGGTTTGAAGACGTTCAATGAGCTCTGGAATGAGAGGTAAGGGGTAGCGGTTCTTCACAGTGATACGATTGAGGGCACGGTAATCAATGATAGGCCGTAGTGAGCCATCCTTGTTTTTGACAAAGAACATGGCGGCACTTGCGGGAGAAGTGGATGGTCTAATAAAGCCCTTTTTCAGGTTTTCATCAAGGTAACCCTTAAGGTGTACAAGCTCTGGTTGTGATAGGGGATAGATACGTGCAGTTGGAATTGGAGAGCTAGGAATGAGATCTATAGGGCAATCATAAATTCGATGGGGGGGAAGAACCTCTGCCTTGGATTTACTGAAAACATCTGAAAAATCTTGCAAATAAGTAGGGAGATCTTTATAGTAAATTTCCGTGGAGAGAATAGTGAAAATGGGGTAGCAAGTTTCTTGGCAAAATGTGGAGTTTAGATTGAGTGAGTGGTTAGTCCAGAGGAAAGTAGGCTGATGTAAGAGTAGCCAAGGTAACCCGAGAACTATTGGAAAAAGCGGAGATGGAATGACATCAAAGACAAGGGTCTCTGTATGGTTATTCCCGCAAGTAACCAGTAGGGGTGTGGTTTGAGAGGAAATTGGACCTGAGGTGGAACTAGAACCATCAATAAATGTGACAGAGAGAGGATTTTGCTTAACCACACAAGGAATTTTATTTGAATTCACAATTGCTAAATCAATAAAATTTCCACAGGCACCGGTGTCGACCATCGCGTCAATGGTAGTTCTATTTTGATCCCATTGTAATGTAAGAGTGACATAAATAAATTGATTAGTGGTAGTTCCAGGTGGATTGATCTTACAAATGTTAGAAATGTTACCTTCTGAGTTCCTCTTTAGTAGTGGACAAGTGGAGACTATATGGTCTGGGGCTGAACAGTAGAGGCAAAGGTTATTAGCTCTGCGCCGTTGTTTCTCAGCCAATGATAAAGGACCTTTGACAGCTCCTAGTTCCATGGGAACATCCTTTGGAGGTGACTTAGATCTCCTGAATTGTGGAGGTAAGTAAGTGTTAAATCGTTCAGCCTTCCTTTCACGGAGACGCCGGTCAATGGTGAGAGATAAATGCATCAGATCTTCTAGGGATGGAGGAAGCTCTACGCGAGCTAACTCGTCCTTCATTGGTTCAGATAAACCTAATCTAAATTGATTACGGAGTGAAATGTCTGTCCACTGTGTCTCTCTGCTCCAACACTTGAATTCCGAAATATAGTCCTCCACATGTCTTTTCCCTTGTTTAAGGCTCCTAATGGTGTTCTCAGCTGTAAGCTGTTTGTTAGGGTCCTCGTAGAGGAGTGACATCTCATCCAAAAATGTATTAAATACCCCCAGTAAATCACCATGTTCTTCGACATACGCATCAGCCCAGACCCTAGGCTCTCCTTTCAAATATGATATGAGGGTGAGGATACGAACCCTGTCTGAATGATAAGTGCGGGGGCGCAGTTCAAACATGAGGCGGCAAGCACTAATAAATTGGCGGAAACATTTTCGTTCCCCTGAAAAGGGTTCAGGGGGGCAAACTTTGGGTTCAGGTCTCTCCCTGGGTAATGCAAAATTTTGGTTGCATAAAGCGTCATTTTCTAGACGTAAATCATTGACAGTGGCAGTGAGGTTATCCACTCTTTGTGAAAGTCCAACTAGGTGGTTAGCAAGCTCTGCTGGATCCATTATCCTTTTAAAAGGGGTGTTCGGTTATTATGTAATGACACTTCCTATGTTAATTAATTAGAACTGTTGGATCACAGCTGCAGAGGCTTCTCAGGTCTAACCACCAAAACACTCTCTTATTTAGTCAGAAAGTTTGGGGTTAATTCATCACAACCTCAATCCGTACCAACATAAGGAAGCTTATTATTTCATAAGCCAAATATAATAAATGTCTATAGTAATAGAGTCTCTTTGAATGAAAAGGAATCCTACTGTATAGTTCCTAGGGAGTAATATGTCACACTAGAATCTATGGCAGAGTACTAATATCTGATAATATATTGTTACTTCACAATATAGGCTTAGTACTATAGTAAGCAAAGTCCATCAATGTAGTAATGGGAATAGTAACAGAAATACAGGTTCAATGCAGTCCTTTTGTGTAACAAGCAAGTGAGTGTGACTCAGTTCAACAGGTATGAATATGAACAGGATACTTGCGGTTGTGCTGGGTCTTGTGGTACACTGCTGCAGGATGTAAGTTGGAGAAAGCCAGGAGACTTGTTGTGGAGGAGTCCCTGAAGGTCTAGAGTGAAGTACTGGAGAATGGAGGTTCACAGCCTGCTGGTGCAGGGGATTAATGATCGCTCGGTAGAGGTGCTGGAACTGGGAAAGGTCCTCAGAGGCTCCTGGGCTCAGTGGTGTGATCCGCTCTTCCACAGGTGACGGCAGGCATCCGACAGAATAACCGAACACCCTGCCGTCATCTGTGGGAAGTTTAAATAGCCGCGATTTCGCGGGAAAAACGGGAAGGGTCCTGAGACGCACTTCCGCGTTCCAGCTTGGAACGCAAATGTCCGCGCACCGGAAGTGACGCGGAGATCTTGCAGAACGGAGCGCAGCTGCTAGGATAAGGCACAGCTGCGCTCGTTCTGCGAGAAGTAACATCAAAGATGTTACACCCTTACACTGTAGGCTACCCCTGATGCTCCATACCTGCATCATATCAAGCGCCCAGAGCTTTTGGTGTAGGGAAACGTGCATGGTTGGTGCAAGTTTTTTTGACGCCATAGGCGAAACCTCATTTTTGCTGCACCCCCTGGCTCCACCCCTGACTCCACCCCCTTCCCTCTGCCCATGTAAACCCAACCTTTTTAATGAAGCACCCATCAAATACAGCATACCAGCGCCCATTAATGCAGCCTATCAGCGGCCATCAAATGCAGCTCACCAGCGGCCATCAAATGCAGCCTCACCAGTGGCCATCAAATGAAGCCTCACCAGCGCCCATCAAATGCAGCCACACCGACACCCATCAAACGTAGCCTCACCAGCGCCAATCAAATGCAGCCTCACCAGCATCCATCAAATGTAGCCTCACTAGCGCCCATCAAATGCAGCCTACCAGTGCCCATCAATAAATGTTTGCTTGCTTCCATTCATTCGGGAGACAGGACACAGACACAGTCCTCCCCCGCCTCTGCTCCTCTGACACTATGTGCGAATGGAGCCTGCTGTTGCTGAGACTTGGTTGCTTGCTGCAGAGAGAAAAGAGTATAAACATCAGTGGCCGGGTGCCCTAGGCAGCAGGGCACCCTAGGAGGCTGCCTAGTTAGTGGTAGCACCGGCCCTGGAATCGTGTAACCTCCTACAATTATGCAGTACTTTGGCATAAAGGGCCAAAAGTCACACTGTAATAGGAGGGAGGGTGACACCATCAATTCTGTGTTAAATCCAGTGGCGGCTGGTTCTGTATATTTTGGGGGGCGGCAAACAAGACACCCGTTGCCACCTACCCCCTAATGATGTGCTTTAAAAAACAAGAAAAAAAACATTGAAATCCATGCGTCGGGCGCCCTGCATGTAGATTAGGGGCCGGACGCATGGATTAGGGGGGCGGGGCCCCTAATGGAGGGACCACCACTGGTTAACTCCAACACCATCCAAACTAAAGCTTACACAGACCACAGAGGGTGCACAGGCCTTGTGTATTACTAAACACACATTTAATATTAAAAAATATTAAAAAATTTATATTACACTTGCTAGGATCATTGCACACCACTCAATAACATCACAAAAATGGAAAAGGTGTCTTTGATCTTGCTGAGGATTACAATTATGCAGAAAATTTCTCTTACCGCTGCTGTTGGCTATAGCTGGGGAGTAGCTGCTGGTCCCTGAGGCTTGCTTTAAAGCAATATTGAATTTATTATAATAATTGTGCCTTAGGTTTTAGACGAGGTCTGTGCTCCCATTCCCGTCCTTCTCTCATTGTTGTAGTTGTGGGCTTCGAGCAGGATTCAAGCCAAAGCGGTGTGCAGTACCGCGTTTGGCCTGAGGTGGGCCTCTGCTCCTCTGACACTATGTGCGAATGGAGCCTGCTGTTGCTGAGACTTGGTTGCTTGCTGCAGAGAGAAAAGAGTATAAACATCAGTGGCCGGGTGCCCTAGGCAGCAGGGCACCCTAGGAGGCTGCCTAGTTAGTGGTAGCACCGGCCCTGGAATCGTGTAACCTCCTACAATTATGCAGTACTTTGGCATAAAGGGCCAAAAGTCACACTGTAATAGGAGGGAGGGTGACACCATCAATTCTGTGTTAAATCCAGTGGCGGCTGGTTCTGTATATTTTGGGGGGCGGCAAACAAGACACCCGTTGCCACCTACCCCCTAATGATGTGCTTTAAAAAACAAGAAAAAAAACATTGAAATCCATGCGTCGGGCGCCCTGCATGTAGATTAGGGGCCGGACGCATGGATTAGGGGGGCGGGGCCCCTAATGGAGGGACCACCACTGGTTAACTCCAACACCATCCAAACTAAAGCTTACACAGACCACAGAGGGTGCACAGGCCTTGTGTATTACTAAACACACATTTAATATTAAAAAATTTATATTACACTTGCTAGGATCATTGCACACCACTCAATAACATCACAAAAATGGAAAAGGTGTCTTTGATCTTGCTGAGGATTACAATTATGCAGAAAATTTCTCTTACCGCTGCTGTTGGCTATAGCTGGGGAGTAGCTGCTGGTCCCTGAGGCTTGCTTTAAAGCAATATTGAATTTATTATAATAATTGTGCCTTAGGTTTTAGACGAGGTCTGTGCTCCCATTCCCGTCCTTCTCTCATTGTTGTAGTTGTGGGCTTCGAGCAGGATTCAAGCCAAAGCGGTGTGCAGTACCGCGTTTGGCCTGAGGTGGGCGCCCTATCGGAGCCGAACGGCGCAGTTCTGAAAAGTTTGGAAAAACTCGGAAATACGCCGCTTCCCGAGCCTTTCCAAGGTTTGCCGAGGTCAGCCGAGCTGTCCTTGGGCCTTTCCGTGTGTTCCTGGGGCTCTCCGGCACCACCCCCCACCTCTGGCCACATGCGGTATTGCATGCCATTGAAGTCAATGCGGAACAAATTATTTTTGTTTCCATTGACTTCAATAGGAAAACTCGCTTTGATATGCGAGTACTTTGGATTACAAGCATTCTCCTGAAACGGATTATGCTCGTAATCCGAGATTCCACTTTACTTCAGTCCTTGTATGTTGTAGTTCCATCCTGTGACCCATATATCACCATGGAGTGCTGAAGTGACATAGGGGTAGGTGGATAGAACTGCGGCACACAGCAGTGGATACAGACACTGAGGCCTCGTACACACCACCGGATCTATCCGCTGGGATTTATCCGCAGATCAGTTCCAGCGGATAGATCCGGTGGTGTGTACGGCCCAGCGGATATTTATCCGCGGATATTTTTCCGGCCGATGGATTTCCAGCGGATAAAAATTTCTTAGCATGCTAAGAAATCTATCCGCTGGAATCCTGTCCAGCGGATTGATCCGGTGGTCTGTACAGACTCACCGGATCAATCCGTCCGATCCCCTCCCTCGCATGCGTCGTAATGATTCGACGCATGCGTGGAAGTCTTAACCTTCCAGCGTCGCGCACGTCGCTGCGTCATCGACGGCGCGACACGTCACCACGGATGGATTCCGCGCGGATTTCGATCTAATGGTTAGTACAACTGTGACGGTATCGGTATGATATCCCCGTCAACGTTCCCTTCTTCCCATAACGAAAATCACCCCAATATTCCACGAGGAGGGATATCCCTGGAATCGCCCAGAAAGCCACACATGAGACAAGACTGGATGCTGGAACCAAGACACTTTATTGACACAAAAACTCAGCTTATATGTGGTTACAGCCTGTTAGGAACGCCCCCCTCACACAGTGGGGTTTCCCATACAGATTATAGGAGACAAGTCGGAGCCGACCATGCAGACACATTTCTTTAGATAAAGACATCACTGGAGTTAATTAATACACTGAAGCAATCAGAATAATTAACATACTACTTCTCTAATCATTTAGCCTGATGATACAATACTCATCTTTTAAGGGTAAACACAGATCTTCTTTACACAACACAATAGATCAATTAACCTTTAGAATAGTGAGGGGACATTAGCACGTCAATAACCTGTCAGAGGAATGAATCACACATGAAATTCCTTTCTAACTCTACAGACATGGCAAGCAGGGAGCAGTACACTGAGACATATAGGCAAATGTATCACAATGGCCCCCCTTTTGCTCCCTGCTCCGGCAAACCCGGTTAGACCTTCCCTGGTCCAGTAGGGTTGACGGGTTCAGAGCTTTTAGTCCGAGGTTAACTCCGTTTGGCATGACTGACCTCCCTTGGCAACTGCTTCAGACTCAGGTATGTCACCGGGTCGTCAGATCACACGCCGGTCAGTCCCCAAGTCTTTGTGCGATCTGCAGAGTCACCAGAAGTCAGTGTGAAGACAGCGAATGGGTCTGTGCGCCGCCATCTAGGTGTCCCGCTATGGGAGGGGCAGGTTATGGCTCTGAAGTGACAATCACAGGAGATTCATAAAAAGAAAAAGTTATATTTGTTGAAATGCTGTAGCACTGGTGCTCAGAGTCCGGGGGGGGGGGGAGAGGGGACTCAGAGCCCCATAAGGTCAGCTACCCCCTGCTCCCTCCGCAGCCGCCGGTTCTCCTCTTTGAGCTTCTCCAGCTCCATCTCCAGTTCATGGAGCCTGGGGGGGTCAGCCCGCTGTGACCTCAGGTGGTTGTTCTCCTCCTCCATGCGGCTTATGCGCTCCTCCAGCTCTATGTACTCACGGATCAGATCCTGCTTGCTCATGTCCTGCAGGCTCTCCACGTGGTCCTTCATCATCAGGAACTGGGTGGTGGTGTAAGGGGCCACCGGTGGGCCCTTGGCGAACATCTCGGCCCGCATCTGGGGCGCCCGCTGCGATTCCATCTCCTCCAGTCGCTTCTTCTCCTCCCAGGTCCGCTGGTTATATGACTTCCAGGACCTCTTCTTCTTGGAGGGTAGCTGGCGGTGCCTCTTTCTGCCCAGCTCCCTCCAAGGCCCCTCCGGCTCATGGCGGTCGCCCATGACCAGCTGACAATGGTGTTCCCTGTTGTCCGTAATAACAGATTGTACCATGAGGGCTTCGTAAGGGGTGCCCAATGGTTCTTCCTGACCCAGCTCCTGGGGATCCCAAGCTGAGTCTACACAATGGGCTGCTGCTGGTGGGCGGTACCCAGGTTGAGACCAATTTGACCTGGTGTTGTCATTCATGGGGCAATTCTGCTTGAAGTGACCCAACTGTTTGCACCGGAAGCAGCGTTGTTCGTTGTCCTCCTGGCGTGGGTAGCGAGGGCTAGATGTCATCGGTCTGTTAGGCGGTTGGTATCTAGCGGCTGGTGGGTGTGAGGGCGCCGTTGGTTGTGGAGGTTGTACCCGTGGTGTGACCTGGTTTGTCTTGCGAGTATCCGCATATTCATCCGCCAACTTCGCGGCCTCTGGTAGAGTCATGGGCCTGCGATCTCTCACCCAATCTTTGATATCCGTCTGGATGTGATTGTAAAATTGCTCCAGGAGCATTAGTTGCAAAATGTCCTCTGCGGTGGTGGCCTGGCTGCTGTTAACCCAGTTAGAGGCCGACAGGGACAGCTGGCATGCCCATTCCGCATAAGAGTCTTCCGTGGTTTTGCGTGAGTCCCTGAACTTCTGTCGGTGGGACTCTGGGGTTACTGCATAACGAGCCAGGAGCGCTTCTTTAACCCTGGCGTAGCTATGGATATCCTGATCTGGCACGGTCCGGAAAGCATCAGAAGCTTTGCCTGACAGTTTGCCTGACAATATTGCAACCCACTCTCTTCTAGCTATTCGGTGCAGGTTACATTGTCGCTCAAAATCCGCCAGGAAGTTATCAATCTCACAGTCCTTTTCATCAAAAGCTTTAAAAGCGCTAAACGGAATCTTCCTTGCGTCTGCTGTGCTGTACTCACTGTTTGGAGAAGGTGCGGCTGCTTGTTGGACTGCTGCCAGTTTTAACTGTAGCTCTGCGTCCCTTATTTGTTTGGCCTCCTCCGCTAACAGGTCCATCACTTTCAGCACCACATCTGCCGTTGGGTTCGGGCCGAACCACGCTAGCTTCTCTCTCATTAGCTTGTTGGCTGGCGATTCCTCCTCCTGAATCACTGGTGTCTCCATCTCTTGTACTGCTGGCGTTGCTGCAATCCCGTCCTCCTGGTCTAGCTCCATTGATTCTGCTATGATGACCCGCTTGGTTTTGTTGCTAGCAATCCTTCCACGAACTTCCAGTAGTTCTTCCAGTGTCTGCTTGGAATCCGGGTGTAAAGGGGAATAGAAGGGAAGATCCCACTGCTGCCACCAATTGTGACGGTATCGGTATGATATCCCCGTCAACGTTCCCTTCTTCCCATAACGAAAATCACCCCAATATTCCACGAGGAGGGATATCCCTGGAATCGCCCAGAAAGCCACACATGAGACAAGACTGGATGCTGGAACCAAGACACTTTATTGACACAAAAACTCAGCTTATATGTGGTTACAGCCTGTTAGGAACGCCCCCCTCACACAGTGGGGTTTCCCATACAGATTATAGGAGACAAGTCGGAGCCGACCATGCAGACACATTTCTTTAGATAAAGACATCACTGCAGTTAATTAATACACTGAAGCAATCAGAATAATTAACATACTACTTCTCTAATCATTTAGCCTGATGATACAATACTCATCTTTTAAGGGTAAACACAGATCTTCTTTACACAACACAATAGATCAATTAACCTTTAGAATAGTGAGGGGACATTAGCACGTCAATAACCTGTCAGAGGAATGAATCACACATGAAATTCCTTTCTAACTCTACAGACATGGCAAGCAGGGAGCAGTACACTGAGACATATAGGCAAATGTATCACAACAACCATCAGATCAAAATCCGCCAGAGGATTTATCCGCTGCAACGGTCCGGAGGACCGTTTCCAGCGGATAATCCTCTCGTGTGTACGGGGCCTGACACTCCTGGCAATTTCAAAAGCGAAAGAAACTGATGGAGGCTGCAATTTGTGACGTTAAGGTGGGGCACGTAGTGTTGTAGGGGTAAGTATAAGAACTTTCTTTTGCTGAACTGACAAGGTCACTTTTCGTCACCTGAGCAACCAGTATACTAAACAAACAGGTATCTCCCATCTGCTTTATACACAAATAGTAATACGTTTAATAAAAAGTGACTTTTGGATGCCACTTAATTTGTGAAAACCTAGGAGGAGGTCGAAAAAGGGAGCAAACGCCCTTTCTTTCTGTTTTAACCTCTTTTGTTTTAAGTTTTTGGTAACTTTTGCAGATATGAGATAAAGTAAAACCTTGGTTTAAGAGCGTTTTGCAAGACAAGCAAAAATGTTTAATACATTTTAACTTGATATACAAGCGATGTCTTGATATAAGAGTAGCGTCATGTCACAACTGAGAGTAAAAGAGAAGAGAGGCACCTGTGTAGTAGCAATATGGTTACATTTAATGAAGGTGCAACATTTAGCACCATATTGCTACACTTAGAGGCGCCTCTCTTCTCTTTTATACTTTGCAGCTCTTGCTGGATTTTGCTTCTAATCCCCTTGTGGAGGTGGCCATTTGGCCACTGTTTTATTCATCCATCATTGTTGTATATCAGTTATGTCCAGTCATTAATTTTGATTGGAGCATAACACCTACTTGCGATTTCCTCTGCGACTGAAAATATTATTATCTTTACGTTGTGATTTTATTTATGCACCTGAGTCACCTTATCTGCACTGTTTGCACATTCATTCAGTACACCTTTGGATGTACCTTATTTTTTTTAGCGATTTTATCTTTCAGTCAATCTATTTGCATATTTGCACATTCATTTATCAATTATACTATTTTAGTTATTTATACATTTTACCACTTACACCATTCTATGCTATTGGAGCGCAACTCCATCTCTTGATTTTTTCCACGTCTCACTGTGGGTAGTGGTTGGCCCATACGGTAGTTGCCGCACCTTTACCCTCTGCACACATAGGGCCAGATCCACAAAGAACTTACGGTGGCGTATCTATTGATACGCCGCGTAAGTTCTACGATGCGCCATCGTATCTTTGTTTTGTATCCACAAAACAAGATACGACTGAATGTGGGCTAGATCCGACTGACGTACGTCTTAGTACGCCGTCGGATCTTAGGTGCATATTTACGCTGGCCGCTAGGTGGCGCTTCCGTTGATTTCCGTGTAGAGTATGAAAATTAGCTAGATACGCCGATTCTCGAACGTACGTCCGCCCGGCGCATTATTTTACGTTGTTTACGTAAAGCTTTTTTCGGCGTAACGTTACCCCTGCCTCTATGAGGTGTACGCAATGTTAGGTATGGATGTCAGGACAGCGTCAAATTTTCCGTCGTTTAAGTCGTTTGCGTAAATCGTTCGCGAATAGGGCTTTGCGTAAGTTACGTTCACGTCGTCTAGGCATTGAGCGGGCTTAATTTAATTTGAAAATTCGACGTGATGCTGAGCATGCGCGCACATGCGTCGTTCGAAAAAAGTGTCAATTACGTGGGGTCATGCTTAGTTTACATAAAACACGCCTCCCTGTTCCTCATTTGATTTAGGCGCGCTTACGTCTGCACATTTACACTATGCCGCCGTAACTTTAGACGCAAGTGCTTTGTGAATACAGCACTTGCCTCTCTAAGTTGCGGTGGCGTAGCGTAACTACGATACGCTACGCCCGCTTATATTTACGCCTATCTACGTGAATCTGGGCCATAGTTTCCACTGTAGCGCAGAAATAACTACTTCACCCATCTCTTTACTATGAATAAATGGTTGTGGAACAAATCATTTGAGTTTCCATTATTTCTTATGGGGAAATTCGCTTTGATATACAAGTGCTTTGGATTACAAGCATGTTTCTGGAACGAATTATGCTCGCAGTCCAAGGTTTTACTGTATATGCATCCTTAAATTGACTGCCTTTTATTCTCATTTTAATTTTAGTAGTAGTAGTAATAGTACTAATACTAGTAGTAAACCATTTATATTCTTATGTTTATATTCAGATTCAAGAAGAATTGGTGGAATAATATCCCCAACCCAGCAAAAAGCAAGCTTGCCCAGAGCGAACTTCTACAGGTGAGTTATGCCGCGTACACACGATCAGTCCATCCGATGAGAAAGGGCCGATGGAATGTTTTCATCGGTTAACCGATGAAGCTGACTGATGGTCCGTCGCGCCTACACACCATCGGTTAAAAAAACGATCGCGTCAGAACGCGGTGACGTAAAACACAACGACGTGCTGAAAAAAAACGAAGTTCAATGCTTCCAAGCATGCGTCGACTTGATTCTGAGCATGCGTGGATTTCTAACCAATGGTTGTGCCTACTAACGATCGTTTTTTTCCCATCAGTTAGGAATCCATCGGTTAAATTTAAAGCAAGTTGGCTTTTTTTTAACCGATGGTTAAATAACCTATGGGGCCCACACACGATCGGTTTTGACCGATAAAAACGGTCCATCAGAACGGCGTCCTCTGTATAACCTATCGTGTGTAGGAGGCCTTAAGAATAACCAAAAGATTTTTTTTTTAAGTAACACTATAGCCTTGTAGATGTATTTATACATAGATCTGAAAAGGTCAGCTCTGTGCAAACAATCTTATAATTGTGTGATATTGTATAGTCAGTAAATTTACGTGTGCATGGGGAAGCTCTGCTCCTTGGTTGTTTCTTTCTGACCCACTGGTATCAGTTCCGGTCTTTTAGAAAGGGGCTAAAACAACAAAAGCTCTGCAGATTGGAATGACAGGAAACATTCACAATACTTCCGGTACTCAGATATGTGATTTCTGCCTAGTCATTACGTCCCGTGATGGAGCTCAGGAGAAAAAAACTTTTTTTTCTTTCCAAATAATTGTGACATGATAATACTGACTATTTCACATCAGGTTTGAAGTAAATGATTTGTCCTCTTTAAATATTAGACAAAAGTTTACAAGTCAAAAAGAAGGGTGAGTTTGCACATAGACATCTTGAGATCACATTAAACACATTTTGAAAAAATAAAAAATAAAAATGAAAAATTTAAATTTAAAAAAAAATATATACAACCTTCAAAATTGCTACGTAAGATACTTTGTATTTACACGTTTTTCTAAAAGTGGCATATTAAACAATACCAAGCATGGGAACTCTGGGAGCATTCTGAACTATGTTCCTGTATGGATCATTGTGTATGTTCCAGAGATCTTTTTACTGCTTATGTATTTTGCTTACTACTTTTGCCTGAAATGTGCACACGGTTGAAGGCACATTGTCAAGCCCCCTAGCACTGTCCTTAGGTTGACTTTTTTTGTTGTTAGTAGGTTACAGGTTTTCTCTTTAGAAGATATAATTACAGCACCTGTAATGATTTGTTAAAACTGTCTGTTATCCAGCGCTCTGGATGCAATTTCCCAACGCCAAGGGGGTTATTTACTAAAGGCAAATCCACTTTGCACTACAAGGGGGACTGCCCACTGTCATACCCTCCACACTCCTCTCCTGTACATGCTGCCCATTGTCATACCCTCCACATTCTTCTCCTGTACATACTGCTCACTGTGATACCCTCCACACTCCTCTCCTCTACATTAGGGATGAGCTGAAAACCCCCCCGTTCGGTTCGCACCAGAACCTTCGAACGGACCAACCGTTCGCGTGAACATTTAGAACCCCATTCGAACGTTTGAATTCAAAAGTGCTCATTTTAAAGCCTAATATGCAAGTTATTGTCGTAAAGCATAATAAATATAGTACCTGCTGGGTGTCTATAGTATGCCTGTGAAGTGGCACGTGTTTAGAACTGTCCCTGCACAAAATGAGATTACTATAAGAAAAAAGTAATTTAAAACTGCTTACGGCTTTAATGTAATGTCTGGTCCCTGCAATATGGATGAAAATCATTGAGAAAAATAGCACAGACACAGACAGTACACACACCACGTAGCTTTAGGTGCACACTGCAGAGGACACGGGCAGTACACACATCACGTAGCTTTAGGTGCACACTGCAGAGGACACAGGCAGTACACACCACGTAGCCATTGCTGTCCACTGTCATACACTTCTCTTGTACATAGTGCCTGCTGTCATACCCTCCACACTCTTCTCCTGTACATACTGCCCACTGTCATATCATCCACACTCTTTCCCTGTACATGCTGCCCACTGTCTTACCCTCCACACTCGTCTCCTGTACACACTGCTCACTGTCATACCATTGTCATACCCTCCACACTCCTCTCCTGTGCATACTGCCCACTCATACCCTCCACACTCCTCTCCTGTACATGCTGCTCATTGTCATACCCTCCACACTCTTCTCCTGTACATACTGCTCACTGTGATGCCCTCCACACTCCTCTCCTGCAC
Source organism: Rana temporaria (assembly GCF_905171775.1). Classification (NCBI taxonomy): domain Eukaryota; kingdom Metazoa; phylum Chordata; class Amphibia; order Anura; family Ranidae; genus Rana; species Rana temporaria. The sequence goes on from NC_053494.1 coordinate 43,400,019, forward strand.
ATACTGCACACTGTCATACCCTCCACACTCCTCTCCTGTACATACTGCCCACTGTCATACCCTCCACACTCCTTTCCTGTACATACTGCCAACTGTCTCTCGTCACAGTCCTCTCCTGTACATACTGCCCCATAATACTTTCCACACTCCTCTCCTGTACATACTGCCCCTATCATACCCTCCACACTCATCTCCTGTACATAATGCCCCCATCATACCCTCCACATTCCTCTTGTGTACATACTGCCCACTGGCATACCCTCCACACTCCTCTCCTGTACATAGTGCCCACTGTAAACCCTCCACACTTCTCTTTTGTAAATATTGCCCACTGGCATACCCTCCACACTCCTCTCCTGGAAATAGTGCCCACTGTCAACCATCCACACTCCTCTGCTGTGCATACTGCCCACTGGCATACCTTCCACACTCCTCTAATGTACATAGTGCCCACTGCCAACCCTCCACACTCCTCTGCTGGGCATACTGCCCACTGTCATACCCCCCACACTCCTTTCCTGTACATAGTGTCTACTGTTATACCTTCCACATTCCTCTCCCTCACCTGCACATACTTCCCACTTGTATACCATCAACACTCCTCTCCTATGCCTCTTACCCACAAAAACAGTTCTTTACAATTATATTGAATATCCTCAATGTTACCAGCTCTAGAATGGGCACACTTTTGTTAGTTCAACTAAAGGAAATCTCCTCAGTCTTCATATTTGTTCTGCCCACTATTAATACTCATTTAATTTTGTGATTACTTCTGTGATGTATAGAGGAACATAGGGGATGTCAGCTACTCTAAATATACCACTTGTAAAAAAAAGTGTCCCTGAAAATATTTTTGAAATGTTGGGAACTATGCATTTGGGCACTGCCCAAAGGCCACCAGGTCAGTAGGGGGCCCCATGGGAGGCTTCTGGGATCCTGTGATATTAAAGCAGTAGTAAACTTTTCTAACATTACTACTTTTTGAGAGGCCCTGAGGTATGTTACACCATAATGTACTAGTATGCACAGCATATTAGCACATTGGGGTACACTTACTTGTCAGACTGAGCCCCCCAGCACTGCGCTGTGATCAATCTGGCAGGTCCCGGGCATTTCCATCTTCATCCGGTCTTCCTTCTGGGTTATGCGCCTTCGGTCACTTGCCTTGGCCGGGCTGCATTGCTGTCACTCCCACGCATGATCATATGCATCCTCTTTCTCTCTCTCTCTCATCCTCCCTGCCTTAAATCTCACCCCTCTCTCATCCCCTTTCTATCTATTTAATGCATTGCAATTAAATTTCTATAAATATTTTTTATAAAAAGACCCACCAAAATCCCCAGCACCAGGCCCATGATGTCCTGAATCCGGCCCTGGCCCCAGCAGACTCAAAGCTGGCACTCAACTGACATTCTTTAACATTTTCATTCACTCCTCCCTTGGCAGCTACTAAAACATTTATGGATGGAGGTAAAGCAATAGGTAGAGGAGCTAGGCCAGCTCAGACAGTAATTGGACACTCCCAGAAAAGGAGAAGGTTGTGTCATGCAAGGAGGGAGGGGGCTGTGCTAGGAAATTGATTCTTCCTGAAGAAATACAATTTTCTAACAAGGCAGAATGCAAGTGAATAAACAAATAGTTATCTTTGTAGAGCTATGCAGAGAACACTTCATAGAACACAACAGGATCCACAAACAAAACAAAAAAGTGTATGATTATTTTAATTTGCTTTGATGTTTTATATTTAATGGCAAAATAATGTATTTATTTTCTTGTTTAGAAACCATCTTTAAATCCAGAAGGAAAATCTGCAACGAAAGCATCTTGGTAAGTCCAAGCTCCGTATTATACAATGCCTTTAAAGCATAACTCCACCTTTTGCAAAATATTAAATGCATTCAAATTTACTGAAACAAATGTGCATTTATTATTTTTTAAGCAAATAAGCGTGTAAAGCATTGCAACTGCAATCTGTGGATCAGGGGTGCAATGCAGACTTTCCTTGGAGCTCTATATGTGTGCCGAGGTACAAATTTTCAGTCTCCAGGGAGGAGAAAACAGCAATAAACTATGGGGTTGATTTACTAAAGGCGAAAAGACTGTGGACTTTGCAAAGCGCAGTTGCACTCTGCAAGTGTAGTTGCTCCAGAGCTTAGTAAATGAGGTAAATTTTGACTTTGCAAAAGTACCCAATCATGTGCAAGGAAAATAAAAAAAACAGCATTTTTGCTTGCACATGATTGGATGATGGAGGTCAGCAGAGCTTCTGTTCATTTACTAAGCTCTGAAGCAGCTGCACTTGCAGAGTGCAACTGCACTTTCCAAAGTGCACAGCCTGTTTGCCTTTAGTAAATCAACCCCTTTGAGTTTGGTGATCACCATACTTACTGTATGTACTATTGAGTCTATCTGCAATAGTAGCAAATGGCACTTGTGACTCATTCATTTACAAATACATGAGATGAAGGACACTAAAATTGACAACTGTCAAGAACCTCCACAAACTCTCAAGCCTCGTACACACGACCGAGTTTCTCGGCAAAAACCAGCAAGAAACTTGCTGGGAGAATTTTTTTTTTGCCGAGGAAACCGGTCGTGTGTACATTTTCGTTGAGGAAACTGTCGAGAAACTCGACGAGCCAAAAAGAGAGCATGTTCTCTATTTCCTTGACGGGAATGGAGAAAATTGGCTATTCGAGTTCCTCGACAGCCTAACAAGGAACTCGATGAGAAAAACTATGTGTTTCGCCCGTCGAGTTTCTCGGTCGTGTGTACGAGGCTTCAGGGCGGGGAATGGGGTCAGTTTGGGGGTGTTGGGGGGTATGTTTGTAACCATGTTATGCCCTAAATATTTAAATACCCTTAAAGTTTAATAAAAAATGTTGATTGATTAACACACCTCCTTCTCTTCTCAGTGCAAGTTTTATAAGCAGAATCGTCAAAGCCCACAAGTCCAGATGTGACAAGCTCACCCAGCAGCAAAATGCCGAAGACTATGTCAATATCTGTGGGGGTCATTTCTATAAAAAAGTTTTTTTTGAACCTGAGGATGAAGATACTGAGAGATGTGTTAAAATGTACCTCATAAAGGAAAGTGAAAATCCAGTTCAAGAAGACAAAATGGAATATAAGGTTGAGGATCACCTAATGGAACCTGGAGACCTGTCTATTGCCAGGATGTTTTTTGATATACTTTGTGATTCATCAGGCGTAAAGGTGGACACATTTGGAAAGTTTAACACAGGAACCTCACTTGGTGGTTCAGGCTGGATGGACAGTTTTGGCAAAAAGGAAACACAAAGGTGCAATTCAAATGTCTCAGCATATCGGGAATCAGGATATAGCAGTTATGGCTCTGAGGATTCTCCAATTGATTTTGTAGACATAGATAGGCTCAATACTAAATACTTTGACCAATGGCCTGACAATGAAGGAGACTCTATACCATACACCTCACGAGGTAGTGTCAAGAAGAACTGTTTATATCCAAAAGGAGACCATTTAGAAAGTTCTGCCTCTAACAGCTTTGCCAATCTTCTGTATAAAAGTAAGGATTTCATAATTGATCCATCCACAACCTTTTGTCTGGACAATTTATCAAACATAGCGCTTTCCAAAAGGAACAGCCTTCTTACTCCAAAAAGCATTCTCTATTATAATACGAAAAATTATTTTTCACAGAACAATGACCATTTTCAATCAATCATAGGACCAAAACCTGAACAGGTTTCTGAAATTACATTACAATGCTGTAAAAGCAACTCTAACCCAACATCTATCTGTCATGTATCTGAATATCAAAGTTTTGATCAAGCTGTCCAAGTAAATGATCCAGAGTATGGCTGCCACATATCCGGATCTAAAAGTTTTGACCAAGCAGTTCTCGAGGGTGGGCCAAATTCTGGGTGTCAGGTGTCCGGATACCAAAGCTTTGATCAAGCAGTTCAACAAGGTGATCTGACTTCAGTATGTCAAGTTACTAAATATCAGAGTTTTGACCAAGCAGTTCTCGAGGGTGGACCAGATTCTGGGTGTCAGGTGTCCGGATACCAAAGCTTTGATCAAGCGGTTCAACAAGGTGATCTGACTTCAGTATGTCAAGTTACTGAATATCAGAGTTTTGACCAAGCAGTTCTTGAGGGTGGACCAAATTCTGGGTGTCAGGTGTCCGGATACCAAAGCTTTGATCAAGCAGTTCAACAAGGTGATCTGACTTCAGTATGTCAAGTTACTGAATATCAGAGTTTTGACCAAGCAGTTCTTGAGGGTGGACCAAATTCTGGGTGTCAGGTGTCCGGATACCAAAGCTTTGATCAAGCGGTTCAACAAGGTGATCTGACTTCAGTATGTCAAGTTACTGAATATCAGAGTTTTGACCAAGCAGTTCTTGAGGGTGGACCAAATTCTGGGTGTCAGGTGTCCGGATACCAAAGCTTTGATCAAGCGGTTCAACAAGGTGATCTGACTTCAGTATGTCAAGTTACTGAATATCAGAGTTTTGACCAAGCAGTTCGACAAAATGAAACCTCAGGATCAACCAACTACTCTGTGGTTGAGACAGGATACAAACCTTTAGAAGATCTTATTTTTCAAAATAGTGACTATTCAGTTATGGACATGTCTAAAAATGAGGGAGGATATCAGTTGGGGAAAAGTCACTGCCAAAATAATGCAGAATATCTACAAACAAAGACGTTTATTAATGTTACAGATAACAACAAAACCACTACCAACAGTCAAAAACGTGAACTTTCCATTGCCTCAACCCAATATTCGTTGGAGAACTTTCTAAATTCAACAAAGGAAAAATACCATCCATCTAAAGATTTTTCAGATAAATCTTTTGAGGCTATAAAGTTAGCAGTGGACACTTCTCTTGAAAATGACCTGGCAGTAACACATGAAAGTGTTCCTTTGGCATTGACTTTTGACATATGTGAGCATTTGAGGAACCTGAAAAACATGCACGGAAATAAAGTGCCTCTCAACAACCTGCTATTTCCTTGCCATCTGGATGATGTTCAGTCTGTTCGAGAAAAGCTTGCAAGTTATAAAAAGCTCACTAGCCAAAAATGCCCTTCAACAAAGTTTGACACAATTGAGAATTTGTCCTATTATTTCCCTCTCTGTGATTTAGAGGCCCTGGGTCCAGACCAGCAAACTAAACACTTATTAATACAGCAAATTGATGCAGATAAAGATGACAACTCATACATGAAGATATCATTACCTTAATACAACAGTTAAAGATGTTTGGGAATTTCCACTTTTTGGATTAAGGGGACAACCAAGTGAAACTTGCCTGGGTTTAAAAAATATCAAGTTTCAGGAAGATCAGTGTTGCTGGTTAAATGTGTTTTGGCAGCCCTTTTTTGTGATATTTTAAACGTTGGGGGAGTTTTACTAAATTAAAAAAAAACATGCTCACTTGGTACAGCAGATGTTAATTTTGCAAAGTGAACGTTCACTTAAAGGATAAGTTCACGTTTAAAAAAATTTAATAAATGTCCATCTTTTTGCAGGTAAAAAATGTGCATTTATTTATTTTTATTGGGAGCCTGTAAAGCATTGCACCCACTATCAGCAAATTATGGGTGCAATGCAGGGCTCTTGCAGGCTGTCAGTGTTAGCTGTCTGTTCGTACCTGGTATGGGCAGGCAGCTACACACTGACAGGAAGCATCAATGAACTACCTAGACAGCACCCTGGTAGTTCATGGAGACCTACAAGCCGACAGCCACAGAGGCTGGTGGTACTTGTAGTTCTCCCATTCACAGAACTCTGTAAATGAATGATGCAGCCAGGTGGGCGGATCCCTGCACGGCCGCATATGTTTTAAATTTTGACAGCGATATTTTCTAAGTTAAGTGAACATGCACTTTGCAGATGGAACATTCACTTTGCTAAGTGACCAGCATCTATTCCTTTAGTAAATCAACCTTATTTGTTTCATTATCATGGACGCATTTAGTCTTCTTTTCATAATGTAAATGGTAGCAGAGAATTTAAGGGAGAGGGGTTAGAATTGGTCAAATTATAAAGTCATAACCTCAATTAAGCTTTTTATCAGTATGCTGTAGAAAGCAGCTGGGCAATGCACAGAACATGTTTTTTTAATATACATTTATTGAATGTTTTAAGACGTGAAGTTAAATTTTTCCTATGTAGTCTCATACATGGTGTAAGCTTAAGATAAAGGTAGAATTAATAAAGAAGAAAAGGGGAAGCACTCACAGTGCCACATCCGTATAATTAAGGGAGCAACAAACGATTACTCAAAAGGGGTAACCAATGGTCGGACTTTAAAGGCAAGAACACAATAGAATTTAGCAAAAATATAAATTTATTAGAGAAAATACGTGATTAACACAGTGTTTAAGAATTAAAACCATACAAAATATAATAGAGTATAGATTCGGTCCCTTGTGCGTCAAGGTAGAATGTACAAATGTTAAATTTCACATTACCTTAAAGTGGTTGTAAACCCTCTCTTATATAAAAACACAGTGTAGCGCTGTAAACCATCATACATGCAACATATTATATAGTGTATAAAACATATAAACATAAAGTGCGTGTATAAAGGAAAAGTGCAAAGTCCAGTGGCTGTAGCCAGTGATGTGTAAAATCACCAATATAGTGAGTTCATAAAGGCAAATAGCCCAAATAAGAAGGATTTTGGATCCACTCTAGGAAGAAACACTTTTGGAAGTGAGATAAAACAGTAATGGCCGAACCTTCTCCTATACCCAGTGAAGTGAACAGCCTCAGATGATACATAGAGATGAAACAAATCTCCCTACTTAAGTTTTACATGTATAACTGCTGTCTTTCCCTTTCTACATTCTTTGGAAAGTGCAGATCGTGTTAAAAATCTTTCTTCCTCATCCAGCAGTGGGTGTTGAGTCTGGGCTTACACTGTGTGAGAGCTGATTGGAGGAAAGACACCCCCCCCCCCCCACACACATAGGCAGAGGAAAGAAGGAACATGCAGAGCTGTATTATGAATGGACAAGCTCTCTTCTTATCTACCTCTAAGCTCCCTCCCAACACAAATTTAAGCTAATATTATCACATGTGTCAGAGAATTTGTCAGAAGTGACTGCTGATACCAGAAGAATGGAGCAGCAGAAAGACATGGCACTTAGAGCTTTGGAAAGAATAAGAAGACAGTGATTATTACTAGCAGTTGCTATAGCATAATCGCAATAGAATCCGGCAGGCTGATGGTACCCAAGTTGATCGACTTGGTACATTCAGCCTTCCTATTAATGGTTCGAATCTCAGCCGGTTCAACAGAAATCAGCCGGTTCAACAGAGAGTGTATGGCCAGCCTAACCCCCTTGTTGTTTAAATATTTAGCCAAATAACATTTGTCCCTGGATGTGACTCAGGGGTGTTGACTTTCTAAAAATGTAAGGCTATTAACCTAGAAAAGTGAATGTTAAAAAAAAGGGTGAACCTGTGTTCAAATGAGAATACCCAGTCCGGAGGGAAATTAAATAAGCACATGACTGGTTACTAAAGGTGAACACTTCACCTAATTTAAAGCTGAACTCCAGGGAAAGTGAAAAGCCTCTCTTGTAGTGGGGCTAAGCCCATGCTGCAGTGGATAAATGCTTTAGAAATGCAATCTCCTGCTCCCTCAGGTTTCCTTCATGCTTCTGGACCAGCCCCGCAGCCTCTTCCCTCCTATGTTGCAGGTCCTCTGACATCATCAAAACCAATGCAGGGTCCATAGTCCTCCTAGTCCTCCTTGTCTCCCCTGTGCTTCATCCGTGGACTGTCCCTTGGTGTCCTCATTTCCAGTGCAGGGCGCACTGGACATGAGGACACCAAGGGACAGTCCATGGCTGAAGCACAGGGGAGACAAGGAGGACTGGGTCGGTCAAACTGCTTTTCCCAGTCCCCTAATCCTAAATGAGTGTTTAACCTTGCAGTGTGGGGACAAAGTGCTATCATCAATCTTATATTATTGCACAGTGATCCAATTATATACTAAATAAGCAATTGTAATAGAATAATATCCAGTGAAACCTACACTAAATAATATAAATAGATAAAGTGCTTCCAAACAATATAAATAAAGTGCTTTCCAAATTTCTGATAATGTTGAGAAAAAGTCAGACCCCACTCCTTGGTAGAATTAAAATCAGGAGGACAAAGATACCCAGATGATCAGGTATAGAGTCTTTGAGGATGTGATGGATTGCTTTCAAGCCTTCATTGCTTTCAATCCTTCATAAACCCGTGTTGCTTAAAAAGTAAAAAGTGACATAACTCCATTCTTTTTTTACATACTGTCACCAGTGCAGTACAGTACAGCGTAATCATACAGTCCTGATCAAAAGTTTAAGACCACTTGAAAAATGGCAAAAAATCATGGGCCAGATCCACAGCCAGCCGCCGTAACTTAAATATTGCCATTTAAGTTACACTGCCGCAAAATTTCTACCTAAGTGCCCGATTCACAAAGCACTTACCTAGAAATTTGCAGCTGTGTAACTTAAATCCGGCCGGCGCAAGGCGTTCCTATTCAAATGGGGCAAGTCCCATTTAAATTAGGCGCGCACCCGCGCCGGACGTACTGCGCATGCTCACGACGTCATTTTCCCGACGTGCTTTGCGCGGTTTTACGTTGCGCCGGGTTTTGAGAATCGCGACGGGCGTAAAAAAAAAATACGAGTTGCGGCGGAAAAAAAAAAATTTGAAAAAAAAAAGTGGGCGACGCGGGATAGAAGGGTCTACTTTTACAAGGCCTAAACAGTTTAGGCCTTGTAAAAGCATCCCTAATTTTGCGTTTGCAAACTAATACTTACGGCGAAAAAACTAAGCGTAAAAGCTTTGTGGATCTCCGTAAGTGCTAATTTGCATACCCGAAGCGGCATTTCGACGAGAAATGCCCCCAGCGGCGGCCGAGGTACTGCATCCTAAGATCCGACAGTGTAAGTCCCTTACACATGTCGGATCTTCTCCCTAACTATGGAAAACTGATTCTGTGGATCAGTTCCAAAGATAGAAACAGGGATACGACGGCGTATCAGTAGATACGCCGTCATATCCCTTTTGTGGATCTGGCCCCATATTTTTAATCTTAACAAGGTTCCAAGTAGAGCTTCAACATGCAACAAGAAGAAATGAGAGTGAGACAAAACATTTTTTGAGCATTCAATTTAATGAAAACAACGAATAAACTGAAACATCCAATTGATCTAAATCCAATTGAGAACCTTTGGGGATGAATGGAAAGGGAAGTTTACAAAAATGGACAACAGTTCCAGACAGTAGATGGCCTTCGTGCGGCTGTCTTCACCACTTGGAGAAATGTTCCCACTCACCTCATGGAAACGCTTGCATCAAGCATGCCGAAACAAATTTTTTAAGTGATCAACAATAACGGCGGAGCTACGCATTACTGAGTTCATGTTTGGAAGTTGGATTTCTGTTTTGGGGGGGTTTAGGGATTTTTTGGAGGTGTGATCCTAAACTTTTGATCAGCTGAAAAACAGCCTGTTTCAGTTTAATCATTATTTTCAATTAATTGAATGCTCAAAACAATGTAAAATATGATTTTTTGCCATTTTTCAAGTGGTCTTAAACTTTTGATCAGGACTGTATACCTGGTGTAACAGTGATCGGGGGGACTGAGGCCTCGTACACACGACTGGGTTTCTCGGCAAAAACCATCAAGAAAACAGATTTTTGCCGAGATTCCCGTTCGTGTGTACGAGGCATTCAGGTTTCTCGTCAGGAAATCTGGCCAGAATCTTGACGACAAAAAAAGAGAACCTGCTCTCTTTTTTCTCGTTCAGATTCTTGTCGGCCTGTTTCCCGACGAGAAATCCGAGCGTGTGTATACTTACCTGTCGCCGTGGAAACCCACGCATGTTTGAAATTACTTTGACGCATGTGTGGAAGCTTCCACGGCATAGGTAGGGTGAAGCAAGATGGTGGCAACGGCATCGAATGTGACGAGCGCATGCTCGTCATACGCGATGACATCACTGTGTTCTTTCTTTTCAAGAGAACCACGGTTCTTTTGAAATGACAGTCAGTACACTCCGGCGGCAAGAGTTTCTTGCCAAGAATCTCGTCAGGGAAAACGACGGGTTTTTCCCGACGAGATTCTCGGTCATGTGTACTAGGCCTGACTGGTGACAGTACGACAAAAAAAAGTTATAACTTAAATTTTTTTTTTATATTACAGTTTTATTTAATTTATTTAAAAAATTTTCCTTTAACACGCTGTAACCAGAGCAATATAATGTTACCATAGTAACATTGTACTACTCTGGGGAGGTAATCAGGATTTTATGTTTGCTTATAGCAGTGAATTACATTGCTATAAGAAATCATTTTACTGAATAAAACTGAATCATTCAGTCTATTTTGTTGTGTCTGTGCTAACAGTCTCCTTTTTTTCTGTTTTGTTGAGATTAGCTGTGATTAGTCAAAGTTACATAGTAGTTACATAGATGAGGTTGAAAAAAAGACACAAGTCCATCAATTCCAACCCGTGTGTGTGATTATATGTCAGTATTACATTGTATATCCCTGTATGTTGCGGCCGTTCAGGTGCTTGTCTAATTGTCCTTTAAAACTATCAATGCCCCCACCCCCCGCGGAGACCACCGCCTGTGGAGGGGAATTCCACATCCTTGCCACTCTTACAGTAAAGAACCCTTTACGCAGTTTAAGGTTAAACCTCTTTTCTTCTAATTTTAGTGAGTAGCCACGTGTCTTGTTATACTCCCTTCCGCGGAAAAGTTTTATCCCTTTGTGGGGTCACAATTATGGTATTAAAATAAATAGGCTGCCCTATGTGTGTAGAGCAGAAATGCCCAAAAAAAGTGCACAAAAACAAGTTCACAAAACACTGGGGGCTGACTTTCTAAAACTGAAAAGAGATAAATCTGGTGCAGCGCTGCATAAAAACCAATCAGTTTTCAAGTTTTATTGTAAAAGCTTTATTGAACAAGCTGAAGCTAGAAGCTGATTGGCTACCATGCACAGCTGCACTAGATTTTGCACCCTCCAGTTTTTGTAAATGAACCTTTTTGTTTGACCTTGCCTTATTTTGTTCTCACTTATCTGGCCACCTCTAGAGATTTGACAAATTCCAGCAACAAAATTAGGGGTTGGAAGGGCACCAGCTGCTGAAAGGAGCCACAAGACTCTTTGTAGCTTAAAAAATCAGGATGCATCTTACTTATCCTCGGACGCTCTTGATTGGTGTACTGTATAATCTACTGGCAGAACTGCATATAATGCAGTCTAATTTTAATATAAGGAAAATAACCTGGACAGTGTTGTCTAATCCTCTAGTGGTCAGTTCTAGGGGTGCTGGGCACAGAGTGGGTCAACATGCTTCTTGCAGCCTCTCCACTCACAGTCTTGGTCTACCTTGTGTGCCCATGACCTCTGACTTTTTAGTTTATAAGTATCGAAAAAGTTCCTATTGTTCTCTACACTCTAAGGCCTCGTACACACGACCGAGGAACTTGTCGTAAATGAAACATCGTTTTCCTCGACGAGTTCCTTGTTAAGCTTGTCGAGAATCTTGACAAGCTTTCTTTGCGTACACACTGTCAAGACAAAATCTCGTTGTTCTCAAACGCGGTGACGTACAACACGTATGACGGCACTATAAAGGGGAAGTTTGATTCCACTGCCGCCACACTTGGGGCTGCTTTTACTAATCTCATGTTACTGCGTGTTAAGTAAAAGTTTGGTGAGAGACGATTTGCGCTTTTCAGTCTGTTACAGCGTGACAAATGTGCTATCTCCATTACCGAAGGTGCGCTCCCGTCTCATACTTTATTCTGAGCATGCACGGGTTTCTAAGCATACACACAAACGTGTTTCTCGTCGTAAACCAGCCCAACGAGGAACACGACAAGGAAATTGAGACTCCCGACGAGGAAAAAGAGAACATACACACAACAGTTTTCCTCGGCAAAAAAGCTCTGCCACCAAGTTTCTTGATAGATTCTGTCGAGGAAAACGGTCGTGTGTACGAGGCCTAAATGTCATTGTGGGATGTTGGAGCCATATAAACATGTTCGGGACAGCATGTTCATATATAATAATGAGGTATATTTTAGCATGATACTAATGTTGGGCAGCCAACTGGGGCAGGAGTGGGGCCATCCCACATACATGTGCATCTTCAAAATACAGCTCATCATGGGGAAGTAATAATGAAACTTTCACATCTTTTCAATTTAGAGTTCTCTTTCTTCCTTACAGTAGATCTTTGAATTAATGAGCCATAGGCTAACCAGGTATTGATATAATAATGTTTATTTTGCATACTTAAAGCGGAGGTCCACACAAAAAGTGAACTTCCGCTTTTCCGAACCCTCCCCCCTCCGGTGTCACATTTGGCACCTTTCAGGGGGAGGGGGGTGCAGATATCTGTATAATACAGGTATTTTCACCCACTTCCGGGAATAGACTCCTGCGGAAGTCATGCTTCTTAGCGTCACCCCCGCTGTCTTCTGGGATACACACTGGTCCCAGGAGACAGCGGAGACCAGTGAGGGCGCGCCACACGGCTCGCGCATGTGCAGTAGGGAACCGGGTAGTAAAGCCGCAACGCTTTACTTCCTGATTCCCTCACGAGGATGGTGGCGAGGGGCAGCCGAGTGACGAGCGATTGCTCAGCCTCAGCTGCCAACATCGCGGTCACGCTGGACAGGTAAGTGTCCATTTATTAAAAGTCAGCAGCTGCAGTATTTGTAGCTGCTGGCTTTTAAAAAAATAAATTCGGGTGGACCTCCGCTTTAATATATTTCTTGTTAAGAGCTTGTATTTAATAATAATACGCATATTGTATTTTTTTGCATTAAAAAGTTGTAAGAAAGATAATCATGTTACATTCCTAAAAGAACCTGCAGATGCATCTTTTTCGGGCACCAATAGGTCAAGAAGTCTTTTTTTGTAGCTGTGAAATGGTCATTTGAAGCTCTCTTAATATCTATTTTATTTCCACTTTCAAACGTATTTATTCATATTTAAAAACCACAAAAGGGAATTAGCTGTAAATGTAATGCTCAATGCTATGTGAAAACTCTAGATGCAGCTGGTTTTGATTATAGATCATAGAGATCCATCATAACGTTACATTCATTGATTTTTTAACGAACGTTTGTGCGAACATTCGTACAAAAATGTGTATAAAAATTCTCTGTACATTCGTTTTGACAAATGTCCTTTCGAAAGTATTTCATTTGGAACAAATGGACTTTACCAAATGAAAATCACATACACGTTTCCGAAAATTCCTTTTGAGAAAACACTTTCCATCCTGCTTCTTCAAGTTTTTTGGTCACTGCGGTTGAAAACAAACATCAGTTTGATCCCACCAAAGATGAGAAAGTCGTATGAATGTTCTTAAGTCCTTCCACAAAAAATGAGAGGGGTTGCCCTTGTAAACCTTGTTAACCTCTTTGTGAAAATGCTAACTGGAATTTTTTTTTCTTAACATGTGTTTAATGGATAATTGTTAAGACTGCAAATGCTGTTGTTTTTGAATGATACACTTTTAATTCAGCATGGACTATGTGGCTATAGAACTCTGTTAGTTGCCTTTTGTTGTTTTAGGCCTCGTACACACGACCGAACATGTCCGCTGAAACTGGTCCGCGGACATGTTCGGTCGTGTGTAGGGCCCGACCGGACAATTTTCCGGCCTAGCGGACAGGTTTCCAGCGGACAAAAGTTTCTTAGCATGCTAAGAAACTTGTCTGCTGGAAGCCTGTCCGTCGGACATGTCCGATGGTCAGTACGACTCATCGCACATGTCCACTGGCCCGAGAACCCGCGCATGGCGTCAAAGTGATTCAAAGCATGCGTGAAAGCATTGAACTTCCGGGTTTGCGGACGTGGCGGCGTCAACGTCACCGCCACATCACCGCGCTGTCTGTCCGCGGGGATTTTGGTTTGATGGTGTGTACAACCATCAGACCAAAATCTCCGAGCGGACATGTCTGATGAAAACGGTCCACGGACCGTTTTCATTGGACATGTTCGCTCGTCTGTACAAGGCCTTAGAGACGCATAAGAAAATGGTAATTTGTTTTATTGTTGACTGACACTACTAATTGGTGATCCATACAATAAAACTCATATTTGCAGCTGCATTTTTAGCTATGGTTTGGTTCAAAATCTTTTGTGTGTTTTTTCTGTTATTTTGTCCACTCAACCAGCGAGTTGAATGAAAAAAAAATGAGACGGCTAAAAAGATTTACCAAGTGGTGTTGGACCCAGAATTTTTCCAGCACCATCAGATCAGAGGTCAATAAGCCAAAGATTAAGGAACTCTTAACCTCTGGCGGAACTCTGGTTGAGAAGGGTTGTGTTACACAATATTCACAAAGGATTCAATGTCCTGTACTGATAAAGTATCAGGATTGCAAGAAAGGTGTTGTTTAAACTTATCAGTTAAAGAGGAAGTAAAGCTTGTTAATCCCCCTCCCCCCAAAAAACCTGCATTGCAAAGGCATATTGAGCTAGTATGACTAGCATACTAGCTCATTATGAATTACTTACCTTAGATCGAAGCCCCCAAAGCCATCCTCGTCTCCCACTCCGGCCGCAGACATCTCTCCCAGAGGTTACTTCCAGGTATCGCGGCCCCAATGACGTCACTCCCACACATGCGCACGGGAGCCGCCAGTAGCGGCTCACGCTAGAGAAGAAATGGCACTGAGCTTAGTTTCTTCCCAGTGCATAGACCGTTTACATTACCGGCGCACTACAAGTGAAATATCTCCTAAACGTCCCACGTTTAGGAGATATTTCCACTACCTATAGGTCAGCCTTATTCTAGGCTTACCTATAGGTAAAAGTCAACAAAAAGGGTTTACAACCACTTTTCTTGATTCATATATCAAAAACATTATTAATATTCTAATATTTATTCTAATCGTTATTCAATGGCTGAATATTTGAATAAGGCAACAGAGTTCCTCTTTAATTTTCTTTTAATAGGGCTCGTCTGAGCCCATGCAGTGTAACTGAAGCCGTATTCCCTCCGTTTAGGCAGTCCAGCTGCAAGTCTGTCATTCAAATTAAATGTACTCCATTTTAATCATGTATACAGAGGTGGTACCGTAAACACATGTACAGGGTACAAACTCTTGCAAACTCATTTTTTTTTTTTGCATTTTTTTAAAAGCTTCTGAGCTGTACTCGTATTTACGCTTAGTATAGCGCTTAGTCCCTAAGGAGCAGCTGAAAGATAGCCCAGGTTCGTTCCCAGGGGATTGCCCCGAAGCAAGGCACACACTCACTGTAATTTTTCTCCTCAAAAAAATAGAGGGTGTTTTTTTTTTGTTGTTTTTCTGAGTCAGATCTCTGTAGCTTCAGCATCCGGGCCCTCGGGTCGCTCACCTGAGGCCTCATGAACAACATTGCCCTGAAAGCCAACAGCCCTCCAGGCTGGACTGATCCTCTGCAGAAAAAAAACAGAAAGTCTGTGTCTCTGAGTATTTATATAGGCTCCCAGCAGCCTTCAGGGCCATCCTCCTTCAGGCCTGTTTAAATATTCAAGCTGCTATTTGCATGTATTCACACCTATGTTCCAGAGAGTTCTCCAGTTCTCTGGAAAGCAGAGGAAACAGTCAAAACTAGCAGGCCTAACGAATCACAGCTAAAATAACACAACAATTACACCAACACTGGTTACAGAGACAGAAGCTAAATTCACCTAGCAAATAAAAGCAGAGCTCTGCTGAACACAGTGAGACAGCACTGATCTACCTAATCCTTGTATCTATCTAGGAAGGTTCTACAATAGAACTGCTGTACAGTTTATACGAGTACAGTGGCTGCCTGGAGGGAGGGCGGATATGGCTCCAGTTATGCTAAATAGGCTCAAGTGGCTTGTGTGCAAAAGCCCCTAAAATAAAAAAAGGGAAAGCTTCAAGTTCTGTTCTTTTTTACAGATATGCATGCTGGGCTGTTTTTTGTAAAACAGATGAAAACTGTAATGAAAAGCACAGAAAGGTTTTGGTAAAGCTAATGTAAAGAATGTCTTATGCTTGTTTTTCTGGCTATTACGTGTTAATTGTAATGCAAAAGCACTTTACTTCAATAAAAAAAATGTAATCAAAGCCATTTGTAACAGCAATTTTTTTCAGTAAACTTTATTAGCAAAGACAGATGCTAAGCATATTTAGTTTTTTTTAGCATTTCAAATTCTTCGGAAAATCCTGAAAAAAAAAAAACGTGTACACATGTGCCAAGAAAATGATATGGAAATATAACACATTCAGATTCCTGAAGATTGTAAAAAACACGCATGCTCGGAAACAATTTGACGCATGCTCGGAAGCATTGAACATCTTTTTCTCGCCTTGTTGTAGTGTTGTACATCACCGCGTTCTTAACGCTCAAATGTTCAGAGAACTTTTGTGTGCACGTGTGTATGCAAGCCAAGCCAAAATTTGGATGTTTTTTCCGACGGAATTCCGCTCATGTGTACAGAGCATTACAGTGGTAGTCAGTTTAGGTTGGAGATTAGTCCAACACTACTCAAGGAACCCCTAGAACTTTTTGAAGAAACCCTAAAACCCTTGAGAAAGGCTTGTCTAGTGAATGACCCAATAGTCAGATATTTAAGGCCTCGTACACACGATCAGTCCACTCGATGAGAACGGACCGATGGACCGTTTTCATCGGTTAACCGATGAAGCTGACTAATGGTCCGTCGCGCCTACACACCATCGGTTAAAAAAAACATCGTGTCAGAACGCGGTGACGTAAAACACAACGACGTGCTGAAAAAAACGAAGTTCAATGCTTCCAAGAATGCGTCAACTTGATTCTGAGTATGCATGGATTTTTAACCAATGGTTGTGCCTACTAACGATCGTTTTTGATCGGTTAGGAATTCATCGGTTAAGTTTAAAGCAAGTTTTTTTTTTTTAACCGATGGTTAAATAACCTATGGGGCCCACACACGATCGGTTCTGACCGATGAAAACAGTCCATCAGACCGTTGTTCTCTGTTTAACCTATCGTGTGTACGAAGCCTTAATCTTTGGTATCTCTGTTTCCTGTAATGTCCTTCGTGAGGACAACACTTTAGGAAAACAAAATTAATTATTATGGTCCCACTGATGAATATCAGACATATTTAAGTGAAATAAACATATATTTTAAGGCATGTATGACCAAAGCAAACAAAACAGATACAGAAATTGTGAACAAAACATTTTTGGAAGAAAAAATGAAAACAAGTAAGGCTGATATCACACCAGTGATCCTCCTGTAGGCAACAACTTGCCTGCAACATTATCAATGTGTAGAACAGAGTATATACTAGTAGACATGTGCATTCGCTTTTGTCCAAATCATTTTTTTTCCGAATTTTGGGGATTTTCAAGTTCGTTTTAACAAGCGATATTGAACGTGCAGAATTCGAAATCTGAAAGATCCAACATATTAAATGCTTTATTTTAATTTTGTTGCGACAACAGTTCGATATAGATAGAAGATTCGACATGACGATGACAGGAGCGATTTGAACATTTGAATTCAAAAGTGCTCATTTTAAAGCCTAATATGCAAGCTATTGTCGTAAAACGGGTTTGAGAACCCGGGTCTTGCCCCAGGGAACATGTATCAATGTAAAAAGAAGTTTTAAAAATTGTTGTTTTTTCTAGAGCAGTGATTTTAATGATGCTTAAAGTAAAAAAAAAATTGACTATAGTGTCTATAGTATGCCTGTGAAGTGGCACGTGTTTAGAACTGTCCCTGCACAAAATGAGATTACTATAAGAAAAAAATAATTTAAAACTGCTTGCGGCTTTAATGTAATGTCTGGTCCCTGCAATATGGATGAAAATCATTGAGAAAAATAGCACAGACACAGACAGTACACACACCACATAGCTTTAGGTGCACACTGCAGAGGACACGGGCAGTACACCACGTGAAAGTACTTGCAGCAGTATCATCTGCCTGTAGTATTAATATGAGCAGATCCTTGACTCTAGGAATAAATATGAGAAACACCAGCTTTACGTTAGGTGCACAATGAGCAGAGGACACAGACAGTACACACACCACGTAGCTTTAGGTGCACACTGCAGAGGACACAAACAGTACACCACATGAAAGTACTTGCAGCAATATCCTCTGCCTGTAGTATTAATATGAGCAGATCCCTGACTCTAGGAATAAATATGAGAAACACCAGCTTAACGTTAGGTGCACAATGTGCTGACGACAGGGACAGTACACACACCACGTAGCTTTAGGTGCACACTGCAGAGGACACAAACAGTACACCACGTGAGAATACTGCAGCTAGCACAATCACCTGCCTGCCTGTCAGTAAATTTGCGGATCTAGCTAAACTCAATACAGTGTATAAATATATATACAACACCTGGGATGCATATATATCCTCTACACACTGTAACTCTAACTGATTAGCCTGCCTGCCTGCCTGCTCTATCTACCTGCAATAAATGACACTCTCTCTCTGTCTTAACCACCGCAACACACTACACAAGGCTGACTTGCAGGCGGCCTTTTATAGTGTGGGGCGTGTACTAAACCCCCTGAGCCACAATTGGCCAAAGTCACCCTGGCTTTGGAAAAAATTATGGCTCTCCATTTTTTGCAAGCTGTGATTGGCCAAGCATGCGGGTCATAGTGCATGCTTGGCCAATGATCAGCCAGCAATGCACTGCGATGCCGCAGTGAATTATGGGCCGTGTGTCAGGGATCGGATGGGAGACTGATTTGATGAGATCGGCCTCTCTTATATCTCCTGTCCTGGCCCTGCTGAAGGTGAGACAGAGGAAGCCGAAGGACAAGAGGGACACGAGTGCCTGGAGCCGGGGGTCCCGGGAGAACAGCTTGGCAGGGTTCAGCGGCCTGGAGCAGACTGTGATGAGTTGCGCAGGAACAGGTGATAGCTAGGCAGGTAACCGAGGATTAACAGAAACCAGGAACATTGACAGGAGCAAGGTCTCAGGGATAGCCAGGTTTGTCAGCAAGCGGGCAGTGAGGTACCGAATCATTGACAGAGCCAGAGTCAGGAACGGAGCCGGGTCAGGGATGGACATCAGTACAGGAAAAGAACACAGAGCCAAGGTCAAGAGCAAGCCGGGTCAGAAAACTGGGAAGACATACAGGATCAGAGCAGGATTCAGGAACAAGCTGAAGATCAGTCAGCAAGGCACAAGAGCCCAGACACCCTTTAAATAGGCTGTCAGGCGCTAAACTGAATTAGGCTCGTATCGTGTGCGCATGCGTGCCTGTATCTGTGCGCATGCGTGCCCGTATGCGTGAGCCATTCTGTGCAAAAGGCTATGCACTTGCGCACGTCTATGTGCAAAACGTCTTACAGGAGTTCCCTGACACCGTGACACGCCACTCGAATTAGGCGCGAACGGCCCATAACGTTCGTAATTCGACGATCGGTCGAACATACGGTGTTCGAGTTGAACATGAGTTTGAATAGAACACGAAGCTCATCCCTACTAGTCATACAACATTAGAATTCTACTATAGCTTGTGGGCAGAGTATTCGACCGGAAATGTATGATTGCGGTGTCGTACAGTTTAGCTGCTTTGTCGAATCTTCTTAGAACATTCGACAGACACCATAAGCCTTCAATTGGCAGATTCAACCTTGATTCGAATTTTTGGACGAATGCATTTTTAACGAAACAAAATAAATTAAAACGAATTTCGGGAATAACTAAATAAATACATTTTTCGAAACAAAATATTTCAGTGTGCACATGTCTATATACTAGTCTGATTCCACAGGCCACTCCAATGCTGCCCAGAACAGAAAACCACATTTTGCAGGGTTTTTCTATGCAATGGATCATTGGACTGCTCATTCATCGAAAGAGCAATGGATGGAACCAAGGGAGTATTTACTTGGCTCTACACAGCGATCTAGATGCATCCTGTCCTATCCCGGCAAGTTGTTACCAGCAACAAGATTGCTAGTATGAGATGGCTCTTAGCTACAAACAAAGCAGAACGTATGAAAAAATGTAAATAAACAGACCTAAAAGGAACCAGTAGTTTGGCAAGGGTAAAATACAAGATACTGGATAGCCTATATGCTCTGGTATTAATGCCCACCTTAGCTGACCTACCCCTTCTTGAGAAAAAGGCCTGCCTTAGCTCCTGGTCAGAGCTTACAAAGGGCTTAAGATCCATCCCCACATAACAACACTGAATGGATTCTCAGGCAATGAGTGCTGCATTGTGAGAGGAAAGAGAAAGGGTCAGGCCTCGTACACACGACAGAGTTTCTCGGCAGAATTCGGCGAGAAACTCGGTCAGAGCCGGATTCTGCCGAGAAACTCTGTCGTCTGTACACTTTTGGCCCGATGGAGCCGCCGAGGAACTCGTCGAGAAAATAGAGAACATGTTCTCTATTTTCTCGTTGTTCTATGGGAGAAGGCGGCCCGCCGAGCTCCTCGGCGGCTTCATCCCTGAACTCGACGAGGAACTCGATGTGTTTGGCACGTCGAGTTCCTCTGTCGTGTGTACGAGGCCTCACATGCTTCAGGTAGATCACATAATTCTGGCGGGCAAATGAGGCAGTGGAGGGATGCTGGGAATATGAAGGTAGAAGTCACACAATGAACACATGCTTGACAAAGTAACATTTTTAGTCTCCTACACACTTTGTTCCAATGACCCTGCTTCCAAACATCAAGTACAACAGAATGTTAGAGGTTATGGAATTCTCCTCCAATATTATTACATCCAGTACAAAATATGGGACTAGCCTCGTATCCTAATGATGTCAATAATTCAATCCATCATATTAAAATGTATGTATTTCTTTTAATTAAGTATGGCTTAAAACGAACACAAAAGTGTATATATATATATATATATATATATATTTAAACAGTTTATATGGTATATACTGCCATAAACTTATAAACCCTTTGCTCAAAGTACATCAATTAAAACTTCTTTAGACGCTGATCCAGAAATGACACTGGAAGTGATGCAATCGAAGACTGGGTGAGATGCTGCTCAAAGAAAATCAACTGCTGCCACCCTTAAATAATATTAGCAATCACATAAAAAAATACAGTTCCTTCAAAAGTAGTGCAATAATTTAAATTGACAAACACATAAATTCCTAAGTTGGCTAACCCGATCGTGTGTACACAAGTCCATCGGACTAAAGTCAAAAGTACAAACACGCATACTCAGAACCAATGCTAAAGATCAGACAACAACAGCAGAAGTTGCCCACAGGGTGGCGGTAAAGAGCTGACAAAACACGTGA
Source organism: Rana temporaria (assembly GCF_905171775.1). Classification (NCBI taxonomy): domain Eukaryota; kingdom Metazoa; phylum Chordata; class Amphibia; order Anura; family Ranidae; genus Rana; species Rana temporaria. Next base: position 43,421,311 of record NC_053494.1, read on the forward strand.
TTTGGTGAAAGTTGGCTGAAAAATTCCTACCGTGTGTATGCATACCAAGTTCACGGTCAACGCCCATTCGGAGCAAAATCCACGGAAAAGTCAGATGGAAGTCCAATCGTGTGTATGAGGCTTAAGAGTGGTGCAAATCGAAGACTGGGTGAGATGCTGCTCAAAGATAATCAACTGCTGCCACCCTTAAATCAATAATATTAACAACCACATAGAAAAAATACAGTTCCTTCAAAATGTAGTGCAATAATTTAAATTCACAAACACATAAATTCTGACACTGATCAGAAGTGACACGCTAAGAGTGATGCAATCGAAGACTGGGTGAGATGCAGCATCCACTGGTCCTACCGGCACTGGTGGTTCTGATGCTGATGGTTTTATAGATTTTGATGGGCCTATTTTTTATTGTTTTTGTGAGTGTTTTTTTAATCCGAGCCTGTTTTAATAAAAGTGAGGTACAGGATTACGCAATGCGAGTTCTTTTTATTTCTGATCCCCAGTGAAGTTACGATGGGGGAATTGGACTGAGAAGGAAAGGGTCAGAGATGGTGACTGTCCTCGGAGCCATTAGGGAGGACATAAGTTTAAACACTGATCAGTAAAATGCAAGGCAAATTTGTCTGGTTAGTTTGGTGACCTTTGGGAGTGGAAACTTTTAATATGCACTGTGGTGTGGCGCATGGAGGAGTAAGAATTCATTGTGCACATATGAATGAAGACTAATGGGCACTTTAGGATACTGGATATAAGAACTTTATTGTTTGTGGAACACCTTCACTTGTTAATTGATTGTTCTACCTATTGATGGAATTGTCTTTCTTCTATTTGGTTGTTAGTACATATACAGTATATATACATTGCTCAAAAAGATTAAAAGAACACTTTAGATCAGATCTCAATGGGTAAAAATATCATGCTGGATATCTATACTGATATGGACTGGGTAATGTGTTAGGGGTATCCTGGGGCATGTCCTGGGCTATTTCCTCCCAGATCTGGATCAGGGCATCACTGAGCTCCTGACCAGACTGAGGTGCAACCTGGTGGCATCAGATGGCCCGAAATATAATGTCCCAGAGGTGTTCTATTGGATTTAGGTCAGGTGAGCATGGGGGCCATTCAATGGTATCAATTCCTTCATCCTCCAGGAACTGGCTGCATACTCTCCCCACATGAGGATGGGCATTGTCATGCACCAGGAGCTTTCCAGGACCCACTGCACCAGCGTAAGGTCTGACAATGGGTCCAAGGATTTTATCTTGATACCTAATGGAAGTTAGGGTGCCATTGTCTTGTCTGTAGAGGTCTGTGTGTCCCTTCATGGATATACCTCCCCAGGCCATTATTGACCCACCACCAAACCGGTCATGCTGAGTGATGTTACTCTTTCACATCTGTCACATGTGCTCAGGGTGAACCTGCTCTCACCTGTGAAAAGCACAGGGTGCCAGTGGTGGACCTATCAATTCTGGTGTTCAATGGTAAATGCCAATCGAGCTCCATGGTGCCGGGCAGTGAGCACAGGACCCACTAGAGGATGTCGGGCCCTCAGGCCACACTCATGAAGTATGTTTCTGATTGTTTGGTCAGAGAAATTCACACCAGTGGCCTGCTGGATGTAATTCTGTAGGGCTCTGACAGTGCTCATCCTGTTCCTCCTTGCACAAAGGAGCAGATACTGGTCCCGCTGATAGGTTAAGGTCCTTCTATGGCCCTGTCCAGCTCTCCTAGTGTAACTGCCTGTCTCCTGGAATCTCCTCCATGCTTTTCAGACTATGCTAGGAGACAGGGCAAACCTTTTGGCATAGTTACTTATTGATGTGCCTTCCCGGAGGCGTTGGACTGTGTGTGCAACCTCTATACGGTCCAGGTATCGCCTTATGCTACCAGTAGGGACATTGACCCTAGCCAAATGCAAAACTAGTGAAAAACAGTTAGAAAAAATTAGTAGGGTAAAAAAATGTCAGTGGCCTCCACCTGTAAAACCATTCCTGTTTTGGAGGTCCTCTCATTGTTGCCCATCTTGTGCACCTGTTGTTATTTCATTAACACTAAAGCAGCTGAAACTGATTAACAACAACCTCCCCAACAACTTACCAGATCAATATCCCAGGAGTTTAATTGACTTGATGCTATACTCCAGTGGTGGCTGGTGCTGTATATTTTGAAGGGGGGCAGCAAACAAGACACTCGCTGCCACCCCCACCTGTCGGTCGGTCAGTGTCAATACCCCGCCTCCCTGTCTCTCGCTCGTCCATCCATCCCCCCACCAGCCCCATCTAGGTAGCTTTGGCTTCTTGCTGCTTGGCGGCTTCACCCTGTGTCTCTGGCTTCATAGCAGCTTCCTTCTTGGTGGCTTCCCTCCTCCTTCCCTCGGCGACCAATACAATCGCTTCTACTCTCGACCAATCGGGTCTTACGACTCGCTTCCTGATTGGCTGGGAGGAGAATCAGGAATATAATAGCGAAAATGAATTTGCTATTGTCACACAACTGGGTGGGCTCAGGGCGCATTGCTCTGTGCCCTGAGCTTACCCTTTTTTGAAGAAAATTAGAGCCCCGGGCTGTATTCTTGTGCTTCAAAAAAATTAAAAAAACATTGAAATCCATGCATCCAGCGCCCTGCATGTAGATTAGGGGCCAGACACATGGATTAGGGGGGCGATGCCCCTGTGCCCCTAGTGGATGGGCTGTCACTGTTAAACTCAGATTAAAAAGTGTTCCTTACATTTTTTGTAGCAGTGTATATATACTGCTGTACAGAGGATTGGTGTTTGACATCATGTGTACAAAAGCTATCTGGCTGCCTGAAACAGGAGGAAGTTGGAGCTGCACCCTGACATGAAATCTGTTGCTCAAAGAGTTCTACATCCTGTAATGACATTTGATGACTATGAAGGAAGAAAGAAACTTGGCCTTATATAAGTAAACAAAAGTTCAAAGCTTTATTTTCTCATTATTTTATCTCTCAAAGCTTTATTTTATCATCATCCTAAATGATAAGCCTGCACAAGGGGGAAAATGGGAAAACCACATAATATCGGCATGTGACATCATCAATAAACCTGGACACATCAGAGACATGTAATTGAACACAATTGGTGAATGAGCAAGAGACACAACACTTCAGATACAATAACAGTCAAACAAAACTGTGCATAAGTTCATGTTCACAATACATGGGTGTCGTACATTAAGGGAAGTGCTTTAAAAACCGAGTGATACCAGGAAAGTTAGGCTTTAGGAAAATCAACTGGAAGGAGGGAACAAGAAAGGGGGAATGGGGGAAGAGAGAATTGGGGAGAGATTACAATCCTCCATGGACCCAGGTCAAGAGGTTGCATAGAGAAATCATAGGGTGCTTAGACTATTAGGGTCCAAGGATGGCAGAGTGTAGGTGGGCTATGTTTCCCAGATTTCGAGGAATCCCAGTTGTGAGTCATTAAGAACACTGGACATTTCCTCGTTTATAAGCATCATGTTCATACGGTCCATAATTTCATGAAAAGCTACTGAGGACTTTTTCAGGCCTTGGCTATAGTTTGCTTTGCAGCTAAAAATATGTAGGTTACCAATTTATGCTGACATGAAAAGAATCCCAGGATCAGTTCGGTGAAAAGGGGCCATATGGCCTTTTTTGGGGAATAATAAATGAAAAATAGACTGAAACAGTCCAAAAGATCGGGACCAAAACGCTGTGCGTTTAGAATTAGAACCATACATGGGCTGCATCCCCATGTTAGCAGTCTTCCAAATCCATAGACACCGCAAGATCCCTTTCCCGATTCGTAACGTAGAAAAGAAAGGAAAGGGAGCCTCTAGCATTCAATGTAGAGTATAATGTAAAGATAAGTTTGAGCGACCCTGGGCAATGTAGACACAAATGTTCAAAGGGTGTTTTAGTAGATAGGAAATCTTCAATTTTCCTTAGGGCCAGAATCTAGTGTCTCAGCTATAAGTAACAAAGATGTTATGGGTGCATCAATATATTATTTAAAGGAAGCTCAGGTGGGAAAATTGCAGGAAATCAAAAAGTGGTGGATGTATGTGAAACCATGTGAAGTCCACCAAGCAAAGGATTTTGGTTGATTTAAACCTAGGGCAACGGTGGGTTATAAAGGATAGGCAAACGGGGAAGGAGGGGGACAGTAATTTGCCTGACCTTTAAATTATGAGTCATTAAAGCCCTTATATGGGGTGGGGCGAGCTTTGTGTGGAAGCACAATAAGGATGAAATTGGAACCGGGTCACAGTTTGGTAGTTCTAGAAACAGCTGTAAAGGAACTTCTGAAGTGGCATGTCAAACCAACAGTTGTGAGATTTGTGCTGCTTTCTAATATCGCTCGATATTAGGTAACCCTTAGGCCACCTTGACGTCTATGGGTGTATGAGGTAAGTCAAGGGACCCAGGGGGGGGGGGGGTTTGTAGATCCAAATAAAACAAATGATCTGGTTCTGTAAGAGTCATAGGTAAAAAGCAGGTACAGATACTGGTAAGGTCCAAAAGTAGTGATGGGCTTTAGGAAGGATGTTACTGTATCTTTATCAAATTAATGATCTACCCACAAAAGTGTTGGACGTAAGGGAGGTAAGGGTGGGGTCCGTATTCATACCTAGATAGTCTATTGTCTGGGGTGCCCAGATATAAGGAAAGTTAGATTGGATTATAGGAGACCAGCTCCGGAGGGAGCGAGATGTTGAGAGCCTTTTTTTTGGCCAGAGTCACTGGAAGACCTGAGAGATAACCACAAACTTTGTGAGAACACGCTGAAGATTTGGAAGTGTTACATGGGAAGAAGGACACATTCTGACATGGAAGAAATCTGCAACATTTCTTTCCTAGGGACATGTCACTAAAATCTGGGTCAACCCCCCTTAATAGACTCCTCATAAAACCCACAGCAATAAAGAGTGATAAGCATGTGATAATCTCTGTAATGTGGCCTTTAAAAAATTATCCATAGGGTAAACAGAAAATGTATCAGGTAAATGCATTGCATGAATCTATGTATTGTTGCTGCCGCCCACTATTCAGATGGCCGGCCCCCTGGTGAGGGCCGGCCATCTGAATAACGGCAGCTGGTTGGCTTTGTAAGTGCCTATCAGAGCCACCGTGTATCGTGTCCTCATCTCACTTAGTAGATTCAAGCAAAGCGCAAATGCTCGTAAATTAGTAACTCGGGTTCACCATCCTCAACCGTCTTGAGAACATCAAAGCGTTAAAAAGGCTCTCCCTTATTACTTTTCACCTTTTTCTTTAAAACAACAAAAGAATTGGTATATAGAATAGAATAGAGTAGTGGGCAAGACAACCCTAAAAAAGGAGGGGGAGGGGACAAAAGGGGGAACAGACAGGCATGTCGATGGTATAAAGATACGGTCAGAGTGCCCGGCCAGGGACGAGCTAAGAGGGTCTGCCCTTGATCCGAGAAAATGAAAACGTTCCATTTACTCCAAGTGTAGTTCTCGCGCCTATGCTCTACCTTCCTCAGCCAACACGCAGTGGTCGGTGGGCACTGTTGTTTTCAATACAGAGGTATGCATGCCTTGGCGGCGTTTAGCAAGTGATTTTTTTGCAGATTTTGGCCGAGATTTTTGAGTGGTGTAGGAGGAAAAACGCGGCATCCTCCGGAATGTTATATTCCGTAAATTTCTGCGTGATGCGGCGGACTTCTCCCCAGAAGTTCTCCAATCTAGGGCAGGACCAGAAGATATATAATAGGGACCCCTCCTCCTCCCTGCAGCGCCAGCATCGGTCCAAGGTGTTGGGGAAGCACTTATGCAGTCTAGTGGGTGTCAGGTACAATCTAGTCAATATTTTAAAATTAGTTTCCTGTGATTTGTTGCACAGTGAAGATTTGATGGCGAAATTGATAATACGTTGTTTTGTGTCATAGAGAATGTACAGTTTAGATCTTTCTCCCACCTGCCAAAACAGGGTAGGTGTGGTAGTTCCGAAGGTGTATTCAGTAAAGAATACATCTTGGACAGGATTTAGGACAGTGGTTGGGTACCCGAACAGTAGTCTTCAAAGGTCGTCAGCTGGCGAGAAAAGTTTTGCGGATCAGGGATAGAGCGTAGGAAGTGGTGCCATTGCACCGCCTTCCAGAAGGGTAGTTGGTAGGTGCCATCGCTTCAGTTAGTTCCGAAATGGATGGCCAACGCCCCTCGGTAACAAATCGAGAGGCCTGGTCGTGACCGGAGTCTCTCAATGTTGGGTACTCCGCAGGTCGCTCTTTTTTTATATCTCTCACTGATGTTTCTCTCTCTGATGCCTCTCTGTCTCTGATATCCCTATCTCTGGTGCCTCTCTCTCTGTGATATCTCTTTCTCTCTCTCTCTCTGATGTCTCTCTCACGGATGTCCTTCTTTCTCTCCGATGTCTCGCTCTTTCTTTGATGTCTCTCTCGGATATCTTTCTCTCTTTGATGTCTCTCTCTCTGCTGTTTCTCTTTTTCTTTGATATCTCTCTCTCTCTCTCTAAAGCCTCTCTCTCTGTTACCTCTCTCTCTGTGATGTCTCTCTCTCTCGCTCTGATGTCGAGCCCTCTCTCTGATATCTCTGTCTCTGATGTCCCTCTCTCTCATCTCTCTCTCTCTCTGATGTTTGTCTCTCTCTCATGTCTCTCTCTCTCTGATGTGTGTCTCTCTTTCTCTCTCTGACCCTTCTCTCTCTCTGATGTCTCTCTCTGTGATGTCTCTTTGTTTCTCTCTGATATCTGTCTCTCTGACATCACATCTCTCTGTCTCTCTCTGATGTCTCTCTCACGGATGTCCTTCTTTCTCTCCGATGTCTCGCTCTCTCTTTGATGTCTCTCTCGGATATCTTTCTCTCTCTCTGATGTCTCTCTCTCTGCTGTTTCTCTTTTTCTTTGATATCTCTCTCTCTAAAGCCTCACTCTCTGGTACCTCTCTCTCTCTGTGATGTCTCTCCCTCTCTCTGATATCTCTGTCTCTAATGTCTCTCTCTCTCTCATCTCTCTCTCTCTCTGATGTTTCTCTCACTCTGATGTCTCTCTCTCTCTCTCTCTCTCTCTCTCTCTCTCTCTCTCTCTCTCTCTCTCTCTCTCTCTGATGTGTGTCTCTCGTTCTCTCTCTGACCCTTCTCCCTCTCTGATGTCTCTCTCTGTGATGTCTCTTTCTTTCTCTCTGATATCTGTCTCTCTGACATCACATCTCTCTCTCTCTGATGTCTCTCTTTCTGCATACTCTGCTGACTCGGTGAGCTTTGTTCCCTGGATCTCTGGAGGAGAGGAGAGCGGAAAGTGAAAGTAAACTCAGCTCTGATCTCAGTCACAGCTCACAGCCAGTTACAATGCAGCAGCAGGCACTCCCCCTTCACACAAGCTTCCATACCTCCCAACTGTCCCTGATTTCGAGGGACTGTCCCTGATTTGAGCAATGTCCCTCTGTCCCTCATTCCTACTCACTTGTCCCTCATTTTGGTCTGATCTATATAGATGTATATAAAATGCACTTTTTATTTATGAAAAGGTGTTTCCCAGTGCTAAACCTTTCAACTGATTTCTAAATTGCTGCATTTGTAAATTCAAAAAGCCAATATAAAGGAATAGTAGTGTTAAAATAAGCACTTGTGGGTTTAACCAATCTTATTTTTTTTTGTACAATTCTCCTTTAAGGGGGCGTGGCAAAAGGTGTGTCCTGTGCCTGCATACTTTTGCTGATAGGTGTCCCTCATTCCCATCTCAGAAAGTTGGGAGGTATGAGCTTAGGCAGGTGTCTCATTACACAGGCTGACAACCAAAGGGGAAGGGATGTGGCACCACCATTTTTTTTATGTTGTCAGGTTTTTTTAATTAGGAGAGTGGGAAGGATTACAGATGGCAGGCTGTACCTTTCATACTATGCACAAATGATTATTTATTTATGTAGCGTTACCCTCCTGAGGGCTGCTGAGTTTAGTAGTCCACCTGTCACCCTGACCAGCCGGGCACACACTTTTACACTCCTCAGAGACAATAAAGCAGTCCTTGCGTTTTGTTTTTTTGTTTATTTTATTGAGGGGCATTAAACTTGGATAGGGATGGGGACTTATCAGGGATCAGAACATTGCAATTCGGTACTAAAGTATATATACATCTGGTATATACATCACTCCATTTATCCTCCTGTGCATCACTTCCTCTCTTTGGAGAGGAAGTGATGTACATACTCAGTGGCGGCTGGTGCTGACATGTTTTGGGGGGGAGCAAACAAATTAAAAAATTATGAAAAATACTGAAAAAAAACCCCATCGATTGCAGCCTCACTGTGCCCATCAATTGCAGCCACTGTGCCCATTAAATGTAGCCAGTGGCCCAGATTCAAGAAGCTCTTGCGCCCGCGCAACCATAGGTTGCGCGGCGCAAGGGCTTACTTGCTCCGGTGTAACGAGTGCTCCTGATTCAGGAACCTCGTTACACCGACTGCAGCCTAGGATGTGACAGACATAAGCCTCCTTATGCCTTCACATCCCAGGCTGCATTCTTGCGTTGGCCGCTAGGGGGCGCGGCCATTGTGATCGGCGTATAGTATGCAAATTGCATACTACCACCGATTCACAAAAGTTGCGCGGGCCCTGGGCACGCAAGGTACGGAGTTTCCGTACGGCAACTTTAGCGCAAGGTTGCTCCTGCTAATAGCAGGGGCAGCCAATGCTAAAGTATAGCTGCGCTTCCCGCTTGTGAAATTTTAATTTCACGTCGGTTACGTAAGTGGTTCGTGAATGGCGCTGGACGCCATTCACGTTCACTTAGAAGCAAATGACGTCCTTGCGACGTCATTTGCCGCAATGCACGTCGGGAAAGTTTCCTGACGGAGCATGCGCTGTTCGCTCGGGGCGGGAGCGCGCCTAATTTAAATGATTCCCGCCCCCGGCGGGATCATTTACATTAGGCGCCCTTACGCAGGGCTAATTAGCATTGCACCCGCGCAATTTACGGAGCTAATGCTCCGTGAATCGCGGGCAAAACGAAATATTTGCGTGGGCGCAGAGAAAAATCTTTGCTCTTTGCCCACGCAAATATTGCCCCGATCTACCTGAATCTGGGCCACTGTGTCCATACCTGTACGTTACCTATATGTCGGCCGAGGTGTCCCGCAATCATGTCACGGAGCTGCAAAACAGGGGGATGCCTGTGTAAACAAGGCATTTCCCTGTTCTGCCTAGTGACAGAACACTGATCTACTGCTCCCTGTGATCGTGAGCAGTGATCAGTTTCGTGTTACTGGTAGCCCAGCCCCCCCACAGTTAGAATCACTCTCTAGGACACACTTAACCCTAGTGGTTAACCCCTTTCCTGCCAGTGTCATTTACACAGTAATCAGTGCATTTTTATAGCACTGATGTCTGTATAAATGACAATGGTCCCAAAATAGCATCAAAAGTGTCCGATGTGCGTTTTTTTTTTTTTTATATATAAAAATGCCATAAAACTACCCCCTATTTCAGTAGACGCTATAACTTTTGCGCAAACCAATCAATATATGCTTATAGTGATTTTTTTTACCAAAAATATGTAGAAGAATACGTATCGGCCAAAACTGAGGAAAACATTTTTTATATATATATATATATTTTTGGGGTATATTTATTATAGCAAAAATTCTAAAATATAGAATTTTTTCAAAATTGTCTCAATTTTTTGGTTTATAGCGCAAAAAACCTGCATGGTGATCAAATACCACCAAAAGAAAGCTCTGTTTGTGGGAAAAAGGACGTCAATTTTACTTGGGTGCAACGTTAAAGCGACGCAGTGCAGAATCGCAAAAAACGGCCCCGGTCATTGGGCAGCTAAATCCTCCGGGGGCTGAAATGGTTAACAATTAGCAATTCTATACAAAAGGATGATTTTCTTTACGACACTTCGCTGTGACAAAACGGATGGAAATCTCTTGTGTGTCATCAGTCAAAAGGTTAAAACAAAAACAAAAAAGGGTATTTTTCTTCCGTCCCTCTTCTATGTTTCTATGAGCTGGGTGCAGTGAAGCTTACAAAACAGATTATGCCCTGGTTCACACTGGGCTGCGGGAGTGAAGCCGTGCGAGTTCAGCAGAACTCGCACGATTTCATTCCCGCCGGCAGTCCCGATTTCGGCCGCGATTTAAAAGACATCTGTGCAGGTTTCTGCACAGATGTCTATGTAAATCGTGGCCCGAAATCGAAAAAAGTAGTACAGGAACTACTTTTTGAAATCGGTGCAGCGCCGCAGATGCGGCGTCGCACCGATTAGGACGGTGTCACTGCCGACAATTGGCGGCAAATGCCGCCGATTTGAGATGCGATTTCACATGTGAAATCGCATCTCAAATCGAAGGAAATCGTACCCAGTGTGAACCTGGGCTAAAGCGCACACATGCAAAAATGACCTTTATCCTGCAAGGCTAGTTATAAACACCTGAACATATTCAAAAATACGGGGGTTTGGTCACACTATATGGTCATATAGTGCTAAGCCCACTTACTGCGACAAAGTACCCCGAATTAGTGGGTCCTACCCTAGTAATAGAATGAAAGAACCTGGGTCTCAACCATGGGAGATAAACTCCTCTATATGGGAGAACTGAAGGGATTCTTCCTATACACTGGTGGCTACTAATGTGAGGTAAAGAAGAGGGGGAGGGGTGCTCCAGCCCAAGAGACCTGGTCAGGGTCTATACAAAATACAAAGACATACTTGGGGGGCACACCCAAAAAATGCTATACATCTAAGATGATGCTGCTATAAGACCAAAGACAGTACACATGCAAAAATGCGCACACATGCAAAAATGACATTTATCCTGCAAGGCTAGTTAAAGTGAAGGTTCACCCGGAAATGTTAATTTTTAACATTAGATTGATGCTCATTTTGTCAAGGGGAATCGGGTAGTTTTTTTAAAAACGAAGCAGTACTTACCGTTTTAGAGAGCGATCTTCTCCGCCGCTTCCGGGTATGGTCTTCGGGACTGGGCGTTCCTATTTGATTGAAAGTCTTCCGACAGGCTTCCGACAGGCGCATCTATCGCGTCCCGATTTTTCGAAAGTAGCCGAACGTCGGTGCGCAGGCGCCGTATAGAGCCGCACCGACGTTCGGCTTCTTTCGGCTACTCGTGACGCGGTGTATGCGACCGTCGGAAGCCTGTCAATCAAATAGGAACGCCCAGTCCCGAAGACCATATCCGGAAGCGGCGGAGAAGATCGCTCTCTAAAACGGTAAGTACTGCTTCGTTTTAAAAAAAAACTACCCGATTCCCCTAGACAAAATGAACATCAATCTAATGTTAAAAAAATAATTTCGGGTGAACTCCCGCTTTAAAAACACCTGAACATATTAAAAAATACGGGGGTTTTGTCACACTATTTGGTCATATAGTGCTAAGCCCACTTAGGCCCCTTTCACACTGGGGCGTTTTTCGAGCGTTATTTGAGCGTTTTTCGAGTGTTATTACAGCGTTATTACAGTGTTTTTCGAGCGTTATTATAGCGTTATTCGAGCGAAGCCTCATCTGCAATCCCAATGTACTAGTAAAGCACAGCTAAGACCCTAACGTTTTAGGGAATTTTTGCAGTGCCTTGGTGTGAAAGGGTAAGGCGTTTTTACAGCGCTTTTCAATTCATTTCAATGGAGAGGGGCGTTTTTGGAGTGTTTTTTTCAGCGCCCAAAAGCTGCTCCAAAGATGCTGCTTGCAGGACTTTTCTCAACGCCCCGCCAGTGCAACGCCTCAGTGTGAAAGGGTAAGGCGTTTTTACAGCGCTTTCCATTCATTTCAATGAAGAGGTGCGTTTTTGGAGCATTTTTTTCAGCGCCCAAAACCTGCTCCAAAGATGCTGCTTGCAGGACTCAGTGTGAAAGGGTCCATTGAGATGCATGGGGAGCATTTTATGAGCGTTTTAAGAGTGCTATTTTTTAACGCTAAAACGCTGTAAAAACGCTTCAGTGTGAAAGGGGTCTAACTGCTACAAAGTTCCCCCCGAAGGGGCTGAAGTGGTTAACAATTAGCGATTCTATACAAAATGATGATTTTCTTCACGACAATTCGCTGTGACAAAACGGATGGAAATCTCTTGTGTGTCATCAGTGAAAAGGTTAAAACAAAAACAGGGTCTTTTTCTTCCGTCCCTCTTCTATGTTTCTATGAGCTGGGTGCAGTGAAGCTTACAGAATCTGGTTTTAGAAGTCCGACCCTGAAAGTTTGCTTTTACTCATGCCCAATGTTTGCTGATTTCGTCATACCATATCAATTCTTGGGAAATGCGTGCAGTAAAAGGGCCGCTAGGTGGGTTCAAATATGAGAGAGACATGCAGCAGCTTTCCAAGCTGGAGGAGAGCAGATTTGCATAGTGTCCTGCCCACAGTATGTGTCAGTGCTGGGAAATTGTGCGATCACAAAGTACAGAAGGAAAAAAAAAAAAAAAGAGTTGAACGCAGTAGGCTGGGCAATCCTGCCTGAGAGCTGAAGAGGAAATACGTGCATGTTGTTAATAAGAGCTGTAAAAAACACATTTTCGGAAAGAGCGAAGAGCGTCCCACCTAACTCTGCTGCTCCAGGGGACAGCTGACAGATGGGTAGATCGATATGTAAGTTCACCAAATGCTGCTTGAACTTTTTTTTCTTAACAAATGTCATAGGGAGTAACGGCTGTGCTTTGTCAGTGGTTGTCACCGAGGACATCCACACAGGGACACATCGGGCTTGATCTACTAAAACTGGAGAGCGCAAAATCTGGTGCAGTTGTGCATGGTAGCCAATCAGCTTCTAACTTCAACTTGTTCAATTAAGCTTTGACAAAAAAAAAAAAACTGAAAGCTGATTGGTTTCTATGCAGAGTTAAAGGCGTTGTAAAGGAAAACGTTTTTTAATGCATTCTATGCATTAAGGTGAAAAAACTTCAGAGTATACCAGCCCAGTGGCGTCACTAGGGTTGGTGTCACCCGGTGCGGTAAAACATGGTGTCACCCCCCCTCTGTCTAGGCTGCCCAGCACCAAGCAGGCAGCACAGGGGCATGGGGCGCACCCCAAACCAGCCCCTGTAAATGATAGTATAGGGCAGTATAGTGGCAGGTTAGGGTAGTATAGAGTGGTATAGGACAGGTTAAGTTGGTATAGGGCATGTTGGGGTGATATAGGGTAGTTTGGGGTGGTATAGGGCAAGTTAGGGTTGCATAGGGCAGGTTGGGGTGGTATAGGGCAAGTTAGGGTGGTACAGGGCAGGTTGGGGTGGTATAGTGCAAGTTAGGGTGGCATAGGGCAAGTTGGGATGGCATGGGAAAGGTTGGGGTGGTACAGGGCAAGTTAGGGTGGCATTGGGCAGGTTGGGGTGGTATAGGGCGAGTTATGGTGGCATAGGGCAGATTGGGGTGGTACAGGGCAAGTTAGGGTGGCACATGGCAAGTTGGGGTGGCATGGGAAAGTTTGGGGTGGTACAGGGCAGGCTGGGGTGGTACAGGGCAGGCTGTGGTGGCACAGGGCAGGCTGGGTGGTACAGGACAGGCTGGGGTGGTACAGGGCTGTTTGGGGGGGTACAGGGCAGGCTGGGTGGTAAAGGGCTGTTTGGGGTGGTACAGGGCAGGCTGGGTGATACAGGGCAGGCTGGGGTGGTACAGGGCAGGCTGGGGTGGCACAGAGCAGGCTGGGGTGGCACATAGCAGGCTGGGGTGGTACAGGGCAGGCTGGGGTGGTACAGGGCAGGCTGCGTGATACAGGGCAGGCTGGGGTGGTACAGGGCAGGCTGGGGTGGTACAGGGCAGGCTGGGGTGGCACAGAGCAGGCTGGGGTGGTACAGGGCAGGCTGGGATTGCACAGGGCAGGCTGGGCATGTCAGCTAAAAAAATAAAATAAATAAATAAAAATAAAACGAGATGGTGTCACCCCTCTTGCGGGTGTCACCCGGTGCGGACCGCACCCCCAGCACCCCCCTAGCAACGCCTCTGTACCAGCCCCCCCTGGCCCCCGTTATACTTACCTGACCCCTCGAAAGTCCCGCGCTCGGTCCCGAGATCCTCTTCGCTGCTCAGCCTGGCCGCTGATTGGCTAGAGCAGATGGATTGAGCGCAGCCATTGGCTGGCGCTGCAGTCAATCACATCCAGTGATGCGGCGCGCCAAGGGGTGGGGCCGAGTGATACAGTAAGCGGCTATGGCCGCTCGCTGTATCACGGGAGCATGCCCGCACGGACTACACACAAGCTCTTTCCCATGAACGTGTGTAGTTCGTACGGGGAGAGCAGAGACTGCCGCCGAGGGACACCAGAAGACGTGGATCGGGGATACTCTGTCCAAAACGAGCTGCACAGTGGAGGTAAGTATAACATGTTTGTTATTTTAAACAAAACATTTTTTTTCCCTTTAGTGACCCTTTAAGCCCTGTACACACCATCGGTTTGTCTGTTGAAAACAGACCGATGGGCCCCATCCGTCTATTTTCCATCGGTAAAAAAAAAAAAAATAGAACATGTTTTACATTTTTCCTATGGGTAAAAAAACTATTAAAAAAAACGACCGTCTGTGTGGAAGTCCATCGGTCAAAAGTCCACGCATGCTCAGAGTCAAGTCGACGCATGCTTGGAAGCATTGAACTTCATTTTTCTCAGCACGTCATAGTGTTTTTTACGTCACCGCGTTTTGCCACGGTCGGATTTTTGACTGATGGTGTGTAGGCAAGACTGATGAAAGTCAGCTTTATCGGATATCCGACAAAAAAATCCATCGGACTAGATTCCATCAGATGTCCGATTGTGTGTACAAGGCTTAAGGGCTCTGTCACACATGTTTACAGATGAAAAAGGGACATACATTAATCCCTATATCCGTTGACACCCGATCTCATCCGGAGGAAAAAACGATTTTTCCATCCGTCTGCAGATCAGATCGGGTGAACACAGATAGACGGTTCGTGTTCATCCGATCCCCCCATAGGGGAGAGCGGAGATCTGACAGGGCGGTCCCTGCACAGTGTGCAGGGACTGCCCTGTCATCCGCCAGCTCAGCGAGAGATCCCCGCTGAGCAAGCGGAGGTTCACGGAGCAGAGGGGCAGATCATCACGGATCCGTCCCATGTGAAAGAGCCCTTAAGTCTCAGCTATTCGACTGTAGATTCATAGTGTTAGAAAGTTTTTGAATAACTGTCATTTGTTTATTAACGACTAAACATGGATAAGAACATATGTCGCCAGCACACCATGGATTTATAAACAATAGTCCAAAAGTTTATTGAAGTTATCTCATCAAAGTAAGTGCAACGTTTCGAGGCCACAAAGGATACCTTCATCAGGTATGTGATGGTCTTGAAACATTGCACTTTATTGTGATGTGTTTAAAGCGGGAGTTCACTCATTTATTAAATTTTTTATTTTCTCCCCTTAGATTCCTGCTCGTTCGGTCTAGGGGAATCGGCTATTTGTATTAAAATATGATCCGTACTTACCCGTTTTCGAGATGCATCTTCTTCCGTCGCTTCCGGGTATGGGTCTTCGGGAGCGGGCGTTCCTTCTTGATTGACAGTCTTCCGAGAGGCTTCCGACGGTCGCATCCATCGCGTCACTCGTAGCCGAAAGAAGCCGAACGTCGGTGCGGCTCTATACTGCGCCTGCGCACCGACGTTAGGCTTCTTTCGGAAAATCGTGACGCGATGGATGCGACCGTCGGAAGCCTCTCGGAAGACTGTCAATCAAGAAGGAACGCCCGCTCCCGAAGACCCATACCCGGAAGCGACGGAGAGGAAGCATCTCGTAAACGGGTAAGTACTGCTCATATTTTAAAACAAATAGCCGATTCCCCTAGACAAAACGAGCAGGAATCAAAGGCTAAAAAGTGCTCTCTAAGGGTGAACCTCCGCTTTAATAAATGTTTGGATTATTGATTATGGATCCAAGGTGTGCTGGCGACATACTGGGGGTTATTTACTAAAGGCAAATCCACTTTTCACTACAATAGGGTGAACAGACATCCCGGGGACAGTCCCTGGATTGAGGACACGGTTCCCGCACCAAGTCTGTCCCCGGTTTTGATTAGATTTGAACAGGGGCTGAAGCAAAGGGTGACCAGACATCCCCAGTTTCCGGGGACAATCCCCGGATTGAGGACACTGTCCTCGGACCAAGTCTGTCCCCGGTTTTGTCCCCGGATTGGATTTGAACAGGGGCTGGAGCAATTTCAAAATTTCAAATTCAGTTCCGCTCGCATGTTCTTCTGCCTTGGCTCAAGTCCCGGCCAGCCACCTGCCTGCTTATCTCCTTGCCTTCCTTGGTGGAGTGAGCTTCCTCCGCTCCCCACTCAGTAGTATCCGGGGGCCCGTAGAGTAAGACTTGACAGGCTGTAAGGTGGGCAGCGGCGATGGGCAGAGAGTCACTGATTGCCGCCATTACTAGTAAAAAAAAATGTCCCCGGATTTAATTTAAAAAATCTGATCAACTTGCACTACAAGTGCACTTGGAAATGCAGTTGCTGTAGATCTGAGGGGAAGTTCTGAAATGAGGGGAAGCTCTGCTGATTTCTATCATCAAAGCAAAAATTCAGTTTTTTATTTTCCTTGCAAGCCCCCCTCAGATCTACAGCGACCGCACTTCCAAGTGCACTTGTGGACTTGCAGTGCACTTGTAGTGCACAGTGGATTTGATTGTTCTTATCAATGTTGATAGCAGTCAAGCTGCTGGTGGTTGCACATAATCCTCTTCCTCCAGTTCTTTCCCAGGGAAATGGAAATTGGGAAAATATCTAGTCTTCTATGGGGGCACATTCCATGAAAAAAAAAAAAGGTTGTTGAAGATGTACAAGGGCAAAACTCTGGGGCAGATCCACAAAGATCTGCCCCGGCGCAGCGTATCAGAGATACGCTACGCCGCCGTAACTTACTTGTGTTATCTTCGAAACCTTAAAGATTTCGCGCCGTAAGTTACGGCGGCGTAGTCTATCTCTGGCGGCGGAATTCAAATCCGCGATTAGGGGGCGTGTTTCATTTAAATGAAGCACGTCCCCGCGCCAAATGAACTGCGCATGCGCCGTCCCTAAATTTCCCGCCGTACATTGCGCTAAATGACGTCGCTAGGACGTAATTTTTTTTAACATAGACGTGAATTACGTCCATCCCGATTCACGAACGACTTACGCAAAAAAAAAAAATTAATTCAAATTAAACGCGGGAACGACGGCCATACTTAACATGGCAAGTCTAACTATACGCCGCAAAACACCAGCTTTAACTATACGCCGGAAAAAGCCGACTAGAGACAACGTAAAAGAATGCGACGGCCGCGCGTACGTTCGTGGATCGTCGGAAATAGCTAATTTGCATACCCGACGCGGAAAACGACGCAAACTCCACCCAACGGACGCCGAAGTATTGCATCTAAGATCCGAAGGCGTACGAAGCCGTACTCCTGTCGGATCTAACCCAGATGCCGTTGTATCTTGGTTTGAGGATTCAAACTAAAGATACGACGCAGGAAATTTGAAAGTACGCCGGCGTATCAGTAGGGTGACCACGTGTCCCGGATTGCCCGGGACTGTCCCTTAATTAATGCTTGTGTCCCGTGTCCCGGACACACTCATTACGGGACAATACAGAGTCCCGGAATTGGCCTGGGCAGATCTAATGCCCCCTAAAATAGCCTTTGTATACATCATCTCTGTCTCAGCCTGTGGTGGACCCCTAGCTGACAGAGAGTGAGACCCCTTTTTCTTTATTCACCGCCCCTGGCTCAGTGCCCAAACTGGTTGCTACCTGGCTGCCTCCCGCTTGGCGTGTAGCAACCAGTGACGTCAGAGTAGGAGAGAGGCAGAGACCTATCACAGCGGAGGAGAGTTTAACTTCCTCCTCCGCGCCTTCTGTTCAGCTCCACCCACC
This sequence comes from Rana temporaria, assembly GCF_905171775.1. Classification (NCBI taxonomy): domain Eukaryota; kingdom Metazoa; phylum Chordata; class Amphibia; order Anura; family Ranidae; genus Rana; species Rana temporaria. The sequence goes on from NC_053494.1 coordinate 43,439,135, forward strand.
TACTCCTGTATGTTCTGGAGTCCAGCCAGCAGCCAGAAGAAACATCGGACTGTGAGACAGACTGCAGTGTACAGATGAGAGATGGTACAAACTAAGGCAAGTAACATTGCAAAGCACTGACCAGCAGATCCATCCGTGTTATAATCCTGTCGGCTCTCCCTCAGCAGTCAGAGTTCAGCACTTGTAAGAAGCTGGAGTGTCTGCACAGGACACGCAGAGGCTTGCTCCAGGCTGAGTAAGATAAGGCAGATAAGGGTCGGCAGGAGAGGACAGATTACACATGACACCCTGGATGGAAGGAGGAAACATCCTTAGATATCAGGGCAGGGTTCATGCTGGGACTTGTAATCCTTCACTTTTGGGGATGTGACTTCCCCCCAAAAGTGAAGAACTACAGGTGCCAGCATGAACCCCTCAGAGCTGAAGATGTTTCCTGCACACATGATAACTCCTCACACCCAGTCCTGTCCGGCTGCTCAATGTCTCTTCTCTCCCACTACTTGTTTGCCTCTCACTGCCCCCCCCCCTCCTCCCTCCCCCTCAGCCTTTCATGTTCTGCCACCTTTTCACCTACTAGTCTTGTTACCCCCCTCTGTTTACCAAGCAATCCTCTCAGGAGTGGCTCATCAGCGACTATCACAACCTCAGAATCCTGCCAGCATTCCATTCATTGCTCCTTCAAACTGCCAGAAATGTTTTAGTTACTCCACTGCAGCGGTGTAACTACAGGGGGCGCCATTGCAACCCAGCCTCATACTCCAGGGGGTCCATGCAGCTTCCCTCTAAACCTGGATAGGAGGGGTGGCATATAGAGGAACTGATGCCCTCCATGTTCTTCTTGCAGCCACTGAAGGCCTGCAGGAGGTAAAGGAGGAAAAGCGGGCATTCAGTGGCTGCAAGAAGAACATGGGGGGCATCAGTTTCTCTATATGCCACCCCTCCTATCCAGTTTTCTTCTGCTGCCCACAGGTTCCTCAACACTCTCCTGGCTGATCTTCCCCAGTAACTTCTCTGCTCTCTCCCACCTCACCCCCCATTCGCCAACCCCCTGCTGTCCTCTGGTCCCACCCTGTGCTGTTCTTCAGTCCCCCCTCCTGTGCTGTCCTCTGGTCCCACCTGTGCTGTTCTTCAGTCCCCCCCCCCTCCTGTGCTGTTCTTCAGTCCCCCCTCCTGTGCTGTTCTTCAGTCCCCCCTCCTGTGCTGTTCTTCAGTCCCACCCTGTGCTGTTCTTCAGCCCCCCTCCTGTGCAGTCCTCTGGTCCCACCTGTGCAGTCCTCTGGTCCCACCTGTGCAGTCCTCTGGTCCCACCTGTGCAGTCCTCTGGTCCCACCTGTGCTGTTCTCCAGTCCCCCACCTGTGCTGTTCTCCAGTCCCCCACCTGTGCTGTTCTCCAGTCCCCCACCTGTGCTGTTCTCCAGTCCCCCACCCCCTGCAGTTCATCAGTCCCCCCCTCCTGTGCTGTCCTCTGGTCCCACCTGTGCTGTTCTTCATCCCCCCTCCTGTGCTGTTCCTGATTTGGAGGAACTGTCCCTCATTTAGAGCATTGTCCCTCTGCCCCTCTGTTCCTCTTTCCTCCTTGTGTGTCCCTCAAGGAGCCAATATAAAAGAATAGTAGTGGTAAAAAAGCACCTGTGGGTTTAACCAGTTTTTCTTTGTTTATAATTCTCCTACATATTTTTGCTAATAGGTGTCCTTCATTTCCATCTCAGAAAGTTGGGAGGTGTGCCTCTATCCATCCCACTGCCCCTCTGACTACTCTGTGCCCCGACCACTCAGTTGTTTTTCTTGATGCCTAGGGCCCACTTTTGATCTCGCACATGGGCCCGCTGATTTCATACGCCCCTGCCCCAAAAATCTGCAAAAAAATGGGGGGGGGGGGGTGTCCCTGAATGGCAGTTTGGAAATGTGGTCACCCTACGTATCAGTAGATACGCCGGCGTACTCTCTCTGTGGATCTGCCCCTCTGTCTTTAAAAAGAAAGGATAAGATTGCTGATTTATTGCAAAGATATGATGAGAACGTGATGGCAAGTCTGTGAGCAGTAATGAACACATGGTCACAAGTGTTATCTCTTTAAACCACTGCACTGTCTGACTGTTATGAGAGTCTTAAAGGAGAAGTACAACCAAAGCTCGTTTGGCTGTATTTCTGTGGCTCACATAAATGCAGTTCGTTCTGCTCTCCTGTGACCCGTTTTCATCAGACAGCGGGTTGAAGCAGTGGCATCTTAAGAGCATTATAGGCCCCGGGCAATACAGTGCACTAGGACCCTGTCTATAGAATCACGCACGAGAATAAAAATGCAAATTGCCCCCCCCTCGCTAAAAAATGGCGGGGATTTACCACCAACGGCGCAATGCCCTAGTGTGAAAGTAGGCTAAGTCATTATGTGCCAGGCCCAGGGCCAAGCAGAAGCAAGCAGCCAATTAAATATAGTGCTCAATGTGAATCAAATAAATAATTATGCATAGCCATAGTTACCGGGCCGGCGCCGGGGGCTATGTCAGTGCGGAAGGCGGGTGAATGATGCTTGGCTGGGCCGCGTGCCCAATGCGAAAAGACAGCCCTGGGTTGAAGCCCGCTGTCTGCTGACATCACAGAGCTGGTCCAGGCTCGGGAAAGATTGCGTCCTTAGGCCTCATTTACACGAGGCAGACTCCGTTGCTACAGAGTGCGCCTGCTCCCGCCAGCTCAGCGGGAGATCAGTCCGCAGAGCGGGGAGGGGCTTGTCGGGCACCGCTGTCTCCTATGGAACGATTTGATGAAAACGGACAGCATGTCCGTTTTCATCAGATCTCACCTGATCCGATCCGCCATGGACGGATGGGGACGTGTCCCCATACGTCTGTTTTTAGCGGATCGCATAGGGTCGGATGTCAGCGGACATGTCTCCGCTGACATCCGACGCTCCATAGGGATGCATGGAGCGGCCGTTCAGGTCTGCCGTCAAAACTGACAGGCGGACCCGAACGGTCCGTCCGCGTGAATGAGGCCTTATGGTCAGGATCCACCCACATGCCTGGACCAGCACTTGGCTCAACCTCTCAGCAAGCCGCTGAGAGCCTGAGCCGGCCACTCCCACCCCCTCCACAGCCCAACACTCCAGAGAGCTGGTGACTGACAGTCACTGGCTCGCTGCTCATGGAGCTCTAAGTGTTTAATCGTTTAGTTCTCAGTCTTAGAGGCACCGGGGGACCGATGCTACATCCAGCTAGGTAAGTATGATTCTTGAAAAAAAATTTAAATCCCATACTTCTCTTTTAAGCCTGGTGCACACCATTCATTTTTTTTTCCTTTCAACCCCCGCGGGTTGAACAAAAAAAACTGTCAGCTCCAGTCGGAGCCACTGTACTAACCATGCAAGGTTAGTTCAGCAATCTTTCCCGCTGAGCTGTTGTGTTCTGACAGGGGGATGGTCCCCCCTACTAAAAACACTGTTCTTGAGTTGTCGTATTCTGTTTTTCTTTATAGTCTTTATGGACCTTGCTTTGTGCACTGGTGTAGCGTCATGTTGGAACAGGAAGGGGCCACCCCCAAAATGTTCCCACAAATTTGGGAGCATGAAATTGTCAAAAACTGAGGAGTTGCCTTCACTGGAACTAAGGAGCCAAGTCCAACCCCTGAAAAACAACCCCACACTAAACTTAATTCCCCCCCCTCTCAACCAAATGATTTGGACCAGTGCACAAAGCAAGGTTCATAAAGACATGGATGAGCGAGTTTGGGGTGGAGGAACTTGACTGGCCTGCACAGAGTCCTGACCTCACAAATTTGCTTCTAGAAGAATGGTCAAACATTCCCACAGACACACTCCTAAACCTTGTGGACAGCCTTCCCATAAGAGTTGAAGATGTTATAGCTGCAAAAGGGTGAGCCAACTCAATATTGAACCCGACAGACTAAGACTGGGATGCCATTAGTTCATGTGTCTGTAAGGGCAGGTATCTAATACTTATAGTAATATAGTTTATATTTGCATTTTATACATAACTCTAATTAATTTATTTTGATGGTTTCTTCATTTGTATATTTTTTGGTTCACATGCGGATGATTTAAGGTCAATATTAATCCCCCATACACCATTCAATTACGATTGTATGAGATCTTTCCCCTGGATCTAGCAAGCATAGCGCAGAGTGCTGGTGTCTTCTATAGGACAGGACTACAATAACATCTCCTTTTCTGTAGTGCTCAGAGAGAGCTGGGAGCAATGTAACTGATAGGAATGCATCACATCAGCTGACAACATTTCTGGAAAGATCAACAGCTTTTTTTTGCACTTATTGAACAGATATAACAAAACGATTTTTTTTGTATATTTAATGGGCCAAGAGCAGACCTGGGCAAACTACGGCCCGCGGGCCATATACGGCCCGGCGGACCTTTTAATCCGGCCCCCCCCCCCCGCCGCCGAAATCGCCGCCACGTTAATCACCGCGGCGGGGAACATTACAGACAGCGTTCGTTTGAACAGCTGTTTTCCCCACCGCACATAGACTCCCCCTTGGACGGATCTGTCCAATCGCGAGCAAGGGGGAGTCACATAGACACTCCCCCTTGCTCGCGATTGGAGCTGTTCAAACGAACGCTGTTTGTAATGTTCCCCGCCGCGGTGATAACAGTAGGCAGGGCAGCCACTTGTGCAGCCACTTGTGCCAACACATGCAGCCACTGTGCCACCATAAATTGTCGCCACTGTGCCCATCAAATGCAGCCACTGTGCCAATCACACGCAGCCACTGTGCAATCAATTGTTGCCACTGTTCCCAAACGCAGCCACTGTGCCAATCACACGCAGCCACTGTGCCAATCACACTCAGCCACTGTGCCAATCACACTCAGCCACTGTGCCAATCACACGCAGCCACTGTGCCCATCAAACGCAGCCACTGTGCCAATCACACGCAGCCACTGTGAAATCAATTGTTGCCACTGTTCCCAAACGCAGCCACTGTGCCAATCACACGCAGCCACTGTGCCAATCACACGCAGCCACTGTGCCAATCACACGCAGCCACTGTGCCCATCAAACGCAGCCACTGTGCCAATCCCCCTCCTGTGTCATGTCCCCAGCCTCTGTCCCCCTCCTGTGTCATGTCCCCAGCCTCTGTCCCCCTCCTGTGTCATGTCCCCAGTCTCTGTCCCCCTCCTGTGTCATGTCCCCAGCCTCTGTCCCCCTCCTGTGCCATGTCCCCAGCCTCTGTCCCCCTCCTGTGTCATGTCCCCAGCCTCTGTCCCCCTCCTGTGTCATGTCCCCAGCCTCTGTCCCCCTCATGTGTCATGTCCCCAGCCTCTGTCCCCCTCCTGTGTCATGTCCCCAGCCTCTGTCCCCCTCCTGTGTCATGTCCCCAGCCTCTGTCCCCCTCCTGTGTCATGTCCCCAGCCTCTGTCCCCCTCCTGTGTCATGTCCCCAGCCTCTGTCCCCCTCCTGTGCCATGTCCCCAGCCTCTGTCCCCCTCCTGTGCCATGTCCCCAGCCTCTGTCCCCCTCCTGTGCCATGTCCCCAGCCTCTGTCCCCCTCCTGTGCCATGTCCCCAGCCTCTGTCCCCCTCCTGTGTCATGTCCCCAGCCTCTGTCCCCCTCCTGTGTCATGTCCCCAGCCTCTGTCCCCCTCCTGTGTCATGTCTCCAGCCTCTGTCCCCCTCCTGTGTCATGTCCCCAGCCTCTGTCCCCCTCCTGTGTCATGTCCCCAGCCTCTGTCCCCCTCCTGTGCCATGTCCCCAGCCTCTGTCCCCCTCCTGTGCCATGTCCCCAGCCTCTGTCCCCCTCCTGTGCCATGTCCCCATCCTCTGTCCCCCTCCTGTGCCATGTCTATAACAAGTACTCGTACCAGTTGTCCAACAATGATATTTACTGCTTTTTATAAAGAAATACAATTGATTTTATGCAGTATTGAGTTTAGCCTTTTGGCCCGGCCCTCCAAAATATTTTTAGTTTCTCATGTGGCCCCATCGAAAAAATAATTGCCCACCCCTGGCCAAGAGGGAGCAAATAAGAGAAGTTTATTGTTGGGTTTGCATACTCACCTACTGTAAAGTCTATGTAATCCCTAGTAATACACTTATTTTTTCCCTTTTGGTCTGTTAATCACTTCCCGCCCTTGGACCGTTTATAAACAGCCTCAGGTTGAAGTGGTTATCCTGAGAACATAGTTAAGGCTACAACCATGATCCAGGTATTATTATTTTTAGCAGATGATTCTCTACAATATAAAAGTGATCCGAGCGGCTATAGAGCCGCTGGATCACTTTTACAGGCAGCAGTAAGGCCCACCCACCGCTGCCTTTACAGGGCTCTCCCATTTGATTGGTGGAGCATGGTAAGGATGTGACCAATGGCATCAGCTTCCGCAGACACAGTGAGAGGAACTTATATTCTTCCCACTGTGTGACATCAGAAACCAGAAGGAATGAGGATTTAGTCACTTCTGCTTTTGGTTTGATGTAAACAGGCCATTACTGGCTGGTGAAAGCATCTAACCAAACTGATCTAAGTTTGATCAGATGTTTTGGAGGCCAGAAGTGAGATCTGGGGTGTAAGAGACCCTAGATCTGTCCAAAAAGAGGACCTGTAATGGCCCATGCTATCGCAAGGGATGTTATTCATCCCTTGTGATAAGGGATGTTGGGATAAGGGATATGATAAGGGATGTTGTTCACCCCTTGTGATAGCAATAAAGTTGATAAAAAATAAATAACTAAAAGTACAATGTAAAAAAAAAAGATTACATAAAATAAATAATTAAAAACATATATAAGTGCCATATCCCCCCATGCTCACTCACAAATGGAACGAGCACGTAGGTCCCACGGGTGAGCGCACCACACATGTGAGGTACAGTGGAACCTCAGATTACGAGCATAATCTGTTCCAGGAGAATGCTCGTAATCCAGAATACTCGCATATCAAAAGCGAGTTCCCCATTGAAGTCAAAAGAAACTAAAATAATTTGTTCCCGCATTGACTTCAATGGCATGCAATACCGCATGCAGCCAAGGGGGGGGGGGGCGCCGGAGAGCCTTAGAAACGGACAGAAAGGCCCGAGGACACCGCGGCTGACCTCGGCAAACAATGGAAAGACTCCATTCCCAATTCTTTTCGAGGTTTTCCGAGGTCAGCCGAGCTGTTCTCTGGCCTTTCCATGCATTTCCGAACAGTGCCGCACGGCTCCGGTGCCCCCGCCTCAGACCAAACGCAGCACTGCACACCACTTTGGCCTGAATCCTGCTAGTTTTGCATGACAACACTCGGAAAAACGGAGTTAGGATTTTTTTAAATACAGTTGTCGTATTGCGAAACGCTCGTTAACCGTTTAACTCGCAATCCGAGGTTCCACTGTATTGCCGCGAATGTCAGAGCAAAAGCAATAATTCTAGCACCACACCTCCTGTGTAACCCTAAACTAGTAACCTGTAAAGGCTTTTAAAGCATCACCATTGTATGTTAGATATTTATTTACTTTGCATAACATCATCCTTTATGTTTTATAAAACAACTCGGTATTCTATTGTGATTGTGTTCACTAAAACTCATAAACTCATAAAATTTGCATTTGATAAACCGCTGTGCAAATATTGTGCAAAAATTGCAACAATAACCATTTTAGAGCTTTGGCCATACTTCTCTTTTAAATATACTATTGGAGCCATGTGGTTATATCGTTTTTTTTTTGTGAAAAAAAAAGAAAACATGTTGATCATATCAGACATTTAGAGCTGTTATGTGTCCTGTGCAAACTTCCTGTCCAATTCTTATCTTGGACTTTGAGTCAATTAGTCCCAATGCTATAGATTAGACAACAGCGGGAGTGGTTAAGTAGATCAGTTAAAGGCACTGGGCAGGGCTGACACCCCACAGTCTACAAAAATGCTCCCAAAATAAGAAATTTAAAGAGAAGTGCATGAAAAAAACAAATACATATACTCACCCAGGTGGATGCAGCATTGATCTGATGCTGCATCTATCCCTCACTGCCTCTAAGACCGAGAACTGAGGGATCAGCTTGCTGCCATCAGGCAATATCGTTCTTTAGTAAACAGAGAGCCAGTGACTGTCAGTTACCGGCTCTCTGCTTTGCCCCTCCAGCACTCACTGGAGCTCCAGGCTATGGGGGAGAGTGGGGTGGGAGCGGCTGGCTCAGGCTCTTAGCAGTGCACTGCAAGGCTGAGCCAGTTGATGGTCAGGCATCTGGGTGGATCCTACCAGAGCCTGGACTGGCTGAGTGACTTAAACCCGCTGTCGGCTGAAAATGGGTCACAGAAGTGCAGAACAAAGTGCACACCTGCGATCCCGAGGAGAAGCAAGGCCAAAGGAACTTTGGCCCTACTTTTCCTTTAAAAGCTCAATGCATTACTGGCAGATCAATTGGTATTTTTCTGTATTTACTGGCAGGGCCGGCCCTACCATGGGACCCGATGGTACCATTGTACCAGGCAGCACTTTCCGGGGGGCAGCAAATTTCCTGCCCGCACGCCATCCCATTCCGCCAGCTCCACTCTCCACTCCACTGTGGGGCTAATTGCCGCCCGACCGCTCCTCCCGTTCCGCTCTCCGCTCCACTGTGGGGTTAATTGCATGAATAGAGCCATAACAGGTCATTTTTATATTCCTATATACATGTATAGAGCCATGATAGGTCCACTTTAGTTATCATGATATAAAATAATGGATGTGGGGGCATTTTGGTGAACGTAATTTTTTTTTTGGGGGGCAGCATTTCATTCTTGGTACCAGGCAGCACAATGTCTTGGGCCTACACTGTTTACTGGGATAAAACATGGGCCATGGTATTTTAGTGGCAGATGTGATAAGAATCCAGCAAGTTCCTGTGGCTGGACCCAGAGGTGGATGCAGATAGTTGTGACTGCTTAGCCTATACAAAGCAGGACAGTCTACAAGATGGGACATGAAAGGAGTTCTCCCTAATGAGACACAGATGGCCCAAAAAAACAAAGCAATGAAAGGCTGGCAGCGGCCGCAGCTGGACGCAAGTGTTTGCATGAAATTCCCTTCCACAGGCGGTGGTCTCAGCGGGGAGCATCGAAAGTTTCAAGAAACTATTAGATAAGCACCTGAACGACCACAACATACAGGGATATACAATGTAATACTGACATATAATCACACACATGAGTGAGTGAGTGAGTGAGTAGTGCTACAAATGCGAACTAAATCGCCTCAAGGCGCTGTATCCAATGTCGTCGTCCAGCCACGCTTCAGAATAGATGTGTCTTGAGTTTTTTTCTGAAGGCCCGATGGTTTACTTCCATCCGAATGTCTGTCGGTAGAGCGTTCCATAGCCGCTGTCCTTGGACTGCGAATCTTTGTTCTCCTTTAGATTTGTAGCCGGACTTGGGGATGTGGAGGAGGTTCTGATTAGTTGATAGTAGGGCCCGATTTGGGGTGTAGTGTTGGACTTGATGATCTTTTTTCAACCTCACCTACCATGTAACTGTGTCATAGGATGTAGTCATGTGAACTCCAAGATTATTTTAAATTTTTTGTAGGTGAAACTGAAGAACCCCTTTAAACTTGTTTATGAATTTGTTTATTATTATAAATGTGCTGAAACTCTTATAGGCTTCAAATTTGTTTCTCTAATTTTTACCACATAGGTTTCTGTGCAGTGCACTGATGAGATGACAACTGATGAGATGGCAACTGCAGTGCTCAAGATGGGGAAAAACAGAATTAAACACATCAGCCTCATTTGGGTTGTCATGTCACTAACAGCATTAAGTGGATGTAAGTATAATTGGATACTATTTTCTTCCTTTATTGTACAGGGTGGGCCATTTATATGGATACACCAAAAACAAAAGTTGGATTCAAAATGGCCGACTTCAAAATGGCCGCCATGGTCACCACCCATCTTGAAAAGTTTCCCCCCTTACATATACTAATGTGCCACAAACAGGAAGTTAATATCACCAACCATTCCCATTTTATTAGGGTGTATCCATATAAATGGCCCACCCGGGTGGATCCATATAAATGGCCCACTCGGGTGGATCCATATAAATGGGCCACCCTGTATATCACTATATCTGCTCCCAAGCTAGATTTAGATTAAGAGTCCCCTAGACCAGGGGTCTTCAAACTTTTCAAACAAAGGGCCAGTTTATTGTCCTTCAGACTTGAGGAGGGCCAGATTGTGGCCAACAGGGGCAGAAAATGTTATGGGCACGGCATGAGCGAGAATAAATATGGCCTTAGTTTTGGTAGTTAATAGGAGTACTGTCCCTATTAGAAGGAGGAGGAATAGTATCCCTTCATTGGTATCGGTGGAAGAAATAGTGCCCCATTGTTGGTGTCAGTGGGAGGAATAGTGCCCCAAGGGCCGGATAAAGGCTAACAAAGGGCCACATTATTAACCAGAAAAGTCTCCTTGTTGTCTGATTTAGTATACATTTTTTTGCACATTGATGCAAAATATGAGCATAGCCAAATTTGCTCCTCCACTGAGCAGCCAGTCTCCGGTTTCCAGCCTACTTGATCCAGCAGCTTCTTCCCTTGAGTTTGGTCTACAAGAAAATGGCTACCACTATTTACTATAAATCTTTTCCTAGTTGAAAATTGCAATTTCATCTGCTTATATTTTGCCTTCCCAGCTTCATCCCTTACCCTTTATCTACATGCTAATGAAGTCTTTTCCATCTGAAATTCTGATGAAGCTGACTTCCATCAGTCTTGCATACACACTGTCAGACTAAATTCCGACCATCCAAAACGCGGTGACGTAAAACACTACGACGAGCTGAGAAAAATTTATTTCAATACTTCCGAGCATGCGTCCACTTGATTATGAGCATGCGTGGGTTTTTTCTCCGTCGGAGTTGCACACAGACGATAGGAATTTCCTATCGTTTTTTTTCCCATCGGAAAAAAATAAAACATGTTCTATTTCTAAACCCCGACGGAATCCGATGGGGCCCACACACGATCGAAATTTCGGATGAAAAAAGTCCATCAGACTCGTGTGTACGTGACATAAGACACTCTGACTCTCTAAGATGCTCTTTTTATACTCAATCATGTCACTGACCTGTTGCCAATTAACCAAATTAGTTGAAAAATGTTCTTCCAGCTCTTTCTTGTTAGTGCCAATTACTTTGACAGCTTTTCGTTGCCCTGTCTCAACTTTCGATGTGTTGTGGCCATCAATTTCAAAATTACCTTTTTTTTTTTTAAATGGTACTGTACATTTTCTTGGTTGAAACATTTGGGGGAATTGGGGGTTGTAGACTCAGTGATGTCACCTCTGAGTTTCTCTGTGCACAGCAGACAGATCATGGCGGTGGGAGGGGCAGTACTTAGCTTGCTGTAAACAGCAGACAGCTCGAGGTAATGCCCACATGTGATGCTGAGGATCCATGATTGAGACAAGAGAGATCCAATGATTTCAAAGGGGCAAGCTGAGGAAAGTCAGACTGGGAAAGAAAAGCTGAATGATGCTGGATATTCTTCTTTCAGGAAATGAGACAAGCTTCGTCTGACGTGCTTTAGCTTCTTATACACATTGTGAGAAGCTAACAGAATGCAGTGCAAAGAAAATAAGTAATTTTAGCATAAGAAAGGAGCCTGTGCACCTTTTCAAGACTGATGCCGCGTACACACGATCATTTCTCAGCATTAGAGAAAACGTTGTTTTTAAAAAAAAGTCATTTAAAATGATCGTGTGTGGACTGCACATCGTTTTTCAGGTTCTGAAAAACGACAACATTTTTTTTTCGAACATGCTGCATTTTTTAACGTCGTTTTAAACTATGTTGTTTTTCGGGTTGTAAAAAATGATCGTGTGTGGGCTAAAACGACGAAAAAAATGCGCATACTCAGAAGCAAGTAATGAGAAGGGAGCGCACGTTCTGGTAAAACTACCGTTCATAATGGAGTAAGCACATTCATCACGCTGTAACAGACAAAAAAAGCGTGAATCGCCTTTTACTAACACGGAATCGGCTAAAGCAGCCCAAAGGCGAATGGAACTTCCCCTTTATAGTGCCGTCGTACGTGTTGTTTGTCACCGCGCTTTGCTAGATCATTTTTTAAAAACGATGGTGTGTGGGCAACGTCGTTTTAATGATGAAGTTGGGAAAACTTTGTTTTTTAGACATGCTGAAAAACGACTGTAACGGAATGGCCTGTGACACCCAGAGACTTCTGAGGGATGTGGGGTACTCCTGTGCCAGCTTCACCAATGACTCTTGGGTCTAGGGTCATCCTATGTCCGATAGGGGCATAGGATGACTGAGGAATGATATCATGAATTACATGAGATATGGGACATTAATGATAATTCATGTTTTGCAGGATATCTTAAAATATTACAAGTTGTTCCTTATGAACAGGTCAATAGACTGTTGAGGTGTTAATTGAGTCAGGCTCCTAAAATATTCCATTATCCATTGTGTGATGCTAATACTGTTTTGTGTCTATTGTACTAATTAAGTCTGTAAAGGTCAGATGTCTAACTTTGAGGTGTTAATTGAGTCTGGCTTCTGAAAGACCTTTCATTGTGGATGCTAATGACACTGTATGGTGTGAAAAATCTATTGATGATAAAGTATGGAATGTGACTGAGCACCCTCTAAAGGTCAGACGTCTGTGTATTGTGTATCAGGTGTGAATAGCTTATTGTCGGAGACAGAACGTCTGACATAGGAATGTGTATTATGCAGGTGAATAGCTTATTGTCGGAGTCAGGACGTCTGGGGGATAATTAACTCACCTGAATGTCATTATCTAAAAGAATGTGTATGAAGCCCCATTGTGTGATGTTTTGGGGGTGGAGAGTTTCATTGTCCCTGTAACATGCTTTTTGGTTGTGAACTGTATAAAAACCTGAGTTTTACCATTAAAAGATTCATTCATTTTGGAACCAGAGACAGAGCTGTGTGTGTCTCGTTTCTGGGGGAAATCCAATGGGTCCTGTCTGCTGGATTGTGGAGTGTCGGAAGCTGTCGTGGTTGGTGGAATGGGAAATCGTAAACGGTGGTGACCGTTACAACAACGTTTTCTTTCATGCTGAAAAATGATTGTGTGTACGCGGCATGAGGGTTAGGTCCCTTTCACACTTGTGCGACCTGAAAGCCGTGCGATTTTGCCGCAATTTTTCACCACGATTTTGAGGCGACTTGAAGCAATGCCTGTGTAATCTTGAGGTCTATAGACCTCAAGTCGCATCAAAGTCGGACCAAAGTGGTGCAGGGACTACTTTGAAGTAGCACAGATATGAATGGTACTCGTTGGAAATCATGGGGTACGACTTGGCATGCGACTTTGCAGTCCCAAGTCACAGGACATGTCTCACAAGTATGAAAGGGGCCTAAGTCTGGCACTCAACTTTTAGTTGTGAAAGACATAGGTACACATGAGCATTCCTAGGAATAGGGTGAGTGGATAAGGGAGTATAGATAATGGGTCACTCCTGGTGTATGTGCCTGACTGGAAGTTTGTGCTTCATGAGTCTGTGAGAGGAAGACCCCATACTTTGATACTTAAGGTTTAAATATGAGAACCTTATCTCTTGATGAATTCCAAAAAGTTCACTTTGTCTTATGATAGAAACGTACTCAATGTGAAGCTGTCTGACAGCAGCAGGAACTTGGAACTATTAATATTATACTGTCCTTCTTTCCAGCTGACAACATTCCAAGGATTACAAATCTGGACTGCTTCAATGATTTACAGGCGGAAATAGTTTGTTTCTGGGATGTTGATTCAAACAGCAATTGCAGTGAAGATTTTGTCTTATCATATGAAGACTTTGATAATAAGTAAGTTGCTATAAGAGATTTTTACTACATACATTTCTAAATGATTTCTTTTCATTTTCAACATAGGACCCATTTACATACTTGCTTTGCAGTGATACACTTTATATGTGTTGCTGCATTGTGGTGGCATTCATTTTGTTTTAATAATTTTTTATTGAAATTGTAATAATAAAATACAAAACCTTGCACAGGTTACAAAAAATATCAAAAAATATACAAACAATATCAAAAGACGAAAATAAAAGTAATAAACAGCAAAATACCCTAAACACCCCCAACCTCCCACCCTCCAACTGCTCCTCATCTCAGAAATTACATAACAAGAGTATAAGGCCAGAGATAAACTTGTAAATCTGGTATTGGCAAGGTATATTCATGATATCAGTTCCCAGACAAAGAAGATACCCAAATAGGCCTTGTATGTACCATCGGAATAGGTAGTAGGAGGGTCATATAATAAACAGTAGAACCATCAGGGGCTGTACACAAACTGGGTAAACAGGGCCCATTAGCTCAGGTCATTAGAGACAAGTAGGTCAGTATTTCATCATACAAGGCCAATTAAAGTAGAGATACGCTTAGCATTAGTGGTAGGTGTAGAGAGCTAGCTGTATTATAAATGGAAACACACTGTGTGGTATAAGTGCAGTAAACAGTTCTCTCGTTAGCATATAAGGGACAGATTCACAGTCCATTCACCAAAGATACAGAATGCAGCTCAGTAAACTGGCACTGTAGTTACTATTCCTCACTTCAGGCACATCAGTGGTATACAAGGCAAATTTTGATTACTTGCCATAGATTGTTGTCCATAAGCAAGTTCCACAGATGCAGCAGAGATGATTTAACAGGAAAATACACTGTGTTCGATGAGCTTCTATCACAAGCACAGCAGCAGCGCTGATAGGCAGGACTCCTGAGGATCCCTGTTCTGCCCCTACAGGTTGGAACACTCTCCCTGAGTAGTAAGGCCTAGCTTTCCCTCACAGGCAGTATACCTTTCCCTCACTCATTCCACACTAGGGTGACCACATTTCCAAACTGCCATTCAGGGACACACCCCCTCTCTCACCTTCCCCCCAAAAAAATTGCGCAGGGAAATTAAGTCTCGGTGTTGATGGGGAATTTGGCGGAGGATTATTTGTCAGCTGAATGTGCCACTTGCCACCGGATGCAGTGCCGCTGGCCACCCATAGCCTGCTGCCAGATGAAGTGCTGCTGTCACTCCCTCTGCATGAGCCCCGTGCATTGAAGGAAATTAGTGTAGTCGCTATCTGGAGAGTGAAGATCACACCAGTCCCTGCTGCTTGCTGCTAGGTGCCGGAGAAGGAGGAGGTGCTGAGTTGGGTGGGGAAAGCAGTGCTGCACCAGGTGCAGAACTCGCTCCCGGCCTCACTGTCTAAGAGTAAATTGTCACTGGCTGCAAGACGTCAGGCAGCGCTGGCCCTAGCAACCAGTTCCGGAAATGTAGTTAGTAGGGGGTGACTGCGTCCTCTATTTCATTCCGGGACACTGTATTGTCCCGGAATGAAGGTGACCGGGACCCAGGACAGACATGTCAATTGCGGGACAGTCCTGGGCAATCTGGGACACGTGGGAACCCTATTCCACAAAATGGTGGCTGGACCTTCTTTTTTTATGGAAGCTGGTGGACAAAATCTCGAGATAACCTGGTACAAATTAGAACATGAGGCTTCTCCAAGATGGCTGCTGGAGACAAATTCAGAGAAGTTACAGCCTCAACAAGATTTCACAAAACAGCAGGAAAACACAAACACATTCTGAATATAATATGACATTTCTGCATGAGAAAGTAAATATGATACAATTGTAGTTCCACTTCTCCTCCCAGCCAGCAAGACTGTCCTGTCACAGTTAACTGTATGTAAGGAGGCTACCTACACGCTCCTTCCACCAATCCCAGCATACATACATAGATTGTCAATGGTATAGGCAGGACCAAGATGTCATTCATACATTGGGTTACCTCTTTTTTTTTAATTCAGTAATTTTTTTATTGTTTTCTACTACATCATATACAAATTAGGACATTCTACATTCATAATACATTTATAAAATCCAGATACAGTTAACATACACATATTGCATCATACATTATCCCCCCCCCCCCCCCTAGCATAAAACGAACAAAGAAAAAAACAAACAAAAAAAAAAGAAATAATAATAATTCTCTTCACCTTCTCTTTTAGAGCCGGTCACACTGGGGCGACTCGTCAGGCGACTCAGCCGCCTGACAAGTCGCGTCCCATTCTATTCAATAGAACCATTCTAATAGGAGCGACGCAAGTCGCTCCGACTTAGAAAAAGGTTCTTGTACGACTTTGGGGGCGACTCGGGGCTGTTATAATATATATGATCAACTGTAACTCCATTTTGTCTGTTGTCTTCTAATTCATATTTCTTGTTTGGAACGTGTTCATTTTAAGTGTTGAACTTTAGATAACCTCTGCTTTATAGCAAGTGTACACAGGTGATTCTCGAAAATGTATTAAGATAGTTCATTGTAAGTTCACTAATTAGACGGGGAACATTCTGACAGTGGTTTAAATATAAATCACAGAAGATAATATAAGAGTAAGCAGTTTTGAGAAAGTTATGCACAGAACAATAATCAAGCTTGACAGGGTCTATTTTGTGCCCTATTAAAACTTAAAATACATTGAGTGAGTGAGTGAAAAATGTATATAGCGCTACACATGCGAACTGAATTGCCTCTGGGCGCTTGTTTGAGCACTTCTCCCTTGAGCTCAGAAGAGGTGGGTTTTGATCTTTCTCCTAAAGGCCAAGTGGTTCTCCTCCAACCGAATGGAGGTTGGCAAAGTGTTCCAAAGTCGAGGGCCTTGGACAGCAAATCTTCTTTCTCCTTTGGACTTGTATCTGGTTTTGGGGATTTGGAGTAAATTTTGGTTGGAGGATGGCAGAGCGCGATTGGGGTTGTAGGCTTTTATTTTGTCGCATAGGTATTGGGGGACATTACCCCAAATACATTTTTAGTGCTTTGAAAGTGATTCTGTCTTTCACTGGTAGCCAGTGAAAGCTTCTCAGTGATGGGGCGATTGTTTCCCATGGTTTTTTTCCAGTCACCAGACGCGTGGCCGTGTTCTGAACGACCTGCAGGCGCGTGATTTGGTACTTTGGGAGTCCGAGATAGAGGGCATTTGCACAGTCCAGCCTGGAGTTAACAATTGTTCCCACCATGACTGCTATGTCTTCTTTAGGAATAAATGGGATTAGTCTGCGTAATAAGCGTAGCAGATGGTGTGATCCGCTGACTACTGACCCTATTTGTGCATCCATTGTCATGTAGGTGTCAAAGAAGACCCCGAGACTTTTGACTTTGGTGCTAGGGGTGATGATTTTTCCTAGAATGGGCGGAGGTGTCCAGGTTGTTGCCAGTTGATTCTTCCGATTGGCATGAAACAGGAGAAGTTCTGTTTTTGAGCCGTTGAGTTTAAGATAACTCTTTGTCATCCAGTTTTCTATCAAAGAGAGACATTTCTCTAGATTGAGATGGTGATCCTTTTTGTTGCATTATACATTGTATAAGATATATTAATAATTAGTCAATATTGAATAAAGTAATTAGCTTGTATGTATGTATGTGTATATATATATATATATATATATATATATATATATATATATATATATATATATATATATAAGAAATATAAATAATACAGTACCTTTTATGAAACCAATTTATATAAATACATACATATAGAATTAGTGAGACATAACAGATAAGGTGGGGTTGTTGAAAGTTCATTCTCTGAAAGTTATAAATCTGTCATCCTTGAAGTTGTGGCTAACTCAGCTGGGTGCCAGACTGTCTCTACACAGATGTCTTTAATTGAATACAACCAGTTATAAATCATGTTTAAAGCGGAGGTTCGCCCAAAAATCAACTTTCTGCCATTTGATCCAGCATACTGCTGACATCGGCAGTATGCTGTTTTTTTTTTTGTACTTATCGTTTTATCAGCCGTTGTTATCCGGCTCCGAGCGGGGATTTCTGCGGGGAATAGGCGTTCCTAAGCCAAGCGGATTTAATTGACGGGCTGCTAAAGCGCGTCACGCCTTCCGAAAATACCCGAAGTGACACTCGGGTGTTTACGGTGCCTGTGCCTGCCATGTAGAGCTGACTGCGCAGGCGCCATAAACACCCGAGTGTCACTTCGGTTATTTTTGGAAGGCGTGACGCGCTTTAGTAGCCCCGTCAATCAAATCCGCTTGGCTTATGAACGCCTATTCCCCGCAGAAATCCCCGCTCGGAGCTGGATAACAAGTATGCTGGATCTAATGGCAGAAAGTTGATTTTTGGGTGAACCTCCGCTTTAATGAACATATAGGAATTCTAGGAAAAATTACGTTTGTTTGGTTGTAGGACATTGACGTAGATCGTAGCAACCAATCACATCTAGGAGAGATGGCTCAGATAAAGCTTGTAAAGGGTATATAAATGCCAGTTTTACAATTGTTAGTCAGACAAGTCAGATAGGAGCTCATAAGGCTGACCTCCATGTGTGCTGCCCTATTGCACGGGCCATTGAGGTGTGAACCAATGGGCAATTATCTGATCAGGCTGACTGTTTGTCCATGCAACCCTATAGCACGGGTGGCAGGCGGTCAGAACCAGTAGGCAAATATCTGTCCTTTTGTTGTAACTTGTCTCCTCGTACGAGTCAATAAAGTATACTTCTTAACTTGTTCCTGTGTGTGTGGTCGCAGTGAATTTACCAGGATGAGAGGGTGGTCGGATGTTGAGTAATCTAATCTCTTTCAGGGGCGACTTGCATTGACTTCTATACAGAAGTAATTTTGCAAGTCGCCTCTGAAGTCTTCTTCAGGACGCCTTGCCCCAGTGTGAACCGGCTCTTATTGATTTGATATTTAATATTTGCTGTTTCTCTCTCCCTCCCCCACACTCATCCCCCCCCCTGAATTCCCCTATCTCTCATCCTCATTTGGCAAGGTCATACAGTGTTCAAAGTCCCAGACCTCCAGCCAGTCTTTCCAAATAGCTTCACATATCCCTTGATTGTTTCTATGTAGGTAAATATATTTCTCCTTTACTACAGTTTCCCTTAGTTGTGTTCTCCATTCCTCTACCTTCGGGGGATATATGAAAATATATTTCTGCGCTATCAATTTGCGTGCCAAAAAAACAGGCATCTCGCTATTGCACTATAAGTGTTTTTGATATATTAGGTTTATTTACTATATTTAAAGCGGGGGTTCACCCTATCAACGCAAAAAAAAATTTTTTTTTTCTTTTACCATAAAATCAGGCATTGTAGCGCGAGCTACAGTATGCCTGTCCCGATTTTTTTACCCCCGTACTCACCTTGTACTCGTAGATCGAAGATACCGGGGAATGGGCGTGCCTATGGAGACGGAGGATGATTGACGGCCGGCTCTGGCGCGTCACGCTTCTCCGGAAATAGCCGAAATAGGCTTGGCTCTTCACGGCGCCTGCGCATAGCCTGTGCGCAGGCGCCGTGAAGAGCCGAGACCTACTCCGGCTGTCTTCGGGGAGAGTGACGTGCCAGGGCCGGCCGTCAATCATCCTCCCTCTCCATAGGCACGCCCATTCCCCGCGGGAGCCGAAATCTACGATGTCCGATTACAAGGTGAGTCCGGGGTTAAAAAAATCGGGACAGGCATACTGTAGCTCGCGCTACAATGCCTGTCTCGATGGTAAAATCAAGTCAGTGAGGGTGAACTACCGCTTTAACAGACATATTCTTGGATCTAATATTAGTTTTATACCTAGTGTATTATTAATGTTTTGAATTATGTCTTCCCAATATCTTTGGAGTTTGGGACATCTCCAAAGCATGTGTATAAGGTTGGCTGGGGCGCCTCTACATCGAGGGCATAGGGGAGATTCCTTGCGTTTCCACTTAAATAATTTTTCCGGGGGATTAATATAATCTGTGTAAAATAAACAATTGTGTTAATTATTGAGTTGTGGAAAGTGAGACCTCTAAGATCGCAGAGAGAGCCTCCGACCACTGAGCATCTGGACAGTGGGCCAAAGTCTCGTTCCCATTGTATCCTGGCCGGAACTTTTGATATTAAGCCCTGTCTTTTTCCCTCCCCTTTGAGCAATAATATTATTTTGGAATTATTTAGCTTGAGTTGCGACGTATTTGCCTGAGCCTGTACAGCATGTCTAAGTTGTTGGTTTACCACTGACCAAGTGGCGGCATTCATTTTTAATAGCACCTACTGTAACCACACTAACCGCAGCACACATGTTCTGTAGCGTGTGGTAAGTTGAGTAACACCTTTTAGGACACATCCTGTTTTCAGGACTAGTACATTGGCAGCCCATTATTGCTTTAGTGCAAAACACAATAATGTGCTTTTAACACTCTGCAGAGATGGAAACAGGCCCTCAACTTTTCTAATGAGGTGGCTGTTATATCCTGACATTAAAGTTCCTCAATTTCTACCTTTAAAGTGACCGCAACAGACTAAGGCCGCATACACACGATCGGTCAAAACCGATGAAAACGGACTGAAGGACCTTTTCATCGGTCCAAACCGATCGTGTGTGGGCCCCATCGGTCAGTTAACCTTTGGTCCAAAAATGTAGAACTTGCTTTAAAATTTAACCGATGGACTGATAACCGATAGGTCAAAACCGATGGTTAGTATGCAAAAGCATCGGTTAAAAATCCACGCATGCTCAGAATCAAGTCGACGCATGCTTGGAAGCATTGAACTTCTTTTTTCTCAGCACGTCGTTGTGTTTTACGTCACCGCGTTCTGACACGATCGGTTTTTAAGAGAAAGTGTGTAGGCACATCAGACCATCAGTCAGCTTCATCGGTTAACCGATGAGAACGGTCCTTGTGCACGCGGCCTAACAAGGACTACCGTGTCCATCAGTGATATTATGCAAACATTTAAACATTCACCTTCACTTTTAGGTAAAGCCCAAATTAACTTTTAGTTTAAATCTGCTAAATAAATTCAATGGTCATCAAAACAAAAGGTGTGCAAAGTCAAGGGGTTGTAAAGGTTTGTTTTTTATTTTCTAAATAGGTTCCTTTAAGCTAGTGCATTGTTGGTTCACTTACCTTTTCCTTCGATTTCCCTTCTAAAAAATGTTTCTTTGTCTGAATTTCTCACTTCCTGTTCCTCCTCAGTAAGATTGCCCCCATCATCCAAGCCGTTCTGGCTGGGGGTTAGTCAGCATACTCGCCCCGTCCCTTGGGACTACATCCCTGCGGGGAGACGTCATGAGCCATGGCCCGTGACGTCACCACGGGGCTCCCTCCTCCTCCCGCGGCCGCCGGGCCAATAGGAGAGAGGAGCGGGGCCTCGCGCATGCACAGTAGGGTTCCTGGTGGGAAGCTGAAAGGCTACACTGCTGGGTTCCCGTACCGGCAATGGCGGCGGCAGCACCCGACAACTGATGGAAATATCAGCTGCGGGTGCCGGCATTGCTGAACTCCAGAACAGGTAATGCCCTGTACACACGATCGGTCAATCCGATGAGAACGGTCTGATGGATTTTTCCATCAGTTAACCGATGAAGCTGACTGATGATCAGCAGTGCCTACACACCATCAGTTAAAAAAACTATCGTGTCAGAACGCGGTGACGTAAAACACAACGACATGCTGAAAAAAACGAAGTTCAATGCTTCCAAGCATGCGTCGACTTGATTCTGAGCATGCCTGGATTTTTAACCGATGGACGTGCCTACAAACGATCGTTTTTTTTCTATCGGTTAGGTATCCATCGGTTAATTTTAAAACAAGTTTCAAATTTTTTAACCGATGGATACATAACCGATGGGGCCTACACACGATCGGTTTGGTCTGATGAAAACGGTCCATCAGACCGTTCTCATCTGATTGACCGATCGTGTGTACGCGGCATTAGTGTCCTATTATTAAAAGTCAGTAGCTACAGTATTTTTTTGGGGGGCGGAACACCGCTTTAATTTAAGGAGCCACCAGTGAGTAGAAAAATCTGTGTCTTTGTACAGGTCCAACACACCCCTTGATAGTCCTGTAATCAGCCTAGCTATTGCTCCCATGCTGATTGGAGAACTCTGGCTCTGACATAACAAGGGTTGTCTTGGACCTCTGCGGAGAGACCACCACTGTACACAGAGAGCAAGGGTCCTTCTTTACAGCATGGTCAAATAAATAAGTTGTAAAATTTGGAGTATCCTTAGTTTTGAAGCACCTAGAATGTATTGAGCAGATTTAGGTAAAAGTTCAAATTTTAACAGGTTAATCTAGTTGGGCCTGTTTAAAGTAGCACGGCAGCAATCCCTGCAGGGAAAAAATAGAAATGCTTTTCAGCAGCCTTCATTATAGTATCGGTTTATTTTAAATTCTCTCTCTCTCTCTCTCTCTCTCTCTCTCGCTCTCTCTCTCTCTCTCTCTCTCTCGCTCTCTCTCTCTTTCTCTCTCTCTCTCTCTCTCCATAAATATATGACTTACCGTATTTCTACATACATGTATTGTTCTAGATCTAGATACTGTATTGTTGTAGATCCTTTTTTTGCTCCATAGACATCCTAATTTGGGATTTATGTTTTTTCAGGATCGGAATATGTCGTGACCTGCAAAATGAGCCGGTGCCTAATAAGTGTTTGTGCAAGATCCCTGTGAGTTTTCTATCAGTTGCGGAAAGCTATGAAATAAAAGTCAAATCACATGGAGAATCAGTCGGCAATACAACAATTCACATTGAATCCACCGGTAAGACAGAACTCTCTTGGTGGAAGCTAACATTAAAATTAAAGCATTTGTACAATTATTTCACATATTAACAGATGTAATCTTCATCCAATCTCATATCACGTACCCAAAAACATTATCTAAAGGAAGAGTTATGCCACATACACACAACCGGTTTTAATGTCATGGGAAAAAAATGTTTTTCTTGACGTGATTCTTGTCAAGCCTGCCTTGCCTACACACGATCGTGAATAAGCGAGCAAAGCGCGGTGACGTACAACACGTACGACGGCACTATAAAGGGGAAGTTCCATTGTGCTATCTCCATTACAAACGCTAGTTTTACCCGAACGAGCGTTCCTGTCTCATAACTTGCTTCTGAGCATGCACGTTTTATTCCCGTCGTTAAAGCCTACACACAACCGTTTCTCCCTGGTGTGGAGTGTCGTGCTCGCCCCCTCTCTTGAGGGGGCGAGCAGGAGGGTCAGGACGCCCTCTAACACACAGCTCCTTTCTCTATCTGCAACGTAGAAAGCGTCCTGACTCTCCTGCTCGCCCCCTTAAGGGAGGGGACGAGCATGACACTCCACACCAGGGAGAAAGCCTTGTATTACTGTGTGGAGTTATACAGACATAAGAACAGGAAGTGAGGATTTCTCAGAAGAAATAAGGACATTTAAAAGCAAAATGGAAGGATGAGGTAAGTGAAGGAGGACTGCACAAAGGTAAAGGAAGCTATTTAGGAAAAAAAAAATTTACAACCCCTTTAACCACTTCAGCCCGGACCATTTTGCCTGCCAAAGACCATGCCACTTTTTAACATTCGGCACTGCATCGCTTTAACTGACAATTGCGCGGTTGTGCGACGTGGCTTCCAAAACAAAATTGATATCCTTTTTTTCCCACAAATAGAGCTTTCTTTTGGTGGTATTTGATCACCTCTGCGATTTTTTTTTTTTGCGCTATAAACAAAAATAGAGCAACAATTTTGAAAACAATGCAATATTTTTTGCTATAATAAATATCCCCAAAAAATAAATAATAAAACATTTTTTTTCCCACAGTTTAGGCCGATACGTATTTTTCTACACATTTTTGGTAAAAAAAGAAATCACAATAATTTGATTGGTTTGCGCAAAAGTTATAGCTTCTACAAAATAGGGGACTGTTTTATGGCATTTTTATTAATATTTATTTTTTACTAGTTATGGCGGCGATCAGCGATTTTTATCGGGACTGTGACATTATGGCGGACACATCGGACTCTTTTGACACTATTTTGGGACCCTTGTCATTTTTACAGCAATCAGTGCTAAAAAAAATGCACTGATTCCTGTAAAAATTACACTGGCAGTGAAGTGGTTAACCACTAAGTGGCGCTGCAGGGAGTGATTCTTACTGTTAGGGGGCATGGCTACACGTGACACGTCACTGATGACCGTTCCTGATCACAGGGAACAGTCATCAGTGACAGTGTCACTAGGCAAATAGGCATTTCCCTGTTCTGGCCTTGCCGACCGCAATCGTAGGATTCCCGGGAACATTGAGTTCCCGGACCCGCGGCCGCACTCTGCCAATCTGCCTACCCGTGCCATGTTGTTGACGCAAATAGTTATGCGGCGGTGGGCAAGTGGTTAAAGCGGAAGTAAACCCATCCATAAAACAGTTTTATTTACAGCATGTGCCGGAAATGTAACACTCCCATTGGTTGTGCTCTCAACCAAAAGGCCCATACACACGATCGGAATTTTAAGACAATAATTTGCTAAAGGACGTGTTGTGTCGGATAATCCGACCGTGTGTATGCTCCATCAGACAATTGTTGGTGGAATTAACGACAACAAATATTGGCTGTTCATGCTCGCCAACTGTCTGACAATAAATCTGTTAAATCGGATTATCCGATCGTGTGTACACAAATTTGTCCAACTAAAATCCAAAAAACAAACACGCATGCTCGGAACCAATGCTAAACATCAAACAATAGCAGAAGTTGCCCAAAGGGTGGCGGTAAAGAGCTGAAAAAACATGTGGTTTGGTGTATGTTGGCTGAAAATGTTCTGCCGTGTGTATGCAGAACAAGTTCACGGACAACGCCCTTCGAACAAAAATCCACTCAAAAGTCCGATGGAAGTCCGATCGTGTGTATGAGGCCTAACTGTCAAACCATCCAATGGCTGGTGTCATAACTGATCACATGTGCAGCATCACGGCAGTTGTAGATTAAACAGAGGCAAGGGTGGCAGCTTCCTTGGCTGAAAACGATAGGGGGGTTTACTTACACTTTAAGCTGGCCATAGATGGTTTAAATCTTGGCTGGTTCAGCAAGGACTGGCCAAGATTCGATCCATGTGTGGGCAGGCTAATTTTATCCAAGTTGATCCATCAATTAACTTGGGTACAACCAGGGCCATCTTTAATGTTGATTGGACCCTCAGCAAAAAATTTCTTGGCCCCCACCCCCATGCAATTTTGCTCTCCACCTGCTCTGAGACATAAAATAAATACCATCTAGACTTAAAATCAGTTTACTGTATCAGATCAGACAGTGATTGTGATTGGTTGACAGAGGTTGCCAGAGGTTACAGCATATCATTACCACTTACTGACTGGTTGCTAGAGGTTACAGCACATGATTTATTTTTGTTGATTGGTTGCTAGAGGTTACAGCACATCATCTCTTCACTGCAGAGGGGCATGATATACATATGAATGCCGCCGGCCTCAGCTATTTACATATAAATCCTGCCGCTATTTACATATGAATGCTCCCGTAATTTACATATGAATGACAGTTATTTACATGTAAACATGGAGTCTGCAGGTGAGTCATGTGTACAAAACAATAGAGCAGAGCTTTGCAGCATTAGTAGCAGCACTTCACATTGAGATATCAGGACACAGCAAAGGATTTCAAGGGACGAGGGAATTTAAACTGGGATAGTTGGCAAGTATGAGGCAGCTGCTTTGGGTCCCACAACAATGACAGGGCCCAGGTGCAGCTGCCACTTTTGTCCTGCCTTAAAGATGGCCCTGTGTATGTATATACATATATATAACCAGTATGTCAGGGGCCGGATTCAGCAAGGATTTACGCTGGCGTATCTATAGAATTTTGAATTTTTTACGTCGTTTGCATAAGTCGTTCGCGAATAGGGCTGGACGTAATTTACGGACTAAGGTTTTTCTCTGTTAGTCCGTTTTATCTCACTGAACAATAAAAGAGGATTGCTCAGAGCTGGATTAACTCTGTGTAGCAAGACTGGGCACAGATTATAGAAAATCGTATACTCTATATTGTGACAGCAAAAAAAAAAAAAAATTGGGGTTTACATCCACTTTAAGTATTGCTACCTTTTTGTTCTGATTTAACCTGGAAAAAGGAAGACATCTAGAGATATGAGAAATTATCAGGGCCCTTAAGTGAATGTAAATATTAATATTTAATATTAAAAAAAAAATCTTTTTGAAAAATAGACTTTCATTTTAAGAAATGTAGCCATGTTTGCCTATTATTACAAGGGAATTCTTTAGGCAAAAGCTGTCAGCAAACTTTAAATAGAGGAGGTCTCTAAGTTCTGATTCACATCTATGCATTTTTAAGGCTTAGGCCTCATACACACGATAGGTTATCCAGAGGACAACGGTCTGATGGAACGTTTTCATCGGTCCAAACCGATCGTGTGTGGGCCCCATAGGTTATTTAACCTTAGGTTAAAAAAAAGCCAACTTGCTTTAAAATTAACCTATGGATTCCTAACCGATGGGAAAAAAACGATCGTTAGTAGGCACAACCATCAGTTAAAAACCCGCGCACGCTCAGAATCAAGTCGACGCATGCTTGGAAGCATTGAACTTCGTTTTTTTCAGCACGTCGTTGTGTTTTACGTCCCCGCGTTCTGACACAATAGTTTTTTTAACCGATGGTGTGTGGGCGCGACGGACCATCAGTCAGCTTCATCGGTTAACCTATGACAGCGGTCCTTCAGACCGTTCTCATCGGATGGACTGATCGTGTGTACGAGTCTTTATTGCAGATTTGCACTACAGTCTGTTTAACATGGTTTCCTATGGAACACCTTCTGTAGTGCAAATCTGCAAAATGCAAAAAAAAAACTAAAAAGGCCCGATTCACACCTATGCAGGTTGCAGTTTGCATCTTCCAGGTGCATTTTGCGTTTTTTCAATACACATTTTTGATCCATCGAAGTCCATGGATCCAAAAACCACAAAAAAGTCCCTCTCCCTTTCCATAAAATTCATAGATGTTAATGTGACCCATAGGAAACAATGTTAAGTGGACTCTAGTGTGTTTCTGCAAAACAGAAAATGCACTAAAAAATGCATAGGTGTGAAATAAATATTTCCTCTTTTTTTAAGTTTATCTGTGTTCAGTTCCGTATTTGCTTCTGTGGAAGTAATGCCAGCTGCTGTATATTTTACACAGTTAAGCCAAGAGCGCCATCAAATGTCCGAGTTGACTTCCAAGAGGATGGATATGGCGTAGTGCAATGGAACACTGGTTATGAGTCAGCCACCATCACAGACAACCTGTCCTTTCAAGTTCAGATCATCAATAAGAACAATGGAAAAGTGGTAAGATTCCGTTTTTATTTCTGTCTAGATGATAATAATAGATACCGTATATACTCGAGTATAAGCCGAGTTTTTCAGCCCTTTTTTTAGGGCTGAAAATACCCCCCTCGGCTTATACTTGAGTCAGTGTACCTGAAGGGCTGCAAGCGTCCATTGTTTAAAAGTCGCGGCCTCCCCCTGGTCCCTTCCGTGATAGGCGTCCCCAAGCAGACACTGTGTTCAGTGTTCCACCTATCACGGATGTCCTCTCACCCTTGGACTCGATTTCCCAGCAGACACTGGGCTGGATTCAGGTAGATTTGCGCTTTTTTTACGGAGGCGCAGGGCAACGTTTTTGCCCTGCGCCCCCGCAAATTTACTAAATTATAAATTTTACTAAATTATGCGCGTTCCAGCGCTGATCGTAGAGCGCATGCTCCGTCGGGAAACTTTCCCGACGTGCATTGCGGCAAATGACGTCGCAAGGACGTCATTTGCTTCAAAGTGAACGTGAATGGCGTCCAGCGCCATTCACGAATCACTTACGCAAACTACGTAAATTTGAAATTTGAACATTGAACATTTGAACATTGGCTGAACATTTGAACATTGGCTGCCCCTGCTAATAACAGGGGCAGCCTTACGCGAAAAACGCCGTACGGAAACAACGTAAACTGCGTATGCAGGGCTCCCGTAACGTTGTGAATCGGCGTTAGTATGCAATTTGCATACTATACGCTGAGCACAACGGGAACGCCACCTAGCGGCCATCGCAAGAATGCAGCCTAAGATATGCGGGCATAAGAGCCTTATGCCGCGCATATCTTAGGCTGCAGTCGGCGTAACAAGGTTCCTGAATCAGGAGCATTCGTTACGCCGGGGCAAGTAAGCAATTGCGCTGTGTAACTATGGTTACACAGGCGCAATTGCTTCTTGAATCCGGGCCACTGTGTTCAGTGTTCCGCCAATCACAGATGCCTTTTCATCCTCGGACAAGAGAACGTCCGTGATTGGTGGAACACTGAATACAGTGTTTGCTAGGAGACCGAGTCCGAGGATGAGAAGACGTCCGTTATAGGCTGCTGGGAAACGCCTATCACGGAACGGGACGAGGAGGAGACCGCGACTTTTAAACAATGAATGGACGCCCGCAGCCTGTAAAAATTTCAGGTACACTGACTCGGCACAGTAAGGTGGCAATGGGCACAGTGGCAATGGGCACAGTGAGGTGGCAATGGGCACAGTGGCAATGGGCACAGTGAGGTGGCAATTGGCACAGTGGCAATGAGCACAGTGAGGTGGCAATGGGCACAGTGAGGTTGGGCCCAGTGAGGTGGCAACGGGCATAGTGAGGTTGGGCACAGTGAGGTTGGGCACAGTGAGGCTGCAATGGGCACAGTGAGGCTGCAATGGGCACAGTGAGGCCTGCAAATGGTAATTGTTGACCCTCTTTTCCGCATACAGGGGCTGCTGCATTCTCCCCCTAGGCTTATACTCGAGTCAATACGTTTTCCCAGTTTTTTGGGGTAACATTAGGTACCTCGGCTTATACTGTACTGTATATACGGTAATAAAAATGACTGTCTTCTCTCTATACCGTATATATCCTCTTCTCCTATTGCCACTCTCTCCGCCACTATTGCTCAACAGCCAGGACTTCTCTTTATCACAACAGAAGCTAGAGCCACTGCTATGTAAAGCAGAGCTTCTGAACAGTGTTCAGACCCCTATTCAGATGCTTCATTCAAAAATGTAACAAAAATAATTTTACATTGTATTATCTTTGATCTGCATATGATGCCAGTTTAACCCTACCAGGAATATTTTAAAATACAAATGTGTTTCCGCCTAAAACATTAGCTGCCAGTTTGCCACTTAAAGCGGAGGTTCACCCTAAAAAACATCCATGAACCATCCCATACAGCATACTAGCGTCAGCTATAGTATGTTTTTTTTTTATTTATTTTTTCGCTGTATTTACCATTTAATCCTTTAGTTTCGTTTTCAGACTCCCGCGGGGAGTAGGCGTTCCTATGAAGAGGGGAACATGATTGACGTCCGGCTATGGCGCGTCACGCGTTCCGAAAATAGCCGGAGTAGGACTCGGCTCTTCACGGCGCTATACGGCGCCTGCGCACAGACTAGGAGCTGACTGCGCAGGCGCCGTATATATCTGAGTCCTATTTCGGCTATTTTCAGAACGCGTGACGCGCCATAGCCGGACGTCAATCATGTTCCCCTCTTCATAGGAACGCCTATTTCCCCGCCGGAGTCTGAAACGAAACGAAAGGATTAAACGGTAAATACAGCGAAAAAAAAACATACTATAGCTGACGCTAGTATGCTGTATGGGATGGTAGATAAAGAAAAACATTTTTTTAGGGTGAACCCCCGCTTTAAGGCAACCCTACCAGGATTTTTTTTTTTATATACTGTATTTACATTTGTTCCTATTTAAAACATTAACTCCACTTTTGTGGGGGGAAAAAATAGCAAATAAAGAACAAATAATATAGCGTATACAATTTCAACAGAAGTCATATTGTAATTGCAGGTCTGCACGATCCCGCCGTAGCTGTACGTCGGTCTCTTTAATCAGGATAGCAGGCACGCGCGCCCCATGCTTGTGACCGGCAGTCGTGATGACCACTGGCCGCAAGCAATCACGGGTACGAGAGGCAGAACAGGGACGTGTGTGTGTGTAAACACACAAATCCCTGTTTTGTGAGGAAAGACAGATTGTAAGTTCCTAATAGCTAGACACCATGATCTGTCACTTCCTCTAGGCCAGTCTCCTCCCCCCCCACAGTTAGAAACACACTAGGGAACACAATTAACCCCTTGATCGCCCCCTAGTGTTCACCCCTTCACTGCCAGTCACATTTTTACAGTAATCAGTGCATTTTTATAGCACTGATCGCTGTATAAATGTCAATAGTCCCAAAAATGTGTCAAAAGTGTCCGATGTGTCCGCCATAATGTCGCAGTCCCAATAAAAAAATCACAGATCGTCGCCATTACTAGTAAAAAAAAATTAAATGCTATAAATCCATCCCCTATTTTTTAGACGCTATAACTTTTGTGCAAACCAATCAATATACTCTTATTGCAATTTTTATCACCAAAAATATGTAGAAGAATACATATCGGCCTAAACTGAGAAAAAAATATTTAAAAAAAATGGGGATATTTATTATAGCAAAAAGTACAAAATATTGTGTTTTTTTCAAAATTGTCGCTCTCTTTGTTTATAGCCTAAAAATAAATAAATCACAGAGATGGTGAAATACCACCAAAAGAAAGCTCTAAATGTGGGGGGAAAAAGGACTTCAATTTTGTTTGGGTACATCGTCGCACGACCGTGCAATTGTTAGTTAAAGCGACGCAGTGCCGAATCGCAAAAAATGGCCCAGTCAATGAGCAGCTTCTTTCTGTAAACCACTAATCCCCCTACCCTCCTATATAATGGAGAAAAAGAAAGAAAGAGATGTTTGTAGTCCAGACTGAGTGACAACCATGGTCAACGGTGAATAAGCGTTATCACCCTAGGACAGGAAGTGTGTTATTGGTAGTATTCCAATTGAAAATAAACAAAAAAACCTGAACAAAGGAAAACTAATGTGACCACATTATGTAAAGACTGGTAAGTTGCAATGTATTATATTTTTGTATTAAGGTTTAGATACGCTTTAAAGTGGTTGTTTCGATAATTTTTTTTACCTTAATGCATTCTCTTCATTAAAAACCTTCTGCGTTCAGCTCCCTCCCCCGCTCCCCCCCACATACTAACCTGAGATTATCTCAATCCAGTGCTCTGTCCAAGAGCAGCAGCTTTCTACGCTATCTCTCTCCTCACTCACCATGGAGGTAGCAGCGGGAGCCATTGGCACCTTCTGCTGTCAATTACAGCCTATGAGGAGAGAGTGGGGGTGGGGCTGAGCCACGCTGCATGTCAATGGACAAACACAGCGTGGCTTGGAATTGAGCCAGCACATATGCCCCCATAGCAGTGACCTGCTATGGGGGCACTCAGCAGAGGGGAGGATAATTGGTGGGGACCCTAAAAGAGGAGGATCAGGCTGCTCTTTGTAAAACTATAGCACAAAGCAGATAAGTATGACAATTATTATTATTTAAAAATATATATATTTACAATCACTTTGAAAAAGAATGGGGGGATTTAAATATTACAGACAATTATACTCACCTAGGTGGATGGAGCATTGTTCCCCCGCCACCTCTAAGACTGAATACTGAGCAATCAAAGATCACTGTCAGTCACTCTCTGCTCTGGCCCTCCAGCACTCCCTGAAGCGCCGGGCTGTGGAGGGGGCGGGAGCAGCTGGCTCAGGCTCTTAGGGGTGTGCTGAGAGGCTAACTTAGCTGCCATACAGACATCTATGTGGACCCCAACACTAAATTCAGGATCACTTCATAGTTTGAACCAGCTGAGTGATGTCAGCCAACAGCAAACTTTAGCCCACTATCAAAATATATAAAAAAGTGCAGCACTAAAAAGATAAATTCATAAAATTCCATATAGGAGATCTATTTTCATAGCGTAGAATCTCCACACCCATTTCCGTGAATAGATGTGCATGCAGATTCAACACTGTCAACAGCCAAGTCGTCAAAATCTGCAATTACTGCTGCTGGAGAGTCACCAGAAGTGACGTAATTGAAGATTTCGACAAGTTGGTTCTTTTGACAGAACACTAGCTGGAAGTTCATTAGCTCCATACTGCTCTCCAAACGACTGGACGCAAAAAAACACCGGTCACATGACTCACACTACGGCTACTGACAATTCAGTCACAAGACCGGACCAAAACAACAGTCAAACAACAGGCAATACCAAACCTTACTAATAAGATAAAAGATCCGCCAAAACGGCTTCACGAACATTTGACTACAAATAAAAATATTTAGACACTATGGGCTGGATTCAGGTAGCCCTGCGTAATCTTGTGCGGGCGTAACGTATCGCCTATACGTTACGCCGCCGTAAATTAGGGCGCAAGTTCCGTATTCTGAAAGAACTTGTGCCCTAAGTTACGGCGGCGTAACGTATGTGCTCCGGCGTAAGCCCGCCTAATTCAAATTTGGATGATGTGGGCGTGTTTTATTTAAATTTAGTGTGACCCGAAATTCCGCCGCAAATCTTCAATGCTTTAGATGTGAACGTAACTTACGTACAGCCCTATTCGCGAACAACTTACGCAAACGACGTACAAATTTCAAAATTCGACGCGGGAAAGACGTCCATACTTAACATTGCGTACGCCTCATAGACCCAGGAGCAACCTTATGCCAGAAAAAGCCTAGCGTAAACGTCGTAAAAAAATGCGCCGGGCGTACGTATGTTTGTGAATCGGCGTATCTACCTAATTGGCATATTCCTTGCATAAATCGACAGAAGCGCCACCTAGCGGCCAGCGTAAAATTCCAACTAAGATACGATGGCGTAAGAGACTTACGTCGGTCAGATCTTAGTCAAATCTATGTGTAACTGATTCTAAGAATCAGGCGCATAGATACGACACCGCAACTCAGAGATACGACGGCGTATCTGGAGATACGCCGTCGTATCTCCTACCTGAATCTAGCCCAAAAAAGCCAAAGAAGGCTAATAATAAAATACAATTCTAAGCAAGCAACAAATTGCTCATTCAAAACAGCGCCATCTTGTGGGGATAATGAAGACTGCAAAACATTGACTTATCACCTGGCTGGTACATTACATTTAATACATTAAAATAAAAAAATTGTAAAACCTCAAAAATATTAGTTGGTCACATAAAAAATCACATAAAAAGAAAAAAAAGAAAGACTATATAAACCATCACCCATTATTCAAAAAAACAATATGTTTTGAGGTCATAAATCCAGCGGGTTCCCATTCTGGATATCTCCCGCTGGACATGGCTCCCTCTTCAATGTGAACTCTTCGGCTGACTCAGGGTCACAAGCGTGCAGAACTAAGTGTACTCCTGTGACCCACTGGAGAAATAGGGCCAAAGGAGCTTTGAATAGTGGGCGGCAGCGACGATACATAGATTCATGCAATGCATGAATCTATGTATTGTATTCAGTGGCGGTGAAGGCGCGAGAGGGGGTGGTGCTCCTGCGCCCTGTATGGACGCACCGCCACTGCCAAGGTGATGTTGATGTGATATACCAGTCTTGCTATGGATAACTCAGTAGTAGATAAGTAGCTATGGCAAATGAGACATAAGGAAGGTTGGCTGGTATTTCCGTTTGCACAAACATATTTTAACACTAATATAATGTGATTGCTCAGACAATAGATTACAACTTCGGACCAGCAAATCCTAAATATCCCTTTAATAAGAAGCAGCTGAAACGAGGAGAAAATTATGCAGTGAGGGTCCGAGCAAAGCCGGTACTAAAACTCAGAGGAACCTGGAGTGAATGGAGCTCAGAAGATGAGTGGAGAAATGGTAACATTTTATGATTTGCTTATCTTTTACAGTATGAGATAGAGCGGGCCCATAAAATAGATGATGACTGTTTTCATAATGTGATGAATAGTGTAGATAATATCATAGCTCCCAACTGTCCCTGATTTCAAGGGACTGTCCCTGATTTGGAACAATGTTCCTCTGTCCCTCTTTCCTTCTCATTTGTCCCTCATTTTGGTCTGATCTATAGAGATGTATATAAAATGCACTTTTTATCTATCAAAAAGTGTTTCCCAGTGCTAAACATTTCATCCAAATTCTAAATAGTTGCTTTTGTAAATTCTAAAAGCCAATATAAAGGAATAGTAGTGGTAAAAAAAAGCACTTGTGGGTTTAACCAATCTTTTTTTTTAGTGCAATTCTCCTTTAAGGGGGTGTGGCAAGGGGTGTGTCTTTTACTTGCATACTTTTGCTGATAGGTGTCCCTCATTCCCATACCTCCCAACATTTTGAGATGGGAATGAGGGACACCTACTACCAAACGTATGTAGGCATAGGACCCACCCCCCTGCCACACCCCCTTAAAGGAAAATTAATCCCAAAAAAGTTTTAACAAATACACAAGGGCTTTTTTTTATCACTACTATTCCTTTATATTGGCTTTTAAAATTTACAAATGCAGCAATTTAAGATTTGGATAAAAGGTTTAGCACTGGAAAACACCTTTTGAAACATAAAAAGTGCATTTTATATACATCTCTATAGATCAGCCCTCAAAATTTACACTCGCATTTTGCGAGTAAATTTTGAGGGCTGGTGAGTGTCTGGCTGGCTGCTTGGGAGCAGGGGGGGCAAGCGAGGAGAGGAGAGGAGGAGCCGCGTCTTAAACAGCCCCTCCCCTCCGGGAAACTGATAGACAGATGGGTGATCTGTCTATCAAAGTTTCCCGGACAAGAGGGGAGGGGCTGTATATGACACGCACTGCGGGGAACACACAGCTATTGAATTGAAAGCTGTAATGTTCCCCGCGGTTTGAACCATTCGGTGGCGGCTCCTCCTCTCCTACCCAGCACAGGTAGGATGTGGGGGGAGAACTCTGGCTAATATGTGTGTGTGGGGGGGGGGGGGAGAAGAACTCTGGCTAATATGTTTGTGTGGGGGGGAAGAAGAACTCTGGCTAATATGTGTGTGTGGGGGGGGGGAGAAGAACTCTGGCTAATATGTTTGTGTGGGGGGGAGAAGAACTCTGGCTAATATGTGTGTGTGGGGGGGGGGGGGGGAGAAGAACTCTGGCTAATATGTTTGTGTGGGGGGGAGAAGAACTCTGGCTAATATGTGTGTGTGGGGGGGGGGGGAAGAACTCTGGCTAATATGTTTGTGTGGGGGGGAGAAGAACTCTGGCTAATATGTTTGTGTGGGGGGAAGAAGAACTCTGGCTAATATGTGTGTGTGTGGGGGGGGGGGGAGAACTCTGGCTAATATGTGTGTGGGGGGGGGGGAAGAACTCTGGCTAATATGTGTGTGGGGGGAGAAGAACTCTGGCTAATATGTGTGTGGGGGGGGGGGGAGAACTCTGGCTAATATGTGTGTGTGTGGGGGGGGGGGAAGAACTCTGGCTAATATGTGTGTGGGGGGAGAAGAACTCTGGCTAATATGTGTGTGGGGGGGGGGGGAGAACTCTGGCTAATATGTGTGTGTGTGGGAGGGGGGGGGAAGAACTCTGGCTGCAATGTGAGTGAGGGGACTCTGGCTGGAAAATGGGGACATTTTGCTGCATTGGTAGACATGGGGAGGCTGCATTTTTGGGCACGGATTAAGTTGTTGTTAATATTTATTACTTAATTCTACATAAAACATTTAAGTGTAATTTCATGAGATTTATGAGGGCGTGTCTGGGGGCGGGATTAGGGGCGGGACATGGTAGGGGTTGGGCGGGGCAACTGGTGGCGAGTATGCCTTGAGGCCTGGCTAGTAGCTCAGGACTTGAAATTTTGAGCCCTGCTATAGATCAGACCAAAATAAGGGACAAATGAGAAGGAAAGAGGGACAAATAAGGGACAGTCTTTTCGAAATCAGGGACAGTTGGGAGCTATGCATTCCCATCTCAAAAAGTTGGGAGGGATGTATAATAAAATTTGCCTCTGCCTTCCTTGGAAGGTCCATCTTTCATTGTGTCACTTTTGTTTTGTCACATAAGGTCAAACACTAAATGAAGTGGACATTCTTAGGGCCGGTATATACAGTATCACAGAAACACGTCTGATGCATTTTAGTGTGTTTTTAAAATGTAGTCAGTATGTTCCAGTATGTTTTTTCTCCTCTTGTTTTTTTTTATTTTCCAAAGGTTCCTGTCTTTTGTTTTGTTTGTTTTTTTGTTTGTTTTGCTGTAATGCATTCCGGGGCATATTTTTGATGCATTTTGCTGCATTCCAGTGCATTACCTTCCATAAAAAATGCAGCATTTGCTACTTTGGTTGACTGTACTGGAACACACTGCAATAGTGTGAATTGAAATCCATGTAACCTACTGTCCATGCATTTTTGATGCAGAAAAAAAATACACAGGACTGCATGTGGTGTGAACCGGCTCTTAACCCCTTGCCGACCAGGGCACGACGATATACGTCGGCACAATGGCACGACTGGGCAAATGGGCGTACCTGTATGTCCCCTTTAAATCGCGGCATTGAGGGCACCCGCACCCTCCGCGTGCTCCGTGTCCGCCGGGGGCCCGCAATGTCTGCCGGTGTCCCGCAATCGTGTCACGAACAAGCCATTTCCCTGTTCTGCCTAGCAATATGACAGGGATCTACTGTCATCGGGATTTGAGAGCAGTGATCTCTGTCATGTTGTTGTGAGCCCATCCCCCCTACAGTTAGAACACATCCCTAGAACACACTTAATCCCTTGATTAAGGGGGAGGATTTATTTCATATCTGTGTATTACCTAAGGCCAGTCACTTCACTGGGTATATGTAAGGGTTTACAACCACTTTAATATCTCTTGCAGGCTAGTGGGGTGAAATGAGCTAGGTTCCCTCTTTATTGTCACTAATTTATAATATGTTTCTTATGTGCAGATTACAGCCTCACCATACTGGATCGGATTGATATCATTATCCCAATTATCTGCATAGTGCTGTTATGCCTGATTATAGTGAGTTATATCTGCTTGTCCAGGTAATACTAATATTTTTTTTATATCTAGTATGTAAAGCACAAAATATATTGTGTCATTAAACAGCGCTGCCACACTCTCTCTCCCTAATAGAGGGCGGAATGTGTCTAGGGATTCAATGTAACAAATTGAATATATGTGACAACATAGTAAGTATAAGGCCTCATTCACACGAGGCGGACTCCGTTGCTACCCGCCAGCTCAGCGGGAGATCAGTCCGCAGATCTCCGCTGAGCCGACGGATGACAAGCTCCTCTCTGCTCACTGAGCGGGGAGGGACTTGTTGGGCACCGCTGTCTCCTATGGAGCGATCTGATGAAAACGGACAGCATGTCCGTTTTCATCAGATCTTACCCGATCCGATCCGCCATGGATGGATGGGGACGTGCCACCATACGTCTGTTTTTAGCGGATCCGATAGGGTCGGATGTCAGTGGACATGTCTCCGCTGACATCCGACGCTCCATAGGGATGCATGGAGCGGCCGTTCAGGTCCGCCGTCAAAACTGACAGGCGGACCTGAACGATCCGTCCGTGTGAATGGGGCCTAAGGCCTTATCACACATGCTGTCCATTTGTCTGTTTTTCATCCATCTGTTGACGGATGAAAAACTGACATCAATGCATCTCTATGGAAAAAACGGATGTCAATGGATGATCATTCATTTACATCAGTTTACATCCACATCTGTCATAATCCATTTTTTTAAACTGAAAAAGCTCTATTTTTCTTCCGTAAAAGAAACGGATCCATTTTTTGAAACTGAAAATGCTCTATTTTTCTTCCGTACAAAAAACAGATGTAAACTGACAAATGGTCAGTTTTTCAACCGTTTTTGCATTGGTAGTGGATGTAAAAAAAACTGATGAGAATGATGAAAAACGGATGAAAAACTGATGAATGCTTCATCTGTTTTGACGTGACTTAAAGCGGAGGTCCACACAAAAATTTAACCTCTGCTTTTCGGAACCCTCCCCCCCTCCTGTGTCACATTTGGGGGGAGGGGGTGCAGAAACCTGTATAAGGTATACAGGTATTTTCACCCACTTTCGGGCATAGACTCCCACGGGAGTCATGCCCCTCCCCCTGCTGCCTTCTGGGAAACACACTGGTCCCAGGAGACAGCAGGGACCAGTGAGGACGCGCAGCGCAACTCTCGCATGCGCAGTAGGGAACCGGAAAGTGAAGCGGCAATGCTTCACTTCTTGATTCCCTCACAGAGGATGACGGCGGGGGCAGCCGAGAGACAAGCGATTGCTCGGCTTCGGCTGCCGACATCGCAGGCACCCTGGACAGGTAAGTGTCCATTTATTAAAAGTCAGCAGCTGCCGTATTTGTAGCTGCTCTCTTTTAATATTTTTTCTTTTTAGGCGGACCTCCGCTTTAACTCATGAATTGAATGGTCTGCATGTGTGAAAGGGGCCTTAAAGCTTCATAAGGGCTCATTTGTAGTGGAGAAAATAACTATTTGATCCCCTGCAGATTTTCTATGTTTGCCCACTTACAAAGCGATGAAGGGTCTATAATTGCTCTGCCCTACGGGGCAATATGATAAAAAAAAAACGGTCCGCCTGTCTGTTTCTATCTGATCCGCCAGATGGATGGGGAATATGACCACCATCCATCTGTTTTTGGCAGACAGGATCATATCGGATCAATAGAAGAAACTGGAGGTCCACCTGAAAAACTGACAGTTGGACATGATCAGACAGTCCGTGTGAAAGGGGCCATCATAGATGTGCACAACCTATTGCATTAGGGTGTGCACCCCAAAGCTTACCAGCCACTTCTCTGCTCTCCATCCTGAAACAATGGGATGAAAGGGAAGCACATGGGGGACCCGGGCAACAGAAGGAAGAGTAACAGGGAAAGGAGGGGTGGCACATATTAGTACCGATCCACTATATTTTCCTCCTGTGGCAGCTGAATGTTGACAAAAGGGAGAGGAGGAGAAGCCTACTTTCATCTGCTGCAGGAGGAAAATACAAATCGGTTCCACTAAATTCCAACCCCCGCCACCTCTCCTGTCCAGGTTCTGAGGGTTGGCAAGGAAGGATTGCGGTTTTCCTTTCACCTGCCCACCAACCCCTGAATTAGGGTGTGCCCAGGCATTCTAGGCACACCCCTTGCGCACGCCTATGGGGGCCATACATATTTACCTTCTTCTTTACAGGTATGCAGTACCTATTATTTCTACAGTCATTTTTCAGAGTGTCACTTTAAAGTGATCCTGTTACTTTCACTGCATTGGCAATGTGTTGGTTTAATATAAAGTGGAACTGGAGGCACAGGGCCACATTCTCAGAAGAGATACGACGGTGTATCTCAGGAAACTCCGTCGTATCTCTGTTTTTGGCCCCGGGTATCTATGCGTATGATTCCTAGAATAATTTTCGCATAGATACGGCATAGATCCGACAGGTGTAAGTCACTTACACCGTCGGATCTTAGATGTAATTCGACGCTGGCCGCTAGGTGGCGTTTACGTTTCAGTTCTCATTTGACTATGCAAATGAGCCTGATACGCAGATTCCCTAACGAATTTGCGCCGTGTCGTCGTCGTTTACGTCGTTTCCGTAAGCGTAAGGTTACCCCTGCTATATGAGGGGTAACCTTACGCCAGTCCGCCATATGCCATGTCTTTTTCCGTAGGTTACGTTGTTTTACTAAGTCGTCCGCGAATACGACTTTACGTCAATGACGCTCACGTCAGCGTCATTGACGTTTTCCGTCGTGAGCTGGAGCATGCGCACTGGGCTATTTTTCCGCCCGGCGCATGCGCAGTTCGATTGGCGTGGTGGCGCGCTTAATTTGAATACGAGCCGCCCCCTTTGAATTATGCGGCCATACGCATTTACACTACGCCGCCGCAAATTACGGAGCAAGTGCTTGGAGAATACGGCACTTGCTCCAGTAAGTTGCGGTGGCGTGGTGTAAATGGGTTACACTACGCCGCCGCCGATTCTATGAGAATCTGGCCCAAAGTATTTAAATTACAAACAATCAGGCTCTTTACTGCAGAAGAGAGATGCAATCTCCTTTTCCTGAAATGAACGGCAGACGAGTGATGACATCATGGCAAGCACGAGTAAAGATATCTCAGCTCTGCATTCACTTATTCAAATAATTTCTGGGCATATTTGTTTCAAATGGGCAAGAAAATATATATTAGAAAATTAGCCCATTCTAGGGTCCAGCTTTACACTGGGTTCACACATGTGCAGTGCGAATTTTAGATCTGTTTTCACTCCAAATTTCCAAAGTAGCTGTTCAGCTGCAATTTAGATTCTGATGCAAATTGTAGGAGCGGGCAGCAGCTGGCATCCTTAAAAATAGCTTGTTGTCAATGATTTGGTCTAGCAAGCTGGCCACCGTGTCTTTAACAACCGATGACAAATCAGCCGTCAGCGGGGTTCCCTGCTGACAGCTGAATGTAAACAAAAGAATTGCCGGTAATAAAACTTTAGGAAAAAACAGCGTTGGGGTCCCTCAGTCCATACCAGGCAGATATTCATACCAGACCGTTATCTGAGCATGCTGCCTGGTAGGCCAGGAAAGGTGGGGTGGGGCGTTTGAGCGAGCACCCCCCCTCCTGAACTATACCAGGCCGCATGCCCTTAACATGGGGGGGGGGGGGGGTGCCGTCACTGGGTGCTCCCATCCCTTATTTTATTTTGTGGTGGGAGGCTGCAGAGCTTTGAGACAGCAGGAGCCAGCATCAGGCCCAGACCTGTTTTTTTTTGTTTGAGTCATCGGTGGCGGCGTTCATTGTGATTTTTTTTTCCAATAAAGGACTTGTCAAAAATTGTCTCTGTGTTTATTTTTGATACTTTTTTTGGTGAATAAATACAGGTACAATGTAACCAATACCCATTCACAAAGGGGGGGCCCGGGATCTGGGGGCCCATGCCGAGGTAGGGTTGCCACCTGTCCAGGATTCACCCGGACAGTTCGGGTTTGGGATCTTGTGTCCGGGTTTCAGTCTGCCTGAAACCCGGACACATTATTTAGACAGGGCTGTGGCTCCCCAAGTAACTGAGGTAGTCACACAAAAATCTGTTGCCATTTGGGAGATGCGGGCCGCTGTCTGGGGGCAGGTTTGGCATCACTGAGGGGGAGCCACGATGTCAGCAAGAGCAGTTTGACCACACCCACTGTTTGCCGCAGCGCGCTGCAATACCACTGTCCTTGAGGCACCCAAAGGTGCCCCAGGTCTTTTATTATCCGATTGTGTATACTACGAAAAAAAACGTGCCCTGTGCCGCTAAAGTGTTCGGTTTGGCTCGAAGAAAAGGTAGCAACCCTATGCCGAGGGCATGTGGCCTGGTATGGTTCAGGGGGGGGGGGGTGGCTCATTCGCCCCGCCCCTTTCCTGGTCTGCATGCTTGGATAAGAGTCTGGTATGGAATTTGGGGAGAACCGACTTCTGAATGGCACATGTCATATCAGTTTTGGACCCGAAGTGCTAGGTATGGATCTGGGGGGAAAACCACCCTTTTTTTTACTTCTCAATTTTACATCGTGTTCAAAACTGATGACATGTGCGATTTAGAAGCGTTCCCATAGAAGTCGCACCTGAACAGAACTTGACAGTGCTCAGAAAATGCACAGGGCTCTTTTTCAATTCGCACTGCATATATGTGAACAGCTTTAATGTTATGTCACATGTCATGCGAATCGGATACGGTTCAAAACATATCCAATTTGCATATATTATTATTATTTAAGTGCTTATATAGCGTCGTCAATTTACGCAGCGCTTTACATATATATTGTACATTCACAT
The DNA here is from genome assembly GCF_905171775.1 of Rana temporaria. Taxonomy (NCBI): domain Eukaryota; kingdom Metazoa; phylum Chordata; class Amphibia; order Anura; family Ranidae; genus Rana; species Rana temporaria. The sequence continues at coordinate 43,480,605 of NC_053494.1, forward strand.
CGGTCCCTACCCTCAAGGAGCTTACAATCTAAGGTCCCTAACACACATTTCTCCCTAACAACCATTCATCTACTAAGGCCAATTTTTTTTTTTAGACGGAAGCCAATTAACCTATCAGCATGTCTTTGGCGCATATATGTAAACCGGCACCAAACACAGGTTGCTGTTCACATTTGCAGCTATATAGATATGAACTCTGTGTTTGGCGCTTAGATCATACAGGTCTTTGGAACTTACATTTTACAAATAAACAATATACAAGTTAGGGTATTTACAGGTGATGTAATGATATGTTGACGTATTTATACCAAGTATACCAGACTTTAACCATTTTATGATGTATTTAGTTGATCACAAAATACTGTATGTGCCTTTAGATTGACAATGCAATGTAAACGGATTATAATATTTTGTTCACATCCGTTTATATTCAGATACAAGAAGAAATGGTGGGATACTATTCCAAACCCTGAAAAAAGCATGATTGTCAAGAGGAACCCGATACAGGTGAGCTAGTAATTCTAATAAAATGATATTGCTTTGTTAACCACTTAAGACCCGGACCATTATGCAGGTAAAGGACCTGTCCCCTTTTTGCGATTCGGCACTGCGTCGCTTTAACTGACAATTGCGCGGTTGTGCAATGTGGCTCCCAAACAAAATGTACGTCCTTTTTTTCTCACAAACAGAGCTTTCTTTTGATGGTATTTGAAAACCTCTGCGGTTTAAATTTTTTGCGCTATACCGATAGAGACAATTTTGAAAAAAAATCTATATTTTTTACTTTTTGCTATAATAAATATCCCCTAAAAAAATATCTGGGTATTTAGAGTTTAGTTTTAGGAATATTGCAAATCTCTATGCACTGTTCCCCATAAATTGGAAAATATAAGCCTAAACTCATGTTTTGTATTCTCTGTACTGGTAATATCGTTTCCCTTTACTGGTAATATAACAGATACTAAAGACTGTATGTGTGTATTTTTATTCCTTCAAATTTCCCTCTAAAATAATGCTATCATTTTACTATTTAGAAACATCAATTAATTCCACATAAAAAAGATGCTGCAAAAAAATCTTGGTAAGTTCACACTCCATATTTTTTGCCTTGAAACTAGGGGTGCAACGGATCAAAAAACTCACGGGTTGGGATCGTTCCTCGGATCAGAGTCACGGAGCTGATAATTTTTCGGATCACCACCATATATAGTCCCCACTGTAATGTCCACATCTCCCCCCACTGTAATGTCCACATCTCCCCCCACAGTAATGTCCACATCTCCCCCCACTGTAATATCCACGTCATCTCCCCCACTGTAATATCCACAGACATCTCCCCCACTGTAATATCCACAGACATCTCCCCCACTGTAATATCCACGTCATCTCCCCCACTGTAATATCCACGTCATCTCCCCCACTGTAATATCCACAGACATCTCCCCCACTGTAATATCCACGTCATCTCCCCCACTGTAATATCCACAGACATCTCCCCCACTGTAATATCAACGTCATCTCTCCCACTGTAATATCAACGTCATCTCCCCACTGTAATATCCACGTCATCTCCCCCACTGTAATATCCACGTCATCTCCCCACTGTAATATCCACGTCATCTCCCCCACTGTAATATTCACGTCTTCTCCCCACTGTAATATCCACGTCATCTCCCCCACTGTAATATCAACGTCATCTCCCCACTGTAATATCCACGTCATCTCCCCCACTGTAATATCCAAGTCATCTCCCCCACTGTAATATCCACATCTCCCCCCCCCCACTGTAATATCCACATTTCCCCCCACTGTAATATCCACGTCATCTCCCCCACAGTAATATCCACATCATCTCCACCCCACTGTTATATTCATATCCCCCCCCCCACTGTAATGTTGTCATCTTCTCCACTGTAATATCCACGTCATCTCCCCCACTGTAATATCCACGTCATCTACCCCACTGCAATATTCACGTCATCTCCCCCACTGCAATATCCACGTCATCTCCCCCACTGCAATATCCACGTCATCTCCCCCACTGCAATATCCACGTCTTCTCCCCCACTGCAAACTCCACGTCATCTCCCCCACTGTAATATCCACGTCATCTTCCCCCACTGTAATATCCACGTCATCTTCCCCACTGTAATATCCACATCATCTTCCCCACTGCAATATCCACGCCATCTTCCCCACTGCAATATCCACGCCATCTCCCCCACTGCAGTATCCACATCATGTCCCCCACTGTAATATCCACGTCATCTTCTCCACTGTAATATCCACATCTCCCCCCCCCACTGTAATATCCACATCTCCCCCCCCCCCACTGTAATATCCACATCTCTCCCACTGTAATATCCACATCTCCCCCCCACTGTAATATCCACATCTCTCCCACTGTAATATCCACATCTTCACCCACTGTAATATCCACATCTCCCCCACTGTAATATCCACATCTCCACCCACTGTAATATCCACATCTCCCCACTGTAATATCCACGTCACCTCCCCCACTGTAATATCCACGTCATCTCCCCACTGTAATATCCACATCTCCCCCCCACGGTAATATCCACATCTCTCCCACTGTAATATCCACATCTCCCCGCTATAATATCCACATCTCCCCGCTATAATATCCACATCTCCCTGCTATAATATCCACATCTACCCCACTGTAAAGTCCACATCACGCCCAACCCCACTGTAATATCAACATCTCCCCCGTCAGCGCGCCACTCTGGGAAGCTCATCTAGGCTGCCGCAGGGTGTACCAAGATGGCCGCCCCGGAGCTAGGCCAAAGCTACGGCCTTTCCTATGGGCTCAATTCGCGGGTCGCGTGGTGTACTGATCCGCGAACGTTCGGATCACGGGTCAATGACGATCCGTTGCACCCCTACTTGAAACATTGTTGTTGTTATCAGATTAACACTCCTCTTTCTCTTCTCAGTGGAAGTTTTTTTAACAGAATTATCAAAGCCCACAAGTCTAGATGTGGCCAGCTCACCCAGCATGACACTATCCGACACCCTGTCATTGGCATTATAAATTCAGACTGTAAAAAGTTTATTTTCGAACCAAAGAATGAAGATATTGAGAAATGTGTGGAAATGTACCCCAAGGAGGAATGTGAAGACAACCCAGTTCAAGAAGATCAACCAGAACATAAGGCTGAAGATCTCCCACTGGAAGAAGATTTTGCAATTACCAATATGTTTTTTGCTATTCTTAGTGATTCATCAAGCTTGAAGTTAGATACATTTGAAAACTTACATACAGGATTTGATAAAGAGGAGAAACAACAAAACAATTTAAATGTCCCAGAACTCTGGAAATTGGGATCCCACAACTATAACTCTGATAATTCTCTAATGGTCTCTTCTCCTAATATAGATGTGGTCAACATCCCATGCTTTGATCGATGGCCGGACAATGAAATAGATTCCATACCATACAGCCCACAAGCCAGTATCAAGGACAACTCATATCAGAGTAAGGGGAACTCTTTAGCAAGTCCAGGTTATAACAGCTTTGCCAATGCTATATCCGAAGCAAGAAAAGATTTTATGATCAACACAACAAAATCTTTTTGCCCAGACAATTTCTCAAAAACCACAGTTCTTGACAAAAATAAAATCTATGAACAGCAGTTGAGTCCAAATAATATTCTGTATCACAACACAAAATATCTTTGTTCCCATCATCGCGAGGACAGTTTTCAACCAAACATAAAACCCAAATCTGGACAAATCATATTGCAATGTCAAGAAAGTAAACCTGGTCCAACTTATTTATGTAAAGTGTCAGGATATCAAAGCTTTGATCAAGCAGTCCAAGAAAGCGAACTAGACCTTGGGTGCCAGTGGTCCGGATATAAGAGTTTTGACCAAGCAGTTCACCACAGTGATGAAACCTCTGTGAATGAAATGAATGGATATAAAAGCTTTGATCAAGCAGTACAAGAAAATCATCCAGTGTCTGGGTGTTACATATCTGGCTATAAAAGTTTTGAACAAACGCTTCAAGAAGGTGATGACACTTCTGTACATGAAAGTAATGGATATCAAAGCTTTGATCAAGCAATTCAAGAAAGTGAAACCTCAGGAGCAAAAGACTGTTCCGTTCTTGACTCAGGATACAAACCATTTGAAAGTCTTATATTCCAAAACCATTCTTATTCAGATAAGAACGGTTGTATTTGTGAAAATGATGACTTAAGGGACAGACACTGTGAAAATAACACAAACTTTGACAACAATCAAGAGTATAGGCTTCTCTCTTCAGGGTCAATGGAACTTATATATAAGAATTCTGTGAAAGCAACAAAGAAAAAATATCCATCTTTTGGAGATAAAACCTTTAATGCATTAAAGAGATCAGTGGGTGCTAACAATAACACCGACATGACCTTAAAACATGAAGGTAGTAGACCGTTAGCATTGACTTTTGACATATGTGAGCATTTGAGGAACCTGGAAAACTTGCATAGACATAAGGTGCCACTCATCAACCTAGAAAACAGTACAATCCTCATACATGGGGCAATATTTCCTTGCCATCTGGATAAGGGTTCTTTCACTCAAGAACAGCTCACAATTAACAAGAATCTTAGTCTTCAAAAATTCCCTTCAACTTCATATACTTTTGAGAATACTTCTTTTCATATGCCTTTGTATGAATTAGATGCCTTAGATTCAAGTCAGACAACTAAACATTTATTAATTCAACAAAGCAGTTTGGATAAAGATGGCAACTCCTACATGAAGATAAAGTAGTTAACCCATAATGATGCTCAGTGTTGCAAAACAAAATTGCTAACCCAAGCCAAACTCTTAAGCCCTGTACACACGGCCCAGAATCTCGTCAGGAAAAAAACGTTGTTTTTCCTGACGAGATTCTTGGCAAGATTCTTTTGCCGGCCGAGTGTACACACACTCCATTCAAAAGAACCGCTGTTCTTTTGAATGCCACGAACGCCGTGACGTCATCGACTACGACGAGCATGCGCTCGTCACATTCTATGCTGTCGCCGCCATCTTGCTACACTCTACCTATGCCTTGGAAGCTACCGCACAAGTCATTTCGAGCATGTGCGGGTTTCCACGGCGACAGGTAAGTATACAGACGCTCAGGTTTCTCGGCAGGAAAACACTGCAGAGAATCACAACGAGAAAATAGAGAGCAGGTTCTCTATTTTTCTCGTCTAGATTATGGGCAGTTTTCTTGACGAGAAACCTCAAAGCCTCGTATACACACACAGGGTTTACTCGGCAAGAAAGCTCTGCCAGCAGTTTTCTTGCTGGTCCTTGTCGAGAAAACCAGAGCGTATGTACCGCGTACATACAGTCAGAATTTCCGTCAACAAATGTTCGATGTGAGCTTGTTGTCGGAAAATCCGACCGTGTGTATGCTCCATCGGACATTTGCTGTCGGAATTTTCTGACAACAAATGTTTGAGAGCTGCTTCTCAATTTTTCCGACGGAAATTCCGATTGTGTATAGCCAATTCCAACCCACAAAAATCCATGCATGCTCGTAATCAAGCAGAAGAGCCACGCTGCCTATTAAACGTCATTTTTCTCGGCTCGTCGTACGTGTTGTACGTCAACGCGTTCTTGACGTTCGGAATTTCCGACAACATTTGTGTGACTGTGTGTATGAAAGACAAGTTTGAGCTAACATCCATCGGAAAAAAAATTCACGGTTTTGTTGTCGGAATGTCCGATTGTGTGTACGCAGCTTTAGGCTGGCCAAAGTTGTTTTTTTTTTTTTATCTAATCAAAAACATATTCTCTCATCCACACAAGCAAAGTAGATGGATTAATCATTCCCACTGTGCTATTGCATTCTGACAGCAGGGACTCTTTCAGTATCAGAACATACTGATCAGTGCTGCAGGCGATTGGCTGCATGTGCTGATGATTCAATTAAAAATTGTCAACATTCCATTGAAGAGAAGCCAATCATTAAACTGACTTCTCTTGGAATGGCTATTGACAGATCAAAATTCGTCTGGTCTTTGATGAACCAGATGATTTATATCCATCTATGGCCAACTTTATTCCACCAGAAAGCTTGCCACTGGCTGGAAATTAATAATAGAATTCATCTGAATTAATGTAGCAAGTGAAATCTGATATGACGGAACATCTTGTTTCTATGAATAAATGATCTTCAATTTAAATGTTCATAACAGCAAAAAAATTAGGGGACACATCTTTTTCATAGTGAAGGGCGTCTGATGCTGGCCATTTTGGTGTGGAGCTCTTGAGTGTTTAAATTTTGTTTTAATGTCTTAGCAGATTCGCTACAGTAACAATGTATATCACACTAAAGTACCCAATAACACTTACCTTCTTGAATACCTAACACTTCACCACACCCTACACTTCACCACACCCTACACTTTACCATACCCTACAACCAGCTCTTACAAATTAATTGCAAAAAGACCTTTTAACGCTTATCCTTCCCAACCTTGACACATAACCTAATATCTACATTAAAATCCTAACACTGAATTTCCCAACCTATAAAATTATACCTTAGGACTTAAAGTGTTTATTACCTCAACATTTCATTATCCTGATATGTGTATTTTATACCATGTACTTGTGTTGGAAAGTATCCTGTTCTCGTTCTATTGCTTCCTTATTGTGAAATACCTGGTGATCCTGCCGGTAGGGTGACCACATTTCCAAATTGCCATTCAGGGACTCCCCCCTCACCTTCTCCAAAAAAAGATGAGGGGGCGGGGAGAAATGTAGTCTCGGGGTTGATGGGGAATTTGGCGGCGGGTTATTTGTCAGGTGAATGTGCCACTTGACACCAGATGCAGTGCCGCTTGCCACCCATAGCCTGCCACCAATGCAGTGCTGCTGTCACCCCCTATGCATGAGCCTCGTGCGTAGAAGGAAAGGAGTGAAGTCACTATCTGGAGAGTGAAGATCACACCAGTCCCTGCTGCTTGCCGCTGGGTGCCGGAGAAAGAGGAGGTGCCGAGATGGGTGGGCCTCGCTGTCTGAGAGTAAATTGGCACTGGTTGCCTAGGCGCCTAGGGGCAGATCCACAAAGATCTGCCCTGGCGCAGCGTATCAGAGATACGCTACGCCGCCGTAACTTACTTGTGTTATCTTCGAATCCTTAAAGATTTTGCGCCGTAAGTTACGGCGGCGTAGTCTATCTCTGGCGGCGGAATTCAAATCGGCGATTAGGGGGCGTGTTTCATTTAAATGAAGCGCGTCCCCACGCCGAATGAACTGCGCATGCGCTGTCCCTAAATTTCCCGCCTTGCATTGCGCTAAATGACGTCGCTAGGACGTCATTTTTTTAACATAGACGTGAATTACGTCCATCCCGATTCACGGACGACTTACGCAAAAAAAAAAAAAAATTCAAATTAAAGGCGGGAACGACGGCCATACTTAACATGGCAAGTCTAACTATATGCCGCAAAACACCAGCTTTAATTATACGCCGGAAAAAGGCGACTAGAGACGACGTAAAAGAATGCGACGGCCGCGCGTACGTTCGTGGATCGTCGGAAATAGCAAATTTGCATACCCGACGTGGAAAATGACGCAAACTCCACCCAGCGGACGCCAAAGTATTGCATCCAAGATCCGAAGGCGTACGAAGCCGTACGCCTGTCGGATCTAACCCAGATGCCGTCGTATCTTGGTTTGAGGATTCAAACTAAAGATACGACGCGGGAAATTTGAAAGTACGCCGGCGTATCAGTAGATACCCTGGCGTACTCTCTCTGTGGGTCTGCCCCCTAGTTAGTAGGGAATGGCTGTGTCTTCTATTTCATTCCAGGACACATGGAGGTGCCCGGGACCCAGGACAGACATGTCGATTGCGGGACAGTCCCGGGCAATCCGGGACACGTGGGCACCCTACCTTCAGGCCCCCTGCTTTCCTATTTCAAACTGACCACACTAGTCATAGAAGCACATCTGTCTCAGCGTGGTCAGTTTTCTAGCTGTGCTGGGAGAAAAGCCTGCCTGTCCTCCAGTGGCCAAAACTTGTGCTGACATGCCCCCTTCACAGCTCTTCACTGGGTAGATCAGCGTACTTCTGTTCCTCTTCTTTCTGACGCCGCCCCCCCTGCAGTCTTTACCCTCACCTCTAAGCCCTTTATGCAACTGAGAACAGAGGTAATGTGATCACTCATTTAAAAAAAAGGAAAAATAAGTATTTATACATTTTTTTTATACATAAACACAAATGTTTTCCTTGCATTTCAATTTTAAACTTACAAGGTGATGGTACACATACACTTCACATTCACTTTAATCCCCCCCCCCCTCCATACGTTATCATTCACCAAGCTTTAAACCAAGCCCCTAACACTCCCCCAACCCTAATAACCTTCTAAGGCCCCGTACACACAAGAGGATAGATCCGCTGAAATTGATCCGCGGATCGGTTTCAGCGGATAGATCCGCTGGTGTGTACGATCCAGCGGATATTTATCCGCGGATATATTTTGGGCCGACCGATTTCCAGCGGATAAAAATTTCTTAGCATGCTAAGAAATCTATCCGCTGGAATCGGCTCCAGCGGATCGATCCGGTGGTCTGTACAGACTCACCGGATCGATCCGTCCGAACCCATCCCTCGCATGCGTCGTAATGATTCGACGCATGCGTGGATATCCTTATATGACAGCGTCGCGCACGTCGCCGCGTCATCATCGTGGCGATGGCGCGACACGTCACCGCGGTGTGAATTCGGCGCGGATTTCGATCCGATGGTGAGTACACTCCAGGGGATCGAAATCCTCAGAGGATTTATCTGCGGAAACGGTCCGGAGGACCGTATCCGCGGATAAATCCTCTCGTGTGTACCCGGCATAACACTAACCTCTATTCTGCTGCTGGGCACTCACATCATACTGTACCAGGTGGCTCTGTGCCAATAGCCTGCAGAACCAAAATCCTGGCACCAGAATAACCAGATCCATTTTATGTACAGTATATATTGCAGAATTTTCTAGTTTCTATTTATCAATCTATGAATATAGACCTATGAATGTATTCCTAATGGACTGCTCAGTGGAATTAGTTTGTGATCTTTTATAGAGATATAGAATACCGTACATTAAAATGTATAAATGTAGAGAGTTTTATTTTTATTGTACTTTGCGCAATGCCTTTGCACTTTGCCTTGCTCTATTAAGGCCTCATACAAACTGGTGATTTTCAACTTTGGAATTGCCTCTTAAATGAACACAGGAAAAATAATCAGTTGTTTCCTATTGTATTGTGATTATGTGCAACACGATTAAATGTCCTTTGTTATTACTTTTTAAGCACTTCCTTCCCGCTGTACGATTATAAACGCTCTTTGAAGAGGAATACCGTTGTTTTGGTAGCAGCTAGCTACCATAACCCCGGTATCCTCTTCAAGAGCCGGCGGTTCTCTTTCAGATAAAAGTGGTTTCTGCGGCAGATTCGCTGTGAGATCACTTTTATTGGCAGCGGGAGAGGGGCACCACCATCCCGGTGCCCTCCGCCGCTTACCGTGGGCATCGGTAACGGCGGAGGCAATCCGGACCTGCCCCTAGCCTGACATGGAGACGAGTGAAGGGACGATGGCCCCCGGCGGTCTCCAAGTCATTGCAGGGCGGAAGCGACGTCAATACGTCACTTCCGCCCATAGCTCTTAAAGGGACATTTTATTATTATTATTTTTTCAAATGACAACATTTTTTGTGTAAATATGAGATCTGAGGTCTTTTGGACCCCAGATCTCATATTTAAGAGGACCTGTCATGCTTTTTTCTATCACAAGGGATGTTTACATTCCTTGTAATAGGAATAAAAGTGACACAATTTTTTGTTTTATAGAACAGTGAGAAAATAAAAAATAAAAGGTAAAATAAATAAGAAAAAAAATGTTTTAAACGGGCCCTGTCCCACCGAGAACACGTGCAGAAGCGAACGCATACGTGAGTAGCACCCGCATATGAAAACGGTGTTCAAACCACACATGTAAGGTATCTCCGTGATCGGTAGAGCGAGAGCAATAATTCTAGCCCTAGACCTCCTCTGTAACTCAAAACATACAACCTGTAGAATTTTTTAAACGTCGCCTATGGAGATTTTAAAGGGTAAAAGTTTGTCACCATTCCACGAGCAGGCGAAAATTTGAAGCGTGACATGTTGGGTATCAATTTACTTGGCGTAACATTGTCTTTCCAATATAAAAAAAAATTGGGCTAACTTTACTGTTGTCTTATTTTTTTATTCAAAAAAGTGTATTTTTCCCCAAAACAGTGCTCTTGTAAGACCACTGCGCAAATACGGTGTGACAGAAAGTATTGCAACAACCGCCATTTTATGTAAAAGAAAAAAAAAAAAAAATATATATATATATATATATATATATATATATATATATATATATATATATATATATATATATATATATATATATATATATATATATATATATATAATGTTTGGGGGTTCTAAGTCATTTTCTAGCAAAAAATACTGTTTTTAACGTGTAAACACCAAATCTCAGAAATAGGCTCTGTAATGTAGTGGTTAAGAGCTCTTTTCACATTGTTCTGCTTTTTCAAATAAAAAAAAATCTATAAATCATGTGTTTCTATTAATTTAAGGGTAACTCCACTTTCGTGGGAGATAAAATAGCAAATAAAGAAAAAAATAATATAGCGTATACAAATGCAACACAAGTCATATTGTAATAGAATGTTATTAAAAATGACCTTTCCTTTTCAATCTGCAGCCGCTCGAATTTTCTGAATATGCAATATGGCTACCTGGAGGTGTTCTGTACACAGAGGGCCAGATTCACAAAAGAGATACGACGGCGTATCTCTGTTTCTATCTATGCGACTGATTCATAGATTCATGCAAATTAGGAGTTACGACGGATCCACAACGGATTTTCGCGTTCGCTACGTCGCCGCTAGTCTAGTTTCCCTTCGCAAAGTTAGTCGTTTTTTTTGGTGCCCTAACTTTAGTCAGCAAGCGTATTGCTGTCTAAAGTATGGCCGTCGTTCCCGCGTCGAAATTCAAAATTTAACGTCGTTTGCGTAAGCCGTCCGGGAATACGGAAGTACGCTACACGCATCGCCGTTCGAAAAAATGACGTCACTTTGCGCAAAGCACGGCGGGAGTTAGGAAACAGAGAATGCGCAGTAGGTCCGGCGCGGGCGCGCGCCTAATTTAAATGTTAGCCGCCCATTCTATTTGGCCCGCCTTGCGCCGGACGCATTTACGATACACCGCCGCAAGTTTCCAGGTAAGTGCTTTGTGGATCGAGCACTAAACCTGAAAACTTACGGCGGTGTAACTTAAATGGCTTAAGTTTCCTAAGGCGCAATTGTACGTGAATCTGGCCCAGAATGTGTACAAAACGCCCCCCAGAAACATAATTTCCTGCTTGTGTCTGATTGGCTTACTGATTTTCCCAGAAGTCTACACACATGCCACATACACACGATCGGTTCATCCGATGAAAACGGACCGATGTATTTTTCCATCAGATATCCGATGAAGCTGACTTTCATCAGTCTTGCCTACACACCCTGCCCCCTGTGATGTCATGACCCACTATTCCCTGGGCGGTGACGTCACAAGAGGGTGGGGCCTCTGTATGACGTAGACTTATCAACCAACTATATACAGTGTAAAGAAAATAAATAAAAAAAAACGCAAAGAATACCTGACCCTTTCCACAAACGCAGAGGCACAAAAATGCATTGATTTGAACGTTAAAAAAATTCCCTGCATTTCTGCAAAATGCAAAATTCATCAAAAAACGCATTAGTGTGAATTGAGCCTAAAGGGGTATCCTCATTGAATATCCAGCAGTTTCGGGGATAGGATAAGAAAGACAAGAAAATAAAGAAGAGAGGGTGGGAGGTTACCCAGCACGGTGGTATGACCCCTCTTCAGGGAGCCCTCGGCGTGGGTAAAGAATAGAGAGATCCTAATGGCATGCATTTCCAAGGCATTAGTAATGTCTCATCGAAGTTCAGGGGCGGGGCTGGGCCGAGTCATACACTCAACGTCTATTGATGCTGAATGAATGACTCAGTAGCGCGATCGCAAGGTAACCCCCTCGAGAGAGTGCTTCTCCTAGGGGGTTATCTGATGCGGGGAGGAGCCGCGAGATCCGCCGAGGGACCCCAGAAGAGGATGGTCAAGGCCACTATGTGCAAAACAAGCTGCACAGTGGAGATAAGTATAACGTTTGTTTGTTATTTATTTTAATTTTTTTTAAAACAAAGCTTTAGGCTCCATACACACTGAAGCTGATAAACTGTAGTTTATTGGCGTTTTGGCTTTTTTTTTAAAAGCCCATAAACTGCACTTCATGTTAGCCTATGTGTCCATGCACACATGGGCGTTTTTAAGTGTTAATGAGCACTGGAGTTTATGGAATTTTTTCTGAACGCCAGAAATTTGCACTCAAAGTGCAGTTCTTTTGAGGGAAAAAAACGCTAAAAAATGCAAAACGCTGATAAATGCTAATAAACGCTCAAAAATGCAGCTCGCCAGCATTTTTTTATCCATTAAAAAAAAAAAGCTACACTGAAAAACGCTAATAAACGCTGTTGCAAAAACGCTAAAAAACGTTGAAAGGCTCCCTGCAAAGCTACTGGCGTTTTTTATAGTTTTTTTTTTAGCTTCCAGTGTACATGGAGCCTTAGTATCACTTTACATTGACAGGACTAATCTGTGTACCATGTGAGCACATACTGCAGCCAGTCTGTGGGAGCCAGAATTATTGTTGGTTTGTAGGGGATCAAATACTTATTTTACTCACTGAATTGCAACTCAATTTATAACATTTATAACATTTGCATGATGTGTTTTTTCTGGATTTTTTTTCTTTGTGAGTGGACAAACTTACAAAATCGGCAGGGGATCAAATAATTATTTTCCCCACTGTATTTCTCAATTAAACATTTGGCAGTTTCATGTGACACATTGCGCCTAGACGCGCTCCTATTGGCTCAGTACAAGTTCTGTATCAAATCAAATCACATTGTTTATTCTATAAATGGAAGATCATCAGCACTTGACCTCACACCGTCACTTATTGCAAAATACATACTCAGGAAAATTGACACCCTGCAATTTTTAGCCTAAATTTCTGATTATCATAGTTTGTGTATCCCATGCATCCGATGCTGCAAATTTTATTTTATATTTAGCGAGGTGAATACAAATACAGACACTGAATTGTTCTATTGTAGGGCCCCATTAAGCATTCCTGCTTGCGACTCTGATTTGCACACGCGTTCACGTGTCGCTCATAGGGCAACCCATTCACTTTATGGGCTATGCCATGCACGTACAGAAAAAGTGGCACATATAGGGAGAAGTGTTGTATGCTCATGCACACGTAAATGTGGATGCAGGATCCATCTGCGTTTACCTGAACACAACTACATACCGCCATTCGCTTGTACTGATGGCAGAATGCGTCACGCACAGCTCCCCGGGTGCCAGAAAGTGTTGGGGATTTTTTATGCCTCAGCACACAGAAGCTGCACAGCATTTGTGTGCATTGATGTCTATGAGATGGTTCACATCTCACGCCGAACGCCGAAACGCCATACGCCTGCCGACTGAAAAAAAGTCCCGGACCCTTTTTTTCAGGCAGCATTGGCGTTCGGCCATAGACATCAATGCAATGTCTTGTTGGAAAAAAAAAAAATTAAACAAATCGCGGCAAAATACGCCGCGTACGTAGCAAACGCTTGTTGTCGCGCTAGTCGCTTGAATCGAGCGTTTCCATTACTTTCTATGGGAAATGGAAACACTCAAAAACGACCAAACCGCCCGTTACGCGCAACAAAAAAGGGTCCGGAACTAGTTTGAGCTTCAGTCGTTCGGCGTCAGGCGTATTGGCGTGGAGATGTGAACCATCTCCATAGGGAATAATGTATTTTTTCCCCTCTAGCGTATTTGATCGTCGCGCTTCAGGCGACAAAACGCTCAGGTGTGAATGCAGCCTTAACCTCATAACATAAACAACAGACACCAACAGACACCAAGTAATGAAACTTTCCAGTTAGGAGAAATGTAAACTACATGGATCTATTATATGTCTCTCTTTTCTTACACTTGGGGATGTACTGGGGGGACAGGCTGACTTGGGGGGGGGGATTTTCTTGGGGTATGGGAAAGGATTACACTGGGGAAGAGACTGCCTTGGGGGGATGTACTGGGGACTGACCTGGGGGGGGGGGGGATATTACTGGGGGACAGGTTGACCTGGGGGGAAAGGAGTATACTGGGGAATAGACTGACCTGGGGGGATTGTACTGATGTACAGACTGAGCTTGTTTGATTTAACCACACCTATTAAGCTCCTTCCACAGTTTTGGCCACACCCACTGTTCACTGGGGTACGCTACACGCACTGCATTGCTCTTCTACTTGGCGTGTCCAAAGGTGTGCCAGGTCTTTTACAATCCTAACAACATTCCTGCACTGTAAACAGTGACAACTGTTCACCCTTTAAAAAAAATAACTATCAAGCGCCTGAAAAAACACAGCATAGTGTCCTGGTCCCCTCCACTCCCAGTAGTGTCCTCTGTCCCCCCACAGCAGTTCCCTCCTCCCACAGTAGGGACCTCTGCCTCCTCCCTTTACATCACTTCCCACTATAGTGTCCTTTTCCCCAATAGCAGTGCCTTGTACCCCCTTCACCCTGCAATAGGGTCCTCTGCCTCTAATATTGCAGTGCCTTGTGTCCCCTTCACATCACCTTCAAACTGTAGTGTTTTCTGCCCCCCCCAATGCAATGTCCTTCACACCCTCCCCCACTGTAGTGTCCTGTGCCCCCCCAAAGCAGTGTCCTCTGTCCCATCACACCCTTCCCCCACTGTATTGTCCTCTGCGCCCCCCAATGCAGTGTCCCCTGTCCCCTTCACACCCTCCCCCTACTTGAGTGTCCTTTGCACCCCCCCCCATGCAGTGTCCTCTGCCCCCTTCACACCCTCCCCCATCCGCCCACTGTAGTGTCCTCTGCCCCCCCAAAGCAATGTCCACAGATATCTCCCCCACTGTAATATCCTCAATCACCCCCACTGTAATATCCACTGACATCTCCCCCACTGTAATATCCACAGACATCTCCCCACTGTAATATCCACAGACATCTCCCCCACTGTAATATCCACAGACCTCTCCCCCACTGTAATATCCACAATCACCCCCACTGTAATATCCACAGACATCTCCCCACTGTAATATCCACATCATCTCCCCACTGTAATATCCACAGACCTCTCCCCCACTGTAATATCCACAGACATCTCCTCCACTGTAATATCCACAGACATCTCCCACTGTAATATCCACGTCATCTCCCCCACTGTATTATCCACGTCATCTCCCCCACTGTAATATCCACAGACATCTCCCCCACTGTAATATCCACATACACCTCCCCCACTGTAATATCCACAGACATCTCCTCGCTGTAATATCCACAGACATCTCCCCCACTGTAATATCCACATACACCTCCCCCACTGTAATATCCACAGACATCTCCTCGCTGTAATATCCACAGACATCTCCCCCACTGTAATATCCACATACACCTCCCCCACTGTAATATCCACAGACATCTCCCCCACTGTCATATCCACAGACACCTCCCCCACTGTAATATCCACAGACATCTCCTCGCTGTAATATCCACAGACATCTCCCCGCTGTAATATCCACAGACATCTCCCCAACTGTAACATCCACATACATCTCCTCACTGTAATATCCACAGATATCTCCCCCACTGTAATATCCACAGACATCTCACCACTGTAATATCCACAGACATCTCCCCACTGTAATATCCACAGACATCTCCCCACTGTCATCCACAGACATCTCTCCCACTGTAATATGGTCCACATCTCCCCCACTGTATAGGAAGATTAGTGCTTGCTTAGTCTTACCAGAGATGCCGGCCGAACACGAGAAGTTGAGGCCGGGTGATGACGTTAGCTTGCCGCTCTAGGCTCACCTAGGCCACCGCCGGGTGGACCAAGATGGCCGCCACTCCAGAAGCTAGGCCGAAGCCACGGCCTTTCCTATGGCCGAGGCAGCAGCAGAGCTCCGCGGATCACGTGGTGTGCTGATCAGCATATGGTGACCCGTTCGGATCACGGATCATTTACGATCCGTTGCACCACTAGTGCAAAGAAATTTGATTGATCAAAAAAATTTACGATTAATCG
This sequence comes from Rana temporaria, assembly GCF_905171775.1. Lineage (NCBI taxonomy): Eukaryota > Metazoa > Chordata > Amphibia > Anura > Ranidae > Rana > Rana temporaria. Next base: position 43,496,858 of record NC_053494.1, read on the forward strand.
AGGAATTAATCTTTAATTTCCACAGCCCTAACAAATATATAATTATAATTTGCAGAGATTCTGAAATCACAGTTTACAGTTTCGTGGATTGAAAAACAACACATAATTGAAGGCATAAACGGGGCTAAGTACTCATGTGTTGATGTGTACTGATTGTGATATTAGATACTTTAATGTAACAAGGCAAACTACATTCTTTAGATAAAAAAAAAAAAGCCGCCAGCAAGTGACAACCTGCAACACTAAATTCTGTATTTTCAGTGAACCTGAGCAAGTCTATATTTTGATGCTGGTATTCAGGATCTATATCTAAGAATAAATGGTATCAGAAGTACCATTCCAAAGGAAAGCTTTACCATCTTTAGAAAGCTTCCACACGCCTGTCCCCATTGCTTTCGATCCTGGCTATTGATCCATATGGACTGCTAATCAATCAACACACCGGAAGCTGATGAAGAAGCTTGAAGCTTGGAAAAGCATCCCTATATTCTGCTGGGAATGTGAACACTTTGGGTGACCTTTACTTCTGGGCAAAAAAAAAAAAAATGGGAGGGGGGCCAGCCGGGCCTGTAAGGGGTCCTGGGGACCACCAGCCACTTACAGGTGTAATGCAAAAAAAAAAAAAATGGGGGGGGGGGGGGCAGCTGGGCCCCTGGGGACCATCGGGCCCTTTACAAGTGTAATGCCTGTACCCCCCTGATGGCGGCACTAGGTGTCAGTGTTTCTTCATTGACAGCAGCTTTATTCCATCACAAGTGCGCTCTCATACCCTTGCTGGTGGTGAAGGCAGGGGTCTTGGTTCACACGGCATCACTCTTGGCTTCCAGGTGACCCAGACTGTAATGCCTAGTACATGCCATCTTTGTGAGTTAACTTTATCTATTTATTAAATGCTTTCTGCTTAATATACTACACTATGAGGTTTTGCTCTCTTGTCTTTCCTTTTGTTTTTTCAACCTACTGACTAGGGATGTGACTAGGGATGAGCGAATCTGCTGGGTTTGATCTGTGGCCAGTTTTACGAAATGTCCTCAAAATTCTGAATATTGATACTTTTCTCTGAACCTCATTGAGGTCTACAGGAGGTGAATCTTCATATTCAATTTGCTCCTTTGTGGGGCTAACGAACAAATAGCAAATATCCATATTCTTTTTTCTTCTTTCTCTTTTCCCCATTGAGATATTGATATATGAGAATTTATTAGCAGTATAAATATTATATATTAAGTAGTCTGTGACTACGCATTATTTGAGTACATGGGTGGGGTTGGAGCCCATATCCATTTTGTTTTTTGAATATTTTTGGTAATAAAACAATTGTTGCAAAAAAAGGATAGGTAGATGAGCACTGCCATGAGGCACATGTACCAATGGCAAAATAAAAGAAGAAAAAACATACAGTGGGAAGAGGATCTTTAAATGCGACTCCACGGGCTACATTAAAGATACACAAATCCTTAAACCACTTAAAACAGAGTTTCAACCAAAAATGGAACTGCTGCTTTTCGGAACCCCACCCCCAACCCTACCCATCTGCGGTGTCACATTTGGCACCTTTCAGGGCGGAGGGGGAGTCACACCACTCTCCCCCCCCCCCCCCCCACTGCCTTCTGGGAAACACACTAGTCCCAGGAGACAGCGGGGACCTCTGGGAAGGCGCTGCGCTACTCGCGCATTCACAGTAGGGAACCAGGCAGTGAAGCCGCAAGGCTGATTCCCTCACCTAGGATGGCGGCGGGGCAGCAGATTGCTCGTCTTCTGCTGCCGACATCACGGGCGTGCTGCATATGTAAGTGTCCATTTATTAAAAGTCAGTAGCTGCAGTATTTGTAGCTGCTGGCTTTTAATATTTTTTTTTCGCGGGACCTCCGCTTTAAGGACCCACTTCCTGACCAAGCCATTTTTTACGATACAGCACTGCGTCGCTTTAACTGACAATTGCGCGGTCGTGCAACGTTGTACCCAAACAAAATTGACGTCCTTTCTTTTGGTGGTATTTGATCACCTCTGCAGTTTTTGGGCTGGATTCAGAAAGATCAGCGGATCTTTCTGCTGGCGTAACGTATCTCAGATACGTTACGCCGCCGTAACTTTGGGCTCAAGTTCCGTATGCAGAAAGAACTTGCGCCCTTAGTTACGGCGGCGTAACGTATGTGTGGCGGCGTAAGCCCGCCTAATTCAAATGGGGATGTTGGGGGCGTGTTTTATTTTAATTTCACTTGACCCCGCATATTTGACGTTTTTTGTGAACGGCGCATGCGCCGTTCGTGGAAAAATCCCAGTGCGCATGCTCGAAATTACGCCGCAAAGCCTCATTGGTTTTGACGTGAACGTAACTTACGCAAAGCCCTATTCGTGAACGACTTACGCAAACGACGTAAAATTTTCAAAACTCGGCGCGGGAACGACGTCCATACTTAACATTAGCTACGCCTCATATAGCAGGGGTAACTATACGACCGAAAAAAGCCTAATATAAACAACGTAAAAAAATGCGCCGGCCGGACGTACGTTTCTGAATCGGCATATCTACCTAATTAGCATATTTTTCGTGTAACTATACGGAAGCGCCACCTAGCGGCCAGCGTTAATATGCAGCCTAAGATACGACGGTGTAAGACACTTACACCAGTCGGATCTTCGGGAAATCTATGCGTAACTGATTCTCTGAATCAGGCGCATAGATACGACGGCCCGCACTCAGAGATACGACGGCGTATCAGGAGATAGGCCGTCGTATCTCCTATCTGAATCCGGTCCTTTATTTTTTGCGTTATAAACAAAAAAAGACCGACAATTTTGAAAAAAAAACCAATATTTTTAACTTTTTGCTATAATAAATATCCCAATTAAAAAAATAAAATAAAAAATGTCTTCATCAGTTAAGCCAATATGTATTCTCCTACGTATTTTTGGTAAATTATTTTGCAATAAGTGTATATTGATTGGTTTGCGCAAAAGTTATAGCATTCACAAAATAGGGGATATATTTATGACATTTTTATTAATAATTTTTTTTTTTTACTAGTTATGGCGTGATCTGCGATTTTTAGCGGGACTGCGACTTTGCAGCAGACAGATCGGACACTTTTGACACTTTTTTGGGACCACTGACATTTATACAGCGATCAGAGCTAAAAATAGCCACTGATTGCTGTATAAATGTCACTGGCAGGGAAGGGGTTTACACTAGGGGGCGATCAAAGGGTTAAATATGTTCCCTGGGAGGTGTTTCTAACTGTGGGGGCAGTGTACTGACCGGGAGTAGAGAGAGATCGCTGTTCCTAATCACTAGGAACAGCAGATCTCTCTTTACTCCCCTGACAGAATGAGGATCTGTCTGTTTACATTGACAGATCCCCATTCTGTCTCTCTCAGGAGCGATCGTGGGTCGCTGCCAGCCAACAGCATCGGCTCCAGCACACACGCCCCCTATAGTCCTTAAAGTGGCCGCCGTACAGAGATCCACATCCTGTCAGGGAGAGGAGACCGATGGTGTGTCCCTTGAACATAGGGACACCGATCGGTCTCCTCCCCTTGTGAGTCCCCTCCCCCCACAGAAAGAATCACTCCCTAGGGAATACATTAACCCCTTGATCGCCCCCTGGTGTTAATCCTTTCCCTGCCAGTCACATTTATACAGTAATCAGTGCATATTTATAGCACTGTTTCGCTGTATAAATGTGAATGGTCTCAAAATAGTGTCAAAGTGTCCGATCTGTCCACCGCAATAACTCAGTCCTGACCAAAAATCGCAGATCGCCGCCATTACTAGTAAAAAAAAAATTATAAAAATAAATGTCATAAATTTATACCCTATTTTGTAGGCGATATAACTTTTGCGTAAACTAATCAATAAACGCTTATCAGCCTAAACTGAGGAAAAAATAACCTTTTAAAAAAATATTGGGATATTTATGATAGCAAAAAGTAAAAAATATTGGCCCGGATGCTACGAAGCGCTGGCGTATCTTCTTTCTGTATTCAGAAAGCAAGATACGCCATAATTTTACTAAGATACAGCCGGCGTAAGGCTCTTACACCGTCATATCTTAGGCTGCATATTTACGCTGGCCGCTAGGTGGCGCTTCCGTAGATTTCTGCGTCGAATATGCAAATTAGGTAGATACGCCGATTCAGAAACGTTCGTCCGCCCGGCGCATTTTTTCACGTCGTTTACGTTAGGCTTTTTCCGGCGTAAAGTTACCCCTGCTATATGAGGGGTATCCTATGTTAAGTATGGACGTCGTTCCCGCGTCGAATTTTGAAAATTTTACGTCGTTTGCGTAAGTCGTTCGCGAATAGGGCTGTACGTAAGTTACGTTCACGTCTAAAGCATTGACGATTTGCGGCGTCATTTTGAGCATGTGCACTGGGATTTTTCACGGACGGCGCATGCACCGTTCGTAAAATTCGTCAAATACGTGGGGTCACAGTGAATTTAGATAAATCACGCCCACATCATCCACATTTGAATTAGGCGGGCTTACGCTGGACGACATACGTTACGCCGCCGTAACATAAGGCGCAAGTTCTTTCTGAATACGGAACTTGCGCCCTAATTTACGGCGGCGTAACGTATCTGAGATAGAGATAGATACACCATTGCATCTGAATTCCGGGCAATTGTCAGTTAAAGTGACGCAGTGCCGAATCGCAAAAAGTGCTCTGGTCTTTGACCAGCAATATTGTCCGGGGGTTAAGTGGTTAAAATTAGGGTTGTCCCGATACCGATACCAGTATACTGAAATAGAATACTTGAATAGCCCCCCCCCCCGCCGCCGCAAACCCGTCGCCGCAAACCGCAAAGCCGCCGCCGCCGTTAATCAGCGTGCGGGAAACATTACAGCTTTCGTTTGAATAGCTGTATACCCGCCGCGTATAGACACTCCCCCTTGCGCGGGATTGGACGGATGATCTGTCCAATTCCGAGCAAGGGGGAGTGTCTATACACGGCGCGGCGGGGATACAGCTATTCAAACGAAAGCTGTAATGTTCCCCGCACGCTGATTAACGCGGCACGTGCGGCATCATCAAGGTATGTGGGACATGGCTGCAATATGTGGGGGGACATGGCTGCATTATGTGGGGAACATGGCTGGAATATGTGGGGGACATGGCTGGAATATGTGGGGGACATGGCTGGAATATGTGGGGGACATGGCTGGAATATGTGGGGGACATGGCTGCATTATGTGGGGGACATGGCTGCATTATGTGGGGGACATGGCTGTAATATGTGGGGGACATGGCTGTAATATGTGGGGGACATGGCTGTAATATGTGGGGGACATGGCTGTAATATGTGGGGGACATGGCTGCATTATGTGGGGGACATGGCTGCATTATGTGGGGGACATGGCTGTAATATGTGGGGGACATGGCTGTAATATGTGGGGGACATGGCTGCATTATGTGGGGGACATGGCTGCATTATGTGGGGGACATGGCTGCATATGTGGGGGGACATGGCTGCATTTGGGGACACATTTTTAAAAAAGTATCGGTATTCGGTCGTCTGTGGGCTTCAACGACGTGAAAAACCTGCGCATGCTCAGAAGCAAGTTATAAGACGGGAGCGCTCATTCTGGTAAAAGTACCATTCGTAATGGAGTAAGCACATTCATCACGCTGTAACAGACAGAAAAGCGCGAATCGTCTTTTACTAACAGGAAATCAGCTAAAGCAGCCCCAAGGGTGGCGTCATCCGAATGGAACTTCCCCTTTATAGTGCCGTTGTACGTGTTGTACGTCACCTCGCTTTGCTAGAGCATTTTTTTTTAACGATCGTGTGTGGGCAACATCATTTTAATGATGAAGTTGGGAAAACTTTGTTTTTTCGACATGCTGAAAAACAACGTTTTTTTTTTTCATGCTGAAAAATGATCGTGTGTACACGGCATCAGTCCTCAGGTTCTTATGAACAAAGTCAAAAGGTCTACATTATCCGGTCCCAGCACTGCCCTAAGATGGCACCCTGGTTTCTGCACAGTCCTAGCCAAGGCCACAGATCTGTGAGGGTTGGCTTCCTCCTGCAAAATACCCCAATCTCTCTAGAATTGCCAGAGAAAAAGAAAAAAACAAGATGCGCTAAATTCAAAATAGAATGGATCCTAAAGATCCTGACACCAATGATTGTCCATGAATGTTGCAAAACATGAAATTAAATGATAAACATAGTCTATGGAAAAACAACGTAGATCCTGTTCACCAGTGCAGTGAAAGAAGAAGATAAAAACAGTCCACAGGTGTTGATCATAATTAGTGGTGACAATCCAGTAAAAAAAGAGAGATCCTCCACCGTAAGAGTAGTATGTCTGCTTACCAGAAATCCAGCGGTCTCTTAATTAAAAGAAGACCCCAGAAAGCGTGTAGATTAACAATGTGGTAGTTGGAATGTAGATGTGCTGGATTTGACATATATCCCATTTCAAACCAGTAGATGGAAAACTTGAATCACGATTATCATGGAAAACACAGAAGGGCCGCAATAGTGTGATACCATAGATAACATTTATTTAAAAGAAGACAAAAACGCACTTACATGAATGCAGTATAAAAAAGGCATGTCAAATTGGAGCTCCAGCCGGAAGCAATCCAAAACAATCCGATGCAACACACATCCGCCCGACCGGTTTCGCGAAAACTCGCTTCCTCATGGGGCACACCCCATGGACGGGTTGTTTTGGATTGCTTCCGGCCGGAGCTCCAATTTGACATGCCTTTTTTATACTGCATTCATGTAAGTGCGTTTTTGTCTCATTTTAAATAAATTTTATCTATGGTATCACACTATTGCGGCCCTTCTGTGTTTTATTATTATTCAAGTTTTCCATCTACTGGTTTGAGACGGGATAGATGTCAGATCCAGCCCATTTACATTCCAACTACCACATTGTTAATCTACACGCTTTCTGGGGTCTTCTTTTAATTAAGAGACCGCTGGATTTCTGGTAAGCAGACATACTACTCTTACGGTGGAGGATCTCTCTTTTTTTACTGGATTGTCACCACTAATTATGATCAACACCTGTGGACTGTTTTTATCTTCTTCTTTCACTGCACTGGTGAACAGGATCTACGTTGTTTTTCCATAGACTACGTTTATCATTTAATTTCATGTTTTGCAACATTCATGGACAATCATTGGTGTCAGGATCTTTAGGATCCATTCTATTTTGAATTTAGCGCATCTTGTTTTTTTTCTTTACAGGCATACCCCACTTTTAAGTACACAATGGGATCAGAGCATGTATGTAAAACGAAAATGTACTTAAAGTGAAACAATACCTTTTTTCACTTCTAGGATGTAGTGGGGGGTCAGGGGCTGTAGTGGGGGTGTCAGAAGCTGTAGTTGAGGTCTCAGGGGCTGTAGTGGGGGTGTCAGGGGCACACTGGAACAGGGTGGGCTATGCTCTCTGAGCTTCAGCTCCTTCTACCGCGGCTTCAAAATGTCTGTACAGTACTTGTAAGGCACTTACGGGTATGTCCTTACTCGCGAGTGTATGTAAAGTGAGTGTACTTAAAGCGGGGTATGCCTGTATGTAACCACTGTACAATATTCACAGTAAGGTGCAGCTTAATTTTATCCGTTTATATTTATTTACACATATGTATTATTTATGAACATTGGTTTGTTTATACTTATTAGCTTATTAGCGCAGTTGCTCCCACCATTTTTTTCCATTGCCAGAGAAAAAGCCTTGTCTCTCCTCTTTTGTTGTGCAGGGAATCCTGGGTATTTAAAGCGGTGGTTCCCCCTTTAAAACAACTTTTTTTTATTCCACTGCCCCCCCACATTCCATCACGATTAAGGCACATATTTTTTTTTTCCTGCTGTACATACCTTACTACAGCATATTCACCCGTGCATCCGGGTTGCGAGTCCCGCGGGAGTGGGCGTTCCTCACATGCTGTTGATTGACGTTTTGCCCAAAAACGAGCTCTCCCCCCGTCGCGTAAGCCGCATCATGATTGGCGAAAGGAGCCGAACGGCGATGCGCATGCGCAGTATAGCGCCGACTCGCCGTTCGGCTCCTTTCGCCAACCGTGACGCGGCTTACGCGACGGGGGGAGAGCTCGTTTTGGGCAAAACGTCAATCAACAGCATGAGAGGAACGCCCACTCCCGCGGGACTCGCAACCCGGATGCACGGGTGAATATGCTGTAGTAAGGTATGTACAGCAGGAAAAAAAAAATATGTGCCTTAATCGTGATGGAATGTGGGGGGGCAGTGGAATAAAAAAAAGTTGTTTTTAAAGTGGTTGTAAACCCACTATTTGGACTTTTACCTACAGGTAAGCCTATAATAAGGCTTACCTGTAGGTAAGGAGAATATCTCCTAAACCTGCACGGTTTAGGAGATATCCCCCCCGCAATGCGGGCGGCGCATGCGCAGGGGGGAATCCACGGCTGAAGGACCGGCATCCGCCGGACCCTGCCGATTTTAAATCTCCCGCGCGCACGCGCGGGAGTGACGTCATCGCCGCTCCAGCGAATCACAGCGCTGGAGCGGCGATACCCGGAAGACACGCCGGAGCAAGATGACATCCTGCTCGGCGTGGACCAGGTAAGTGGTACACACCTCGTTCCGAGGTAAGTATTTCATAATAGGCTAGTATGCGGTGCATACTAGCCTATTATGCCTTTTGCATTGCAGGTTTGGGGGAAAAAAAAAAAAGTTTATGCGGTTTACAACCGCTTTAAGGGGGAACCACCGCTTTAAGTCTGCAGTTTCATTAGCCTTCATTGACAGTGACCGTGACCAGCTGAATTTCAATCCATGGGCAGGTTGGTTGTACACAAGTCCAAGGACTTTAGGTGACGTCACATCCTGTCTTTGGAGTGCAAACTGGGTGCATACAGCTGCACTCCCTGGTTCATATGAGATCTCTGACATTTTCTTTATATGTACAGTGCCTTGAAAAAGTATTCATACCCCTTCACATTTTCCACATTTTGTCATGTTACATTTGAAAACGTAAATGTATTTTATTGGGATTTTATGTGATAGACCAACACACAGTGGCATATAATTGTGAAGTGGAAGGAAAATGATAAATGTTTTTCAAAATGTTTTTACAAATTAATATGTGAAAAGTGTGGCGTGCACTTGTAGTCAGCCCCCTTTACTCTGATCCCCCCAACTACAATCTAGTGGAACCAATTGTCTTTGAAAGTCACCTAATTAGTAAATAAAGTCCACCTGTATGTAATTTAATCTTAGTATAAATACAGCTGTTTTGTGAAGCCCTCAGAGGTTTGTAAGGCCTCGTACGCACAATAGGTTAAACAGAGGACAACGGTCTGATGGACCGTTTTCATCGGTCAAAACCGATTGTGTGTGGTCGCCATCGGTTATTTAACCATCGGTTAAAAAAAGCCAACTTGCTTTAAACTTAACCGATGAATTCCTAACCGATGGGAAAAAAACGATCGTTAGTAGGCACAACCATCAGTTAAAAATCCACGCATGCTCAGAATCAAGTCGACGCATGCTTGGAAGCATTGAACTTCGTTTTTTTCAGCACGTCGTTGTGTTTTACAGTTAAATATGTCTGCACCATTAAGAAATCATTACCTGACTTTATATGCATTAAGAAGTGTCCTCTAAACATATATAAATAAAGGTTTTACAGTGGCAGTACAAATGAGGCTTTAAAAAAAAAAAAGATAAGTTGCTTTATCATTGTATTTGTGTCTCGCAAATGTTTTCTCATACCCGACGAAAGATTCAACAACCAACGGAAGAAAATGGGCAGGACAAAGCTACTCATGAAAGAAGAGGAAATTCTTTAGTAACATTAAAGGAAAATGCAGTAGCAGATGAGGCGGAGATATCAAACAGGACAAGAACAAGCGAGTGCCAAGCACACAGACGTAGGATATAACGTAAGTTTTATCATTTTACGGGAGATATTTAAAAAAAATTAGAAGGTCCAAAAAATTGTAACTTATAAACCCTAAGATTGTATTTTCCTTCTGGGCTATCTATCTATAGATTGCAAGATTATTTATCAGTAATGGGCAGGTAACAGTTACAATCGGGAGACTCAAATATCCCCAATTCTACTATAGTGAAAAATATCTTTAATATATAGTACATGTAATTATTTTATTTAGAATAATAAATGTATAGATGAGAGACACTACAACATACATAAGGGTGTTTGAATGGTTGCATCAACATTTTTTTTTTTTTTTTAAAGAATATTTAAAGCTGACCTTTCCCCCCTTTCACTACATTTTACATTGGCATGCAGTTCTGCTTGCTGCTGTAAAATCATCTAAAAACTGTCCTATGTTTTACAAAATAATGTTGCTGTTTATATATATATATATATATATATATATATATATTAACAAATAGTGAAAAAAGGAAATTATATGCGCCCTTCAACCTTCTTCCACCCCACTGCGCCAATCAATATACAAACCCCAAAAAAAGCAGCTACTTAAAAAAAGAACCCTATTTGAAGAAGTCCTGAGCGACGAAACTGGTCTAGGAGTGGTTACACGCATACCAGGAAAAGGTTCAGAATGCTGACCACCGCGTGTGTAGTGGTTTGAAGTGAAGAGGGGAGCGAACGGAGCAGGGGGTGAGACTGACGATTTACCTTAGGTCCGCGGAGACCATAATACAACAAGCTTATTGCGAAATTGTCTTTGGTTTGGAGCCCACTGCCGAGTTCATTGTTAAAGTGTCTCTGTTTTGCTAAATGTGAGTGCAAGGTGTAAAGGTTTTTTATGCTGTTTTTAATAAATTAGTTTTGATATACTTCACTATTGGAGCCATTTTTACTTTTACATGTGGAGCAACTTCTGATTTATGGGAACAAAGGTGGAATTGATTATTTTGTTTGGAGATTTATTCAGCTTTATTGCCAAGCATGCGAATGCAAGGCATCATTTATTGGTAAGCGCAATTCCTTTGGGTGTGGAGTCACTGAGCACGATGGTGTGGTGAAAGGTTTCAAGCAAGATTGTTTAACCACTTAATCGCCGCCTCATAGCCGAATTACGGCTACAAGGCGGTTCCTTAACTCTGGGAGGACGTCCATGGACGTCCTCCCCGAGAATCGTTCCCACGCGCCCGAGCGAGCGCGCACACGCGATCATCAGTGCTCGCCGGGTCCACGGGACCTGCAGCAACAAGGATTGCGGTAAAGGGCCAATGAAAGCGGCTCTTTACCACGTGATCACGCAGTCAAATGACGGCGCGTTCACAAATGTAAACAAACATTACACATGGGTCATTTTCAGGTCATCTCTCTCCTCTCCTCACACCGATGCAGCATGAGAGAAGAGGACCAAGATAAGAGACACACGTAAGTGCTTTTGAGTGCCAAGCAGTGCCCAATAGTGCCCCATTTGTCACATCTCTGCCCCATCTGTGCCCCCACTAGTGCCATCTGTGCCACACCAGTGCACACCAGTGCCGCATGTGCCCATCAGTGCCAATCAGTGCTCATCTGCACCACATCAGTGCCACCTGTGCCCCACCAGTGTCATCTGTGCCCCACCAGTGCCATATGTGCCCACCAGTGCCATCTGTGCCCACCAGTGCCGCCTGTGCCCACCAGAGCCACACCAGTGCCACATCAGTGCCGCCTGTGCCCACCAGTGCCGCCTGTGCCCACCAAAGATATGTAGCAGTATACATTTTAGGCCAAATTTATGAAGAAAAATTACTTTTTTCAAAATGTTATAATAGAAATGAAGAAAAATTTATTTTTTTACAAAATATTTTACAAAATAAAAACCGAAAAGGTGATAGAATACCACCAAAAGAAAGCTCTATTTGTGGGAAAAAAAAGACAAAAATTTCATTTGGTTACAGTGTTGTATGACTGAGTTATTGTCATTCAAAATGTGAGAGCACCGAAAGCTGAAAATTGGTCTGGTTATTAAGTGGGTTTAAGTGGCCAGTGGTCAAGAGGTTAAGAAGATTTTTTTGGACACTTTAAGTTTAATCACTTATAATTTAATCACTTATGGACTTGTCTTGTTAAAATTATCCTTTTTATTACTGGATGAACGTTTTTTTCTTGGAACATTTTATTATTTATATTACTTTTTTCCATCAATATTTTTTCACTTCTCACATATACCTATTATAATTTAATATGTGTATATTTTGTCACAGATTTATTTTCACATTTATTTAGGATTATTCAAAATAATTTTTGCACATAGCGCTACTATTTTGTTCATTCAGAATTTTTCACATTTTTTCGCACCCCTTTTCCTGAGATTTTGGTAGGAAATGCTTTAAAAAAAAAAAAAAGAGAGAGAGAAATGAGTGCCTGGTGCATGTGTGGGCTGATGACGTTTTTATTTTATGATGGCATGGAATTCTGGCTGGAAAACTGCTAGGACTGGGGAAATGGAGCAAGAAGGAGGCAGGTAAGTACTATTAACTTTATTAGATTTAGTAGGAAGATTGTAATAATGTGGTTGTTTTTTTGGGGGGGAGGGGGGTGGATGAGGGGTGAGCTGCTTTAACCACCTGAAGACCAGGTCTTTTCCTGACAGTTCTCTCAAACATGTAAAAAATCTGTATTAACTTAACTACTTAAGACCCGGACCAATATGCAGGTAAAGGACCAGGCCCCTTTTTGGGATTCGGCACTGCGTTGCTTTAACTGACAATTGCGCGGTCGTGCGACGTGGCTCCCAAACAAAATTGGCATCCTTTTTTTCCCACAAATAGAGCATTCTTTTGGTGGTATTTGATCACCTCTGCGGTTTTTATTTTTTGTGCTATAAACAAAAATTGAGCGACATTTTTGAAAAAAATGCAATATTTTTTACTTTTTGCTAAAATAAATATCCCCCAAAAATATATAAAAAAAATTTATAGCGTTTACAAAATAGGGGATAGTTTTATTGCATTTTCATTAATAATTTTTTTTTTTACTACTAATAGCAGCGATCAGCGTTTTTTTTTTTGTGACTGCGACATTATGGCGGACACATCGGACAATTTTGACACATTTTTGGGACCATTGTCATTTTCACAGCAAAAAGTGCTATAAAAATGCATTGTTTACTGTGAAAATGACAATTGCAGTTTGGGAGTTAGTCACTAGGGGGCGCTGAAGGGGTTAAGTGTGACCTCATATGTGTTTCTTACTGTAGGGGGACAGGGCTGAATGTGTGACGTCATTGATCGCCTTTCCCTATATCAGGGAACAGACGATCAATAAAAGCGCCACTGTGAAGAACAGGGGAAGGTGTGCTTACACACACCTCTCCCCGTTCTTCAGCTCCTGTGACCGATCGCGGGACTCCGGCGGCGATCGGGTCCGCAGGTCCCGCAGACGCGGTCATGGAGCTTGGGACCGGGTCACGGGCGCGTGCCTGCGGCCCAAGGCTGGGCACTTAAAGAGGACGTACAGGTACGTGATTGTGCCCAGCCGTGCCATTCTGCCGACGTATATCGGTGTTAGGCGGTCCTTAAGTGGTTAAAACATCCCCACGCATTATATATTTTTTTTTTTAAAGCAGAGACTCTAAGGAATTAAATGATGGGTGTTGCAATTTTTATGTCAAATGGTATTTGCACAGCAGTTTTTCAAACGCAATATTTTTGGGAAAAAATATACTTTAATGGATCTCTTTGCACAAAAACACAATATAGTAAAGAGTAAATAGATACCAAACATGTCACACTTTAAAATTGCACGCGCCCATGGAACTACTACAAACTACGTACATTATATTATCCATTGGCAACAATTTTAAAAGCCTTTACAAGTTACCATTTTAGACGGGAGAGTTAGTGGGGCGGGAGAGCCTGGGAAGGTAGCAGGAGGAGGGGGATCTAATGATCCACTTCCGGCGATGTACGCAGGAGGTTGTGTATTTGTCAGGCATCTCCGTCTCCTTTTTGTGTCTAGGTCTCAATGATGTGGCCATTTAGGTATTGCCTCAATGTTGTCATTTATAAAAGTTTTTTATTTATTACATTTTTTATATAAAAAGAAAAATTATATACGTGTCTGTCACGGTCCGTTGGGTCCACACTGCTGCGAGGCTGATCACTCATACACTGTGTTCACCTGCATCGTAACCCGATTCCACTATCTATCAATTCTCGCGTGAGTTTGGTATTGGTATCGCATTGGTTAGTTTGCGGATAGAGGCTCAGAACGAGGCTAGGTTAGTTACAATGCGAACACACCTGTGCATTGTGGCCCAAGGCGAGGTTCGGTTGTGTTGTTTTTGTATAAAGTGAGGTGAGGTTGCACGCCGCCCGTGCCCCTGGACGACTTACCTTACTACGAAATGCGTAGCGCGTAGCATAGCGACGCGCTGACGTCATCACCCACACTACTCGTAACATCCAGACGGACGGGTTTGCCTGTTTGTGTCTGGCCGGCACAACAGGCTTAAGGCTCTTTTATCGTACTAAGATTGTAAGTGTGCTACTGTGTTTTACTTTTTTCAAATAAACTCTAAGGTTTTACACTATGGAAGAATTACCGTATTTACCGGGGTATAGCACGCTCCCGCGTATAGCGCTCACCCCTAAACTTGACCCGGATTCCTGTGAAAAAAAGATTTTTTGTACTTACAGTTTTGGTGTCTTCCGCGGCGTCCATCGGCGGCCTCGTCGGGTCCGGCGTCCGTCTGCGGCTTCGGGTGTCCTCTTCGTCGGGTCCGGCGTCCTTCTGCGGCGTCCTCGCGTCCTCCCCGCTCGTTTCCCGCGCCGAGTTTGAATACTGCGCCGACATATACCGAGCGCAGTACACTCGTGTATCGTCGGGCAGGCGCGGCTACTCTCGTGGTGACGTCCTGTACGTCCAGGACGTCAACGCGAGAGGCGCCGGAACTGCCCGAAGATACACGAGTGTACTGCGCTCGGTATATGCCGGCGCAGTATTCAAATTCAGCGCGGGAAAGCAGGTATCGGCGTATACCGCGCACCCACGATTTTGCCCTGATTTTCAGGGCAAAATAGTGCGCGGTATACGCCGATAAATACGGTATGTCTCTTACATGCCATTTCCAACGGGTCTGATTAGCCACGGAGTGTGTTGACTGGTGATACATAATACCTGGGGTGTCTTTGGAATAAGCCGTGATTTAAGTTAAGCTACCCTGGATCCTCTGTCACAGGGGATCACAGGCTCTGGTAAGCAGGAATTTCTCTTATTTCGGTGGTGGATTTCACATTGGCTTCTTTCCAACATCTGAGGAGTCTCTACTCATGGATGAACTTTATTATCGATATTAATTTTTGCACGGGTGGAGAGTTATCATCGATTTTCATTTAATAATTATGAACTTGGATTTTTTTAATTTTTGTTTCACTTTATGATTTATTTCTTCAAATCAATTTATAATTTTAAATAGCTGGCATACTAGCTTTTTTGGATTATTCACATGTGTGCTCACTTTTTAGTGTTTGTAAATTCACAATGTTACACTTACATTTGTAAAATCTATAGGTTTAGCGCGCCCTTTTTTTTTTTTTCAATGCTATATTGGTACATAGGGGAGCTGGAATTTAGGGGAAAAAAGGTGAACTTTTAGCCTTTAATGCAGCTATCACATCTAAGTACTTGTAAGCTGCAAATTATTACGTTGCACACCGTTGGAGTGCACCGCTAGGGTAGTGGACCCTACAGCTGACTTCTGCGGATGGAGCTCTGAGTGGTTCAGGAACGCAGGTCCATTGAAGCACCAACACGGATCCCACTTGGAGTTAGAGCATAAGATTCCCCAGGGAGTGGAGTCTAAGAGCCAGCGGGTGTTCACCCAAGCCTCTAGTGGTGAGGATGGACTGCGCTGCAACTGGCTCCAGGTCGTGGCCCAAGGGTCTCCCAGCTCACGGTCACGGTAAGCTACAGGAGGATAGAGAGGAAGCAACAGCCCAGGACAACAAGGGATAGTAAGGAGATAAGCCAAAAGTCGGGGGTGACTAGCAGACAAGGATAGACAGAGAACATGCCAAAGGTCAGGGTCACAAGCAGGCAGGGATAGTCAAGAACAAGCCAAGATCGGTAACAGAGACAAACATAGATCACATGGCAAGCAGGAGATAGGAAACCAAACACACAATATTGCTTGGCAAGGCAGGCTTGGAGAACACAGTGTTAAATAGTGGTTCCTGTTAAGGCTAGGGTGGAACCACACTCACAGAAGATTACTTAACCATGCAGGTGTGAGAGTGCAAGCCCTACAGTGATATACAGACCAGGTAAGAGACAGATAGGGCATGGAAGTATTCCTGCAGAGTCATGACAGGCTCATGTAGATAAGCATTATTTTCTTGTGTTTTATGTGTTTAAAGTGCATGTCAAATGTGCAGATAAATGCTTATGTTGCAATATACTCAAATTCTAGTCACAATTTAGTAAGCAGACCAAAAGCATCCCTTTTCTGCAACTGAATAGTGATATGCAAAAGGCAGTATTTGTTAAACAAATGAGTCTACATGATCCCTGCATATTAATAAAAGGCAGCCATTGTAAGCACCTAGACTACTGTGTTTGTTTTTCCCTTAGGCCGTGTACAGACGACCAAACAGACGGCCGGGGATTTCTGTACGATGGCTGTACTAACCATCGTACAGAAATCCGCGCGTAAACAATACGCGGGGCGTGTCCGCGGTGTCGCCGCGACGATGACGTGGCGATGTGGGCGGGCCTGCCAGTTAAATGCTTCCATGCATGCGTCGAAGTCATTCGACGCATGCGAGGGATGGCGGGCGCTCGGACATGTACGGTAGGTCTGTACAGACGACCGAACATGTCCGAGCGGGCAGGATTCCAGCGGACTGTTTTAAAACAAGTCCAGAAATATTTGTCCGCTGGGAAAAGGCCCGGCGGGCAAATGTTTGCTGGAATCCTGCACGCTCGGGCCTACACACAACCGGACATGTCTGCTGAAACTGGCCCGCGGACCAGTTTCAGCAGACATGTTTGGTCGTGTGTACGGGGCCTTACAGTTACTTTGGAACAGACTGCTCTGCAAGTAAACATACAGTAAAATATAAATAAAGGCACGTGAATTCAAAATATTTAAAGGAGAAGTTTGGGACAAAAAAAAACAAACAAACAAACATACACACTTACCTCTATGCTGGTGTGGTGCTGCAGCTGACCAACGTTGGCCATCACATGATCACTCAGCTCTCAGTCTGCTCAAAAGAGAGAGCAGTGACTGTCAGTCACTGCTCTCTGCTCTGTTCCCTCAGTGCTCACTGGAGCACTGGACAGCTGCTATCAGCTGACTCTGGGATAGAGGACAGCAAAAGTACCGTAAGTGCACTCCTGTGACACAGAAAAAAGTATTACCAAAAACACTTTGGCCATACTTCTCTTTTAATAGACTTAATAGAATACATGTGAGCATTAACCACAGATAGTCATCAGAATAAAAAAAAAAAATAGTCCACGTTATTCAGTAAAGCAACGCATGCAGTGATTCTTCATGCACAGATTACAGAAGGTCAAGCAGATGTTAGCAAAAGATAAATTCTGATTGGTTGCTACAAGTTAATGCCCTTTCCACATTGTTATTTGTTGTGCTATTTTATTAGACTATTCACTTCTCCCTTAAGGCCTGGTTCACACTGCTCCGACATAGAAGTCGGATGACTTCTGATCCGACTTTGCACTACAACTTAATTTTTGACTTCCATGCGACTTCAATGATCGGGGCCGACTTTGATTCGACAATACCAGACACTTTGAGTCTGGTATGAATCTTAAGCCCCAGGCTAAAATAAAAAATAAATAAATAAGGCGTGGGGTACCCTCCAAAATCCATACCAGACCCTTATCCGAGCATGCAGCCCGGGAGGACAGGAAAGGGGGGGCAAGCAACCGCCCCCCCCCCTTAACCACACCAGGCAACATTCCCTCAACTCAAAGCACTTTGTCCCCATATTGATGGGGACAAGGGCCTCATCCTGTCAACCCTGGGCAGTGGTTGTGGGGGTTTGCGGGCAAGGGGCTTATTGGAATCTGAAAGCCCCATTTAACAAGGGTGCCCCCAGATCACGCCCCCCACCCTTTATGAAAGGGTAATGGGGTACATTGTACCCCTACTCATTTACACAAATAAGTGTCAAAAATAGTGTGATAAAATCTAAAAAAAGCTTTATTGATAAAAGTCAAAACAGGATGGATACTCGCAAACACATAAAACCACGTCATTACACCCCACGTGGAGTGTAATGACGTCAGTGTGTAGCTCCTCTGGACCAGAAGTGCGGGTGCTTTTTAAAATTGTGTTTGTTCCCTGTTAAAAAAAAAAAAATTGTGTTTGTTGAGTTATTTTGAAGGGACAGCAAATTTACATGTACGTTTTTGGCTACGGCGGTAACCTTTTATAGAAGGAGTGACTACATGGTCCTTAGGTACACTAAGCAACATATTAGTAGGGGTACGTTCATTTCTTGTTTGTTTTTATATAAAAGCTGTACACTCACTACTTTTCATTGTAGCACAGTGTAATTTCTTCAGTGTTGTCACATAAAAAGATATAATAAAACATTTACAAAAATGTGAGGGGTGTACTCACTTTTGTGAGATACTGTATTTATGATTTACTTTCTTATGGTAAATATGGTTTTGCACATACTTGGCTGATTGGACTATTCATTATTCCACAATCATATTTTATAGATAGGTGTTGCATTTACCCTAGATCTGTCAGAAATTTTCATATACAGTATTGGTTTCTTGCAAGTCGTCTTACTACTATCACAGACTGTGATTGTTATCCAGAGTTTAAACATTGATATATGGTAGTCTTGCTGCTAATAGGGGTTTGATTTCCATCTTTAGCATGTTTTTTTTCTGAAGTAAAAGCAGGTTGCTGATTCACTTTTGAAGAATGTAATGACTTCTGAAATGTGTACATGTTGGGATATTACTTTCCTGGAGGGTTATATGAAAGAGGAAATGGTCCCACGGTCCCTCAGATGGGAGATTTCCTTTCCCCTAAATGAGATGACTAAGACACGGATCTCACATGGTACCAGTATGTTAATAATGTTGGAGTTTTTTTTACAGTTTTTCTTTGGAAGAAAGAGAAGAAAATTGATTATTCTAGATGGGAAATTACCAGAATAAGAGAGAAACTGGTCCCTTTAAATGGGCTGGATGAATATAATAAGAAATTAGATAAACTGAGGTGGATCCTGGATAACATTTAGTCTAAACAAATGAGCAAGAAAAGGAAAAAACTTTATGGGACTTAAATGACTATAAGGCCTCGTACAGACGACCGAACATGTCTGCTGAAACTGGTCCGCACTATTTTTGACTGGACCCCCGTGTGACCCCTCCCGGCCCTGCCTACTGTTATCACCGCGGCGGGGAACATTAGACAGCGTTCGTTTGAACAGCTGTTTTCCCTGCCGCGCATAGACACTCCCCCTTGGACGGATCTGTCCAATCGCGAGCAAGGGGGAGTCACATAGACACTCCCCCTTGCTCGCGATTGGACAGATCCGTCCAAGGGGGAGTGTCTATGGCATAGACACTCGCCCTTGGACGGATCTGTCCAATCGCGAGCAAGGGGGAGTCACATAGACACTCCCCCTTGCTCGCGATTGGACAGATCCGTCCAAGGGGGAGTGTCTATGCGCAGCGGGGAAAACAGCTGTTCAAACGAACGCTGTCTAATGTTCCCCGCCGCGGTGATAACAGTAGGCAGGGCCGGGAGGGGTCACACGCAGCCACTTGTGCCAACACACGCAGCCACTTGTGCCAACACATGCAGCCACTTGTGCCAACACACGCAGCCACTTGTGCCAACACACGCAGCCACTTGTGCCACCATAAATTGTCGCCACTGTGCCAATCACACGCAGCCACTGTTCCCAAACACAGCCACTGTGCCAATCACACGCAGCCACTGTGCCAATCACACGCAGCCACTGTGCCAATCACACGCAGCCACTGTGCCAATCACACGCAGCCACTGTGCAATCAATTGTTGCCACTGTTCCCAAACACAGCCACTGTGCCAATCACATGCAGCCACTGTGCCAATCACATGCAGCCACTGTGCCAATCACACGCAGCCACTGTGCCAATCACATGCAGCCACTGTGCCAATCACACGCAGCCACTGTGCCAATCACACGCAGCCACTGTGCCAATCACACGCAGCCACTGTGCCCATCACATGCAGCCACTGTGCCCATCACACGCAGCCACTGTGCCAATAACACGCAGCCACTCTGCCCATCAAACGCAGCCACTGTGCCAATCACACGCAGCCACTGTGCCCATCACATGCAGCCACTGTGCCCATCACACGCAGCCACTGTGCCAATAACACGCAGCCACTCTGCCCATCAAACGCAGCCACTGTGCCAATCACACGCAGCCACTGTGCCCATCAAACGCAGCCACTGTGCCATCACATGCAGCCACTGTGCCAACACACGCAGCCACTGTGCCAACACACGCAGTCACTGTGCCATCAATTGTTGCCACTGTGCCCATCACACGCAGCCACTGTGCCAATTGTCGCCACTGTGCCCATCAAACGCAACCACTGTGCCATCACACGCAGCCACTGTTTAATCAATTGTTATTGATTAAACAATGGCTGCCTGTCCCCAGCCTCTGTCCCCCTCCTGTGTCATGTCCCCAGCGTCTGTCCCCCTCCTGTGTCATGTCCCCAGCGTCTGTCCCCCTCCTGTGTCATGTCCCCAGCGTCTGTCCCCCTCCTGTGTCATGTCCCCAGCGTCTGTCCCCCTCCTGTGTCATGTCCCCAGCGTCTGTCCCCCTCCTGTGTCATGTCCCCAGCCTCTGTCCCCCTCCTGTGTCATGTCCCCAGCCTCTGTCCCCCTCCTGTGTCATGTCCCCAGCCTCTGTCCCCCTCCTGTGTCATGTCCCCAGCCTCTGTCCCCCTCCTGTGTCATGTCCCCAGCCTCTGTCCCCCTCCTGTGTCATGTCCCCAGCCTCTGTCCCCCTCCTGTGTCATGTCCCCAGCCTCTGTCCCCCTCCTGTGTCATGTCCCCAGCCTCTGTCCCCCTCCTGTGTCATGTCCCCAGCCTCTGTCCCCCTCCTGTGCCATGTCCCCAGCGTATGTCCCCAGCCTCTGTCCCCCTCCTGTGTCATGTCCCCAGCCTCTGTCCCCCTCTTGTGTCATGTCCCCAGCCTCTGTCCCCCTCCTGTGTCATGTCCCCAGCCTCTGTCCCCCTCCTGTGTCATGTCCCCAGCCTCTGTCCCCCTCCTGTGCCATGTCCCCAGCCTCTGTCCCCCTCCTGTGTCATGTCCCCAGCCTCTGTCCCCCTCCTGTGCCATGTCCCCAGCCTCTGTCCCCCTCCTGTGTCATGTCCCCAGCCTCTGTCCCCCTCCTGTGCCATGTCCCCAGCCTCTGTCCCCAGCCTCTGTCCCCCCCTGTGTCATGTCCCCAGCCTCTGTCCCCCTCCTGTGCCATGTCCCCAGCCTCTGTCCCCCTCCTGTGCCATGTCCCCAGCCTCTGTCCCCCTCCTGTGTCATGTCCCCAGCCTCTGTCCCCCTCCTGTGTCATGTCCCCAGCCTCTGTCCCCCTCCTGTGTCATGTCCCCAGCCTCTGTCCCCCTCCTGTGTCATGTCCCCAGCCTCTGTCCCCCTCCTGTGTCGTCCCCAGCCTCTGTCCCCCTCCTGTGCCATGTCCCCAGCCTCTGTCCCCCTCCTGTGCCATGTCCCCAGCCTCTGTCCCCCTCCTGTGCCATGTCCCCAGCCTCTGTCCCCCTCCTGTGCCATGTCCCCAGCCTCTGTCCCCCTCCTGTGCCATGTCTATAACAAGTACTCGTACCAGTTTTCCAACAATGATGTTTACTGCTTTTTATAAAGAAATACAATTGATTTTATGCAGTATTGAGTTTAGCCTTTTGGCCCGGCCCTCCAAAATATTTTTAGTTTCTCATGTGGCCCCATCGAAAAAATAATTGCCCACCCCTGTTCTAGAGGTAGTGACGTCAGGGGTAGTTGATCCAGGGCATATCCAATTGCCTCCGAGGGGATCAGGAAATCATTTTTTCCCCCACTTGAGTGAATTAGATCATGCTTTGTTTTCTTTTTCTACCTTCCTCTAGATCAGTGGCTCTCAACCTTTCTAGTGCCGTGACCCCTTGATAAAATTTCCCAAGTTGTGGGACCCCTAACAGTAAAATTATTTTCGTAGCGTGGGCTGTCGGCACCCAAGGCAAAACAAGTAATTTGCGCCCCTAACCCACAAACATTTAGCGCTCCCTGAGTTCTTTCCACTCGTACAGTATTAAAACCCCTAATGGTACATTTAAGGAAGTACCACTCTCTCTCCTTGTTCTTCCTGTCAGAAGAGCGCTGGTCTTTACAGTACATGAGACCGGATCGCTCTTACTGTAGATCGCATGGCACTGTACACACAGCGCCCCCTATCCACATTTGTTGCTGCTGAGAGGTGAGCACTGAGCAGCCTTTGGAGGAGATAGGGGCGCTGTGTGTGTGTGTGTGTGTGTACAGTGCAATCCAACTGTAGACAGTAAGAGCGATCCGGTCTCATGTACTATAAAGACCAGCACTCTTCTGACAGAAGGGGAGAACAAAACACAGCACACCTCTTCATGGCTGTGTTGGCATTGGCAAATGTAATGGGGATTTGGGGAGGGCGATATGTGTGAGGAGAAAGAATGGGGGGATATGTGCTGGGAGGAGAGATTGGGGGGGGGAAGAGGGGGGCAATTTAGAGGGGGTTGTGCTAGGAGGGGGATTTTTATTTGGAAATTTGTGCACAGGGGCCCCGTCAGGTAGGCTGTACAATCCTTGTTTTATTGATCGCATGTAATATTCTAATTTTCTGAGATTGTGGATTTGGGGTTTTCATGAGCTGTAAGCCATAATCACCACAATTATGACAAATCACGGCTTGCACTATCTTGCTTTGCATTTAAATGAGTCTCATATATTAGTTTCACCTTTTAAGTTGCATTAGTGAAATATATTAACTTTTGCACGATTTTTTAATTTTTCCAATATCACCTGTATAAAAAAAAAAGAATTCTGACTCTCCAAAGCTTATTTTACACAGGCAATGGAGGGGCTATAAATAAAAAGGCTGTCCACCTCCAAATTTACATGGTCGCTGGAGGGGTGAGTTCACATTGCCAAGGTGGAGATGCTTTTAAGTGGCATGTCAGGTGTCATTAAAGGGGTTGTAAAGGTTCGTTTTTTATTTTCTAAATAGGTTCCTTTAACCTCCCTGGCGGTATGATTCTTTCAGAAAAAACATGCTGAAAGCGGTACCATTATTTGCAAGGAAATTTGGCGTTTTATACTGTAGGCCTGTAATTATTAGGAATAACTCACTTAAATCTGACCAAACAGGAGACTAGTAGGCAACCCGGGTATGAATTTGTTTTAAAAACAAAATTATAAATTATAATATAATAAATAATTATAAATAATTATAACAAATAATAATATAATTATAATAAAAATTATTCAATAATGTAATCAACTCAAAATCACTGAAATTTGCTCAGTTGCAGAATTGTCGCTGTCATTACTTTTATTTTTTTATGACGAATTTCCCCACAAATCGCTATCGCACAATTCTGCAAGTGATTATAATTTTTTATCGCTGTTTTCTAGCTGATCTAAAACTATTTTTGACATAAAGGGACACTTTTTGGTTGCTATGGACAATCTACAGTTTGCAGGGAGAAAGAAACGTTTTTATTATATAAAATGACATGCAGGACACTGGGCAGACCACTAGGGACAAGGGTGTGTGTGTATTTTTTACATACAGTACTGTAATCTATAAGATTACAGTATACTGTATGTAAGGTGTTTGTTTACTTTTTTGAATTTGGCGCCGTTCTCCGCTCCCGTGCGTCGTAACGTCGCAGTGAATGGAGATCGGCGGCACACAGAGGCACTGTGTGAATCGAGCGAGGTCCCGCTCGCTCACACAGCGCGGTGGCATCGCTGGATCCAGGGACAAGGTAAGTAAACCATGCCTGTGGATCCAGCGAGGCGAGCCCGAGTCTGACTCGGGGTTACCGATAGCAGCTCAAAAATCTAACCCCGAGTCAGACTCGGGAACACCGCCAGGAGGGTTAAGCTAGTGCATTGTTGGTTCACTTACCTTTTCCTTCGATTTCCCTTCTAAATGTTTTTTTTCTTTGTGTGAATTTCTCACTTCATGTTCCTCCTCAGTAAGCTTGCCCCCATTTAACAATGCACTAGCTTATAGGAACCTATTTAGAAAATAAAAAACAAACCTTTACAACCCCTTTAATTGAATAATTGGGGACTATGCTGCAACTGCATGCAAAACCTGCCTATGCTGTAGTTTGTTAGCAACTCTCTATTGGGATAGAAAAAGTTCCCATGTGTATAAAAAAAGAAGAGGCAGCAATATTGCCACCTGAATGTGAAGTGCCACCCTTGTGAACTAAGGCTAACTTTGCTCTGTTGAAAACCAGGAAGCAAAGTTTCCAGTAAATTCCAAGGTAGTGTGGGTTATATTAAACTAGATATATTTGTATTTTATTAAAGTTTTGTAGATTTATAAGCTTGAATTAAGTAGTGTGTAAACAGGGCAAGTCTGGACATTATAATAAAAACTACTCTTGTCTTGGCAACCACCCTATGAAAACACGTCTGAAGTCAGTTGGCCGAGGCAAATGTACCTTTAGACTGGGTACACAATCAAATCAAACAACATTTGTTTGCAGCAGGCCATAACATCTTTACCTAAGCCCAACCTTCTTTCAAATTAATTTCATAAGTATTTAAATAGTCTGTTCACCCAAACTACTGTATGTCAGACAAAGGTGGGAGGTAAGCCATCTTCTTGTGTCTCTTCAGGGCTTTTATGGCAATATCCTTCTATGCTGTACCTCCTTTATATCCTCTGGCAATGTAAAACACCCTTGTGTAATGGTTTTAGATGGATGTAACTGAAAGATCAGGAGAGATAAAAGAAACCAGTAGGTGATTCAATCCACTGGTATCTACCCCCCCAAAAAAAAAAAATGAATAATTTAATCTTAATAAAAAAAAAAAAATCTGCATTCAAACTGTTATAATACCGACTGCCAATCTCTTTTCATTTTTTTGCAGAGTTTGTTGGTCATTGTCACTGTAATGGAATGACCCGTGACATCCAAAGACTTTGTGAGGATGGAGGATACTCCTGTGTCAGCGTCACTGATAACTCTTGGGTCTGAGTCCACTCTGTGCCCTTTGGGCATGGAGTGGCAAGTGAATCATAATTCATTTATTACATGAGATTTGACATCACGGATAGTTCGTATTGCAGGATTTTGAGATACTGCAAGATGTTGGATTGTTTTGGCGTGGATAGTGATTTACAGTATATTCCTTAAATGCCTGCAAAGAATATTCTATGACTCATTTCTAGTGACATGCTAATTGAATCAGGGCTTGGAAGACATTTAATTGTCCTTGTGTAAAGGTGTTGTAACGGACAGGTGTTAATCCCAGGTCTGCTCCCAGACCTATAATTATGCATACTAAATACTGTTTATGTGTGATAACACTGTCTAGAGCCTAGTGATGATCAGAGGTGTGAATAGGTGTCAAGCTGTATGCGGAGACGGAGTGGGTGAAGGTGTTTTGTTGTTATGCTGTTGATTAAGGAATGTTAAGTAATTAGCCTTAGTGTGTGATTAGGGGGGTGGAGATCTCATTGTTGCTTTAATGCCTTGTACTGTATATAAAGCTGAGAAGAAACCATTAAAGTATCATTACATTTGAAACCAGAAGCACAGAGCTGTGTGTCTCGTGTCTGGGGGGGAATTCTTATGGATCGGGTCCTGTTGATTGGAGTGTCGATAAGCTGTCTTGGATGGGATGGAAGGTCGTAAACGGTGGTGACCGTTACAGTCACCTATGTGGCACGGTTGCTTTCGGGTAAAATCCAACACTCCGTTTTTCCATTTGTTTTACTATTTTATTATTCCATTTATTTAATGATTAAAGGGATTGTAAAGGCAGAAGTTTTTTTTTATCTTAATGCATTAACCACTTAAGACAAGGTCCCTTTTTGCGATTTAGTCACTGCGTCGCTTTAACTGACAATTGAGCGGTCGTGCCCCGTGGCTCCCAAATAAAATTGGCGTCCTTTTTCTCCCACGACTAGAGCTTTCTTTTGGTGGTATTTGATCACTTCTGCGGTTTTT
This sequence comes from Rana temporaria, assembly GCF_905171775.1. Lineage (NCBI taxonomy): Eukaryota > Metazoa > Chordata > Amphibia > Anura > Ranidae > Rana > Rana temporaria. The sequence goes on from NC_053494.1 coordinate 43,523,013, forward strand.
ATTTTTTGTGCTATAAACAAAAATAGAGCAACATTTTTGAAAAAAATTCAATATTTTTTACTTTTTGCTATAATAAATATCCCCCAAAAATATATAAAAAAACAATTTTTTTCCTCAGTTTAGGTCGATACGTATTAGTCTACATATTTTTCGTAAAAAAAAAAAAAAATCGCAATAAACGTTTATTGTTTTGGTTTGCACAAAAGGTATAGCGTTTACAAAATAGGGCATAGTTTAATGGCATTTTCTTAATATTTATTTTTTACTAGTAATGGCGGCGATCAGCGATTTTTATCGGTACTGCGACATTATAGCGGACACTTGGGACACTTTTGACATATTTTTGGGACCATTGGCATTTTTATAGCGATTAGTGCTATAAAAATGCATTGATTATTATAAAAATGTCACTGGCAGTGAAGGGGTTAACACCAAGGAAGGGGTTAATCATGTTCCCTGGGTGTGTTCTAACTGAAGGGGGTGGTGGACTGACATGGGGAAATAACAAATCGCTGTTCATACATTGTATGAACAGGCGATAGGTCATTTCCCCCCCTGACCGGGTCGGCGTCAGGGGCGAGCAGGGGGCGCGCGTGCAGGCCTCCGGTGGCGCGTGTGCGCCCCTATTGGCTGCTCGGCGAGTTTGCCTATGGGGAAAACCTGTGGTGGAGCATACACACGGCCGGGTTTCCCGACCAAAGCTCTCATGGCAATTTTCCTGTCGGGAAACCCAACCGTGTGTAGGGGGAAAACGCTACCGAGCAGGTTCTCGGTTTTCCCGGCGGACTTTTTACAGCCGGGAAAACCGATCGTGTGTACAAGGCAGGTTTTAAATGATGTGTCCGGGTTTCAGTCCACCTGATACCCGAACACTTTATTCAGACCTAATCTCATCGGGATTCCCCCTATAACAGCCACCCCCTCTGCATCTTCTGCTGCTCACCACCACCAGCTCTCCCCCTTCCTCTGCACCTTCGGCCTCTCACCGCCCCCAGTTGCCCCCCTCCACTGGCACTTCAGTTTGCACTCTACCCCCCTGCACTGTTTCCTTTCTCACTTGACTTCTCCCTGAGCCTGTTCTGCTCCTCATCCATCCATCCATGCTTTGGTTCACCTCCACTGTAACACAATCTAACTACCTCACATTCCACATTACATGCTGCTTGATCTCTCACTAGCACTAGCAATGCCGCATCTCACCTCAGAACTGCCGCTCTCCCATTCATTCAGCCTCTTCCTTCCCCTCAACACCAACTCTGCTCCTCCCCTGATCATTGTCTCCTTGCTCACCTCCATCTACATCTCGCAAGTCTCATTCCTTTCCCCCATTCCCATCCTTGTCTGAATTCCACACAACTCCACCAACCTAGCACCTATCTTTGCTGCATCCCCTCTTTCCATTTCCAGTCATCCCCCTCACTCACCTCCCCCCCACCTTCCTGTCCTAGGTCACCCCTCTCCTTGCAGCCCCTCCTATTTATACTACCCACAACCCCCCATGTTCACCCCCCCCCCCCCACATTCTGTCACATTATTACTCTACTTGGCACACCCAAAGGTGTCCCAGGTCTTTTACTAATCCTACAGGGTATACTACAAAAAAAATACCACTTTAACTGCTTGCCAACTATCGCACGACTATATACGTTGGCAGCATTGCACGGACAGGCAGATGGACGTATATATACGTCCCCTTTAAGATCGCGGCATTGCGCCGCAAGCTCCGTGAGCCTGACCGTGGGTCCCACGGACTGAATCGCCGTGGAGATACCCTTGATGTAAACAAGCATCTCCCCGCTCTGCCTAGTGACAATGGGCCATATTCCCGTAGATTTCGGGCGGGCGTCGCGTAAGCCATTTACACTCCGCTGCCCCAACCTACAGGAGCAAGTGCTGTATTCCCCAAACACTTGCTCCGTAGTTTGGGGCGGCGTAGTGTAATTGGCCCGGCGTATCCCCGCGTAAATCCAAGGGGGCGGCTTGTATTTAAATTAAGCGCGCCCCCGATTCGAACGAACTGCGCATGCGCCGGGCTTAAAATAGCCCAGTGCGCATGCTCCAGTTATCTGCGTAAAACGTCAATGACGCCGACGTGTGCGTCATTGACGTAAAGTCGTATTCAAGAACGACTTAGGGAAACGACGTACCCGACGGGAAAAGACGACGCAGACCCGACGCCATACTTAACATTGCGTACGTGGGACTGGCGTAAGGTTACCCCTCATATAGCAGGGGTAACCTTACGCTTACGCAAACGACGTTGGCGACGGTTACGCAACGCGAATTCGTTCGGGAATCGGCGTATCAGGCTCATTTGCATAAACAAATGAGACCTGAACGTAAACGCCACCTAGCGGCCGGCTGGGTAATTACATTTAAGACCCGACAGTGTAAGTGACTTACACATGTCGGATCTTAAGCGTATCTATGCGAAAATGATTCTAAGAATCACTCGCATAGATACGCGGGCCAAAAAAGAGAGATACGATGGAGTATCCTGAGAATCAGAATCAGAATATGGCCCATAGACAGTGATCACCGCTTCCTGTAATCGGAAGCAGTGATCACTGTCTTGTCACATGTAGCCCATCCGCCCTACAGTAAGAATCACTCACTAGGGCACACTTAACCCCTACAGCGCCAAATAGTGGCTAACCCCTTCACTGCCAGTGTCATTTTCACAGTAACAGTGCATTTTTATAGCACTGATCGCTGTAAAAATGACAATGCTCCCAAAAATGTGTCAAAAGTGTCCGATGTGTCCGCCATAATGTCGCAGTCACGAAAAAAATCGCTGATCGCCGCCATTACTAGTAAAAAAAAAATATTAATAAAAATGCCATAAAACTATCCCCTATTTTGTAGACGCATAACTTTTGCGCAAACCGATCAATGAACGCTTATTGCGTTTTTTTTTTACCAAAAATATGTAGAAGAATACGTATCGGCCTAAACTGAGGAAAACATTTTTTTATATATATTTTTGGGGATATTTATTATAGCAAAAAGTTAAAAATATAGAATTTTTTTCAAAATTGTCGCTCTATTTTTGTTTATAGCGTAAAAAATTTAAGCCGCAGAGGTGATCAAATACCACCAAAAGAAAGCTCTATTTGTGGGAAAAAAAAGGACGTCAAAGGAGCCACGTCGCACGACCGCGCAATTGTCAATTAAAGCGACGCAGTGCTGAATCGCAAAAAGTGGCCTGGTCTTTGACCAGCAAAACGTTTAAGACAGCTCAACCTCCTGACATATATTGACCTTTCACTGAACTCTGAACTGCCAAAGATCTTCAATCCACTCCAGTGTATGAAATGATACACTTTTTGTGGAACATCTCCATGAAAACACACACTCATGCGTGCCAACATGACTTATGTATTGTAAAATCATTATCCTAATTTATCATAAAATTTTCGTATTTTAAAATATACAAATGGTTTGGGCCTCCCTCTTAAAGCGGAGCTCCACCCTAATTGCTTATCTAGGGCCGGGTACTCACGACCAAACATGTATGGTGAAAGCGGTCCGTCGGACCGTTTTCACCATACATGTCTGCCAGAGGGCTTCTGTACGATGGTTGTACACACCATCGTACAGAAGTCCGCGCGTAAACAATACGCGGGGCGTGTCCGCGGTGTCGCCGCGTCGATGACGCGGTGTCGCCGCGACAATGACGCGGCGACGTGGGCGGCCCGCCTTTAAAATGCTTCCACGCATGCGTCGAAGTCATTCGACGCATGCGAGGGACGGCGGGCGCCTGGACATGTACGGTAGGTCTGTACTGACGACCGTACATGTCCGAGCGGGCAGAATTCCAGCGGACTGTTTTAAAACAAGTCCAGGAATATTTGTCTGCTGGGAAAAGGCCCGGCGGGCAAATGTTTGCTGGAATTCGGCCCGCTCGCGCCCACACACGACCAAACATGTCTGCTGAAACTGGCCTGCGGGCCAGTTTCAGCAGACATGTTTGCTCGTGAGTATGGGGCCTTAATCGTACTGCTGATATTAACCACTTCCATACAGGGCACGTATACACCTTCCCGCCCAAGCCAATTTTCAGCTTTCAGCACTGTCGCACTTTGAATGGCAATTGCGCGGTCATGCTACACTGTACCCAAACAAAATTGGTCGTCCTTTTTTACCCACAAATAGAGCTTTCTTTTGGTGGTATTTGATCACCTCTGCGATTTTTTTTTTTTGCGCAACAACTAAAAAAAGACCGAAAATTTGGAAAAAAATTAAGTTTTTATTTTTTTCTGTAATTTTTTTGTAAATAAGTACGTTTTCTCTTTCAATTATGGGCACTGATATGGTGGCACTGATGGGCACAGATGAGATGGCACTGATGGACATCGACGAGGTAGTACTGATGGGCACAGATGAGGTGGCACTGATTGGCGGCGCTGGTATGCGGCACTGATGGGCACACATAGGCGGCACTCATGGGCACACATAGGCGGCACTGATGGGCACTCATGGGCAGCACTGATGGGCACTCATGGGCGGCACTGATGGGCACTCATGGGCGGCACTGATGGGCACTCATGGGCGGCACTGGGCACTTATAGGCGGCACAGATGGGCACTCATGGGCGGCACAGATGGGCACTGTGGGGTGGCACTTATGGGTGGCACAGATGGGCACTGTGGGGTGGCACAGATGGGCACTGTGGGGTGGCACTGATGGACACTGTGGGGTGGCACTGATGGACACTGTGGGGCGGCACTGATGGACACTGTGGGGCGGCACTGATTTACTTGTTGCCAGTCAGTGCCCATTTGTGGGCACTGATTGGCATCTTTTTTTTTTTTTTTTTGGACTTTTTTTTTGGACTTTTTTTTGCCCCTTTTTTTTAAGTTTTGCCCTTCCCTAGTGGGCATCCCTGGTGGTCCATGTGGCGATCCGAGGGGGGGGCTGCGCTGATAAACAATCAGCGCGAACCCCCCCTGTCAGGAGAGCCGCCGATCGGCTCTCCTCTACTCGCGTCTGTCAGACGTGAGTGAGGAAGAGCCATCAACGGCTCTTCCTGTTTACATCGTGATCAGCCGTGGTTGGACACGGCTGATCACGTGGTAAAGAGTCTCCGTGAGAGACTCTTTACCGTGATCGGTGTTGCGGGGTGTCAGACTGACACCCTGCAACAACGATCGCCGCGATGCGTGCCCCCGGGGGCGCGCAGCGGCTAAGAATCCTGAGGACGTCATATGACGTCCAGTCAGGATTCTACAACCACTTTGCCGACGTCAATTTGTCATTGGCGGGCGGCAAGTGGTTAAACATGCTAAAAACGGATGTTTTTGTTTATCATATATGTACAGTACCTATATATGGGAAGGCAGGCAGGACCTTTTAAAACTTATTAATAAATTACCTAAAATTAAAGCGGTGTTTCACCCTAAAAAACAACTTTATAGCATCTCATTCAGCATAGTAGCGCGAGCTACATTATGCCTTTATATTTTTTTTCGGCGCCGTACTCACTGTTTAATCGAGTAGTAAAATTTCAGACTCCCCGCGGGGAATGGGTGTTCCTATTCAGAGGGCTCGTGATTGACGGCCGGCTATGGCGCGTCACGTTTCACAAAAATAGCCGGAGTAGGTCTCGGCTCTTCCCGGCGCTATACGGCGCCTGCGCACAGACATCGGAGCTGACTGCGCAGGCGCCGTGAAGAGCAAACACCTATTTTGGCTATTTCCGTGAAGCGGCCATAGCCGGCCGTCAATCACGAGCCCTCTGAATAGGAACGCCCATTCCCCTGAAACTTTACTACGCGATTACGCGATTATAAAGGCATACTGTAGCTCACGCTACTATGCTGAATGAGATGCTAGAAAAAAAAAATGTTTTAGGGAGAACCCCCGCTTTAAAATGACAGACAGACAACTTGTGTGGAACAAATAAGGCCGGGGCTGCTTTATTATTCGTTTCATAAGATAAAATTCAAACAATACAGAATTTTTTTATTAACTCAAACCAACCCAGCCACTACGGCTCGGGCTGTATATAACTACAAAATTCAAACACCCAGACATCAATAAATATATTCAAAACAAATTTGTCCACCTTTAACCACTTCCATACCAGGTACTTACGCAGCTTCCCGCCCAAGCCAATTTTCAGCTTTCAGCACTGTCGCACTTTGAATGGCAATTGCGCGGTCATGCTACACTGTACCCAAACAAAATTGGCGTCCTTTTTTCCCCACAAATAGAGATTTCTTTTGGTGGTATTCGATCACCTCTGCGATTTTTTTTTTTTGCGCAACTAAAAAAAGGCTGAAAATTTGGAAAAAAAATTACGTTTTTATTTTTTTCTGTTAATTTTTTTGTAAATAAGTTTTCTCTTTCAATTACGGGCACTGATATGGCGGCACTAATGGGCACCGATGAGATGGCACTGATGGACATCGATGAGGTAGTACTGACGGGCACAGATGAGGTGGCACTGATTGGCGGCGCTGGTATGCGACACTGATGGGCACACATAGGCGGCACTGATGGGCACACATAGGCGGCACTGATGGGCACACATAGGCGGCACTGATGGGCACACATAGGCGGCACTGATGGGCACTCATGAGCGGCACTGGGCACTCATAGGCGGCACAGATGGGCACTCATGGGCGGCACTGATGGATACTTATGGGTGGCACAGATGGGCACTGATAGGTGGGCACTGGGCATGGATGGGCACTGTGGGGTGGCACTGATGGACACTGGGGTGGCACTGATGGACACTGGGGTGGCGCTGATGGACACTGGGGTGGCAGCACTGATTTTTGCCAGGTTGCCAGTCAGTGCCCATTTGTGGGCACTGACTGGCATCTTTTTTCTTTATGCTTTTTTTTTTATTTTTTTTTTAGACTTTTTTTTTTTTTTTTTTTTTTTGGCATTTTTTTTTTTTTTTGCCCACCCTGGTGCTCCAGGGTGGGCATCCCTGGTGGTCCAGTGTGGCGATCCGAGGGGGGGCTGCGCTGATAAACAATCAGCGCTAACCCCCCCTGTCAGGAGAGCCGCCGATCGGCTATCCTCTACTCGCGTCTGTCAGACGCGAGTGAGGAAGAGCCATCGACGGCTCTTCCTGTTTACATCGTGATCAGCCGTGGTTGGACACGGCTGATCACGTGGTAAAGAGTCTCCGCCGGAGGCTCTTTACCGAGATCGGAGATGCAGGGTGTCAGACTGACACCCCACATCACCGATCGCCGCGATGCGCGCCCCCACGGGCGCTCGCGGCATGAAATCCTGCAGGACGTTCTAGAACGTCCTGTCAGGATTTCATAACCACTTCCCGGACGTAAATCGGCCATAGGCCGGGCGGGAAGTGGTTAAACAAGGTGACCTTACCACATAATTATGCAGCCGCGACAAAAATAACAAACAGGCAGGGGGGGTGGGGGACACCACAGATCCTGCTCACTGAAGCGGCTGATCTGACGCACTGAACCCCTGCTTTTTATACCCTAAATAGTGCTGTATCAGGCTGGTTTAAACTGGATTTTCCCCCCAAAACTCCTAGAAAGCCCGGGAAAATCACGTGTAGCCCTCTCCCAGGCCACGTGAACACCAGATGTTCAAGTAAAGCCCGGGAAAGTCACGTTTTCTCCCTCAGCTGTGACATGTGACAGCTTGCCATAAGCAGAACTAGACAGGGGAAAGGGGGACCTAGATACTGCCTGTCCTGCCGCCTTCCCATGAGAAAAGGGGGAATTAAAACCGTCTCCCCCTTTTCTTAACATTCCTCATCCTTCCGGTCTGCACAACTGCTGGTTTTCTTCGGACATTGCATCACTTCCGGGAACCACGCAGTATGCTCTGGGAGGTTCTCTCATAGCTCCCTCTGTTCAGTTTCTGAGCTGTGATATCAAATATCACGCGATTTTAGGACCAGGAAGTGATGCGCGACATAAACAAATAAAGGAGGGTGCGGCTCCCTGTTGCGAGTGCGCATGCGCGAGATCAAGCGGTGGATGCTGGGACATTACCGCAACGAGGAAGTGCCTGCTTGTGGGCTTTTAATGCCCACAGTTAAAATGGCAATGGCACGAACAGAAGAATAAAAGTCTAAATTGCAGGCGGAGCGGACGTAGGACACGAAAAACATGAGTTTACATAAGCAGCGCTATTAACTATTTAGCTAGCCCTAAAAAAATAACGTTTTTGCGTGGGAGATCCGCTTTAATGATTATACCCCCTCCTTTGGAATGTCTGTGAAATAAGATTTGGCTAGTGATTTCCAGATGTGCTAATTATCTGTGTCTGGGAAAACTTGCACCATGATAGTGATTGATGGTTTAAAGTTCATATTTTATTAACCACTTCAAGTCCAGACACTTTCACCCCCTTCCAGTCCAGGCCAATTTTCATCTTTCAGCGCTGTCACACTTTGAATGAAAATGACTTAGTCATGCAACACTGTACCCGAATGAACATTTTATCATGTGTTTTGCAACAGATGCAGTGCCATGAAAAAGTATTCATACCCCTTGAAATTTTCCACATTTTGTCATGTTACAGCCAAAAAAGTAAATGTATTTTATTGGGATTTTATATGATAGATCAACACACAGTGTCACATAATTGTGAAATAATAAATGATTTTCAATTTTTTTTTACAATTAAATATGTGAAAGTGTGGCGTGCATTTGTATTCAGCCTCCTTTTCTCTGATACCCCTAAGGCTGCTTTCACATTGCAGCGTGGAGCCGCGGTGACGGTATAGCTGCGCTATTTGTAGCGCGGCTATACCGTCGTGTTTACCGCAATATTCGGGCGCTAGCGGTGAGGTTTTAACCCCCGCTAGCGGCCGAAAAAGGGTTAATACCGCCCGCGTTGCACACCGCTTTTATACCGCGGTAAAGATGCGGCTAGCAGGACTTTTGTTGCGCTCCTGCTAGCGCACCGCTTCAGTGTGAAAGCCTTCGGGCTTTCCCATTGAACACTACGGGGCATGATTTTTCATGCGGTATAGCAGCGCTATTTTTAGCGCTGTACCGCATGAAAAACGCCCCAATGTGAAAGGGGCCTTACTAAAATCTAGTGGAACCAACTGCCTTCAGAATGCACCTAAATTAGTAAATAGAGTCCACCTGTGTGTAATTTAATCTCTGTATAAATACAGCTGTTCTTTGAAACCCTTTTTTTAGAGAATCTTAGTGAACAAACTACACCATGAAGGCCAAGGAACACACCAAACAGGTCAGGGATAAAGTTGTAGAGAAGTTTAAAGCAGGATTAGGATTATAAAACAATATCCCAAGCTTTGAACATCTCACTGATCACTGTTCAGCCCATCATCCGAAAATGGAAAGAGTATGGCACAACTGCAAACCTACCAAGACATGGCCGTCCACCTAAACTGACAGGCAATGAGAACATTAATCAGAGAAGCAGCCAAGAGACCCATGGTAACTCTGGAGGAGCTGAAGAGATCCACAGCTCAGGTGGGAGAATCTGTCCTCAGGACAACTATTAGTTGTATACTCCACAAATCTGGCCTTTATGGAAGAGTGGCAAGAAGAAAACAATTGTTGAAAGGAAGCCATAAGAAGTCCCATTTGCGAGAAGCCATGTGGGAGAAGGTTCTCTGGTCATAGGAGACCAAAATGTAACTTTTTGGCCTAAAAGCAAAGCGCTTTTGTGGTGGAAAACTAATCACTCTAAACACACCATCCCCACCGTGAAACCTGGTGGTGGCAGCATCATGTCGTAGGGATGCTTTTCTTCAGCAGGGACAGGAAGGCTGTCATAGAGTCAGCAAAACCGGGGCAGATGTAAAACACAGTGGGTATACACCCGTCACAGATGTCAATTTCTAAATTTCATTTTTTTTTTGGGCTAACTGCTGGCTGATCAACTATCCATCTATGTCCAGCTTCAGTCTCAAATCTCCATAATGCTCAGTAGGCTGGGAAGATCCTTGTCTTTTTACATTTCAAGAGACTGGAAAAACATCCTCTATACCAGGGATATGCAATTAGCATATCTTGCTATGCCTCATGGGACTTGTAGTTCTGCAACAGCTGGAGGTCCGCTAATTGCATATCCCTGCTCTATCCCTCTATCCCTGCTAATATTCAACTTCTGTGTCATATTAAAGAGTAAGCCCTGGTTCACACTGGTGCGATTTGACATGTCAAATCGGTGGCATTTGCCGGAAATGTCACCATCCTGCACTGATTTCAAAAAGTAGCTTCTGTACTACTTTTTGCGATTTCGGGTCTGCACAGATGTCTCTGTAATCGCGGTCGAAATCAGGACTGACAATCGGGACTGACAAACTGAATTTGCACGGCTTCATTCCCGCAGCCCAGTGTGAACCTGGGCTTAAAGCGGAGGTTCACCCTAAAAAACATCTATATACCATTAAATCCAGCATACTTCCGACATGTACAGTATGCTGGTATTTTTTTTTTTTTTTGCTGCACATACCGTCTTATAGTTCCTTTTCACCCGGCTTCCGGGTACTCACTCCCGCGGGGAATAGGCGTTCCTATGAAGAGGCGTAGATGATTGACGTGTGGATAAGGCACGTCATGCGTTCCGAAAATGTCCGAACTGGGACTCGGCTCTATACGGCGCCTGCGCACAGACTAGGAGCCGTGTAGAGCTGACTGCGCAGGCGCCGTATAGAGCCGAGTCCCAGTTTGGCTATTTTCGGAACGGGTGACGCACCTTATCCGCACGTCAATCATCTACGCTTCTTCATAGGAACGCCTACTCCCGGCGGTAGTGAGAACCCGGAAGCCAGGTGAAAAAGAACTATGGGCCAGATTCACAGAAGAGATACGACGGCGTATCTCCTGATACGCCGTCGTATCTCCTGATACGCCGTCGTATCTCTGTGTTCCGGCCGTCATAGAATCAGTTACGCATAGATAGCCAAAAGATCAGACAGGTGTAATTGACTTACACTGTCGGATCTTAAGGATGCAATTCTAGGCCGGCCGCTAGGTGGCGAGGCCATTGCGGTCGGCGTAGAATATGCAAATGACTAGTTACAGTGATTCCCGAACGTCCGCGCTGCCCGTCGATCTAACTTTATGTCGTTTCCGTCGAGTTACGCCGCGTAAAATTAGGGTTGAGCCCTAGGTGTTCTAAGCCATGTTAAGTATGGCGTCGTTCCCGCGTCGAAATTTTAAAAAATCACGTCGTTTGCGTAAGTCGTCCGTGAATGGTGCTGGACGCCATTTACGTTAACGTCTAAACAAATGACGTCCGTGCGACGTCATTTAGCGCAATGCACGTCGGGTAATTTTCCCGACGGAGTATGCGCAGTACGTTCGGCGCGGGAACGCGCCTAATTTCAATTAGGCGGGCTTGCGCCAATTGGATTTACGTTACACCGCCGCAAGTTTACAGGTAAGAGTTTTGTGAATCAGGCACTTACGCTGTAAACCTGCGGCGGTGTAATGTAAATGGGATACGTTACGCCGCCGTGGAGTAACGTAATTCTATGTGAACCTGGCCCTATAATACGGTATGTACAGCGAAAAAAAAACAAAAAAAAACAGCATACTGTACATGTCGGAAGTATGCTGGATTTAATGGTATATACATGTTCTAGGGTGAACTCCCGCTTTAAGCTCTTTTGCAAATTGTGCTGACTCAGCAGGTGACCAGACTTCCCTGACAGATTGAGATCTATGGCGGTATGTCAATTCATCAAGTGGCTTTTGAGACAAAACTGAAAGAAAGGGTACCTGACTAACCAGGTCTGTTAGATTCCTGAGTGCACTAGACATTGGCCCAGATTCAGGTACGACTTGCGCTTTATTTGCGGAGGCACAGGGCAACGATTTTGCCCTGCGCCCGCGCAAATATTTTGCGCTGCCCTCGATTCACGGAGCAGTAGCTCCGTAAATTGCGAGGGCGCGCCGGCAAAATTGCCTGGCGTAAGCGCGCGCAATGTAAATGATCCCGCCGGGGGCGGGAATCATTTAAATTAGGCGCGTTCCCGCGCCGATCGTAAAGCGCATGCTCCGTCGGGAAACTTTCCCGACGTGCATTGTGGCAAATGACATCGCAAGGACGTCATTTGCTTCAAAGTGAACGTGAATGGCGTCCAGCGCCATTCACGATTCACTTACGCAAACAACGTCGATTTTAAATATCGCGACGCGGGAACGTGGGTATCCTATAGCATTGGCTGCGCCTGCTATTAGGATGTGTAACCTTACGCAAAACCCGACGTACGCAAACTACGTAATTTGCGTACGCAGGGCTCGCGCAACGTTGTGAATCGGTGTTAGTATGCAATTTGCATACTATACGCAGATCACAATGGGAGCGCCCCCTAACGGTCATCGCTAGAATGCAGCCTAAAATCTGCGTGGCATAAGAGCCTTATGCCACGTAGATTTTAGGCTGCAGTCGGCGTAACAAGTTCTCTGAATCAGGAGAACTGGTTACGCAGGCGCAATTGCTACCTGAATCTGGGCCATTGTTCTTATTGGACTGCACAGTCATATTTAGACAGAAAATGTGTAATTGCTATAACAGAAATGTGGCGGTAAGACTGCGACAGACAGTGCTAACAATATCCATTGAATATCCATGTATACCTATTTCTGTAAATTCCATTGGACTTTAATACATAAAATGCTATAACTGAAGAGAGCACAGTTTAGAAAAATAAGAATATTTATGTCAAACAATTAGGCACTAATTGAAGGTTGGATGTTTATGTTTTCCTTGAAGTCTTTAACCACTTCAATACCAGGCACTTATGCCCAAGCCAATTTTCAGCTTTCAGCGCTGTCGCACTTTGAATGACAATTGCATGGTCAGGCTACACTGTACCCAAACACATTTTTTATCATTTTGTTCCCACAAATAGAGCTTTCTTTTGGTGGTATTTGATCACCTCTGCGATTTTTATTTTTTGCGCAACAAATAAAAAAAGACCAAAAATGTTGAAGATTTTTTTTTTCTGTTAAATGTTTTTGTAAACAAGTGCATTTTTTTTCAGTGGGCACTGATAAGGCTGCACCAACGGGCACTGATAAGGCAGTACCGATGGGCACCGATGAGGTGGCACTGATGATGGGCACTGATAGGTGGCACTGGTATGTGGCACTGATGGACACTCATTGGCGGCACATGTGAAAAACGTATATAGCGCAGCACATGCGAACTGAATGGGCACTCATAGGCGGCATTGATGGGCACTTATGGATGGCACTAATGGGTACATATGGGTGGCACTGATAGGTGGCACAGATGGGCACTGATAGGTGGGCACTGATGGGCACGGATGGGCACTAATAGGTGGCACTGAGGGACACTGATGAGTGGCGCTGATTACTCTGGTGGGTGGCATTGCTGGGCATCACTGTTTTTATTAGTACTATTATGATGCCATTTGTGGGCACTGATTGGCATATGTTGGGCATGTTTTGGAACATGTGGATGGCCATGGGGGATGTACCTGGCCATCCACATGTTGAAGGCTTCCCTGGTGGTCCTGGCAGTTTCCCTGGTGGTCCAGTGTGGGCATCCGAGGGGGGGGCTACGCTGATAAACAATCAGAGCGAACCCCCCCCCTGTCAAGAGAGTCGCTGATCGGCTCTTCTCTACTCGCGTTTGTCAGACGCGAGTGAGGAAAAGCCGATCAACGGCTCTTCTTGTTTACATCGTGATTGGACACGGCTGATCAGTTGATCAGCTTTCGTTGGGCCCCTTATGACTCATCCCCACTCCCTTTCTGGCAAACTCTCAGGAGAGCGAGAGAGAGCTGTGCATGGTGTCATAAGCCTAGGCTAATGACCAGACAAGAAACAGGAAGTGGGTTGTGTTAGGTATTTACTGACAGAAAAAATATGTTTTACTATCCAAAGTTAAAACAACTTTGCAGAGGATTTAATAGATGGAAAGTTGAAAAAATGACTGAAGGTCCGCTTTAATATTCAATTCTCAGAACGGAGTGTACAAATTTGTATTACTATTTAGAACAGATTTTCTTGAAAATGTTGGAAAGCATTCTAACAATCATTCTTTTTTTTTATTTTTTTTATGTATTTTGTTTATAGGTCGGGTAGAGACGCTGATGACTGCCTGAAAGTCGGGAGAAAATTGGAGCTCGTTTGTGTAGCTGGTGGACTTCCGATCAGATGGAGAATACTGCGAGGTTGGCACTCAGATGCCAGGTTGTGCAAATCATTTTCCTGTTGGCTCTTATGATGGGAAGTGCACATTGTAATGGTATGTAGCAGTTTTCATGTTTTTTTTGTAACTGGGTAATTAAGCACAAGATTCTGTATTACTATAAAATGTTTTTTTTTTTTTTTTTACTTTAAATGGTAATTTGTTGGCAACAGATATAATCATTTAGTTATTATAAATTGTGTGTTGGCCCACATTACAATGAAAAATGTATCACTTTTTTGTAGTAAATTTATTTGCTATTCTTTTTTTATAAATAGTTTCTAGTTACCTCTCTGACATAAATAAATAGCAAGCTTTTCACGTGTTGTCCCACCATCCCCACTACTTTGGCAAATATTTTAGGGCTGTTACTGATTAAAAATGTTGGGCCTGATTCACGTAGATCAGCGGATCTTTAGATCCGCTCGATCTACCTGATTTAAGATCCGCTCCCGCAAGTTTGCGAGGCAAGTGGGTAATTCACAAACCACTTACCTCCAAACTGGTAAAACTTACCTCGTAAATCCCCCAGCGGAATTCAAATTCCGCGGCTAGGGGGAGTGTACTATTTAAATCAGGCGCGTTCCTGTGCCGATTTAAATGAGCATGCGCCGTCTGCGGAATTTCCCAGCGTGCATTGCTCCCACTGATGTCGCTAGGACGTCAGTGGTTTCGACGTGAGCGTAACTTGCGACGCGCGTGTTTCTGAATCGGCGTACGCAAACGACGTAAGAAAATTTAAAAGCGACGCGGGAACGACGGCTATACTTAACATTGGCTGCGCCTCATAGAAGCAGGGGTAAGTATACACCGGGAAAGACGATACGGAAATGTCGTAACAACACTGCGTTGGGTCCGCGTACGTTCGTGAATTTGCGTATCTCGCTGATTTACATATTATTCAACGTAAATCAGCGGGAACGCCCCCGGCGCCATTTTCAAATTGAAAATAAGATCCGACAGTGTAACACAGTGTAACACTGTCGGATCTTAGCCATATCTATGCGTACCTGATTCTATGAATCAGACGCATAGATAGGACCAGTGTAAGTCAGAGATACGATGGTGTATCAGGAGATACACCGTCGTATCTCTTTGTGAATCTGGCCCAAGGTGTTTGTTTAATCGTTTTTTTTTTTTTTTTTCGATTAATTATAACGCACATACAGATCCAACTACTTTTAGCTGATCTCCTTGCAGGATTCCCAGTGCAGCTAGCAACCACTGGAAAAATGGATAGCAGGATACAAAACACACACCAAGGCAGCGCTCGATGGGAATAGCATTAAAACTTTTATAGTCTTCAAGTAGGTAACAAAATAAATATTGCACTGGAGATAAAATCGATGTAGCTACATAAACTGTAAAAATGGTGCGAGTAATACCAAACGGTAACAAAAGCACTCATAAAAACATGTAGCTAAGTATGATACTGGTATAAAAATGTGTACAACGATACCACTGCTGAATCCAGATGAGGAGAAGTTAACATCAGTCCGTAGGCATGTAGATGTCCTATGAAGGAAACTATCACAACTCCCAGTGGATGGCTTTAGAATCCCAGGTTAATAGAGGGAAGTGTAACAGCCCTTGCGTGTGGCAGATAGTAAGGTCCCGCCGGCATGCAGGTATGAAGGCTCAGCAAAGGAGCCCTTCAGATGGACATGGCAAGCCCCACCGGTGTCCGTGACGTCACCGGATCTCCGACGGAACTCCCTGAAGACCCGGAAGCCGGCGGAGAGGTGAGAAACCGATCAAAAGAATTTTGATCGATCAAAAAAATTAACGATTAATCAAGGAATTAATAGTTAATTTCCACAGGCTGAGTTCATGCCGCAGCACGGATCGGCTCACAGCAGGAGTCCTGTGCCTCCCCATTCTCCGATTTAGGTACGATATCAGACCGAATTGGGGGTTCAATTTGGACCAGAAGACGCACAGGACTTCCATGCAATTTGCATCAGAGCCGCTCTGGAGATGTGAAACGGCTCCATAGAGAGACGGTCACAATCTCCTGACATGCAAAGTGGATGCGGCGAAACCACATCCAAATCGCATAAGTGTGAACACAGCCTAAAGGTAAACAAATTCTAATCTAGTAAAAGCAGTCATGTATTATTTATGTTGAATAAAAATCATCCAGATAAACACACAGATGCACTATAAGGCTGGTAATATCGGTCACAGGAAATATCTTACATACAATCTACCACAAATCTACTATTCTACGTGCTTATATTTCAAACTGCATGTATTGCGTATTCCTTTTCTAGAAGTGTCTGTACATTTTATGAACAAAGTTCACTTCTTAACCGCCTCAGCCCCGGAAGAATTGGCTGCCCAATGACCAGGCCATTTTTTGCGATTCGGGCACTGCATCGATTAAACTGACAATTGCGTGGTCGTGCAAAACTGTATCCAAACAAAATTGACGTCCTTTTTTCCCACAAATAGAGCTTTCTTTTGGTAGTATTTGATCATCTCTGAGATTTTTTTTTTTGCGCTATAAACAAAAAAAGAGCGACAATTTTGAAAAAAAATAACTTTTGCTATAATAAATATCCATATTTAAAAAAAAAGAATTCTCAGTTTAGACCGATATGTATTCGTCTATATATTTTTGGTAATAAAATTTGCAATAAGCGTATATTGATTGGTTTGTGCAAAAGTCTACAATTTAGGGGATAGAATTATAGCATTTTTATTATTATTATTCTTTTTTTATTATTTATATCTCGAGATAAGTAAGTGTAACTATGCGCCGTCGTATCTGTGCACCATGCCCACAGAACTAGATACGCCTGTAAATAGGCTTCTTCCGACCGACATAACTTTCCTACATCGGCGTATCGTGGGCGCATATTTACGCTGGCCGCCTCATTGCACATATGCAAATGAGGGAGATACGCCGATTCACAAACGTAGTTGCGCCCGGCACATCATATACGCGGTTTGCGTAAGTCGTACGTCCGGCGTAAAGTTATTCCCCATATAAGAGGAAAAATTTCCGGACGGCGCATGCGCTATTCGATCGGCGCGGGGACGCGCCTGATTTGAATAGCACACTCCCCCTAGCCGCGGAATTTGAATTCCGCCGGAGGAATTACGATCCACCGCCGCAAGTTTGGAGGTAAGTGTTTTGTGAATTACCCACTTGCCTCTAAAACTTGCGGCGGCGGATCTTAAATCAGATAGATTACGCGGATCTAAAGATTTTTATTATTATTATTCTTTTTTTATTATTTATATCTTGAGATACGCCGCGTAAGTGTAACTTACGTCCTAGTCAGCTGGTGGAGTAGGACGCTTCCCGACGAGTCTGCTCTCACCCAGAGACAAGCTCTGACAGTCAGTTAGTTAGGCAGGCTTTTTTTCTCCCAGCCCCCGGCAGCAACGAAACACACAGGAGCATAAGCCCCTGCTACAACATCGGCTTCCATAGCACCAACGACCAACGACTGCCTCCCCCCCCCTCATCTCCAGGGAGCCCGGTAAGGTAAGCCCCTGTTTCTCAGGGCCACTTCACCTTCCCCTAGGACCACTGATGGCCGTCCTTTTCAGGACAGCCGCTGCTCTCTCCTTACCCCCACACTGCTAGCTGTCACTGGGGCATCCCCCCGCCGCCTCCCCACCTCAGTTACCAGCTGGACATAGCCATACCGGGGCCTCCCCTGGGCCTCCCGTCACCTCTGGAACGATTCGCGGCACCCGCGATCAGGAAAGACCGCGGCTTCACCCGCGGCCTAGCTGGTCTGCCGCATTTAAACACCGCAATTTCCCCCAATTGCCAGCCGTATTGAAGGCATCACCCCTCCACCTCCCCGCTTCAGTTTTCCGGCCAGCCACAACTACGACTGGGCCTCTGCGCCCCCCCGCCACCTGCTGGAACAATTCACGGCTGCCGCAACTAGGAAAGGCCGCGGCTTCAACCGCGGCCTAGTTGGCGTGCCGCACCTACAACCAGCAATCTCCCCTAACTACTGGTAAACCCCCCCCTCTTTTGACTACAGGAGGATCCCCATCCTCGCTCTGGTCCCCCCAAACCCCCCATCCCCCCCATTCACTCAAACCCCCCTCCCCCCCATTCTGCCCAATAGGTAAGCACTACCTCATAGCATTTGATCCAGGGTTGGCCCGATCGCCCCTGAGGGATCAGGAAGGATTTTTTTCCCCCGGCCGCGGCACATTGGCATAGCACGGCCAGGGTTTTTTTTGCCTTCCTCTGGATCAACCAGGGAGAGAGGATTTAGTTGAATCTTCTCTCCTCATCACCCCCCCCCAAACACCTGTCCCCCCCCCACCATTCGGCGACTATGGTTAATCTAAGTTATTCTGCAGAAACCATTTGGGGTTTAAAGCCATTCGCCGCAATATTGCCAACCCTCACCAAAAAAGCTCTAAGAACTGAGCAACTGTTAAGAATCGATCGACGATCAACTGTCAAAAATCTCAGCCACTTACCCCAGCTTAAGCACATATCATGCGCTTTGATCAACACAAGATTGGCAGTAAAACATCGACTAGAAATCCATGATTTCATCCTACAATACGATTTAGACTGCCTCTTCATCACAGAAAGCTGGCTCACAGCCGACTGTAACACCATTCTGGGAGAACTGGTGCCAGAAAACTATCGGATAATAACGGAAAACAGAATAGGGCAAAGAGGAGGAGGCCTGGTGGTGATCCACAAGATTCACCTTGCATTCACTAAACCAGTCCTTCAAAATCCTCTTCCATTCATGGAAACCCTTACTCTTCAACTACAAACAAACCCCCAGGAGACTGTCCACATTCTTCTCTGCTATAGGCCACCCGGGCCAAAATCGCAGCTTCTACCATCATTGACTGAGTTTTTCTCCACATATACCCTCAACAGCAAACACCTTTTGCTGCTCGGGGACTTCAATCTCTGGGCCAACTCCGCACAGGATTCCGTTGCTGACGCCTGTATTGACCACCTGGAAGGGTTAGGGCTACAGCAACTTATATGTGAGCCCACACATGCTTCAGGTCACACGCTCGACCTAATTTTCAGACAAAATCTGAAAATAAGCATTTTGGGAAATGAACCATTGCCATGGACAGATCACCATGCAATTAAATTCATAATTTCCAAAATTCCCCCACTGATAAAAGCACCCAAGCCGGTGACAACACACTGGTCTAGATCTCAGAAGAAGCTCCACTCGGAACTCTTCAAATCTACCTTGGAAATTAAAATCAAAACAATTCATCCACATCAAACAGCCTCAAATACACTGGATGCCATAAATGCAGCCCTACTACAGTAAGCCGACATAGTAGCACCGAGACGCAAAGCCCGCACCCAGAAAAAAAAGTCCGGCTGGTTCAACTACCAGCTGTCACTACTGAAGCAAGAGCGCAGAAGGGCGGAAGCCGCCTGGCAAAGAAGCTCCTCTGAGGAAAACCTCATCATCTACAAGGCAATAACAAGAAAATATCACAAAGAAATCTTCAAAGCCAAGAAACAAAATTTTTCTATGGCAATCAACAGCGCCCTAAACCGCCCATGTGAACTCTTCAAGATGGTCACCCAGACCATGAATCCAGGATGTCTGGAAGCCCCCAATTCAGACACCCAAGAGTTTTGCAATGAATTATCAGATTTCTTCATCAACAAAATTGAGAGAATCCGGCAAAGCATTCTGCAAAACAATACCCCCCTCAGCCCACCACATAACACCCAGAGAAACTTTCTACAATCAACAAAGTTCACTCTGAAACCCATCTCCGTCGATGCCACAAAAAATATCATCGGTACTTTGCGAAACAGCACAGCGCCCAATGATATTATCCCCACTAAACTGCTGAAGGAATGTGTTGACATCCTGGCACCTCCCATCACGCAGCTTATAAACCAGTCATTTAAGGAAGGCATAGTGCCCTCCCTGCTGAAAGAGGGCACTATCCAGCCCATCTTGAAAAACCCACCCTCGACCCCAAGGACCCAACTCACCGCCGTCCCATAACAGGCCTAAACGTCCTCTCTAAGGTAATGGAGAAAGCAGTGGTGCAACAGCTGCAACAGCATCTGGATACCCATAATCTACTTGATCCATTACAATCAGGCTTCCGTCCTGGACACGGGACGGAAACAGCATTACTCAAAATATGGGACGACGCTCTTGAGGCCGCAGACGAAGGAGAATCCTGTCTCCTGGTTCTGCTGGACCTAAGCGCAGCCTTTGACACGGTAGACCACAAACTGTTACTGATGCGACTGGCTGAGGTAGCCAGAGTCGCAGAAGGTGACTTACCATGGTTTTCCTCCTTCCTGGAAAACCGATCACAAACAGTTAAACTGGGATCTTTCGTATCTGAGAGGCGCACGGTGTCATGCGGAGTCCCCCAAGGATCCCCCCTGTCACCGGTACTTTTCAACATCTATCTTCGCCCTCTCTTTGATATTATCAGTAGCCAAACACTACTCTATCACTCCTATGCAGACGACACGCAACTGTATTTTCGTATCTGCAACAAAAAGCATCATCATCCCAGTTTAGAGAAATGTCTCTATTTGATAGAAAACTGGATGACTAAGAGCTATCTTTTTTTACAATCATTTATTTTTATTTGTTTTTCTTAATTCAGCAATTTACAGGTACAGTTTACATTGGTGCACAGTAACATAGTATAGAAAACAGCCACCTTGTACTATAAGGAGAGAGTATACAAATGCAATTAGCAAAAAATAAAGAAGAAAAACTGACTTCCTTCAACTCTTCATCCCTGTATCTATTCCCTTGTGTCACCCTCCCCTCCCTCCCCCAATCCTAAGGAGCGTGCCACCCTTGTCGTTTCCTTGCCTAGGAAGTGGACGGGTCGGTCTAGTAGCCTCACTACCTTAAACTCAACAGCTCCAAAACAGAACTTTTCCTGTTTCATGCCAGCCGAAAGAGTCAACTGGCAACAACCTGGACACCTCCGCCCATTCTGGGACAAACCATCACCCCTAGCTCCAAAGTCAAAAGTCTCGGGGTCACTTTCGACACCCACATGACAATGGATGCACAAATAGGGTCAGTAGTCAGCGGATCCCACCATCTGCTGCGCCTACTACGCAGACTTATTCCATTTATTCCTAAGGAAGACGTAGCAGTCGTGGTGGGAACAGTTGTGAACTCCAGATTGGATTATGCAAATGCCCTTTACCTCGGACTGCCAAAATACCAAATCACTCGCCTGCAAGTCGTTCAGAATACGGCCGCCAGACTTGTGACTGGGAAAAAAACATGGGAATCAATCTCACCTTCGTTGAGAACCCTTCACTGGCTGCCAGTAAAGGACAGAATCGCTTTTAAAGCACTCTGCCTAATGCATAAGTGCATCCATGGGAAGGCTCCGCAATATCTTTGCGACAAGATAGAACCCCACAGTTCCAATCGCCTTCTGCGATCCACTAACCAAAACCTGGTCAAGGTACCCAAAGCCAGATACAAGTCCAAAGGAGAAAGAAGGTTTGCATTCCAAGGTCCAAGACTATGGAACGCTTTACCAACCAGCACTCGGTTGGAGGAAAACCACCTGACCTTCAGAAGACAGATTAAAACTCTATTGTTTTGATGTCAAGAGACAGGAACATACAAGCGCCCAGAAGCGATTCAGTTCGCATGTGCTGCGCTATATAAGTTTTTCATTTATTCATTCATTCATTATCTGAATCTGGCCCAAACTCTCCCATGTGAAGACAGCACTTTGCAACTCTCAATATAATGATGTGACTTTCCACCTCCAGGGCTTTCATTCACATCAGCAGAGACAAAAACTGCTTATCAAAACACTCTAATTATTGGGTAGCCATAAGCTCTTGTGGGATCTTTCCCAATGTTCCAAAGAAATATTGCTCCAATCACACTTGTGACCCAGCTCATAAGGGATGAAAGCAGATAGGAGAACCAGACCTCATAGTATAGTAGATAAAACGAGGTCCTTTATTAAAAAATAAATTGACGTCGCCACACCCCCCCATGACATAATTGTGTGAAGAAATGCATAGGGCGGCACCAGACGTGACATCAGCAATTGCCAGCTGGAGTACTGGATTGCTTTATGCTGCAGCTTCTTATGGGCATATGGTATCAAGGAGCTTTATGTGAGTGCACAAGTTTTTTTTCAGTAAAGAGCTTTATTTTATCTACTACACTATGAGGTCTTGTTCTCTTTTCTGTTTTCATCCCTTATGAGCTTGGTCTCCTGCTTGATTGAAACAATATTCCTTTAGCATACAACCTACAATGTGGCAACTCTGCTCTGAATTCAGGAGCAGTGCAGCATCATTGCCACACAATCATGGGAAGTTACATTAAGTGAATTACACTGGCACAATGACCAGGTGAAACTTTGCAGGGGGACTAACAAAAAACTGTGAAGCCTTGTACACACGTACAGGATTCCCGGCGGTAAAAAGTCCACCGGGAAACCAGAGGGGAAAGCCGACAGCCTGCTCGGTAACTTTTTTCCCCTACAGACGACCGGGTTTCCCGACAGGAAAACTGCCATGAGAGCTTTAGTCAGGAATCCCGGCCATGTGTATGCTCCACCGCAGTTTTTCCCATAGGAAAAAAGCTGGGTTAAAAACCGCCAGGAATCCCGGCAGGAAAAAAGAGAGCTGTTTCTCTTTTCTTTTCCAGCAGTTTTCCTGTCGGGAAAACTGCAATTGAGAATACACATGGCCGGTTTTCCCAGCCAAAAGCTCTCACCAGGGGAAAACCGGTCGTGTGTACAAGGCTTGAGCCCCGATACACATATAATAAGTGCTGCAGCGCATTTTTTTAATGTGCCTACTTTAAAAGGGTTCAGTTGGACTTCAAAGACAGTGGCAAATCAAAGCAATCATGGAAGCAGCTAAAGTTTTTCTTAATAATAAAGCCTGTGGCCTTATTTATATTCTTTCTTGAAAATGGTATAATTGAAAATGCTATTGACATTTATTTATATATATATATATATATATATATATATATATATATATATATATATATATATATATATATACAGTATATCTCAAAAACAGGTGAAATGCTGCGTACACGGTCGGAATTTCCCACAACAAATGTTCGATGGGAGCTTGTTGTCAGAAAATCTGACCGTGTGTATGCTCCATCGGACATTTGCTGTCAGAATTTCCGACAACAAATTCTGATCGTCTGTAGCCAATTCTGACGAACAAAAATCCTACGCATGCTCGGAATCAATTTGACGCATGCTCGGAATCATTGAACTTAATGTTTCTCGGCTGGTCGTGGTGTTGTACGTGACCACATTCTTGACGCTCGGAATTTCCGACAACATTTGTGTGACCCTACTTCAGCGCAATTAAAAAGCTGCACATCGAGCGGGGGATGACGTGGTGCACGTGAAGCACGCACGTCTGAGGGAGGGCTTCCCCATGCTACGGGCCTGAGCTGTGAGCAGAAGACGGAAGGAGGAAGATCCGACGGCGTCTCAGCGGCAGCAGCTACGATGCAGAGCGGGAGTCTGCGGAGCTGTTAGGGGCTGAGCACGCCGGACACCCGACACGCTGCTCTATGCTGCTCTCCAGGAACCCAGCCTCCCCCTAAACCACAGCCCCCCCGAGGAGAAGGTAGGCACGGCATAGTGCAGAGGAAGGCACGGGCGCCTCCATTCACATAGCAGCCGACCGTTGCACCCTCTGCCTGCCGTGATATTTGTTACTTCTAACATCCAGCTGTGTAACAGGAAAAAAAGAAGAAAAATCACCTTCCAGGTAATACCAACCCTCTGCTTATCCCTCTCCTATTAAAACGACATGGGACTAGGGAGGTAAATCTGTGTGATCAACTTGGGATTGAGCCCTGACAGCAGGATGAGGTGGTAAGATAATCAAGCATGCCACTGCAATGTAAGGCTCATCCCATATGTAATTCATGCAATTTAGCCAGAAGCAATTGGTTATGGTAATAGTTTGAACCAGTTTGAACTAACCTGTACAATACTGTTCTGGGCACTCTGTGAGATTTAGCCGCCTAGTACCCATTAAGATACAACTTATAACCATCATACAGTCTGTCTCTGAATGCATCATAAGAAGTAAATATCCACGGACGGTTAATTCGTATATCAAAAATATCCCATAAATACTGAGGATATCAGTAAGGGGGCGCGGCTGTAGGGGTTCCGGCTGCCTAGAGACATTATATCCCCCTTGGCGCCAAATACCGTCAAAACACAACGGGTAGGACCTGAAGCACGGGTGGAGATACTGGAGCCATTTATCTACTTATCTATTTAATCTTTCCAGCTTTTTGTCTCTCACCCCCACTATTTGACTGTGTGTCCACGTTTTGAGCATTGTCTGGTTTGTGATATTGGTTCAGTGGGGGGTAAAACATCCCCACTGAAGCACGCATGTGCGTGGGAGATCTCCCTTGCCCATAGCTCGAGAAATGGGAGATGACCCCGTGGCCCTCTAGAGCATCAGTGTAATCTCCAGAAGGTGAGGTTAAAGCTGCTTGGTATTACCCTCCCTTCCCAAATAAATATAAAACCACTGCCTAAAAAAAAAAAAAAAAGGGGGGCGGGGAGGCGACCACCTGCTGTTCAAACTGGGGAAACGTATCAGAGGGACAAAGAAATACAATATGAATAAATCTACAAGGGGGGCCGCCCCTAAAATCCCCAAAGATAATCCCCCCACCAGTACGATCAGGCACTACATGACGTCTGAGGGGAGCTCCAAGAGCCCAGGCCTGTCAAAAAAAACAGAAAAAACTAGTACAACTAAAAAGGGTGTAGGGGGGGCAGCCACCCCAATCACGGACACTTCAATAGAAAGTGAACATGAGGTTAGTCAAATGGACGACCCCAGACTGGACACTCATATCCCCACAAGGGGGGAACTGGATGGGATGTTAAGAAGAGTGGAAACAGCGATAAGAGAAGAAATTAGCGCATTAAGAAAGGATTTATTTCATATGTTGGAACGGGTGGAGGAAGTGGAAAAAAAAATGGAAAAACAGGATTTAGAATTAATGGACCTAAAAATCCAACATCAGACGATGAAACAAAACCAGAGGTGGTTACAATACCGACTAGAGGACCAAGAGAACCGTAACAGAAGACAAAATTTAAGGGTGCGATCTATTAAGGAGGAGAAAGGGGAAGACCTAGGAAAAATTCTTAACGACCTATTCCTCCCCCTCCTCGATAACGGCACGGAGGGCTCCCTCAAAATGGAACGTGTACATCGTGTAGGAAAGATGAGAGAGGGAGAAGGTAGATGGCCTAGGGACATTATTGTGAGGTTCAGACATTTCGAAGACAAAGATGAGATCTGGACAAAACTCAGGAGAAAGGCCCCCTTACGCTATGACGGGACTGAAATTCAGATTTTCACGGACTTGGCCTGGGAGACTCTGGCCAGGAGAAGGTCTCTCAAACCTCTCCTGGAACAGATGCGCCAGCTTAATATTAAGTATCAATGGGGTTTCCCGGCATGTCTGATTGGCCGCAAAGAAGGGATTTCGGCAAAGTTGATATTTCCTGAGGACTTGGCAGGGTTTTGTCGTAAACTGGACATGCCGGTGTTGGAGATCCCAGGTTGGGATGAATAGTTCATTTGACACAGACCGCCTCCTCAAGCGGTGTAACGAAGGTTGAGCTAGGATGATCAAGGGGGAAGGGGGGGTAAGGGGGAGGGAGGGAGGGGGGGATTGAGAAGGGGAGTAAGGAGGCCAGGTCCGTACCCTACCCATGTAAGATCAACCCCCAGAAGAATATCTCGGGGGGGAAATGGGAGGGCGGGACGTTTTGGAGGCTCTACCTCATCCACGAGAACCGACGGGTAGGGGAGATCGAGGATCCCTACGGTTCAGAGGCGATGGATAGGCCTAGGTGGGGGGGGACGTGGGAAGGGGGGGAGGGATGGAAAGGGGGGTGGGAAGGGGATCATGGCTCCCAGGATCTACCTGTAAAGTCCTTTGTGTCAAAGGAGGTGATTTAGTTATTAGAAATGACAGAGGTAAAATTTTTATCCTATAATGTAAAGGGACTAAACTCAGTAGGAAAAAGATTAAAGGTCTTAGCAGAGATCGAACAACTTAGAGCGGATGTAGTTTTTATCCAGGAATCCCACTTGACTTTGGATACAAACATCAAGCTCTACTCCCCGGCATACCCTATTTGGTTCTACGCTGACTCCATCTCGAAACGTGCAAGGGGAGTAGCGATTGGGTTCATAAGAGGGTTTGGGTATACCTTGGAGGCAAGGATGTCGGATCCAGAAGGGAGATTCCTGTTTCTTAAAATAAGGATCGATAATATTATGTACACATTAGCTAACATATATGCCCCAAACGTACGTCCAACTCAATATTTAAACAAAATCCTGGGAAAACTGAACAATTTTGCCGAGGGCTTTATAATCCTGATGGGTGATTTAAATTTTGTTCTGAACCCAACAGATGATAGTACGTCCCGTGGGAGGGAGACAGAGAGTGTGCATCTGCAGAGAATTAAACATAAGCTTCAGGAATGTCAACTAGTGGATGTTTGGCGGATTAACCATCCAAAAGAACATAACTACACGTTTTTCTCCCCCCCCCCACGGGACGTACTCTAGAATCGACTACATCCTAGCGGACCACAGGCTGATTGACTCAATCATGGAGACGGAAATTGGAATTATGACTGTATCAGACCATGCTCCGGTCTCTATGAAAATTACATTAGCTATACAAAGGAGTCAGCGGCCGATGTGGCGCCTGGATGACAGCCTGATCCATGAGGAAGGAGGGGGAAGCAGGGTGGAGGCAGAATTAAAACAATTTTTCCTCAGGAATGATACAGAGGGTATTACCAGCGCAACCCTTTGGGAGACGCACAAAGCGTACATTAGAGGGATTTTAATCGCTGAGGACGCAAAAAAAAAAAACGAGAGAAAAAGGAAAACTATTACCCTGAGGAAAGAGATAGAGACCTTAGAACGTGAACATAAAGCGCAGGGATTTAAAGAGACTTACCATAAACTAATTTTAAAAAGAGATTTACTTAAAGAGATCATGGAACAAGAAGCAAGGTATAAACTAAACTGTATATCCAAAGAGAGATATATATGGGGAAACAAACCAAGTAAACTTTTAGCTAAAATGGCCCAAAAAAAGAAAGCCAGGAATTATATCGAGAAAGTCAAGGGTAAAAATGGGGAATTAGTTTATGCAACTAGCGACATTGCGGATACTTTTAAAAAATATTATGAGGACTTATACACTATAAAACACCCAAGACGGCAGGAAGGGGAAAGGGAGACTGAGACACGTGCGTTCCTCGATAATGCAGGACTTCCTAGATTAGAGGAGATGGAAAGCCTTACCATCGACCGCCCCATAACTGAGGAAGAAATAAAAAGGGCCATAAACTCCACTAAGGGTGGTAAGAGTCCGGGGCCAGACGGGTTTTCCACCTTCTATTACAAGAGATTTAGTAACATTCTGATACCGAGGCTGTGTAAATATTTTAACGGACTGGGGTCGGAATTTGAAACTAGCAGGGGAGCTACAGCGGCAGTGGTCGCAATAATATTAAAGGAAGGCAAGGATAGCTCTCTCTGTTCGGGATACAGACCTATTTCTCTGTTAAATACAGATATTAAACTCTTTGCAAAAATTCTGGCGGGCCGCCTGAAAGGGGTTATGCACTTATTGGTACACCCCGACCAGGTAGGCTTTGTCCCCAACAGAGAGGGCAAAGACAACAGCCTAAGGGCAATCCTTTTACTCCAGACCATAAGGCAGAATGAGCCCCCAGGTCTATTCCTGTCAGTCGATGCCGAAAAAGCATTTGACAGGGTAGACTGGGGGCTCATGATGGAAACCCTCACTGTGATGGGAATAGGAAGCAGGATGTCCAGCTGGATAAAAACATTATATCATCACCCTACCGCACAAATAAAAATCAATGGCTCTTTATCAGAATCTTTTGTGATGAAAAACGGGACGAGGCAGGGATGTCCATTATCCCCCCTCCTCTTTATTCTATCCTTAGAGCCGTTGCTGGCCACTATTCGCAACGATTCGGACATCAACGGAGTGAGAGTGGAAGGGGAGGAACATAAACTATCGGCCTTTGCCGACGATATATTATTTTACGTAACCAACCCAGTTAAATCTATCCCCAACCTCACCAGAGTATTGCAACAATACGGCGCTATCTCCAACTTTAAAATTAACGTAACCAAATCAGAGATCTTGAATATTAATTTAAATAAAAGAGAGATAAATTCGGTTAAGGAAGTATGCGCGTACCCTTGGACCAAAGAACTCAAGTACCTAGGAATAAAACTTGCCAATACAATACAGAAGATGTACAAAATTAACTATATCCCCTTATTAAATGAGATCAAGAATGAATTAAAAAAAACGATAAATAAACCCATATCTTGGTTTGGACGCATAAATATGTTAAAGATGGTGGTAGTCCCCAAGATCCTCTATAAATTCTTATTACTCCCAATTGCTCTCCCCCAGCAGTTTTTGAGAATCCTCAACACCCTGCTACTAAATTATGTGTGGAAAAATAAAAAGCACAGACTATCCCTCTCCATAATAAAACAGGGTAAGCCACTTGGTGGCCTGGGAGTCCCGGACATTAAAAGTTACTACAAGGCAGCGGTCCTATCGCGGGCGGTAGAGTGGGCGAGGGATAGGATAGATAAAAGGTGGGTACAAATAGAGAAGGCGCTAACAAACAATAATCTGAAAAATCTTATTTGGATCCCTGCACAATACAGAGCACTAGATCACAAAACACACGATATAACACGAGACACTTTAAGAATGTGGGACAGGACGCAGGCACAATTAGAAGGGAAATTTAATTCCCCATTAATGAATCTAAAAGAAAACCCCTACTTCCCACCCGGGGAAAAAAAAATAGGGGGGAACTGGATAAGGAGAAGCACAGTGCACCTGGGTGATATTATAAAAAACGGAGAGATAATGACCTATGGGGATTTGAAAGCCAAAACGGATTGTTGGAATCTGGATAGGTGGCATTATCTCCAGTTGACTCACTTTGTGCGGCACCTCCCCCGCCCATTACGGACGGAGGCGGAGCTGACTTCACTGGAGAAAATTTGTAAATCTACAAATTCTAGGGGCACCATTACTAAATTGTACGGGTTACTGGTTAAATTGGGATCTCGGGGTGAAGCACCTTTTATAGACAAATGGGAAAGAGAGTTGGGGGTTATGAGGGGGGCAAATACTGTTTCAAGGATTACTCAATTAATTCACACTTCCGCGATAGATACACGAACAGCTGAAGTAAATTATAAGTGCCTTTCAGGATGGTATATTACCCCTGATAAGGTAAATAAATTCAAAGTAGGTTATACCGCAGACTGCTGGAGGGGCTGCCTAGAAAGAGGAACGATGGCCCATATATGGTGGCATTGCCCTAAAATTCAAACGTATTGGGACATAATATTGAGCCAAATAAAGATTATTACGGGAGAGGAGATCAAGAAAGACCCATGGGCCGTCCTCTTCCATTGCAGCCAAGAAGGCGTAAAAAAATACAAGCAGTCCCTACTCCCCCACCTTTTAAACGCTGCCAAGAGACTTATCCCTAAAAAGTGGCAGGAGACGGAAAGCCCACATATTTGGAGTTGGATAGATGCAGTGGAGGAAACATATAGACTAGAGGAGTTAAGGGATGGATATCTGGAGAAGAGTACCGAACATAGGGAGAAATGGGGAAAATGGAAGGAATATAAAAAAACATGGAGCTATGCGGAGAGAGTAAGGGTATGACTACGCGGGGATTTTGCCATTCTCTGCTTCCTCTCTCATTTCTTTTTAGTAAGACATATGCACTTCTCTCCTCCCCCGCATCCCTCCTAGCCACATCCGACTTACTCTTCTCCATATCTCTACCTTACCTTTGGCCGAATAAAAGAGGTCAACCTCTTTTACTCAATACTTAGTTTATGGTACTGTTTATTCATAGGACGGGCAGGAGACTCCTGGGAGCCATGAGGGGAGGGAGGGGGGGTGTAAATAAAAAAATATATTTATATAAATATATTTAAAAAAAAAAAAAAAAAAGACAGTGAACAGAGTATATACCACACATGATGCAAACCGTAAATAGAGACGTAAGAAGCTTCGGATCATGAGTCGGTCTCTAGTATATTGGAATTAAGCTGAGGTGGTAAAAAAAAAAAAACATTTGTGTGACCGTGTGTATGCAAGACAAGTTTGAGCGAACAATCTGTCGAAAAAAAAATCTGTTGTCTGAATGTCCGATCGCGTGTACGCGGCAATAGGATTTCAAATTTCATTAGTCTGGTACAGAATCTGATGCCGGGTACACACGATCATTTTTCAGCATGAAAAAAACGTCTTTTTAAAAAAATGTCATTTAAAATGATCGTTTTCAGGTTCTGAAAAACGACAATAATTTTTTCCGAACATGCTGCATTTTTTAATGACGTTTTAAACAATGTAGTTTTTCAGGTTGTAAAAAATTATTGTGTGTGCGCTAAAACGACATTAAAAACCCACGCATGCTCAGAAGCAAGTTATGAGACGGGAGCGCTCGTTTTGGTAAAACTACCGTTCATAAGCACATTCATCACGCTGTAACAGACAGAAAAGCGCGAATCGTCTTTTACTAACACGGAATCAGCTAAAGCAGCCCAAAGGCGAATGGAACTTCCCCTTTATAGTGTACGTCACTGCGCTTTGCTAGAACATTTTTTTAAAACTATGGTGTGTGGGCAACGTCGTTTTAATGATAAAGTTGGAAAAACAAAGGGCCAGATTCACAGAATAAGTACGCCGGAGTATCTGCTGATACTCCGGCGTACTTTCAAATTTGCCGCGTCGTATCTTTATTTGTAATTCACAAACAAGATACGACGGCATTTGGCTAAGATCCGACAGGCGTACGCCTTCGGATCTTAGGATGCAATACTTTGGCCGCCGCTGGGTGGAGTTCGCGTCGTTTTCCAGCGTCAGGTATGCAAATTAGCTGTTTACGGTGATCCACGAAGGTACGCGCGTTCGTTATGTCGTCGCTAGTCAGTTTTTCCTGTCGCAAACATAAGCCTGCTTTTTCATGGCTTACATTTAGACCAGCCATGTTAAAGTATGGCTGTCGTTCCCGCGTCGAATTTCAATTTTTTTTTTTTGCGTAAGACGTCTGGGAATACGAAACGACGTAATGCATGTCGCCGTTCAAAACATTACGTCGGGGCGACGTCATTTCGCGCAAAGCACGGCGGGAAAATCTTAACACGGAACACACGCCCCATTTGAATTAGGCGGGCTTGCGCCGGACAGATTTACGTTACGCCGCCGCAAGTTAACACGTAAGTGCTTTGTGAATCAAGCACTTACGAGGAAAAAAATTTCATGAATCTGGCCCAAAGTTTTTCTACATGCTGAAAAACGTAGTTTTTTTTAATGCCGAAAAATGATCGTGTGTACGTGGCATCAGAATACAAGGACAATGGAAACATTCTCCCACTTGTAAATGGAAAATATTCAGCTACGTGTAAAGTATTGTAAAGTAAAGTGAGGTAAAGTAATAGTGGTGTACTACAAAAATAAATATCAGGTCTAGTTCTTCTTAGTCTATTTATTAATGATTGCCATCTTTGAAAAACTAGAAAGAAATAATAAAAATCAGCAGTAGAGTCCTATTATACAAAAGGGCTATTATAAAATAAAAAGGGGTACTGTAAATGGCCAAACATTTTTTAGAAATACAATTAAAGATGAAATTCTATCACAAATTCTGATCGTCTGTGTGGAACTCCGACAGAGAAAAAAACACGCATGCTCAGAATCAAGTCAATGCATGCTCGGAAGCATTGAATATAATTTTTCTTGACTCGTCGTAGTGTTGTGCGTCACCGCGTTTTGGACGGCCGGAATTAGGTGTGACAGTGTGTATGCAACAAAGCTTGAACGGAATTCCGTCAGAAAAATCCGTCTGAGTTTATCCTGACGGAAATTAAGAGGTGAAGGTACTTCTTGAAATGGGGGCACTTGTTCCAGTGAGAACTGTAGAGATTTCTACTCACTTCCTGTTGCATGTCCAGGACGAAAGGAAAACTTTACAATACTTTACACATAGCTGACAGGGGTTTTACACTTCTCTACTCTAAAACTAAAAATATGTTTAGCCATACATACATTTTAGTTTCTAACAGCCTTTCCTGTTTTCAAAAAAATAACAGACTATAAAGAAAAGCATATCTTTCTTGAAGTTTATTTTTATCTACACAGCCCAAAGAAGACATAACATTACAGACTTGGATTGCTTCAATGACTATCTTACTGAAATGTTTTGCTCTTGGAGAGTCCCAGACCCCGGCATCTCCTGCAGTCATGACTTCCAGCTGGAGTGTAAAAAAATGCGTTTTAGAGTGTAAGTTATTTGGTTGTCTATGAATGCCCGTGTCCTTGGTGTCACCTGCACTATGCTTTAATCCAGTATACATTTAGGGGCAGATCCACAAAGAAGTTACGCTGGCATATCTATTGATATGCCGCGTCACTTCTACTTTGCTCCGGCGTATCTTTGTTTTGTATCCACAAAACAAGATACGCCTGAAGCTGTGCTAGATCCGACTGGCGTACGTCTTAGTACGCCGTCGGATCTAAGGTGCATATTTACGCTGGCCGCTAGGTGGCGTTTCCGTAGATTTCCGCGTTGGGTATGCAAATTAGCTAGATACGGCGATCCGCGAACGTATGTCCGGCGCATTTTTTTACGTTGTTTCTGTAAGGCTTTTTTTGGCGTATAGTTACCCCTACTATATGAGGCGTATCCTATGTTAAGTATGGCCGTCGTTCCCGCGTCGAATTTTGAATTTTTTACGTCGTTTGCGTAAGTCGTTCGCGAATAGGGCTTTGTGTAGAATGACGTTCACGTCGTAACGTCACGGCTTGTTGCGGGTTAATTTAGAGCATGCGCACTGGGATACCCCCACGGACGGCGCATGAGCCGTTAAAAAAAACGTAATTTACGTCGGGTCAAGACGTATTTACATAAAACATGCCCCCATCACATCCATTTGAATTGTGCGCCCTTACGCCGCCAAAGTTACACTACGCCGCCGTAACTTACGGCGCAAATTCTTTCTGGATAAGGAAATTACGCTGTAAGTTAGGGCGGCGTAGCGTATCAGAGATACGCTACGCCGGACGCAGCAATGCGCCGATGTACGTGGATTTGCCCCTTACTTTTTTATAATACAATTTCATTGTCTATCACAATACCCA
Organism: Rana temporaria; assembly: GCF_905171775.1. Classification (NCBI taxonomy): domain Eukaryota; kingdom Metazoa; phylum Chordata; class Amphibia; order Anura; family Ranidae; genus Rana; species Rana temporaria. The sequence goes on from NC_053494.1 coordinate 43,556,438, forward strand.
AACAGCAGCTGCATTTGTTTGGATGTAGTCGCTGTTCAGCTGACAATTTTCAGCCCAGCTCCTTCGCGTTTTCAATTAGAGGATGTAAACAGGTGCTTACAAGTATTAAGATTGGCCCAGATTCAAGAAGCTATTGCGCCCGCGCAACCTAATAGCTGTTTTGCTCCCGCGTAGCAAATGCCCCTGATTCAGGAACATCGCTACGCGGACTGCAGCCTAGGATATGACAGGCATAAGCCTCCTTATGCCTTCATATCTCAGGCTGCATTCTTGCGTTGTCCGCTAGGGGGCGTGGCCATTGTGATCGGCGTATAGTATGCAAATTGCATACTACCACCGATTCACAAAAGTTGCGCGGGCCCTGCGCACGCAAGGTACGGAGTTTCCGTACGGCGACTTTAGCGCAAGGTTGCTCCTGCTATAGCAGGGGCAGCCAATGCTAAAGTATAGCCGCCCTTCCCGCTCGTGAAATTTAAATTTCACGTCGTTTACGTAAGTGATTCGTGAATGGCGCTGGACGCCATTCACGTTCACTTAGAAGCAAATGACGTCCTTGCGACGTCATTTGCCGCAATGCACGTCGGGAAAGTTTCCCGACGGAGCATGCGCTGTTCGCTCGGCGCGGGAGCGCGCCTAATTTAAATGATTCCCGCCCCCGGCGGGATCATTTACATTAGGCGCCCTTACGCCGGGCTATTTAGCATAGCGCCCGCGCAATTTACGGCGCTACTGCTCCGTGAATCGCGGGCATATCAAAATATTTGCGTGGGCGCAGAGCAAAAATCGTTGCCCTTTGCCCACGCAAATATTGCGCGGATCTACCTGAATCTGGCCCATTGAGTTTTGCAGCCTTCCCAGGTGGGAAGGGGTTAAGCCATCTCTGCATTTTCCACGAAGGGAAAGGCTTGGCGCCCGAAAAAGCTGATGCCTGCACCGAAAGGGGCCGAGAGGCCAAGCTAAAGGATGTGATCGGAGCCAGGACTCTATTACATGTGAACTAACATCTTAGGGAAGGTACGCACATGGGTAGCCTGGACCTAGTTAGTTAGGGAGAAACTGGTTGAGAATCCAGCGTCATTACCCTGGTGGGTACCACACTGTCACAATATATATATGTATATATAGAATAAAAATATAACTGCATGGGGTTTCCCCTAAAAATACAGTACATACCAGACCCTTATCCTTATGGGGATCTGTTATAGAATTGAAGGTAGACCCCACCTCACTGTACTGTCTAGGACCACCCACTGGGGCTTTGTAAGCGCTAAGCAAATAAAAATCAAAACTAGATTTAACCGCTTCAGCCCCAGAAGGATTGAAATACGGCACTGCATCCCTTTGGCCCCGTACTCACGACCAAACATGTCTGCTGAAACTGGTCCGCGGACCAGTTTCAGCAGACATGTTTGGCCGTGTGTAGGCACGAGAGGACCATTTTCGGGCGGATCGGACAGGTTTCCAGCGGACAACTGTTTCCTGGACTTGCTTTAAAACAGTCCGCTGGAAACCTGTCCGCCCGGACATGTACGGTCGTCTGTACAGACCTACCGTACATGTCCGGCCGCCCGCCATCCCTCGCATGCTTCGAATGACTTTGACGCATGCGTGGAAGCATTTTAAAGACACCGCATCATCGACACGGCGACACCGCGGACACGCCCCGCGTATTGTTTACGCGCGGACCTCTGTTCGATGGTGTGTACAGCCATCGAACAGAAGTCCCCAGGCAGACATGTCCGATGAAAACGGTCCGCGGACCGGTTTCATCGGACATGTCTGCTCGTGAGTACAAGGCCTTTAACTGACAATTGCGTGGTCGTTGGTAAAAAAAAATCCCAACAAGCGTATATTGATTGGTTTGTGCAGAAGTTATAGCGTCTATAAACTATGGGATTGATTTATGGACTTTTAATATTTTTTTGTGTTTTTACTGGTAATGGTGGCGATTTTTAGCGGGACTGCAACATTGCGGCAGACAAATCTGACACTTTTTGGGTACCAGTGACACCAATAAAATGATCAGTGCTAAAAAAAAAATGCACTGATCACTGTATAAAAGACATTGGTAGGGAAGGGGTTAACTACAGGGGCAATCAAAGAGTTAAATGTGTTCCCTCAGGGTGTTTATAACTGTGTGGGGGAAGTACTGACAGGAAGAACACAGAGAACGCTGTTTCCTGATTACTAGGAACAGACGATGTTCCATGTTCTCCTCTGTCAGAACAGGGATCTGCCTTGTTTACATGGACAGATCCCCATTCTGCCTCTCTGTGACATTGGGTCCACTGGACACGCGCATCGGCTCCGCCTCCGCGCAGCGGGCGCACGCACACCCACACTATCTATTGCTATCTATTGCATGAAACAATGTACACGTACGTTGTTTCACGCAATAGAGCCACCCTGTTGCAGTATATATGCAGTGGGCGGTCCTTAAGTTGTTAAAATAGAACTAATGCCAATTTTTTCCCAATTTGGATACATTTATGTAAAGACTGGTGGGAAATGATATAATGGAATGATTTTTTTTTTTTCTTCTTCTTCTTCTTCTTCTTCTTCCACAGACCTTTACGCTGTGTTCCAGAGAGTATACCGGTAGCTGTGGCTGATACTATGTTATATACAGGATGTATCTGCCACATTAAAGTTCTTTTCTTTGTGGCTTCTGATGAGTATTATATTCAAATTAAGTCGCATGGGATTTCCATCGCAAACACAACTATTTCAGCAGCAGAAAAAGGTAAAACTCACTAATGCCAACTAATTGAAGAATATTACAATTTAAGTAAATTGGACATTGTTGTATCAAAGTTTTCACTCATATTTACAGTGTAATAATAATGTGTTCAATGGATTGAGAGTTGTAGGGCTTTATGGATGTAACTGGCCAGGTGCTCAGATGATTTTGGGTGGTTTGTATCTTATTACTATGCTAGTAGTGGCTGATTCTAAGTCCATACAGAGTGATTAAAATTGTGATCACACCCAGATTTGTCATGTTGGAAGATGGGAGTTTTCTATGTAGGTAAGGATTAAGAGCCGGTTCACACAGGGGCGGCACGTTTTTGGGGACGACTCGGCAAGGCGATCTCAAGGCGACTTGAGAGGCGACTTGCAAAATGACCTCTGTATTGAAGTCAATGCAAGTCGCCCCCAAAGTTGTAAAAGAACCTTTTCCTAAGTATTTTTCTACTCCTATTAGAACAGTTCTATTGAATAGAGCGGAACGCGACTTGTCAGGCGGCTGAGGCGCGTGATGAGTCGCCCCTGTGTGAACTGGCTCTTAAAGTGATTGTAAAGGCTTGTTTTAAAAATAAATAAATAATAATAAACATGTTATACTTACCTCCTCTATGTAGTAGTTTTGCACAGGGCAGCCTGGATCCTCCTCTTCTCGGGTCCCCTTCCCGGGACTTCCTATCTGGTCCAACTGTGGATGCTTTGCCAACCTCTATGTACCTCTATATATCACCTGGAAGTTTCAGATACCATTGGCGGCTGGAGAACTGCATAGGCCGTTTGCCTGATGGGTATTTATCCTCTTTTACATGGTGGTCTTAGGCCGGGTACTGACGAGCAAACATGTACGATGAAACCGGTCCGTCGGACCGTTTTCACCGTACATGTCTGCCCGGGGATTTCTGTACGACGGCTGTACTAACCATCGTATAGAAATCCGCGCGTAAACAATACGCGGGGCGTGTCCGCGCCGTCGCCGCGACGATGACGCGGCGACGTGGGCGGGCCTGCCAGTTAAATGCTTCCACGCATGCGTCAAAGTCATTCGACGCATGCGAGGGATGGCGGGCGCTCGGACATGTACGGTAGGTCTGTACAGACGACCGAACATGTCCGAGCGGGCAGGATTCCAGCGGGCTGTTTTAAAACAAGCCCGGAAATATTTGTCCGCTGGGAAAAGGCCCGGCGGGCAAATGTTTGCTGGAATCCTGCCCGCTCGGGTCTACACACGACCGAACATGTATGCTGAAACTGGTCCGCGGACCAGTTTCAGCATACATGTTCGGTCGTCTGTACGGGGCCTTAGAGTCATCACAAGAAGTACAAACCCTATTCTTGCATTGCCACCAGTGATACTAAGAAATTAGAAATGAAACAATGAAGGCGTGGGCAGTGTTTCATGTCCCACTGTGGACAGCACAGTGTTTAGAATGGAATTAGAAGTATAAAATGTACAGCACAGCATACAGAATGAGGCTGTGTGAAATAGAGAATGTACAGCACCGCATAAAGAATTGAATAATGTGGAACGTTGAATGTACAGCACGGTGAAAAGAATGAGTCAGTGGATTGGTGAGCAATATATACAGGTGATACTCAAAAAATTAGAATATCGTGCAAAAGTTCATTTATTTCACTAATACAACTTAAAAGGTGAAACTAATATATGAGATAGACTCCTTATGGAGGGTGTCGATGATGTTTTTCTGTACAACTGTCAAGTCAGCAGTCTTTCCCATGATTGTGATTCCTACTGAACCAGACTGAGAGACCATTTAAAGGCTCAGGAACCCTTTGCAGGTGTTATGGCTTAATTAGCTAATTAGAGTGGGACACTTTGAGCCGAGAATGTTACACCTTTTCACAATATTCAAATTTTCGGAGATTGTGTATTTGGGGTTTTCATGAGCTGTAAGCCATAATCATCACATTTATGACAAATCACGGCTTGAACTATCTTGCTTTGCATCTAATGAGTCAATCTCGTATATTAATTTCACGTTTTAAGTTGCATTAGTAAAAAAAAAAAATAATAAATATGCTATAAATCTATCCCCTATTTTGTACTTTTATAAATATGTAGAAGAATACGTATCGGCCTAAACTGAGGAAATGTTTTTTTTTTTAAAAAATGGATATTTATTATAGCAAAAAGTAAAAAATAATTAGCTGGATTCAGATAGCTTTACGCCGGCGTATCAGTAGATACGCCATCGTAACTCTGAATCTACGCCGTCCTAAATTTAAGCGTATTCTGGAAATCAGATATGCTTAAATTAGGCTAAGATACGAGCGGCGAAAGTCTCCTACGCCGTAACTTAGGAGGCAAGTGCTTTGTGAATACAGCACTTGCCTCTCTGACTTAGGGCGGTGTAGCGTAAATACGATACGCTACGCCGCCTGAAAGATGCGGTTCCCAAACAAAATTGATGTCCTTTTTTTTCCTACAAATAGAGCTTTCTTTTGGTGGTATTTGATCACCTCTGCGCTTTTTATTTTTTGCGCTATAAACAAAAATAGAGCGACAATTTTGAAAAAAAAACAACTATTTTTTACTTTTTGCTATAATAAATATCCCCCCAAAATATATAAAAAATACATTGTTTTCCTCAGTTTAGGCCGATACGTATTCTTCTACATATTTTTGGTAAAAAAATCACAATAAGCGTTTATTGATTGGTTTGCACAAAAGTTTTAGGCCCAGATTCACAGAGAGCAGGGCGCACATTACGCCCCCGTAGAGCACACACTGTATGCTACGCCAACGCAGCGCAGAGAGGCAAGCATTGCATTCAGCAAGCCAGTGCCCCTCAACGATGCGCCAGCGTGGCGTGGGTTTCGAAGGCGCACTTCGGAGTAGGTGGAAGTGGGCGTGAACCCATGCAAATGAGGTGGGACCCCATGCAAATGCTGGGCCGAGCGCCAGACAGGTACGTATCATGAACTGGGCATGCGCCGTGACGTGGACGCACCCCTATGTGCCTGCTCACAACCACGCCGGCACAACTGCCTAAGCTACGCCGGATCACTGCGTACGCCGCGAACATAACGTACGGCCAGCCAGACACACGTCCAACGCACAATACAACGGCTTGTGTTCCCTGGTGCAGACCTGAGCATGTCTGTTGCTGGGTTGCACCTCCTTTATGGGGAATAACTTTACGCCGGACGTACAACTTACGCGCATCTCGCGTAGCATGCGCCGGTCACACGCACAATCGTGAATGGTCGTATTTCCCTCATTTGCATGTTTGAATGGCTAATCAATGGGAGCGGCACCATGCTCCCAGCCTAAATGTGCGCCCACTCTACGCCGGCGTAAGCAAGATACGTTGGCGGGGTGTAGCCTGTTTTTAGGCAGATCTTAGTTTGTGGGTCTGGCGCACAGATACGATGGCGCACATTTGCACTTACGTCGGCGTAACTTGTTATACGTCGGCGTAAGTGCTTCGTGAATCTGGGCCATAGCGTCTACAAAATAGGGGATAGTTTTATGGCATTTTTATTAATAATTTTTCAGCCATTTTTATCACGACTGCGACATTATGACGGACATTGTCATTTTGTCATTGACCATTGTCATTTTTACAGCGATCAGTGCTATAAAAATGCACCGATTACTGTGAAAATGAAACTGCAATGAAGGGGTTAACCACCAGGGGGCACTGAAGGGGTTAAGTGTGGCCTAATGAGTGATTCTTACTGTGTGGGGGGGCGTGGCTTGGCGTGTCATGTCACTGATCGTCGTTCCCTATGACAGGGAACATTTATATTTAGAATTACGATTGCCCTGGGGTGGTAATCAAACACCCCTTAATATAAGGTGCCACATCCTGAATAATGTAGATAAATAGAAAAAGACTGTGAAGTCTGAGACTAGGAGAAAATGGACTTTGTAGGCACCAGATTTTTTTAAAAAAATATAAATAATTTTAATTTGAACAGTACATTAGCACAAAAAACACTGAACAATTGCTCAATTTGATAATCAGAAAAAGAAAAACAACACAAAATACAAATAACTCAATTCCTGTCCCTTTCAGAAAGACACCGCTGATAGCCACAGGGCTAGATGTAAAAATACACAATAAGCGCTGGGTGGCGTTGTAGACTTCAAGAGATGGTGCAGGAGGAGTTTGGATAAAAGTGGGGATCAGCTCAACATGTTTCGCGACGTTGTCGCTTCTTCGGGAGCTTCGAAAAACGGTGTTTAGAAACTTTGAAGAGTGCTCAGCAGCGTCCAGAATTAAATATATGATCAGACCAACTACCTTAGTCAGATGAAATGAGATACCAAGGGTCAAAGCCACACTGACCATGCACCGCCGGGCAGGTTTGAACCAGTTGGGGTATCTTAAAAGAGGTATAAGGGCCTAGGCATTCAGAGGACAATTCCAAGAGCTGGAAAAGGGGAACGCCCTTAGATAGAAAATACTGGGACACCAGAAGGTAAAGGGTCCATGTGAATTCCCTCCTAACTTGATAATAAAGGACTGGATAACAAGTCAATTCACAAAAATTGCCACAAGATGGCAGCGTTGAGCGTTAGGCTGGAGCGAGGAGTGAGGAAACCCCCACAGTGGAACAGCAATCAGCCAATGCTTGACTAGCAGATGGAACGATCTTGGGCAGTGAAATGGTGTATAGGCCCCCTGGACGTCCGTCCTGGCTGGCATTCAACAAAGAGCAACGTTGAATGCCAGCCAGGACGGACGTCCAGGGGGCCTATACACCATTTCACTGCCCAAGATCGTTCCATCTGCTAGTCAAGCATTGGCTGATTGCTGTTCCACTGTGGGGGTTTCCTCACTCCTCGCTCCAGCCTAACGCTCAACGCTGCCATCTTGTGGCAATTTTTGTGAATTGACTTGTTATCCAGTCCTTTATTATCAAGTTAGGAGGGAATTCACATGGACCCTTTACCTTCTGGTGTCCCAGTATTTTCTATCTAAGGGCGTTCCCCTTTTCCAGCTCTTGGAATTGTCCTCTGAATGCCTAGGCCCTTATACCTCTTTTAAGATACCCCAACTGGTTCAAACCTGCCCGGCGGTGCATGGTCAGTGTGGCTTTGACCCTTGGTATCTCATTTCATCTGACTAAGGTAGTTGGTCTGATCATATATTTAATTCTGGACGCTGCTGAGCACTCTTCAAAGTTTCTAAACACCGTTTTTCGAAGCTCCCGAAGAAGCGACAACGTCGCGAAACATGTTGAGCTGATCCCCACTTTTATCCAAACTCCTCCTGCACCATCTCTTGAAGTCTACAACGCCACCCAGCGCTTATTGTGTATTTTTACATCTAGCCCTGTGGCTATCAGCGGTGTCTTTCTGAAAGGGACAGGAATTGAGTTATTTGTATTTTGTGTTGTTTTTCTTTTTCTGATTATCAAATTGAGCAATTGTTCAGTGTTTTTTGTGCTAATGTACTGTTCAAATTAAAATTATTTATATTTTTTTTAAAAAATCTGGTGCCTACAAAGTCCATTTTCTCCTAGTCTCAGACTTCACAGTCTTTTTCTATTTATCTATGACAGGGAACAGACGATCAGTGACAGTCTGACTAGGAAGCACGGGGAGAGGTTTGTTTATACTTACCTCTCCCCGTTCTTCAGCTCTGTGACCCGATCGCGGGACACCGGTGGCGATCGGGTCCTGCGGGTGCGGTCACGGAGTACCCGACCGGGTCGCGCGCGCGGCTGTGCATATTAAAGGGGGCGTACCTGTACTCCAATATGCGCAGCCGTGCCATTCTACCGACGTACATCGGCATGTGGCAGTCGGCAAGTGGTTAAGAGAAATCAAAAAAATAAACAATGCAATACAATACAATTAAAGTGGATGTAAACCTTTACATATACCCACTGAAGTTAACAGCCTCAGATGATACACAGGGATAAAACAAATCTCCCTACATATGTTTTACATGTATATCTGCTGTCAGTAGCTTTCTATATTCTTTAGAATTCTTACATCGGGTTAGAATTTTCACTTCCTCATTAAGCAGTAACAGTGAAGTCTTGGCTTACACTGGGGGACAGCAGATTGGAGGAAATGCACACGCCCCCCCCCCTCCACATTGGCAGAAGAAGAAAGATACTTTCAGAGCTTTGCTGTGACAAGACAAGCTCTCTGCTACTCTATTTATAGCAACCTCCCTCAACACAAATTTTCAGCTGCTTTTATCTCGGTTGTTGTCAGAAGTTATGTAGCGCCCCCTTTACATTCAGTAAGGGCACTACGCTAAAGTTAGTGGGAGAATGAGAGAGGTAAGTTGCTCTCATTCTTGATTATGTTAAATTTGGCTGTCGCCAAATCTGGATTGTTCTGTGGGTCAGTCTGTGTGTCCAGAGATACGTCTCATCTCTGGACGGCAGGTGGCGCCAGAGGGGATCCAGGCGGAGCCGCTGCTTCCCAGCAGCCAATGAGAGGAGTTGAGCCTCGCTGTGCATGCTGGGAGGGGGTATTTCTGTGGCGTAGGCCGTTGTTCTTGGTTCTTTGCGGGTTCCTGGTTCCGGGTGCGGCACCCACCTTTAGGGTGTGCGCACATCGCGGGCCCCACCACTATGGCCTACCTGGCCTGGGGTCACGCACAACGTGGAGTTCCAGACCCTGGGCCCTCCTGGCCTGGAGCAACTGATGCCACAGAGGGGTCCCAGTGACTTACTGGGTCCCCCTTCCACTGAGGAGATCCCAGGCTGTATGCCGTTCGGTGGGGGATCGGCTTGAGGAAAACCCGGAGGCAGGTTATCCAAAAGGGTTGAACGAACCATCGGGGATCTGGTGACCGGGACATTGACAGGTACACTTGCACTGTCAACCGGTGACCCTAACGTAATTTACTGGGAGGATTCGCTCTGCTGTTCACATTGTCAGCATTGGGCCTGTGGCAGAGGTTTCATCTGGCATCATAATCTAATCAGAGCCAAGTCAGTGGCAGAGACTTTTTTCTCCCAGCAATCTTAAAGTGACGCTTCGGCTGCCAGGCCTGTGGCAGAGGTCTGTCCGGGGGCACTTCACCCATTCTGGTTAGAGTGGCAACGAACTGTACTAGTACAGAAAGCAGGATTGCTTTCCTTCTATCCAAAGCCTGATACCGCAAAGTTCTCTTACTTCATCAACCTTTCCTGTCTACCTTAAGTTGATGTTGGTCGTGTTGGGCCAGGAAATAAAGCATTCAGAAAACCTTATCTACGAATTGGACATTCGCTTATTGCTCTGCTCACTACCTTCACCCCTAGACAACACATAGAGGTAACTTAATACGCCAATCCCAAAACAATCAGCGGCTCCTGAGGGGGTAGCGCTACAGTTATAATGCTGATAACAGAGGAACGGAGCGCCATAAAGACACAGGACTTAGTGCTCTGGAGCGAGATAAGAAAACACTACCAAAATATGTGCCCAGCTCAAATTTCATGAATCGGGCATACATCCACTTTAAAACCGTAGCAAGTCACAGGAGTTCTTATCACTAAAAAGAAGGTTATTTTTTGTATAAATCCATCTCACAAATCAATAAATCTTAATTAAGTTTATTCGCTATGCCAGTACCAACATTTGGGATGGATTTTCAAAACCAGTTCATGCAGAAGGGAGAACTCCCACAATTCAATCATAAAAGTGGCTAACATCCCATTTGAAATTTAGTCCATTGGGAATGCGGGTTTGAAAGAAGGCAGTGTGTTCTGAGGTCAATCACCAGACAGGCGTAAGGTGACTTTTAGGGATCACACTTCCGATTTCCTGTTTGTTATGAATAAGCACTAGCATATGTGTGAAACGTGTTACCAGCCACAGCACTCTCTGGCCTGGATTCTGAAACGAGTTACGCCGGCGTATCTCCAGATACGCCGTTGTAACTCTGAGTCCGAGCCGTCGTATCTATGCGCCTGATTCTTAGAATCAGTTACGCATAGATTTGTATTAGATCCGACCGTCGTAAGTCTCTTACGCCGTCGTATCTTAACTGCATATTTACGCTGGCCGCTAGAAATATGTAAATCAGCTAGACACGCGAATTCACGAACGTACGCCCGGCCGACGCAGTACAGATACGCCGTTTACGTTAGGCTTTTCCCGGCGTAAAGTTACCCCTTCTATATGAGGCGTAGATGCGGCGTACCAATGTTAAGTATGGACGTCGTTCCCACGTCAAATTTTGAAAATTTTACGTCGTTTGCGTAAGTCGTTCGCGAATAGGGCTGGGCGTCATTTGCGTTCACGTCAAAAGCATTAGCTTCTTGCGGGTTAATTTGGAGCATGCGCACTGGGATACTTTCACGGACACGCATGCGCCGTTCGTAAAAAGCGTCATTTACGTGGGGTCACATACAATTTACATAACACACGCCCACATCTACCACATTTGAATTAGGCGGGCTTACGCCGGCCTATTTACGCTACGCCGTCGCAACTTTCGTTTGAGAATACGGCACTTGCCTGTAAAAGTTGCGGAGGCGTAACGTAAATAGGATACGTTACGCCCGCACAAAGATACGCCATTCTACGTGAATCCGGGCCTCTGTTTTTTTGTGCTGTCTTCATTTTATAACTATATGGAATAAAGGATTGAAGCATCTTCACAGCAGTGGTGTGTAGCCAACATCTCTTATCGCAGTATAAATGTTCCTGACACTCATTAGAACTCAAGGAGCTACTTGAATTAGCACTGAAAATTTTTCAACATTACAGAGATCCTTGTGATTTCACAGACTCAGATTAACAAAATATATACCATCAAATATAAGGAGTAGCTATAGGACAGATAAATGCAGAAAAAGGGTCAATGAAAATGAAAGCAACTCATCAGGTGGTTTACATGCAACCTTTTGGTGCTTGAATGGATTGTACCTTTAAGACCTACTGTGACTGTATCTTTTTCCATTATACAGTTAAACCTAGAGCTCCAGTAAATGTCACTATAGAGCATAATGGTGAGATTGCAAAAGTTCACTGGGACAGCGGTTACACGTGGGAAAATTATTTATTCCAAAAGCTGAAGTATGACGTCCAAATTACCTCAAAGCAAGATCCAACAGAGGTAATTTTCTTCGATCCTTGGTAATCAAATTAGTAAGAGATAATAAAGACATTTTTCTAGACCAGTCTGGCACACCTATTTCTGAGTCCCAACACTCAAGACCTGCTCCTACCTTATTCTCCGGACTCCTGGTGCAGGTTCCAAAACAGTTTTAGGTAGATTCACAAAGAGTTAGGCCGGCTTATCAGTAGATAAGCCGACCTAACTCAGAATCTACGCCGACCTAAGTTTAAGCGTATGCTCAAACAGAGATACGCTTAAACCTATATAAGATACGACGGCTTGCGCCGTCCTATCTTTGATTGCAATTTTTCGGATGGCCGCTAGGTGGCGCTTCCATTGCGGCTGGCGTAGAATATGTAAATGAGTTTCTACGTCGATTCACAAACGTACGCCTGGCCGCCGCAGTCGCTTTACGCCGTTTCCGTAAGGCCTTAGGCGGCCTAAAGTCATCCACCTATGAGGTGGAATAACAATGTTAAAGTATGGCTGCCGTTCCCGCCGCGAGATTCGAAATGTTTACGTTGTTTGCGTAAGTCGTCCGCGAATCGGGATTTACATCCTTTACGTCCACGTCGAAATCAATAGGCCCGTACGGCGTACTTAGCCGCAATGCGCACTGGGAAATGTAGGCGCCTGGCGCATGCGCAGTAACAAAAAACGTCAAAAACGTGAGGTCAAGCCTCATTACCATACAACACGCCCCCCGCCAACCCATTTGAATTAGGCGCCCTTACGCCTGCCGCGTTTACACTACGCCGCCCTAAGTAAGGAGGTAAGTGCCTTGAGAATCATGTACTTGCCTCTCTTACTTAAGGCGGCGTAGTGTAAACACGCTAGGCTACGCTTCCGCAAATTAGCGCGCCCCTACCTGAATCTACCCATTTGTCATTACATGAAGATTTATAGATAGGAAAAGCACTTAAACTTTTTCCAAGTCTTTAGTGGGTCATCCAAAATAGGTAACAGCCATATCAATATTACCCAAAGAATCCATCTCCTCCTACTGTGTTTCACCACATAGTGGCTTGATCACAAGGCTTTATCAGTGGCTTGAGCAAGCCAGCATGTGGTGAAACACGTTAAGAAGGTGTTGTCCTAAATTTTGTCACTATTGAAGTTGAAATGTATAATGCAAAAATTTGAAGAAGGTTCCTTCCTTCTCAATGCCATGACGTTTTCCTCACGCATTGTCATTTTTCTTTTTTACACTTGTACCTGTGTACTGTTTATTTTATTGAGACAACTAATATAAAAAAAAAATGTTATTAAAAGAAAAAAGAAGGGCGTGGTTTATTTGGGTGGAATCAGCATGGCTGTGACCTATTGTGGATAACATATTAAAGAGGTTGTAAAGGTTCAAATATAAAAATAAATAAATAACAAACATGTTATACTTACCTCCACTGTGCAGTTAGTTTTGCACATAGTGGCCACGATCCACGTCTTCTGAGGGCCCTTGGCGGCTGTCTCAGCTCCTCCCCGCATCAGCTAACCCCCTTCATGCGAAGCTCTCTCCCAAGGGGGTTAGCTTGCAGGCGCGCTCACGTGATACAGCCGGCGGCTATAGCCGCCGACTGTATAACTCGGCTCCGCCCCCATAGAATGCTTTAAGGTGAAAAAACACGAACCTTTACAACCCCTTTAATGTGACTTGGAATAATACAAGTTTAAGTGCAGTTCTTATCTATACACCCTTTTCCCAGTTAGCTCTACAGCTCTGATCTCAGCAGGGAGCATTAGTGTCAGACCACTGTACAGAGACTGTTGTCCTCACACACAGCAGAGTGGTCTTTAGCTGCTGACTTAAAGGGGTTGTAAAGGAAAACATTTATTTCCCTAAATAGCTTCCTTTACCTTAGTGTAGTCCTCCTATCACTTACCTCATCCTTCAATTTTGCTTTTAAATGTCCTTATTACTTCTGAGAAATCCTCACTTCCTGTTCTTCTGTCTGTAACTCACCACCGCAATGCAAGGCTTTCTCCCTGGTGTGGAGAAAGCCTCTTGAGGGGGCAAGCAGGAGTGTCAGGACGCCCACTAACACACAGCTCCTTTCTCTATCTGAAAAGTAGAGAGTGTCCTGACATTCCTGCTCGTCCCCTCAAGAGGCTCTCCACACCAGGGAGAAAGCCCTGCATTACGGTGTGTAGTTACAGACAGAAGAACAGGAAGTGAGTATTTTTCAGAAGAAATAAGGACATTTAAAAACAAAATGGAACGATGAGGTAAGTGAAGGAGGACTGCACTAAGGTAAAGGAAGCTATTTAGGGGGAAAAACATCCTTTAAAATCCCTTTAAGCTGGCCATATATCATATATAATTTCCTCCCAACACAATATGTTCATTTTTTTCCCCAAACAAAAACCACATTCACAGGTACAATTTCATTTGAGGAAAATGTTGCATCTTGATTCCTTCAAATTTTCTCACAACTATGGTCAAAATAAATCATTAATATAACCCTCAATAATCATTAAAAAATCGAAAGAATGTTTCCTACAAAATTCTACTAGTGTATGTCCAGCTTAATGCCGGTCATGGACTTATCTGATAGGGCTTGGCAGACTTTAACAGAATCAACAATAAGGTAATAACACTCATTGTTTGTATGCACCCTTCATTTTTATAACATAACACTGATATAATATGTATAGTAAGGCTACAATAGTGTATGCTTAACTTCAGGGTTAAAAAAAAGTACCCCTTTAGTGGCCCCTCCACACTGCTACTTAAGTATAGTTGATGATGAATAAGCTATAATACCTTATTCTTTGCTCCACCCTTCTCTCTGACACTCTGGGTTGTGGGTGGGCATTGGCCTCGTATAATGCAGGGCTGCTGGCCCTGCATTGTACATGATGATGTCAGAGGGCAACTTCCAGCCGAAGTGCTTTAGAGCAGGGGTCCCCAATCCTCGGGCCGCAGAACAATGCCTATTGCCACAGCCTATTAATGATCAGGCCTCACAGCAGGAGGTGAGTGATGACCCCGGTCCACACAGGGTTATCACAGACCATGGCCTTAGCTCACCTCCTGCTGTGCGGCCATGCTCACGTGTCCTCTCCGGGCTCCTCCGCCCGCCCCAAAAAAAGTCATCCTACCAGCAGGGCAGGGGGCGGCAGGAGCTGCAGATCGGAATATAGAGCTCTTCCTGCCCCTGCCCTGCTGATAGGATGACATTGCCAGGTGGGCAGGGAAACCAGGAGAGGACACACGGACTAAGCACAGCCTCTGCCCTGCCAAAGGTAGGAGTCCTGTGCAGGGGAGGCAGAGATTAGCGATGCGCGATGTTAGAGAGGAAAAGGAGGGGGAGGGGCACGCTGCAGGGTACTGTGATGGAGGAGGCTGTGACTGCTAGGGGCACTGTAATATAAAGGGGACTGCACTGTAAAGAGGCACTACAATCATCACAGTGCCCCTTTACGGTGCAGCCCCCTTTATATCACAGTGCCCCCTCACAGAGCAGTTCCCTTTACATCACAGTCCTCTTTACATTACAGTGCCCCCTTTACAGAGCAGTCCCCCTTACATTACAGTGTCTCTTACATTAATGTAAAGGGGACTGCACTTCAAAGGGGCACAGTAAAGTAAAGGGGGGCTCTGATGGGAAGGGGAACTGAGGACACTGATATAAAGAGGGGTTGTGGTGTGAAGGGGGGCTAAGGACATACTCCATGAATATATCACCCCCCCCCCCTCAGTCCCTGGGAAAATTGTCTGCCATGAAACCGCTCCCTGGTAAATAGATAAATATTACTGCTTATTACTTTACCCTTAGCCGTAACACACATTTACCTTGCCATACAGAGGGGCACTGGGGTATTTTTTTTTTTATGCCAGAGTTCAGAATTAACTAGCCATGTGATATAAAGACTAACATATATTCCTGTCCACAAACAGGTGAAAAGGAATACACTGAGCTACTTGGAACCTCAATACATAATCAGGAAGAGACTTTTCAGAAAAGGACATGACTTTTTAGTGAAGATCAGATCAATGCCAAACAACAATAATTATTCATATGCTGGCATTTGGAGTGAGTGGAGCCCAGAAATTCAGTGGCATAATGGTAAGAAGACAAACTATATTTACATATAGTAGCTGTAGCCAGGTGATTGGCTATGAATGGAGAGTGAGAGAAACACTGGCTGCAGCTGCTCTCTGTGTTGAACTGGTTAACATGTAGGCAGGTTGCCTACAGGTGTATTAGTTAGTTAGTGGCTGGCCCAGGCTGAAAGTAGAAAGAGTTAATGTGTGTACTACAGCTTTTGGGATCTAGCCTTCCCACCAGTAATATAAATATGGGGAAAGGCTGGGTACGGGGCTTTTTTGAGGCTCTTTCTTGGAAGATCAAAGGGGCCACATCGGAAGGGATATACCGTAGCTGCTGTGGGCTGCTGTCTGTCAGAGGCACCAGGGGTTGCAGAGAACATCCAAAACCTGGGGAACGCCAAAATGGATTACTATCATTTGGAGGTACACCTGGACAGCCAGTTAGAGGTAGTTAGGGACATTATGGCATTATTGGTCATGTTGGACTGTAAGACTGAACGTTTTTTTAAGTTGTTTAAGTAAAGTGGCATCATCCATTCTGAGCCTGGTTTGAAGTTAATCAAAGGGGTGCATGTTGGTTCTGGCATATCAAAAGAACCAGGGTCGGTAAAGCACATGTGGGGGTTTCAAGCTCAACTGCTACAAAAAAAATCTACTCAGCAAGTCAGCAAGAGGAGTAGTGTAGTTGCCATGGGTTATGGGTACCCAAGCACTAGTTCAAGTCATACCGCAGTAATGAGAAGTGATACCTGGTAAGGTGAGGGGTCCTCTGGTAGTGAGCGGGTCGATGTTCTGGATTCCTCCCTAATGGTCAGCAACCAGAACCGAACCCACATTATGGAAATCCATGACCTGGTCACATGGATATGAGAGTGAAGCAGTGAATGCATGAAGACCACGCTATGTGCCTATTCTGTCACTGAGAGTGAGATGGCAGAGGTACACGAGACTGGTGAAGAGGGCATAGGCTCAGCAGTGTCCCTACTAATGCAATATATATCATATTACAGTGTGCAGTGACAAGAGACAGCACTTTCAGAGGAACTCTGTAGAAGGGGAACTGCCTTAGTGTTAGACTTTCACATGATGGTCCCTGCCTGGTCCCAGGCATTGGTGAGCAGCGCGCATACAAACGAAAGGTAGTGCACACCCACAAATAACTATACAGTGCCTTTAAAAAGTATTAATAACCCTTGAAATTTTCCACAAACAAAAATGTATTTTATGTGATATACCAACACAAAGTGGCAAATAATTGTGAAGTGGAAGGAAAATATTATCTGGTTTTAATTTTTTTTACAAATAAATATCTAAAGTGTGTGTTGTGCATTTGTATTCATCCCCCATTACTCTGATACCCCTAACTAAAATCTAGTGGCACCAACTGCCTTTATAAGTCATCAAATTAGTAGATGACAAAGCCCACCTGTGTGTAATTTAATCTCACTATAAATACAGCTGTTCTGTGAAGCCCTCAGAGGTTTGTTAGAAACCCTTAGTGAACAAACAGCATCATAAAGGCCAAGGAACACACCAGACAGGTCAAGGATAAAAGTTGTGGAGAAGTTTAAAGCAGAGTTAGGTTTAAAGTCACCTGAAGGCAGAGCAGAGAGTGGACTAATCGCTGTTTGTTACTGGATGGTGAACTGCAATATAACTGGAACTGGTAAGCTGCTTCTCTGGGGATTTACTATCTGCCACTAGAGACTGAGGAACTGACAGTCATCTAGTAGCTTTGCTGCCTGCAGGTTTGACTGGGACCATTTTCATGTACACCATATGCACTACTGGGCCCCAACGCTAGCCAGCTGAAGAGTTGGGACTAAAGATTGTACCTTTACAGCTGCACACAAAGACTTTCACCTATTGCTTATGCTAAAAGGGACCTCCCAATGGACATTGCACCATATTCTACTCTCCTATAGTGCACTCTGGACTAGTTATAGTTTTACTAGTCACATTTCAGTGAATGCTTCTATGTACTGTTTATATGCACTGTTTATTGCTGACTTTGCTAATTCATGGGTTAATCTTAGTCTAGTAGTACAGAACTCTATTCTAAGTTACCTTGGCATTGTAGTAGGTATACTGTCTAGCAGACTGTGTCTGAACCTACCTTCTGTGTGATCATTTATGCTCAAACCACTGTTTATTATAACCCGTTCCAATACCTTGAGTTAATTTACCACTAAACAGTCTTGTCTATTTCCTGGTGCTAAATCACAGCTGATTTAAAGGTATTTATACTTATGTTCTTCTAAGTGCTTGCAGTAACTTTCATTCAAATAGGTATGTCAAAGGGGCTGAGGGTGTTCTTGAAGCCGAGGTGCAGATCAGAGAACCCAAATTACCAAGTGGCCCCCTTTAAGGGTAGCACCACATGTGGGGGCTCGTTTAGGATGTCTCTGTTCTACAAGTAAGTCACTGAGACAACAAGCCAGAAGCAGCCAATATGGACCTTGCTGCTGCAATCCAGTGGTGTAAAGAGCAAAAATCAAATGTGGGGGCCGATACCTCTGAGGACACCTGGACTGAAGAGCAGATCTGTCAAGCGGTGACAGCACTCATTCTTGACCAGAAAGATTTTATAAAAGACTTGAAAAAAGACCAAGTGACCGCGTGCATGTATGCACTACTAGAATGGAGACTAGGGATTCCCGCATGTTTCCAAGGGGCCAGTCTCCAAATAACTAATGGAGCCAAAGCCTGCCTGGCTGTGGGTCTCCTTACCACCGTCAAGGAGACCCACAGGTAAAAAAATTCAATTGCACTCTTCTAGATATGTTCGGGATGCTCCCTGAAGAGAAGAAACAGCATTAAAGCCAATATATTTGAGCAATCATACATGCCTACAACAGTACAGATTGATGCCACAGGGTTCTTCCCCTATATGTTAATGTTCAGCAGGGAGGCCTGACTGCCAGCATTCAGCATATCCTCAGACCAAACTTTGATGACCTCTCATAGAGCATATGTGGACCGCTTAAGGAAGAGTCTGTAAACAGCATAAATGAAATGAATAAATGAATGATGAGCGCAAAAAACTGTGAATGGTGCACTTATAAAACAAATAAAGTGTAAAAATATAATAATGAAATTATATAAATGATCCTCTAAAATGAGGAATATCACAAAGTGCACAACCACCACATAAGGCACTGTGACAACCAACGTGATAATGCAAACCAGAGTGAATCCAATAAACTGAAAATAGTGAATATAAATGTCCCAGGTAAATTGCATGGAGAATCTCAAAAGGCAGAGATAAAACGTAGATCCATGTACAGGTGTTGTAGAGAATCCACAAAGTAGCTGGGCTCACAGAGCGCTTACCTCCCTGACGTGGGGAAACGGCATGAGAATCCTCAGATGGATTATGGATACCCTTCTCTCTCTCTGGATAGGCAGCTACGATCCTGGATCCTCTCCCAAAAACGTGTCCTTCTCTCTGTATGTCGACTCAGGGCTTCGCCAAAATGGAGGCTCCGTGCCCGAACATTGACAGGAAATCCACGAGGTATTAAAAAGAAAAAAATCCAATAGTGTAGTAGTTCTCAAAGGATTTTAATGAAATTCCAAAAATGTATAAAAAATGCTCAGCATAAAACTAAAATCAAAACGTGGGCAAACGAGTTGCAAACAAGCTGCGGATGTGCGGACGGGATGTCACGTCACTTCCGGTCACGTCTATCAGGGCCTTACACGTTATGTCACGACACGTGACTTCATCAGAGGCCTCGTGTCGTGACGTAAGGCCCTGATAGACGTGACCGGAAGTGACGTGACATCCCGTCCGCACATCCGCAGCTTGTTTGCAACTCGTTTGCCCACGTTTTGATTTTAGTTTTATGCTGAGCATTTTTTATACATTTTTGGAATTTCATTAAAATCCTTTGAGAACTACTGCACTATTGGATTTTTTTCTTTTTAATACCTTGTGGATTTCCTGTCAATGTTCGGGCACGGAGCCTCCATTTTGGCGAAGCCCTGAGTCGACATACAGAGAGAAGGACACGTTTTTGGGAGAGGATCCAGGATCGTAGCTGCCCATCCAGAGAGAGAGAAGGGTATCCATAATCCATCTGAGGATTCTCATGCTGTTTCCCCACGTCAGGGAGGTAAGCGCTCTGTGAGCCCAGCTACTTTGTGGATTCTCTACAACACCTGTACATGGATCTACATTTTATCTCTGCCTTTTGAGATTCTCCATGCAATTTACCTGGGACATTTATATTCACTATTTTCAGTTTATTGGATTCACTCTGGTTTGCATTATCACGTTGGTTGTCACAGTGCCTTATGTGGTGGTTGTGCACTTTGTGATATTCCTCATTTTAGAGGATCATTTATATAATTTCATTATTATATTTTTACACTTTATTTGTTTTATAAGTGCACCATTCACAGTTTTTTGCGCTCATCATTCATTTATTCATCCAATTGTTTGTTGTTAGCACAAGTCAGATTTGAGCAGCATTTATTTTATTTATTTATATTTTGTTTAAGTCACGATTTTCATTCCTCACCTTATTAGTATTGGCGAGCGCTTTAGTCTTCCCCTTTTTTCATTTAGCATAAATGAAAGCCTAGGCTGCCTCAGGCACCAAAACAAAATAAATGTTTGATCCAAAAGTAAGGGTGCAAGACCCACAACTCTGGGCACCCATGGGAAGCTAGCTGGGCGGTGGAAGTCTCAGCCTTATGTCATCTGTAAGCAGCTGGCCGGGTTGCTGGTATACCAGATTCGCTCAGAATGAAGAATTGGCTTATTAAAGACTAGGCTTCATATTCACCTCTTGCCACTAGTAGAAGCAGTCCATGTACCTCAACAAGATTCACGACCTACCCAAACTGCTTCTCAAAGATCATACCTAGTGACCAGGTCAAATTTTTTTGCCACCAGATGCAGATGAAGGGGAAAGCAGTGAGGAGTAAGATGTCTACATGGACTGGTTGTGGCCATCTATTATCAATTCTTATTACCAGAAGGACAGTGTGTGCTATACTCACTATAATACCAAAAGTATTGTGACACCTGCCTTTACATGTACATGAACTTTAATGGCATCCCAGTCTTAGTCCGTAAGGTTTAATATTGAGTTGACCCACCCTTTGCAGCTATAACAGTTTCAACTCTTCTGGGAAGGTTGTCCACAAGGTTTAGGAGTGTGTCTATGGGAATGTTTGACCATTCAGAAGCACATTCGTGAGGTCAGGCACTGATGTGGACTTGAAGACCTGGCTTGCAGCCTCCACTCTAATTCATCCCAAAGGTATTATTTTGGGTTGAGGTCACAGGACTCTGTGCCGATCAGTCAAGTTACTCCACCCCAAATGTGCTCTTCCATGTCTTTATGGACCTTGCTTTGTGCAGTGGTCCAGGTAATTTGGTGGTGGGGGGATTATGATGTGGGGTTGTTTTTCAGGGGTTGGGCTTGGCCCTTTAGTTCCAGTGAAGGGAACTCTTAAGGGATCAGCATACCAAGACATTTTGGACGATTTCATGTGTAGGCACAGTTTAGGGATGGCCCCTTTCTGTTCCAACATGACTGCACACCAGTGCACAAAGCAAGGTCCATAGAGACATGGATGAGCGAGTTTTGGGTGTAGGAACTTGACTGGCCTGCACAGAGTCTTGTGCATAGCCTTCCCAGAAGAGTTGAAGCTGGTATAGCTGCAAAGGGTGGGCCAACTCAATATTGAACCCTACGGACTAAGACTGGGATTCCATTAAATGTTATGTGCGTGTAAAGGCTCTTATAAGCGCTTGCAGTAACCTTCAATCAGTCAGGTGTGTCAGAGAACCCAGATTGCCAAGTGGCCCCCTCCGGGGTAGCACTACATAATATACAGTAATCAAATTCATCCTGATGATTGATTACAATCCTCTATACAGCACCAGCATATACTGCAAACCACAGAATAATCACACAATGATTTTTTTCATGTCAAAATGGTGGGTGGGCAACAACAAGAGCTTACAGTTCAAAGCTTCATCAGTTTAGTATAAGCTGAATTCGAAATGTCATTTTTTTGTATTGCGTGTTAAAAGGCCATGCCTAAGGCCGGGTACACACGAACAAACATGTACGGTGAAAGCGGTCCGTCAGACCGTTTTCACCGTACATGTCTGCCAGAGGGCTTCTGTACGATGGTTGTACACACCATCGTACAGAAGTCCGCGCGTAAACAATACGCGGGGCGTGTCCGCGTCGTCGCCGCGACGATGACGCGGCGATGACGCGGAGACGTGGGCGGGCCTGCCATTTAAAGGCTTCCACGCATGCGTCAAAGTCATTCGAATGCATGCGAGGGACGGCGGGCGCCTGGACATGTACGGTAGGTCTGTACTGACGACCGTACATGTCCGAGCGGGCAGGATTCCAGCGGACGGTTTTAAAACACGTCCAGGAATATTTGCCCGCTGGGAAAAGGCCCGGCGGGCAAATGTTTGCTGGAATTCGGCCCGCTCGCGCCCACACACGACCGAACATGTATGCTGAAACTGGCCCGCGGACCAGTTTCAGCATACATGTTTGGTCGTGTGTACGGGGCCATAGAGGCATTGCGTGCTCCCTAAAAGTATTGCTGCTGAAAGTCACTCGCCAACAAGAGACACCTAGACAGGACCATGTGCAA
The DNA here is from genome assembly GCF_905171775.1 of Rana temporaria. NCBI lineage: Eukaryota > Metazoa > Chordata > Amphibia > Anura > Ranidae > Rana > Rana temporaria. Next base: position 43,578,914 of record NC_053494.1, read on the forward strand.
ACCTGCATAGCAAGCTGTTGTCAGTGATAGGATCTCCAATGTCACATCAGGTTAACCTGAATTTGACTAATTGCAGTGGAAGGCATCTCAATATAAACACATTCCTAACTAACATTCCTACCTAAGTTGCTTTTCACTGCACTCGACATTACAGTCAAACATTGGCATGCTGTTTATTCAACAACCCTTAAAGGGTAATGCCACTTTCATAGAAAAAGATAATATAGCAAGAAGAAAGAATTACATATCATATACAACTGGTAAACAAGCATCATTACTGTATTTAATGTTATTAAAAACTACCTTTCCATTTTAATCGGCATTTGGCAGCGCTGTAATTTTCTTTAAAATTCAGTGTAAGAGGGAAACCTAGAGGCAGAACACCTCCAAAAGTGTTATTTCCTACTTGTATTAAAAATTCTGCACTAGTCAGCTTTTAGGCATCCTTTGCAACACAAATGTAATTTTTGGTGACATTCTCCCCTTCTAAAGGAATGCAGACAGTGCAACTCTTTCATCAGAACACTGAAAGTGCAGCAGTTGATTATAATGAATCAGTCACTTTTATTCAGAACCGGTATCCAAAGAACATGTTCAAAGAAATATTAATTCAGAGCAAAAAAAAAAGGAATCTGCAACAAAATGTCTTATCATTGATCACCCTGAGGGGATTGCATTTTTTTTCCAGCAAAAGTGGGGTTAAGCTGGCCATACATGAGTAATTTTTTTTTATTTAGACAGCGGGTTGAAAAAAAAACAAAAAACAGACCCGATTCCCCCATCCACACATTCAATGGGGATGGAGGAATCCTCCCTGCTGTGTCTTTGTATTCTGACAGTGGAACGTTACTGCTCTCAGAATATAATGATCAGCACTGCTGATTGGCTGTCATCACTGATCGAATAGAAATGATTGAGCAGGACTATTCGTGAGAAGTTGATAGATAGATGTCCCATGAACAGCAATGGCCATGGATGAATCAAAATTCAGCTAGTTCCTGCTGAATCAGCTACATTTCGATACATGTATGGCCAGCTTTATCTTTAAGGGTACATTCACTCCTGAGCAATTTGAAGTGTGATTTAAAGCTTCACCAAAAGTGCTTCAATGTTGGCTTCCATTATATTCATGGGTACCTGTTCCCACCTGAGGGTAGTGTTGCTTGAAATCCACCCATTTAAGTCCCAATAGACTTCAGTGGAAGCACCTGAAAAACATGCATAAGAATACTCTTATGCCACGTACACACAGTGGAATTTCCGACAAAAAAAGTTTGATGTGAGCTTTTGATCGGAAATTCCGACCGTGTGTAGGCTCCATCTGACTTTTTCTGTTGGAAGTGTCTATTGTACTCATAGTTTTCGTCAGGGTAATTCTGTGTGTCCCACATATACAATATAATGTCATCCACATAGAGACCAATCTGTTCTATACTCTCCCCCATCTCTATCACCTGGTATTCTTCAGTCTGGCGAAACCGCAAGGCCAGGGATTCAATTGTAATAGCAAATAAAAGAGGGGATAAGGGACATCCCTGTCTCATACCTCTAAATAACTTTATTGATGAAGTCAGTGTTCCATTGATCAATAATTTGGATCTCGGGTTTGCGTATAGAATTTTAACCCATTGTTTAAATCCACTGCCAAAACCAAACTTCCCCAGTGTTGCTAACAAAAAAACTACATTTCACAGAGTCAAAGGCTTTAGCTGTATCAAGGGATGCCAGATCCCCTGACTCTGGTATATATTCCTTAATTTGTGCCACTAATTGTGTTCTACAGATATTTATCAATGTTGTATTACCGGGTATAAACCCTGTCTGATCTGTGTGGATTATAGATGTTATTACAGTGTTCAATCTTCTAGCCAGTATCCTGGCTAGTATTTTGTAATCACAGTTTAACAAGGATATTGGCCTATAGGAGGTGCATTCATATGGGTCCTTGTCTGGTTTTAAGATTAAAATTACTGTTGTTTCAGACATTGAATATGGGAGTCCTGCACAGGGCTTATATAACAGCGACACAACTACACAGATGGGGAAGAAGAGATACCCCTATGTGCCCAAAGTGCAAAGTTCAGCAAGGGGATTTCATACATTTAATTTGGAGATGCCCAAAGCTTCACAGGTACTGGGAGGAAGTATCCCAGTGTATTACAAGAGTAGTACAGGTACCAGTTCCATTGGATCCCCAGGTATACTTGCTAGGGGCCATTGACCCTGGAGAGTATAAAAAAGGGAAGTATTATATGGTAACAAGGTTTCTGTATTTGGCAAGAAAACTCATTGCACGTTATTGGATGGCCTCGGGGGTCCCCACAGGGAAGCAATGGATTGCGTATGTCAACTCCCTGTTTGGTAGAGAACATCTGGCCTACAAACGAAAGAAAGCAGAGGGTAAATTTGAGGAGATTTGGCATTCCTGGTTGGGAGATGCGAGTGTTGCACCACCAAAACTGGTGATGGATAAATTCTCTATGTAGAGTGCAGAGAAGAGGGGGGGGGGGGAGGGGGGATATAAAAATAAAGAGATGTACATTGGAAAATTATGTGAATGTAAAAATGTTGTATAATGTATGCTAATTGAATTGCAATGGATGCCAAAACGGCATATCTATGTATGAAAATAAGAAAAGGAAAAGAAAAATAAAGTGGATTAAAAAAAAAAGAATATGGGAGTTCTCCCCTAGTAAGGGCCTCTCTATATACCCTAGTTAATATTGGGGTTATCTGTTCTATATACTGTATCTACTATACAGTTCCAGAGGTATCTCATCTGGTCCTGGGGATTTACCACTGGCTAGCGATAAGATCGCCTCCCTTACTTCTTCCTCTATGATTTCTCCATCCATGAATTTTTGCATTTTCTCTTGATATTTCAGGGAATTCTATCTCCTCCAAATACCCCTCTATTTCCTCCTCAGTGCATATTAATGAGTTGGCATACATCTTGACATAATACTCATAAAAGCATTGCAAGACATCTTCTATTGTAACAGCCAGTATCCCATATTCATTTTGTATTTTATGCCGTGTGCACACAACCATTTTTAATGTCCTAGAAAAAACGAAGTTTTTCTCGACATGATTCTTATCAAGCCTGCCTTGCATACACACGATCGTGAAATAAAAATGCTGAAGCAAAGCGTGGTGACGTACAACACGTATGACGGCACTATAAAGGGGAAGTCCCATTCAGATAGTGCCACCCTTTGGGCTGATTTTGCTGATTTCGTGTTAGTAAAAGTTTGGTGAGAGACGATTCGCACTTTTCAGTCTTCGTGCTTTTTAGTCTGTTACAGCGTGACGATTGTGCTATCTCCATTACAAACGATAGATTTACCAGAATGAGTGCTCCCGTCTCATAACTTGCTTCTGAGCATGCACGTTTTTTTCGCGTCGTGTGTATGCTTTAACGACGTAAAAAACTATGTGAAAAATTAGAACATGTTCTAAATTTTTAATGCCCCTTTTTCACGACGAGAAACATGCTCTGGAGCCTACACACAGTAATTTTTAAAGACCAATTTAAAAAATTGCATTTTTCTCGTAATACAAAACGGTTGCGTGTACGCAGCATTAGAAGACTTTCCCACCTTGCCTGGTTTTCACTTAAAGGGATTAGATACATATTCATCGTCTGCTTGCGCACATTGTTTAGCTATTTCCTCCTCTCCTTGCCTACTTGATCGCTTGATATGGGATATGGTTGACTTCAGTGTCCCTCAGAGGTATGCCTTAAATGCATCCCACACCATGCATTGCATAGTTCTCATGTGCCTCAAAAAAAAAAACATTTAGCTGCTCTGGGATAGGGTCATTAGACCCAATCTGAGATAGCCAATATGGGTGCATTTTCCAAGTTGGTTGGCTCCACTAGGGCCGATACTCAGCCCAAACTTTAGTGGGGAGTGATCAGAAATCCCCCTGGTGAGATAAGCGATCGAATGTACCAGTGGTTCTACTTTATCATTTCCACGTACCATATCAATTTGAGATAGACACCCTCCTCCTAAGGGCTGCCCACGAGTAGGTCCAAGTTTGCGGGTTCCCGGCTCTCCATAGGCCAGACCATCCTACATCGTCAAATAGATTTTTAAAAATATTATCTCTACTCGACCGGTGTAGGATTGCATCCCCAAATCTATCTAAGGTTGGGTCCAGTATCATATTAGTCTCCCATACATATCACATATGCATCGGGGCATTGAGCCATGAACAGCACTGCATCCTTTACCACCTGCATACCTGCGTGTGGTGGATTATAGACTCCCATAAGTACCAGTGGTAAAGCATGTAATATTTCATAGATAAACACATATCTACCATCCAGGTAATGCACTCCCATGGCACCGATTGGTGGATCAGGATAGACACTCCCCTTGAATAAGATGTGTAATATGAATGGTAGGTATGGTTATCCCAAGGAATCAAATATTTAAAATGATCTTTTATCATATGCGTTTCCTGTAAACATACTACTTTAGCTTTAGTCTGTTGAATCATCATAAATATCTGACTTCTCTTAGTGGTTGCTCCCATTCCTCTTACATTCCATGATAAAAAAAGTGCACTGTTCACTCATATTTCCCATAGTTAGCTATTCATAGGGGCTATATCCACCAGACATCTTTCTTACATCCTATTTATCTGTTTTAAGTATAGTAGTGTCCCTGCAGCCATTGATATCCATATTACATTAATTCTACATCTTCTGTCCCCCATATCTTCAAAATATTTTATTTATTCAGAATGAAATTGGCGATATGTTTTGGGTCATTGTCATGCTGCAAGACGCATTCCATGACCCATCTTCAGTGTTCTGGCTGAGGGAAGAATGTTCTCATCCAAGATTTTACAATACACGGCTTCGTCCATTGATCCCTTAATGTGGCAAAGTCAGCCTGTACCTTTAGCAGAGAAACAGCACCAAAGCATAATGGGCCAGATTCACAGAGCAAGTACGCCGGCGTATCTACTGAAATGCCGGCGTACTTTCAAATTTCCCACGTCGTATCGTTGTTTTGAATCCTCAAAACAAGATACGACGGCTTCTGGGTTAGATCCGACAGGTTTACGTCTTCGTACGCCTTCGGATCTAAGATGCAATACTTTGGCGTCTGCTGGGTGGCGTTTTCCGCGGTGGGTATGCAAATTAGCGATTTACGACGATCCACGAACGTACGTCGTCTGTAGTCGGCTTTTTCCGGCGTATAGTTAAAGCTGGTATTTTGCGGCGTATAGATAGAATTGCCATGTTAAGTATGGCCGTCGTTCCCGCGTCGAAATTTGAATTTTTTTATTTTGCGTAAGTCGTCCGTGAATAGGGATGGACGTAACTCACGTCTAAGTTCAAAAAAGTTCATTCGGCGCGGGAACGCGCTTCATTTAAATAAAACCCGCCCCCTACCCGCCGATTTGAATTCCGCCGGCAGAAATACACTACGCCGCCGTAACTTACGGCGCAAACTCGCTGAGGATTCGAATATACGCCAGGTAAGGTACGGCGGCGTAGTGTATGTTTAACCCATAACCCAATGTTTCAACCTCTGTGCTTGACTAAAGTGATGGTGTTCTTAGGGTCATAGTCAGCATTTTTCTTCCTAAAAACACAGCGAGTCAAGTTAATGCCAAAGAGTTTAATTTTGGTCTCATCTTGTCAGAAACCATGAATCAGACCGAGGCAGAAGTACAGTTAAATCACACTTGTTTAAAAATAAAAAGGTAAACAGAGTAAGCGTAGTCAAAACATAGCCAGAGTTCAGTAACTGGATCGGGTAGTCAGCCAAGCCAATGTCAGAGAACCAGGAATAAACGTAGTAGTACAGCAAGCAGGATCTGTAGCCAGAAGGACCGTAAGCCAAGCAAGTCTTCAACAGGAATGCAGGAGACAGTCTCTGTGATCTTGACAAGGCGAAGGCAGAGAGCAAATGAACTGGAAGGCTTTAAGTAGGCAGAGCTGACAAGCAGGATCATCAACAGGTGGATCACTGTGGAGAGAGGGGAGCTGGCAATTAGCTGAGTGCCAGCACAGAGAAGGAAGGGCCGAGCCCAGCCCTGACACATCTGACCATAGCACTTTCTCCCAATCTTTCTCGAAATCATTTAGATGTTCATTGGCAAACTTCAGATGGGCCTGTACATGTGCCTTCTTGAAGAGGGGGACCTTGTGGGTGCTGCAGGGCTTCAATCTATGGTGGTGTATTGTGTTACCAGTGGATTGTTCTGTGACTGTGGTCCCAACAGCCTTGAGATCATTCACAAGCTCCTCCCATGTAGTTCTGGACTGGGCTATCATGATCATCCTTACCCCATGGAGCACCAGACCGAGGCGATTAATGGTTATTTTGTATTTCTTCAATTTTCGACAAATCACTCCACCAGTTGTCTCCTTCTCACCAAGCTTTTTTCTGGTGGTCTTCTAGCCTATTTCAGCCGTGTGCAGGTCTACAATCGTGTCCCTGATGTCCTTTGACGGCTCTTTGGTCTTGCCCATGATGGTAAGGTTTGAATGGAAGAGATTCTGTGGACAGGTGTTTTTTATACACATAACGGGTTGTCATTAGGAGCACCTTCTTAAATTGACAGCACTACAAGAGAACATACTGTATAGTAGCCAGTCTGTGGAAGCCAGAATCATTGTTGGTTGGTAGGGGAAGAAATACTTATTTTACTAGCTGAACTGAAATTCAATTTATAACATTTGTATTGTGTTTTTTTTCTGGATTTGTGGTTGATATTCAGTGGTCAAACTTACAAAATTTGCAGGAGATCAAATAATAATTTTCACCACTGTATAAGGTGCACCATAATATATCCAACGCATCTGTAAGATGTTGTGAATGCACAATCTTTATTTGTTGTACAAAAATATTTTGTATTTTATTTTTATCTACAGATTATGATCTCTCTGTATATGATATAATAGAAAACACGATGCCAGTGATTGGACCAGCATTTGTAATTTGCATTTTACTGTGCTTTGTCAGTGGTTTAATGTAAGTAAATCATATTGTAATTCATTAGACGAGGATAAAAATGTATATATTAATGTTTTTCCAATGAAAAATATCAATGTTAGTTTTGCCAGTATATTTCAATCTGGTAGGTTGGCAGCACCGGCCCCCAATAGCAGTAAGAACCCTACACTGACTATAGCCCTTCCCTTCTATAGTTATTTGGCTTGACATGGCATTTATTATGTTTGTCACTTCCTTAAAGTGTTACTAATTCCACAACAGTAAAATCAGTCTGTATATGCAGTAAAGCATGCTTGTTATACTAACTGTGAAACCCAAGGGGTTAATCCTCTGCATTGTGTAAAAAGGTTGATTGAGCCTGTCTTCTCTGATCCTCCTCTTCTTCCAGTGTCTCCAACTCATCTCCGGGTACAGAGGGTAGTAGACAAGCTGCACATGCTCAGTTGTGTGTTTTGTTAGAGTTTTGTTTTTTTCTTGGGAGAGTGCATGTGATCAACACAGGGCCAATCGGCACTGTCCAGACAGAGGGTCAGGGGTCCTACAGTCTTATACGACAGTGAGAGCAGTATGAATACGCCTCCTACAAGCTTTAACCAGGCACTGATAGAAGTCACAAGACTGCTTTATACTGCTGATAAGAAAAGGCATTTAGCAGTTTATATTCACTAAAACTATTGCATTTCCATGTACTGTGGGAAAACATATTAAAAACATATAGTACGTGCAGGGTCCTGAGTTTAGTAACACTTTAACTAATTCTCCATTACAGCATTTTTTTTATTTTTTGTTAAAATCTGCATTTTTGGCTCTAAAATTACCTAAAACTCCAGAATAATAAATATTGTTTGACCACAGAGGCCTATATATCTATCTATATACAGTATATTGCACACACACACAATTTAATTCTATTTTTATTTTCATAATTAAAGATGAGCTCAAAACATTAAAACTGCATGCTCATGCAAATAGCGAAAAATTATAGTATCCATCATATCATTATGTTGCAAAGCACTGCGTAAACTGTTGGCGCTATATACATTATGAATAATAATAATAATAATATCAATCGGTAATGCTTTACAGCTTATCAGTAGAGTAAACTGTGATGCTGCGTACACGCAACCGTTTTTCCTGTCATGCAAAAAAAACAAAGTAAACTCTGACTCCTCAGCTATCATCTATGTAGACCACGCCCACTCAGCCTAGGAGGCGTGATTACACCGATTCTGCCAGTCATGGTTCCGAGTGTATGACTCCGGCAACCGCGTCATTGGATTTTATTGACAGCAGTAAGAGACAATTGCTGCGCTGCTATTAATCTATCCAATGAAGAGCTGACAAGACGCGGGATCGCGCCCACGGAAATTCGGGGCTTAGGTAAGTAAAACGGGGGCTCGGGGGGGGCCAGACACAGCAAAGTGTTTTTTCACCTTAATGCATAGGATGCATTAAGGTGAAAAAACAAGAGGATTTACAACCCCTTTAAAGCATTAGATGTAGTCCTGGGCTTGCTTTATACCGGCCACTCGTACGTTCGTGGATAGTCGGAAAGAGCTAATTTGCATACTCGATGCGGATTACGACGTGAACGCCACCCAGCGGCCGCGGGAAAATTGCATCTTAGATCTGACGGCGTACTAAGGCATACGCCTGTCGGATCTAACACAGATGCCGTCGTATCTTGTTTGGTGGATACCAAAACAAAGATACGATGCGCAAAATTTGAAATTACGCGGCGTATCAACAGATACGCCGGCGTAATTTCTTTGAGGATCTGCCCCCTTGTGTGTATGTATTATGCCCAAAGAGTTGAGGAATTGTAAAAAATCCACCCTGCACTGCAAGGGTTAGCTGCTTATTATGTCAAGGAAATTGCAGAAGGGGCTGTTTCACTTACCTAATACCTTTTGACCCTGAATTGTATGTTTAGGAGGTTGAAATGCGACTGGAGTTGGTAAAGAATTTTATGTGAAGCTGTGCTTATTTTGCTTGCTGACTTTTGTTCTCATTAGAGGAGTTTTGCATTCCATACAAATCTTTAGGGATGCAGACCCCACTTGGACCCCTTTCACACTGAGGAGTGTTTCAGGCGGTACAGCGCTAAAAATAGTGCTGCTATACCCAGGCCCGTCGGAACCCGACAGGCAAAGCAAGCAATTGCCTGGGGCCCCCGAGCTGGCCAGGGGCCCCAGCGGGGAGGGCCCTTGCTGCACCTCTGCGTCCTCCTGCAGTCCGGTCGGCCGTGTACCATAACCGCGCGGTACAGGAGATTCGGGTTCCTGTTCCCGGCCGGACTGACAGGAAGTGCACACACTGAGTGTTCACTTCCTTTCAGTCCGGCCCCGGGAACAGCAAACTGTCTGAATCCCCTGTACCGCGCGGTTATGGTACACGGCCGACCGGACTGCGGGAGGACGCAGCGATGCGGCAAGGGCCCTCCCTGCTGGGGCCCCTGTGCGGACACCAAAATATGGTGACGTGTGCGGCGGAGGATAGAGGTAAGCCGCCAACAACCCCCCCCCCCCCACACAGAGTGGTACAGATATATCCAGCTATTCTATATAAGCCGTAAGTGCCCCATCCCCCCCCCCCCAAATCTATACAGTGTGAGAACATAACAGACCACCTGGGCCATGTATGCCCCCACACCCTCAGTATGCCAACAATGTCTCCTCCCTTCTATTTGCTGAATGTGGCATTTCTCTCCTCCTTTCTTCATCTCTGATCTCTCCACTCAGCGCAGCCTTTCCTTATAATTTACAAACCCTCCCTGAACCTTCTTTGGACAGCTTCTAGCAGAGCCTCTTTAACCCATCAAATACTGCAGAGCACAGCTGGGAATTTTCCACCTTGCATGTGTGTCATTCACAGCCATGTACTTAGGGGTGAATCGCCATACAAAACACTGAGCATTGTTTATATTCATTTACAACAGGGGTATCCAAACTTTTTAGTTGAGCGCCACATTGTATATTTTACAAATATTCACAGGCTAAAGGAGTGGGTCCCCCCTCACATCAGAGGTCCCTCCTTACACCAGGGTCCCCTCAAAATCCCTCTTACACCAGAGTTCCTCCTTACAACAGGTTCCCCATCAGATGCCCCTTAAATCAGGGTCTCCATCAGTGTCCCCCATTACATCCGAGTCCCCATCAGAGTCCCTCCTTGCATCAGGGTCCCCATCAGATTCCCCTCCTACATCAGGGTCCCTTTAGGAGTCTCCCTTACATCAGAGTTCCCCTTTAAATCACGGTCCCTATCAAAGTCCCCACTTACAACACAGTCCTCATCAGAGTCTCCCTTACCACTGTAAGGCTTTCAACAAGGCTGTAGCAAAAGGTAGAGCGGCAAAGTGGGTCTGGCCAGGTAAAGTTGTATCCTCCTGTGAATGATGGGGTAAGCACATAATTGCTTGCTAGGACACCAGCGCCACGGTCCTAGCAACCAATTATGGGGGGTGATGTGCAGCGGGGGGAATACTGTATTATTGGTGTGCGTGCGTGTGAGGCGGAGGATAGAGGTAAGCCGCCAACAACCCCCCCCCCCCCGCTTCTCAACTACTTGAAAAGTCACTTTTTTTTTTGCTTGGGGCCCTTAAATGTCTTCAAACGGCCCTGGCTATACCGCCTGAAAAACTCCTGCACTGCCTACTCAATGTGAAAGCCCGAGGGCTTTCACACTGAGGCGATGCGCTGGCGGGAGAGAAAAAAGCGTGTATACCGCTCCTTCACCGCACCTTCCCATTTAAATAAATGGGAAACCGCGGCAATACCGCCCGCAATTCGCCTCTGCAGAGGCGCATTGCGGGCGGTATTAACCCTTTATCGGCCGCTAGCGGGGGTTAATAACGCACCGCGAACACGCCGACACGGAGGTGTAGGAATCTGTGCTTTACTGATAAGTCTGCAGCCCCAGTGCCGGGATGGGCACTTTTAATGTAAGTGGCCACTTGGCCCTTGTTCTTTTATTCCTTTTTAAATAAAAACCGGTTGCACTATGGAAGTTTTTTTTTCTGTTCCATGTCCCATCTTTGAATACTGGAGGAAAAGGTTTTTGTCAATCATCTGTGATGTATGATATGCATGCAGGCATTATCCTGCATAAGCGATTCCGACCATCTTTTTCATTAAAGAGGTCCAAAGGTTCTGGTAAGCGCATTACCACTATCTTAGCACGTTTGGGTGTCGATCGTTTATTGTTATGGTGAAGGAGCACTTAAAAGACACTGGCCCAGATTCAAGAAGCACTTGCGCCCGCGCAACCATAGTTGCGCGGCGCAAGTGCTTACTTGCTCCGGTGTAACGAGTGCTCCTGATTCAGGAACCTCGTTACACCGACTGCAGCCTAGGATGTGACAAACATAAGCCTCCTTATGCCTTCACATCCCAGGCTGCATTCTTGCGTTGGCCGCTAGGGGGCGCGGCCTTTGTGATCGGCGTGTAGTATGCAAATTGCATACTACCACCGATTCACAAAAGTTGCGCGGGCCCTGCGTACGCAAGGTACGGAGTTTCCGTCCGGCGCCTTTAGCATAAGGCTGCTCTTGCTAATAGCAGGCGCAGCCAATGCTAAAGTATAGCTGCGCCTCCCGCCCGTGAAATTTAAATTTCACGTCGTTTACGTAAGTGAACCGTGAATGGCGCTGGACGCCATTCACGTTCACTTAGAAGCAAATGACGTCCTTGCGACGTCATTTGCCGCAATGCACGTCGGGAAAGTTTCCCGACGGAGCATGCGCTGTTAGCTCGGCGCGGGAGCGCGCCTAATTTAAATGATTCCCGCCCCCGGCGGGATCATTTAAATTAGGCGCCCTTACGCAGGGCTAATTAGCATAGCGCCCGCGCAATTTACAGGGCTACTGCTCCGTGAATCGCTGGGCAAATGGAAATATTTGCGTGGGCGCAGAGAAAAATCTTTGGCCCAGATTCAGGTAGAATGGAGCAATATTTGCGTGGGCAAAGAGCAAAGATTTTTCTCTGCGCCCACGCAAATATTTCCATTTGCCCAGCGATTCACGGAGCAGTAGCTCCGTAAATTGCGCGGGCGCTATGCTAATTAGCCCTGCGTAAGGGCGCCTAATTTAAATGATCCCGCCGGGGGCGGGAATCATTTAAATTAGGCGCGCTCCCGCGCCGAGCTAACAGCGCATGCTCCGTCGGGAAACTTTCCCGACGTGCATTGCGGCAAATGACGTCGCAAGGACGTCATTTGCTTCTAAGTGAACGTGAATGGCGTCCAGCGCCATTCACGGTTCACTTACGTAAACGACGTGAAATTTAAATTTCACGGGCGGGAGGCGCAGCTATACTTTAGCATTGGCTGCGCCTGCTATTAGCAGGAGCAGCCTTATGCTAAAGGCGCCGTACGGAAACTCCGTACCTTGCGTACGCAGGGCCCGCGCAACTTTTGTGAATCGGTGGTAGTATGCAATTTGCATACTACACGCCGATCACAAAGGCCGCGCCCCCTAGCGGGCAACGCAAGAATGCAGCCTGGGATGTGAAGGCATAAGGAGGCTTATGTTTGTCACATCCTGTAACGAGGTTCCTGAATCAGGAGCACTCGTTACACCGGAGCAAGTAAGCACTTGCGCCGCGCAACTATGGTTGCGCGGGCGCAAGTGCTTCTTGAATCTGGGCCTTTGCTCTTTGCCCACGCAAATATTGCTCCATTCTACCTGAATCTGGGCCACTATCTGAATAAGAAGATATTTATCAAGCACAACAAGATCTACACAGTGGCATTTAAATAATTGATTCAGTGTTATTTGTATAAATTATTCATAGGATCCATTATTGGCAAAAATGTGCCATTCATTTGGTTTTATTTTGGGTGTAGTGTTTACTTTTTTTGGTTAATTTGTGACATTTTCAATCACATAGTCAATTCAATTTCACTATCTGGCACTCACTATTGTTAGCGAATCTTTATTTATATTTTCACATTTTTATTTGTTCACTGTGTAGCAAGTTATTTACTATTTATTTGGAACACTTGTTTGGGAGTTATAAGTTTACATTCTATGGTATACTCACCAGTCCTCATATAGCTACTGGACTTTTCCAGTCACTAACACGCTTAATATTTTCTAACCAGCGCCCCCTAGCGCCACAAACATCAAGTCCAAAGCCTGTTGATACAGGCCCCTCATATATCACGGAATAGGCTGACCTCCCTCTGTCTCTTTTTAATACCAGCTGTAAAAGGAAATGGTGGAATAATATCCCAGATCCCAGTAACAGTCATCTGGCAATGGCCATGCTGCACACAACACAGGTAAGTGCTGCTGGGATGTTTTGGGGAAGAAAATTGTATTTTTAAAAATGTGGACAATAATGAGTTGTTTGCAGCCTGTCTGATAATACTTTTTTGAGAACCCCATAGATTTGAATAGGGCCATAGACTGAAGCTATGTACACATGGCCGAGATTCTAGTCAGGAAAAAAACGTTGGTTTTCCTGACGAGATTCCTGGCAAGCTTTGCTTTCTCATCGAGTATACACACACACCATTCAAAAGAACCGCCGTTCTTTTGAATGGCACGAACGCGGTGACGTCATCGACTACGACACTGCCCTTGTATGCTACCGCACATGCGTCGAAGTCTTTTCCAGCATGCGTGGGTTTCCATGGAGGCAGGTAAGCATACGCACGCTCGTTTTTCTCAGCAAAAAGCTCTCCCAGCAGCTTTCTGGGCATTTAGTAAGCAGGTGTGCATAACTCCCAACCTTTCAAAATGCAACCGCGGGCAGGGCCGGACTTACCATTGGCCTTGACTGGGCTCAAGCCCAGGGGCCCCACCCAATAGGGGGCCCCCTTTAAAAAAAAAAAAAAAAAAAAATTTTTTTTTTTTTTTTTTTTTTTTTTTAGGGGTCCGGAGGCCCCCAGGGCCCCGGACGGCAACCCCCCTTTTTTTATTTATTTTTTGTAAAAAAATGTTTTTTTTTATATTTTTTTTATTTTTATATATATAATAATATATATATATATATATATATATATATATATATATATATATATATATATATATATATATATATATATATATATATATATATATATATATATATATATATATATATATATATATATATATATATATATATATATTATTATTATTATTAAAGGGCCCAGGGTTCTCCAGGGCCCCGGATGGCAACCCCCCTTTTTTTTATTTATTTTTTGTAAAAAAATGTTTTTTTTTATATATTTCTTATTTTTATATATATAATATTATATATATATATATATATATATATATATATATATATATATATATATATATATGTTTTATTATTATTATTAAAGGGCCCAGGGGTCTCCAGGGCCCCCGGATGGCAACCCACCTTTTTTATTTTTTTATAAAAAAAATTACATTTTTTTTTATATATATATATATTTTTTTTTATTAAAGGGCTCAGAGGTCCCCAGGGCCCCATGTGGCAACCCCCCCTTTTTTATTTTTTTTATAAATGTTTATTTTTTTATTTTTGTTTATTTTTTTATTTTTTATTAAAAGGCCCAGAGGTTCCCAGGGGCCCAGAGGTCCCCAGGGCCCCCGGGTTTGGCAACCTCCCTTTTTTTATGTATTTTTTATAAATGTTTTTTTTTTTATTATTAAAGGGCCCAGAGGTTTATTTTTTCTTTTTATTAAAAGGCCCAGAGGTCCCCAGGGCCCCGGATGGCTACATATATTTATATATATTTGTTTTCTTCTTTATTTCTTCTTTTTTTTGTAAAGGCCCCCCCCGCTTCTCAATTTGCGGCAGCCCCCACGCTTCTCAATTTCAGGCGGCAGCACCCCCACCCCCCTAGGTTCTCTGCTTCAGGGGGCCCATGCCTTAAGCTGTGCAAGGGGCCCCAAAATTCCTGATGGCGGCCCTGCGCATACCTCCCAACACGCACGGATTCTGTGGGACTTTCCCGCACAGACAGCTTCTTCCCGCAGTCCCGCAAAAGGGTTAATTTTCCCGCACTGCAAGAGGAGGCAGCACGGAAGCAGGAGGGTGTGTGGAGGACTGTGGCTGCTGAAGGGAAGATAGCCGAGAGCCGGGCTAATGACAGTCTGTGGCCCCGGCTGTTGGCACAGGTGAGAGGCACTCCCCCCCTCAACAACTGCAAAATCCCCCCCCCCGCTCAACAACTTTAATGCGCTCCCCCCCGCTCAACAACTTCAATTCGCCCCCCCCGCTCACATTCGCCCCCCCCGCTCAACAACTTCGATCCCCCCCAATTCTCGGCTCCAGGGGGCCCCTTCAACACTCAAGCCCAGGGGCCCCCACCACCCTAAGTCCTGGCCTGACCGCGGGACATTCATTCAATTTTTTTATTTTTTGGACAATAAAGTTGGTGCGCGGGGGGGATACTACCGCAGGACGGACAGGGGGGGTTTTGCGGGAAGTTGCCGCTGATCGACCGACATCACACTTGGTAGGGGAAGGGGGTGCGGTCATATCTCATACTCCCGTGCTGTCACTGGCTACTCTTCCTCTTTCTGTGCAGGAAAATTACCGCTATTGCGGAGCTGCGGGAAGTAACAGTCTGAGCGGGGAAAGTCCCGCTGAATCCGTGTGAGTTGGGAGGTATTGGTGTGTCCAGTACCGAAAGGATTTTGTTTGGATGGTTTGTAGAAATTAGTAGGGACGGTTTCAGGCATGTTCAGACACAAGTCCAAACCCACCTGCGCTATCCCACTGGAAAGCTGTCAAAGCCAATTTTAAGCGTCAGAGGCATTACCTGCCCACAGCTACACAGCTGCAAGGGGCTTGTATACGTGGGGATACATGGCGGGGAATGCCTCCGCTACCTATGATTGGCTGTTAACTTTGATGGCTTCCTGGCAGGATAGCTCAGGTAGGTTCCAACTAGAAATTTGTCTGGTTCCACAGAGACCAGCCAAATTTCAATCTATTTATACAGTAGGAAGAAAATCTGGAAGGCCACATTACTGGAAACACCTTTATTGGAAATCGTCCTGAAAATCAAAGGTATTACATTATATAAACAGTGAAGGGAATAAACGCCGGCCAAAATGTTTTGAGCTAAACTAGCTCTTAATCATAGCACACTGATGTTAAAGTTCCACCCGAAAGTGGAAGCTCCACTTACCTGACCCGCCTCATGCTACATTTGGCACCTTTCGCGGGAAGGGGTAACTGTTTTTGACTGGTACCTATCCCCACTTCCGAGAGATCTCGCCATGGCCAAATCACTCTGAAGTTTTTCCCCCTTTTTCTTCCCCCGTCACTGGTATTTTCAGAAAGTGCAGCGCAGTAGGGAACCGGATGTGAAGCCGCAATGGCGGCAGCAGCACCCGAGAACCAATGAAAACATCAGCTGGGTTGCCGACATTGCTGGATTCCAGGACAGGTAAGTGTTCTAATATTAAAAGTCAGCAGCTACAATATATGTAGCTGCTGACTTTTAATCTTTTGCTGGGTGAGTGGCTACTTTAACTTAACATCTCATCTATATAGCAGGTAAAACTTTCCTTCTCCAGGTGACGCTAAACCGGATAATTAGATAAATAATCACCACAAACAATCTTTTCTAAACACATAAATAAAGCCATATAATACGCAAAAAAGACTTTTTGTATAATCTTCGAAATAAACTAAAGTATAATAACAAAATAAACACAATAAAATTCCCTTGTTTATAAATTGTAGCACCAAAAATCAGCGAGCTAGAACACCTTGGAGAGATGTAAAGTAATATAATATAAAGATATTCCCGTGCTGGCCAAGTCTAAAAGGTGGGGTTGCGCTAAAGAAATAAATAAATACACAAAAACATGCAAACTGCAAAAAAGTGGTAAAATGCTATACGATGAATTCCGATTGAACTCATATATAGTGCAAAGTGTGCAAACACTTACTATTCCACAAAAAAATATATAAATACAACATCAATAAATGATCAATAAATAAAGTGGCAGTGTGCAAAACTAGCAAAAAGTGCAAAATAGCAAAAAGTGCAAAAATACACTCAATGGCCCAGATTCTCAAAGACTTACGACGGCGTATCTCCAGATACGCCGTCGTAAGTCCGATTGGCCGCCGTCGTATCTATGCGCCTGATTCATAGAATCAGTTACGCATAGATTTGGCCAAGATACGAGCGGCGTAATTCTCCTACGCCGTCGTATCTTGGGGTGCATATTTACGCTGGCTGCTAGGTGGCACTTCCGTTGATTTCCGCGTTGAATATGTAAATGAGCAAGATACGCCGATTCGCGAACGTACGTACGTACGTACGCCCGTCGCAATTAGTTACGCCGTTTACGTAAGACGTACGCCGGCGTAAAGATAAAGCAGGTCTCTAGGTGGCGCATGCAAGGTATGGACGTCGGAACAAGCGTATCTTTTTACGTCGTTTACTTTGACGTCACAGGCATTGAGCCGGCGTATCTTTGGGCGTAAATACGACGTGATAGTGAGCATATATAAACAAGTACTCTAACACTTATTGAAAAGGTAAGTCCATTTAACAAAAATAAAGCACAACAGCGCTACTCTATAGGTGGTGTTATCACTCCCACCAAGCAGTCCAAAAATCTAAAATCAATGCTGAGAAGCAGATGAGAAATGTCCCAGAAGGAGTGTTGAAAAAAAGAAAAATAGCAGCGTGCACCATCCACCAAAAATCTTCTTAGGGCTCTTTCACACGGAGCGGATCCGTATTGATCCGCTCCGTTAGCCCGTTTGGCTCAGCGGGGATTCCTCCGTTAATCCCCGCTGAGCTGTCGGCGGACAGGGCGGTCCCCGCACACTGTGCAGAGACCGCCCTGTCTTTGCTCTGCTCTCCCCTATGGGGAATCGGATGAATACGGACTGTGTGTCCGTATTCATCCGATCTGTTCCGCCAGACGGAAGAAAAATAGGGTTTTCTTCCATCTGAAAAAGCGGATCTTTGCGGATGCGGATCGTTACGGACGTTAGCGGATGCATCATCCGCTAACGTCTGCAATACCATAGGGATACATTACAAGTCCGTAAACGGACTTGTAATAAACGGTCCGTTCGTCCGCCCGTGTGAAAGGGCCCAAAATTCACCAGTTGTGATCACTCGCCCCATCGGGGTTCAAACTCACCGCAATGAAATATAAAATACGCCTTTCAGTGAATAACACTTCATTAACCATGGATCTCAGCGGACAGCTTCTATCATGGAACCAGATGCTTTAAAGGGGTGGTTCCCCCTAAAACACATTGCTAACAATAGATTCGTAAGACCCGTTACACTGCGGGTAGGCTGGCTTTTTTTTTATTTTTTTTAGTACATACCGAGATCTCCCCGTCTCGTCCCTTGTCGGTGGGCGTTCCTAGTTGATTGACGTTCCTCGGACGGGCGCGTACGTGACATCACGACTTTCCGAAAGAAGCCGAACGTCGCTGCGCATGCGCCGTATAGAGCCGACTCTATACGGCGCCTGCGCAATGACGTTCGGCTTCTGTCGGAAAGTCGTGACGTCACGTATGCGCCCGTCCGAGGAACGTCAATCAAATAGGAACGCCCACCGCCAAGGGACGAGACGCCGAGATATTGGTATGTACGAAAAAAAAAAAAAAAAAGCCAGCCTACCCGCAGTGTAACGGGTCTTACGAATCTATTGTTAGAAATGTGTTTTAGGGGGAACCACCCCTTTAAGGACCCTCAGGCAAAACAAGCAAGAACAGAAAAAGCCACCATAGCGTAATTCAGCTTTTAATATGTAAAACCCTCAAGTCCCAGTACATCAGGCTCCCCTTATATATTCAACGTACATTCATTTAAACAGTAATAGGCATTTGAAAATATCACCAGATCCTCATGCGATCGGCGTCAGTGTCTCCTCCTCGCACCGCTGACAGGATACCAGGCAGAGTTACAGCTGCCTCGTCCTGCTTCGGTGGAGCGCAGGGATCCTTCAAATGTATGGTGTAGCATGCACGCGCATGCGCCGTTCGTTCGGCCATGCATCCATATGGGGTCACGCTTAATTTAAATACAACACGCCCACGACCTGCCTACTTTGAATTACGCGCGCTTACGCAGGCCGATTTACGCTACGCCGCCGTAACTTAGGACGCAAGTGCGTTGTGAATACAGCACTTGCCTCTCTAAGTAGCGGCGGCGCTACGCCCGCACAATGTAAAGCCGCCCTACGTGAATCTAGGCCAATGAGTGCTAAATGTGAAAGATGGTTCAATATTGCAATATAAATGAATAGGTGAGAATAAAGTTCTTAAACGTCCCATATAGTTAACAGTAGAAATAAAGGGGACCAATCTTCCAATGCTTCAAAAAACTTGATGAGAGTGTTTCCTTAATTGGAGTATTGAACCATGATGTATGTCCTCCACCAGTCTCCCAGAACTCTCACCTTACAGGCATATGGTAACAGGCACATCAACTTATCCCCACTCTTCTCTGCTATCCAATGCCAGAATCCTTTTCAGGCCAAACTTCTGATCATCCAATTTAAGCTGGCTACAAGCAGAATATTAAAGAACAACGCATGGAGGGGGACAGTCCCCTCCATGCGTTGTTCTTTAATATTCTGCTTGTAGCAAGCTTAAATTGGATGATCAGAAGTTTGGCCTGAAAAAGATTCTGTTAAATTAATTAACAAAAAATAAAATAAAACTACAGTTGTCTTTTAAAACTGCTCTCTACTGTCTACAAAAGGCATCATTATATGCTTTCAAATATTTTCCATTTCTTTAGGTACCAGGGTCAGAATCGGATGTGAACTGCAGCAATTTACCACTTAGGAACAATAAAAAAATTAAGAAAACCATTTGGTAAGCTCTTTCTCAGTTTTATATACTAAAGGGTCCTCAACATACAAGTGTAATGTTTTATTGGAGAGGGGAAGGGCCTGCATTACTAGACATACTACACCCATAGACACTAACCTGTCCTAACATTTTAAATGGGGTGATTGGGTAGGTTGGTTTTTAGGGACTTCACTAATTACTAGTCGCTCAGCAACAACTTTACTGCTGGTAAAAATTTCATAAGAGAAAGATAGGCCCACACATTTTGATATTTCCACAGTCTAACATTAGGGTTGAGCGAACCCGAACTGTAAAGTTCGGGTTCGGTACGGACTTTGTTTTTTTTTTGACCCGGACCCGAACAATTTGCTGAAAGTTCGGGTTCGGGTCCGGTGTTCGGCAATGTAATGGCGGGCTGCAGGGCAGCCAATCACCATTTGTTTTGCTACTGTGACTAAGAAGCCATCACAGCCATGCCTACTAATGGCATGGCTGTGATTGGCCAGTGCACCATGTGACCCAGACTCTATATAAGCTAGAGGGACATAGCACAGCTCGTCACTCTGCTTTAGATAGGGTAGGGAAAGGCTGCTGCTGATCTGATCTGAGGGAGAGATTTAGATAGGAGTCAGACTGTCCTGCTACAGAAATCATATTACACCAGCGCTGCATAGGTTCCTGTGAGATACTCTGCATTATATACTTTAGGGAAAGGTTCCAGATTGTTCTTATAGGGACAGAAATATATAGGAGTCAGTCCTGCTTCAGAAATCATATTACACCAGCGCTGCATATGTTCCTGTGAGATACTCTGCATTAGATAGTTTAGGGAAAGGTTCCAGATTGTTCTTATAGGAAGAGAAATATATACGAGTCAGTCCTGCTTCACAAATCAAATTGCAGCAGCATTGCATATTTTCCTGTGAGATACTCTGCATATTACACCAGCACTGCCTAGGTTCCTGTGAGATACTCTGCATATTACACCAGCACTGCATATGTTCCTCTGAGATACTTTGCATATTGCACCAGCACTGCATATGTTCCTGTGAGATACTCTGCATTAGATAATTTAGGGAAAGGTTCCAGATTGTTCTTATAGGGAGAGAAATATATAGGAGTCAGTCCTGCTTCACAAATCAAATTGCAGCAGCATTGCATATGTTCATGTGAGATATGCTGCATATTACACCAGCACTGCATATTTTACTGTGAGATACACCCTTTATATACTTTTCTTCTATTGTTCTATTCAAAAATCACCCATTTAGGGAAAAAATATATATTTTGCAGTGTTTCCTCCAGTGTTTGCAGTGTTTCCTCCATATCTGTACGTGTGAGATAAACCCTAACCCTAACCTCATCCTCCTAGGTCAAGATTTTTTTTTTATGTTATTTTAAGTTATTTCCCCATCCAAATTTATTTGCCATGCTCTTACTAACATTTTGCTGCCACGATTGACCCCCATGTGGGCCAGACGACTCTTGGTGCCACCCTGAAGGTTAACATAGGTCAAAGCCATGGCATTGTCGGTTTGCACCCTTACCGGGTGACCCTGTAACCATGATGTCCAATAATTCAGCACAAGGCTTATTGCCCGCAGCTCTAGCACATTGAGGGGGAAATCCCTGTTCCTTCAGAGTCCATTTCCCCTGGACTGTGGATCTTTTCATGACTGCACCCCAGCTGGAAAGACTGGCATCTGTGGTCACTACCTTCCATGACAGTGGAAGAAAAGACCTTCCCTGTACCTGATTCTGGTCTACTAACCACCAGACGAGACTTCCTCAAGCCTGGGGGGTTATGATCATGCAGGAATCCAAAGCCTGCATCCTCCTGCTCCATGCAGACTGAATGTTATGCTGCAATGCCCTGGAATGGAACTGGGCATACGGAATTGCCTCGAATGAGGAAACCATTCATTCCCAGAAGACTCATACAGAGTCAGACAGACGGGCATCTGTTTCGGCTGACCTGCCGAACCTGATCCTTTAGAGCCTCTACACTTCTTGGAGGCAAGAACACTCTTGCCCGGACTGTGTCCATGATAAGGTCTAAGTATTGCAGATTTTGAACCCGTTTTAGGGCCGATTTCTCTGAATTTATGATCCATCCGAGATGTTCTTATCACGTTTCTTATCAAAACTTGCAGTGATTGATCCCCGAGTAGAAGATTGTCTAAGTAGCCTGCAATCAATATCCCTCAATATCTTAGAAGACACAGTACGGGTGCTAGGACCTTTGTGAAGCTCCGGGGTGCGGTTGCGAGCCCAAAGGGCAGAGCCACAAACTGAAAATGTTGTTCCTCTGTGACAAAGCACAAAAGCCTTTGATGAGGTTGAAAGATTGGCACGTGCAGGTATGCATCCCTGATATCTATGGATGCCAGAAAATCTCCTTCTTGGAGAGAGGTCACGACAGAGTGTACTGATTCTTTTCGAAATGGCCGCACTGCGAGATAACGGTTCAGTGCTCTTAGATCCAGAATTGGTCTTATGTCGCCATTTGGCTTTGACTGGGACCTCCATGATCACCCCCTGCCGCCTTAAACGGTCTAGTGCTTGGAGTAATAAGCCCTTACTTGAAAGGTCCATAGAAACGCTGGAACTCACAAATCTTTGAGGAGGGTAACCGTGTAATTCCAGCCTGAGACACTGTGGAGATGACCCACCTGTCCTGAATTAGCGTTTCCCACAATCCCGGAAACTATAGTAACCTTCCTCCCACCCGCAGAGGGGCGTCCCTTCACAAGAAAGGTTTGGTGCCAGTATTAGCAGACTTTTGGACCCACGGTCTCTTTTGGCCATGGCCCTGCTGTTTACCTTTTGCAGCAGATCCCTGGTGCTGTCGGAACTACCTAGGGCCTGAAAAACCTGAGGAATTAGTGTGTGGCACCTTAAAAAAAAGGGCTGTGTAGCTACCTTTTTCACAGGAAGGAGGTAACTCTTTCCTCTAGATATCTTTTGGATGCACTTATCAAGATCATCCACAAATAAACGTTCTCCATGAAAAGGAAAACCAGCTAGCATCCTCTTACAAGCAAGCTCTGCTGACCAGCTTTTTAGCCACAAAAGCATGATCCTTCAAGGCTTAACATACCCCAATTGCTGCTACTATGGGCTCAATAGCAGAACCTGCCAGGGCAAAGGATGCCTTTAACAAGGCTTCAAGCTTCTTATCTGCAGGATCCTTAAAAACCTGTGTATTATCCAGTGGACAAGTTAAGGTCTTGCTCAGGGAGGAAACCTGCTGCATCCACAACCGGTATGCTCCACTTCTTACCAAAGTTTTTCCTCCATAGGATATAACAGAGAAAATCTCCTTGGAGAAATATCCTGTCTAGGAGCTCCCAGTCGGAATATACCACCTGCTTCAAGAGTGGGTGGAAAGGAAATACCCTTGTACCCTGCTGTGGTTTCAAGGAACCCAGGGAGGAACAAGGTGTTTCAGGGACCTCTACTTGAGGTAACTTAAAAGCTGTATGGACCATCTGTACAAAGAATGGATGAGAAGCTTTTGTGATTGAGATGCTAATATAATATGAGCCTCTTCAGACTCTGAATCACTTGAGGGAGATTCCTCTGCTTGCATATCAATTGCCTGACCGGCCATGACCTTTTCTACCTCGTCAACCCAGTCTTGCTCCAATATAGGAGGAATAGGGGAAGGGGACCTGTCACGCTTCCTGCCACTTTGTGTGACAGAAGCAATCATTCCAGCAATTTTACCCTCTAAAGCAGCCAAAGCTGATGCCAGGTCCTCTTTAGTAATAAACTCTGAGGTAGTAGTACTGGTAGTAGCCACAATGATAGACATAGCGGCTCATATTGCCCGGTGACATCCGTTTTTTCAGGAGAGGCTATTGCAGCAGAGTTCCATTTAGCTTCTACAGGGACCACTGATAGAACACATGTGCATGATAGAACACATGTGCCCTTTTGCTGCAACGCTCCCCCGCAGAACGCTTCTTTGGAAGACATAGCTTGTTGTAGCAATGGTAACTGGCTTTGTCACAATACACATTCCTCAGTACCATAATTCCCCCCTGGAAGAATCTTATACAATGAACTGTTCTTCCAGCTACTGTTCTTCACCAGCCAGAAACACTGTTGCAGGGAAAAATAGATAATAATTGGACCCTGGTTTTTCACAGGGCCACTTACCACCTCTGGAGAAAAGCAAGGAACGCCAGACTCAGTGCAGTATTATAAGTGCATTTATTATGACAAGACAAAACAGACAAATGGCTACTCACAAGGGGATGACATGAATGACCATATTAGTATAATGGTGTCCGATGTCACTCAACGGACCGTGGGATTGGTGACTGCTACCCAGGTTAGGTGGCAGGCCGCTGGAGGGTGGAGCAGCGATGGTGCCTCTTACAGTAAGTCCTGGGAGCCCTGTGAGCCGTTTGGTAACTGCAACATCCGGAGGGCCGAAACCGGGAACCGGAAATGCACCTAAGCGTGGAGCGCAAGCTCCGAAATTGGAAGTGACGTGGTAATCGATCGGACCAATGATATGACACGTTTCACAGCATCCGCTGTTTCCTCAGATCTACTAAGCTAACCAGAAAGTGAATTATTTATAGAAGGATGATATGCTGCAATTGGCCAGCGATTTATGGTGACACATATACAGAAGGTTTCTAGCAATAGTATAACAACTAATATAGTTTAGTAAGTAGCATAATAACATTACATGAATAACTAAGTTCAAAAAGGATGCCTATGGGAATTAAAATGTTAAAATATTAATATCTTAACCACTTCAGCCCCGGACCATATTGCTGGTCAATGACCGGGCAATGCACTGCGTCTCTTTAACTGACAATTGCGCGGTCGTGCGACGTGGCTCCCAAACAAAATTGGCATCCTTTTTTTCCCACAAATAGAGCTTTCTTTTGGTGGTATTTGATCACCTCTGCAGTTTTAATTTTTTGCGCTATAAACAAAAATAGAGCGACAATTTTGAAAAAAAAATGAATATTTTTTACTTTTTGCTGTAATAAATATCCCCAAAAATATATAAAAAATATTTTTGTTCCTCAGTTTAGGCCGATACGTATTCTTCTGCATATTTTTTCGGTAAAAAAATCGCAATAAGCGTTTATTGATTGGTTTGCGCAAAAGTTATAGCGTCTACAAAATAGGGCATAGTTTTATGGCATTTTTATTAATATTTTTTTTTACTAGTAATGGCGGCGATCAGCGATTTTTATCGGTACTGCGATCTTATGGCAGACACTTCGAACACTTTTGACACATTTTTGGGACCATTGGCATTTTTATAGCGATCAGTGCTATAAAAATGCATTGATTACTATAAAAATGCTACTGGCAGGGAAGGGGTTAACACTAGGGGGCGAGGAAGGGGTTAATTATGTTCCCTGGGTGGGTTCTAACTGAAGGGGGGGTGGGACTGACTTGGGGAAATGACAGATCGCTGTTCATACATTGTATGAACAGCGAACAGTCATTTCTCCCCCTGACAGGACCGGGAGCTGTGTGTTTACACACACAGCTACCGGTTCTCGCTCTGTAACGAGCGATCGCGGGTGCCCGGCGGTAATCGCGACCACCGGGCTCACGCGCGCCGGGACCAGGGGAGAGTGGGGGGTGCGTGCGCACGTGTCCCTATTGGCTACATAGCGAGATGATGTATACCTACATGATCTCGCGCAGCCGAGCCGACCTACCGCCATATAACTGCGGCAGCTGGTCGGCAAGTAGGTAATATATTAAAACGGAACTAGCAAAGTTTAAAAAAATATACGGATAACTATATGAAATAATTTAGAAGATAAAGGGATGACTAAATGAAATAATAATGTAAAATGTATGATAGTATACCAATCTATTAAAGGGACCAACAGAAAGGTATATAGGCCAGGATAGTGCATGCGCATACACATAGGTGACTGGAAAGGCTAACATATATGTCTCTATGGAGTCTAGAAAAAGAGACGTAAGCCCCATACACACGATCTGACTTTTTGACAACAAACTTCATAATGTCCAGGTTTTCAAAAAAATCTGACTGTGTGTACGCTCCATCGGACAAACTTTTTTGGTTTTCATCGGACAAAAGTTCGCTCTGCAAACGGACAAACGTTTCGGCAACAAAAGTCCTGCCGTGTGTACAGAAATCTATCGGACTTTAGTCCGAAGTACAAATATGCATGCTCAGAACCAATGTTAAAATCAACCAACAATAGCAGAAGTTGACCAAAGCGTGGCGGTAAAGAGCAGAAAAAACATGTGATTTTGGGAAAGTTTGCTGAAAAAGTCCTGTCATGTCTATGCATACAAAGTTCACGGCCAACACTCTTCGAACAAAAATCCACGGAAAAGTTTGTTTGAAGTCCGATCGTGTGTATGAGGCTTAAGAAGCATGTATACATATATGGTTCTAAGTTGTATTGGAACTGATAATGATAGACTAAAAAGAATATGTTATGTCTAGTATAAGTCCAGAGATATACAATAAATGACAATAACCATATATGGAAAAAGAAGGTCTATATATAATATAATTTCATGAATAGGATCAGCCACATGAATTGTAATACGTACCACATACATGAAAAGGAATTGGGCCATGTTACTAAACATAATAGGTGTGTATATATAAACAAATAAACAGAAAAAAAAGGGGAAGAAAAAGATGCAGAGAAAAGTTAAATTATATATCAGACAGGAGGCTCATATCTTATGCATTATCTTTCCTTTAATAATGCCCACAGCAGAAATACAACTTTAGTGGATTTTAGTAATAATAAAAGAACTTTTAAAACAAACTACAAGTCCCAGCAGCCCCTTGGGCCTATCAGCCAATCACGTGGTCTCTGCCAGTATATAAGGGGCTGCCCCTTTAATCACTTCCTCTTTCTTTCTGCTCACAGCAAGAAATCAGATAAGTACTATTCAAAGGAGTACTATTTATAGATTTATATATTATTTATTTATAGATTGTATTTTATTTTCACTGGGATTCGTGGATGGGACTTGTTCCTCCACGCTTCCCATCCATTTAGATATTGTCAATATTATGTACTCTTTTTCCCATTTTATGGTAATTTATATTTTGTCTATTATCATATGTCTGGGGAAGGTAGTGAACTTCTATTGTCTTAACAGCGCTCAAACGATCCGTTTGCGGCGTTATCAGTAAACTTCCTACTGCTGTTTTTCCCCTAGACTTTTATCTCTCCAGGCAGCGCCATTTTTTCACTGTCTTGGCGCCTTCCCTGCCTCCTCACACGCTCCGCGCGCTTCCCCTCAGTCACTCGAGTCTCTGGGGGGGGCGTGTCGAGCAAACCACACAAGACTCCTATCAGCGCTCAGTACGCTGCGGGGGGCGTGCCCGGCGGAGCTCCGCTCCAACCTACCAGCATGCAGGAGACGTAATCTCGCGAGATTACGCCCTCCTGAGCGGGGGATCTTCCTATTTTACGCCGCTGCTCCAGTGTGGAGTGAGTCGGCTGTACGGTAGGACGTCCCATAGTATCCCCTGCGGCCTACAAAATATATATATTTAAAAATCGATTAACCCCTTCCACGGCTTGCCTTTCTGACAGATACTCACAGTATCTGTTACTACCGCTGAGCGTATATATATATATATACCTCATCTACCCTAATACTGCACTTCTCAGCTACATTAGAGACCCATCATGGCTGACGAAGATTGCAATGAGTTCACTACCATGCCAGCTGAGGGAAATATTACCCCCCAGAACCCTATTTTCCTTACTGCTGCCCAGATACAGGAATTAATAAATCACTCAGTGCAAATAGCCATGGCTTCCGCCCCTGTATCACACCTGGCTGCACCTGTCATGCCTGGACCCCCAGGCCGTGGTGAACCGCCCACAAAGGGCAAAGCGACACACAAGCGCAAGCATGTTCCCACAACATACGACTCCCCGGCAGGGGAAGTAAATAATGTGCCCCAGGCAGCACCCAACCCGGTCTGCCGACCCACTACCCTCCCAGACTCTCACCGACCCCTGAGCCTCGGGGAGCAGCAAAAGCAGAGGCAGAAGTCCGCCAAACGGACCAAACCAGATTCCTTTGTGGACACGTCAGATTCGTCCACAGGATCTGAGGCGTCAGACGCCTACGAGTCTGATGAAGATACTGATTATGAGGGTAGTGGGCATATGGCGCCACCTGACAACGCCACCCCTGTAACCCAGGGCGAAATTATCTTAGACGCCAGGGGAGAACCCTTCTTCGACCCAGAAGGGATTTCTCACCCCCGCTCTGGCGAATGGGCCCCCCTCCCGGAGGTGGCCCAATATATTCAGTACTGGGCCCGTAGGTCCGTAGATAAAAATAACCGCAGTAAGCTGAGGGCGGAGTGCCCCCGACCCTGTATTCCGAAGAAGACGGTAGTCACCCCAGAGGTAGACCCGGTACTTCTCAGGTACCTTACCAAACAAGGTAAATACTCCAAAAAGGGTATTGAAAGATCCTTCCGGTCCATTCAGGACCGAATCCTCGACCTGTTTGGCCCAGTCACCAAAATACTGAACATTGCCGAACAGGCCTCCTCCACGGAGACCCCTGTCGACCTGGACCAACTTAGAGGTTGGGCCCAGAGAACAGTGTGTCTATTAGGCTGCGCCAATACCATTTGCTCCACGGAGCGTCGCCGCTCCATCCTGATGAGGTTGGACCCTCAACTGGCCCACCTCGCAGACTCAGAACCGGGCCCTTCAGCCGAAGGTATGCTCTTTGGCGATTCCCTTATTAAGGACATTAATAAGATGGTAGGATTATACACCAGTCTGGACAAGGCCCAATCATCCCTAAAAAAGGCAGGGTCAGCCAAAATTTTTCCTAGGGCCGGCAGAAACAGGGGCCGTTCTGCCGGTCGCTATTCCGCAGGCAGGCAGTACTATAGAGCTCCCGCTCAGTATAGCCAGGCTCCACAATCCTATCCAATCCCAGTGGCACAGCCAGCCCCCTTCTTCCCACCTCGCGGACGACCCTGGAGAGGACGCGGAGGGAGAGGCTACCCCCGCTCAAGACCTACTACCGGTGAGTGTCACACACCCGAATTCTTTTCACATTCTCTTGGGGGGAAGGTTGAGACATTTTATCCACGCCTGGTCTGCGATTACGGCAGACGCCTGGATACTCAACACGGTGGCGGGATATCAGATAGAACTGTACTCCTTGCCAGAAATGAATGTAATGCCTTAACCCATCAAATTCTCAAACAAAAATTCAACACTCATAGACCTAGAACTTCAGGCCCTTCTTACCAAACAGGCCGTGCTAGAGGTGGACCCTGTCTCCCCAGGGTTTCTCAGCAACCTTTTTCTAGTAAGGAAAAAGGATGGCGGATTTCGCCCAGTCATAAATCTAAGGACCCTCAATCAACATGTCGTCTACCGACATTTCAAGATGGAGGGGATCCACTATTTGAGAGACCTGTTACGCCCCGAGGACTGGCTAGTAAAGGTGGACTTGAAGGACGCCTACCTCACAGTCCCCATTCATCCTGCTTCCCAACACCTTCTGCGGTTCCTTTGGAGAGACAGGCTGTGGCAATTCACTTGCCTCCCCTTCGGACTCTCCTCCGCCCCGTGGTGCTTCACCAAATTGCTGAAACCGGTGGTGGCGGCCTTACGGAGCAGAGGCGTTCGGTTAATCATATACCTAGACGACCTCCTCATAATGGCCCGATCTCACCATCAAGCGATGATCCATGCCACCTGGACCGTCAACTTGCTCCAGGGGCTAGGTTTCGTCATAAACCACGAGAAATCCATCTTGACCCCTTCACAGGAGATGGAGTTTTTGGGGTTCTTAGTGGACACCAAACACTCTATACTTCGCTTACCCAAAGCCAAACTAACTACTATCCGCAAGGAGATTCGTTCCGTATTGTACAAACGGCGAGTATCCTTACGCGGTTTGGCCCGATTAGTAGGACTTTTATCGGCCTCTCTTCAGGCCATCTTCCCGGCTCCCCTCCATTACCGAGCCCTTCAGAGACTCAAAGTGCTCCACCTGCGACAGGGTCTTCGCTATGCAGACGAAGTACCTCTGGATGCAGAAGCAGTAGTAGAATTGCGTTGGTGGCTGAGTCACGCCATCGATTGGAACGGGAAGACCATCTTCAGCTCCAATCCGGATTACATTATAGAATCGGATGCGAGTCGACACGGCTGGGGGGCTCGCTGCGGAACATCCACCACAGGAGGGACCTGGTCCGCAGGGGAGTCTCTGCTTCATATCAATGCGTTGGAACTCATGGCGGCCTTCTTCGCCCTCAAGAGTCTCCTTCCAAACGCCTCCAATTGTTGCGTATTGCTGCGGATGGACAATGTAACCGCAGTCCAATACGTCAACCGCCTAGGAGGTTCCAGATCCAAAGCTCTGGCGAATCTAGCAAAGGAGTTTTGGCACTTCTGTCTGGAACGCAACGTCGTTCCCCTGGCGGAATACATTCCGGGTACCTCGAACTTGATCGCGGACTGGAATTCCAGATACCTCACAGATTCCAGCGATTGGCGGCTGGATCGGACGGTATTCCTTTCTCTGGTCCGGTTGTGGGGGCCCTTTTCCGTGGACCTGTTCGCATCCCGCCTCAATTGTCAACTTCCTCGCTTTTACAGCTGGAGGCCGGACCCCGAAGCCCTGGCAATAGATGCTCTTCGCCAGACCTGGCCACGAGGGACACACTATGCGTTCCCTCCCTTCTCCATGATCCTCAGATTTCTATTGCAGGTGGCAAACCTACAGGCTTCAGTTGTGCTGGTCACTCCCTGGTGGCCAACACAACCGTGGTTTCCCCTTCTCCTGGGAATGACTGTCGATCTTCCCAGGCTGCTTCCCCGTGTCCCCCATCTCCTTTCCAACCCTGCAGGAGAACCCCACCCTCTGGTGGTGGATCACAACCTGCACCTCCTCGCTTGGCTGATTTCGGGGTGTCAGGCGCAGATAGCGACCTTTCACGAACAGCTAGGGACCTTCTCGCCCTGGCCTGGGCCCCCGGGACTAGATCGGCATACCGATCGGCCTGGGGAACCTGGGTACGTTGGTGTGATCAACGGGAAATTGATCCCGTTCACGCACCTGTAGCAATGGTTGCTAACTATCTGGCGGATTCCTTTGCATCCGGGAGATCTTATAGCTCCATTAACGTGTATCGCTCTGCGATTTCGGCCTACCACTCCCCGGTAGATTCCCTTCCAGTGGGTAAACACCCCGTGGTGTGCCGTCTCTTGCGAGGCGTTAGGTTCCAACGTCCTCCTCGCCCCAGATATCAAAACACCTGGGACGTATCCAGGGTATTGAACATGTTTTCTACATGGGACGACAACGACGCTCTTCCGCTAAAACTGTTGTCTTTTAAGCTTACGATCCTTTTATGCCTTGTCTCCATCAAGCGCATATCCGATGTCAGAGCCCTGGACATATCCAGACGCCAATTCTCACCTCAAGGCGTGCAGTTTTCGGTAGTTCGTAGGACAAAAACAGGGATACAATCCGTATTCTATCCTTTTTTCCCATCGCATCCACGTTTATGCGTGGTTCGCTGTTTACAAGCGTATGAATTGCAGACGGCCCCGCTTCGGTCTCCGTCTCTACCCCAACTCCTTATTTCTTACGTCGGGCCACACCTACCAGTTTCCTCGGCCACTCTGGCCCGGTGGGTTAGATCCACCATGGACTTGGCTGGGATTGACGTTACACGATTTGGCGCACACTCTTCCAGGGGTGCAATGGCTACGAAGGTAATCACCTCGGGAGGTTCGCTTTCGGATCTTCTGAGAGCGGCGGACTGGTCTTCCGAAACCACCTTCCGCCAATTCTACTTTAGACCGGAGGAACACGTATCTATGTCGGTTCTGTGACTCGGTTATTAATTAGACGTATACTTTGTTGTTACTGTATTTATATCCATGTGTGACTTTGAACTTGCATAAGATATGAGCCTTCTGTCTGATATATAAATTGAGATTTTCCTAGCTTGTGACGGAAAATATTAGTTATATGAAGACAGGAGGCGAGTATCTTCCCTCCCGACCCAACCCTATCATGGTCTTTATTCTCATATTGTTCCAGGTTATTGATGACCGCAACACGCGAGCCACAGGCTGAGCAGTTTTCCGGAGGGATCTCCTTTGTTGTCCCCGTTGGGACCTCTACCTACTCGACTCACCGAATCCAAATCGTTGATGGTCAGAAGACTAGTTGGAATTGAAGTCGCGGTTTCAAGTCTTTGGCAGTTCGCTCCAAGAAAGAGGAAGTGATTAAAGGGGCAGTCCCTTATATACTGGCAGAGACCACGTGATTGGCTGATAGGCCCAAGGGGCTGCTGGGACTTGTAGTTTGTTTTAAAAGTTCTTTTATTATTACTAAAATCCACTAAAGTTGTATTTCTGCTGTGGGCATTATTAAAGGAAAGATAATGCATAAGATACTCGCCTCCTGTCTTCATATAACTAATATTTTCCATCACAAGCTAGGAAAATCTCAATTTACGGTATTGATTTCCATGAGGCGCCATAGAATAGAATAGAGAATATATGCAGAAAGTCTCTTGATTACAGAGACATAAAAATCTCTCAGCTGCAGTGGATTTTTCGGGTATAGATTCAATAATCCAGACATGGATCCACTTACCACCTCTAGTGGGCAAAAAAAAAAATTCTTTTTAGCTTTCTGCAGTTCTGGTAAGAGAGACACAGAGCAGAAAACCTGTGCCCTCTAGTGGGCAAAACAAGCATAGCCAATACATGTCGGCCAATACATTGTTGCAGGGGAATATATAACAATTGGACCCTGTTTTTTTTTACAGGGCCACTTACCACTCCTGTCGCAGGACAATATCCTAAGCCAGAGGTCCAGCCTTCACCCATCGCGGCAGGTTCTGTCATACGGACCTTCAAGGACTGGGTACCCTTTTAGCATGAGGGTCCACTCCCTTGGACCTGTACAGCACCTTGCAGGAATGCCTTAGCGCTGTGGTGTCCAGGATTCCACTACGCAGGGTCCATCACCCGTAGGTTGCATTACAGGCAAAACCTTGTTTGTTGATCCGTTAATCTTCTTTACAAGGCTTGGGTACCATTTATCTTAGCATAGTAGCTTTTTGAAATGGATCCGATCTAGAAATGCTGTCCCTTGATTTTTAAGAACCTGTGCGGGATTACAGCATGGAAGCTTACAGAGATCTCAACAAATGACCATCCACCATTTTAGACACTGGTAAAAAAAACTGTAGTACTTCCTGTAGGTGAGGGGTTATATAGGGGATCACTTCCTGTTTTTAGTTATTCTACCAGTGTCCATTCACCAATAGGTGGCGCATAACCCAGGTAGTAATGTATATGGCTGCTCTGTGTCTGTGATGTACGAGAAAAATTACTTTTTGTATTCCAAGGCAATCTTTAACGTATACAAAAATAAATCAAATATATCCATTACAATTTTGAGATGCATCAACTAGTAGTACCAAAGAAATTAAAATGTATTTATTTTATGTTTCGTTCTATTTTAGCAGTAAATGGCTTAAAAAGATGATCTCACGAAACCAAGATAACACTGACAAGCAACCCAAAACCCACAAATCAACTCCATATTATAACTGCATTGATCGAGCAGCTGTAAAAAATGTTTTCATACCAGAAATGATAGCGGTTGAAAGAACTTTAAGCCTTACCTCCTTAGTAGTTGATACAAACTTAGAGAATGAGCCACAAATTTCTAAAGAAAATCATGAAGAAGTTCAGCCCTTGGAATGTGATTTTATCAATAGAATGTTTTTAGACATTTTAAACACTGACAGCAAACAGGATAAAGTGATGGATCTTTCTGACAATGTGGGAACTAAAAATATGAATGGCTCCTTGCGCCTCGAAGATATCAGTTATGAAGATGGGAAACACATCGGTTTACTATCCAATTACACCCGAGTAAATTCACCAGCAGAAACACAAAGTGAAGATTTTAATCAAGGCCAATACAAGACCGTTTTTGATGACTCCTACAAACTGATGGTGTCAGATTCGCCACAGTCCCACTGTCTGAAGACAGTTAATTGCACTAATCACAGCTTAATGCAGAAGTCAGAAGCTTGCGTTACCGCTCTCAAAATATAAATTAAGAGAGCCCACGATTGTAGATGCGATGAGGTAATGTGATCAGCTCGACGGGTACTGCAAAGAAATACGCGAACAGGAGAAAATATGACCAATCACTTTTATGACTGAAGTGGTTTTCCTTTTACATAACAATACATATATTGGCATATTAAGATTTAAATGTCGGGTTAATCATCTAACTAATTAATATTGTATTGGATAGATGTATGCAGGTGGGGGTGGGGATGGGGTGGAGGGGAGGGGTTTAGTTTTGATTAGGCACATAATGGTCTAATATTGGCCATGTAATGGGTATATCACTCTCACTATGTTTTTTTTTTTTAGGGGAGTTAAAGAGCAAAGGTAAATGGATTGGAGGAAGTAGAATAGAGATATATATATATATATATATATATATATATATTTATGTGTGTGTGTTTTGAGGGGATGGGTAGTGGTGGTCTCTCCCCTTAGGGAGACTCGCCTCATAGTAGGAATGGAGGGGGGAGGGTCATGGTATGGGGGCTTATATATAAGAGGGGATGTGAGTAAATAAGGGAGGGGTGGGAGAATGGGAAAGAAGTAAAAGACACTAAGCACTTAACAGGGGGTGCCCCACCCTTTCTTTTATAGGTGGGGAGTTAAAGAGTAAAGGTAAATGGATTGGAGGAAATAGAATAGAGATATCATGTTATTCTTGAATCCTCCCCTTTTTTTTGGGGGGGGGGGGGTTGTGTGTTTTGAGGGGATGGGTAGTGGTGGTCTCTCCCCTTAGGGAGACTCGCCTCATAGTAGGAATGGAGGGGGGAGGGTCATGGTTTGGGGGGCTTATATATAAGAGGGGATGTGAGTAAATAAGGGAGGGGTGGGAGAATGGGAAAGAAGTAAAAGACATTAAGCACTTAACAGGGGGCCCCCCCACCCTTGCTCCCAGCACAGAGACCGGGGTCTCACCTAGAGACCCGGGTCCCTTACTAACAATCTCATTATTCCAGGGCACCTGATTGGCTACCGCAGTGATCAGTCACTGTGCAGCCGCCTCTGTGTTTCTCTCTGTGAATGGAAGAGATAAGATACATTGCATCTTTCTCTCTCCTTGCAAAGAGAGAACAAAAAAATAAAAAATTGATCTAGGTCAGTGCCATGATTAGTGTTTGGGTCAATATATTTTGGGCAGAATTTTTTTTTTAATTAGTGTTAGTATGTTTTAGGTAGGGCAAAAAAATAAAATGTTCACTATTATTTCTGGGCTATATTACGGGTACAAACAACTAATAAGATACACATGTGTGGTATCGCTGTGATCATCAGGAGCAGGAGAATTTATTTTGGGTTGTTCTTTGGTGGTAGGTTATGGTGGTAACAAGAAATATACAGGTAAATTTAAAACAATTATTTTTACTAATGTGGGCCAGTTTTCATCAGGAGATATCCATTACTATTTACCATGTTATGAAAGCCCAATTTGCCCTAAACAAAGAAGGTATAATGCACCTGGATGCACAAAGTAGTTGTGATGAAGTTTATGGCTTTACTGAACATGTTCCAAAATTGTGCACAATTCAGCAAAAAGTTGCAAAATTGTGCTCCAGCCCAAACCAATTTTGGCACTCCTCTCCCACATGTAAAAATCATCTTCATTTTTATTTATTTTTTGATCGAATTTTTTTTAGAAAAACAAAACATTAATGTTTTTTTAGCAGGGACCCTAGGGAATAAAATGGCGGTTGTCGCACTCTTTTATGTCAAACGGGATTTAAGCAGCAATTTTTCAAATGCATTTTTTTTGGGGGGGGAAAAAAACACTTTCATTAATAAAAATACAACACTAAAGTTTTTGTACAATGTGAAAGGTATCTACAGTGCCTTGCGAAACAGCAGTTTTCAGTTCTTTCCACAGATTCTCGATTGGATTCAGGTCTGGACTTTGACTTGGCCATTCTAACACCTGGATATGATTATTTGTGAACCATTCCATTGTAGATTTTGCTTTTGGATCAAATCTCCGTCCCAGTCTCAGGTCTTTTGCAGACTCCATCAGGTTTTCTTCCAGAATGGTCCTGTATTTGGCTCCATCCATCTTCCCATCAATTTTAACCATCTTCCCTGTCCCTGCTGAAGAAAAGCAGGCCCAAACCATGATTCTGCCACCACCATGCTTGACAGTGGGGATGGTGTGTTCAGGGTGATGAGCTGTGTTGCTTTTACGCCAAACATAACGTTTTGCATTGTTGCCAAAAGTTCGATTTTGGTTTCATCTGACCAGAGCACCTTCTTCCACATGTTTGGTGTGTCTCCCAGGTGGCTTGTGGCAAACTTTAAACGACATTTTTTATGGATATCTTTAAGAAATGGCTTTCTTCTTGCCACTCTTCCATAAAGGCCAGATTTGTGCAGTATACAACTGATTGTTGTCCTATGGACAGAGTCTCCCACCTCAGCTGTAGATCTCTGCAGTTCATCCAGAGTGATCATGGGCCTCTTGGCTGCATCTCTGATCAGTCTTCTCCTTGTATGAGCTGAAAGTTTAGAGGGACGGCCAGGTCTTCGTAGATTTGCAGTGGTCTGATACTCCTTCCATTTCAATATTATCGCTTGCACAGTGCTCCTTGGGATGTTTAAAGCTTGGGAAATCTTGTTGTATCCAAATCCGGCTTTAAACTTCTCCACAACAGTATCTCGGACCTGCCTGGCGTGTTCCTTGTTCTTCATTATGCTCTCTGCGCTTTAAACGGACCTCTGAGACTATCACAGTGCAGGTGCATTTATACGGAGACTTGATTACACACAGGTGGATTCTATTTATCATCATTAGTCATTTAGGTCAACATTGGATCATTCAGAGATCCTCACTGAACTTCTGGAGAGAGTTTGCTGCACTAAAAGTAAAGGGGCTGAATAATTTTGCACGCCCAATTTTTCAGTTTTTTTAAAAAGTTTGAAATATCCAATAAATTTCGTTCCACTTCATGATTGTGTCCCACTTGTTGATTCTTCAAAAAAAAATTACAGTTTTATATCTTTATGTTTGAAGCCTGAAATGTGGCAAAAGGTCGCAAAGTTCAAGGGGGCCGAATACTTTCGCAAGGCACTGTATTTACTCTGCATATTATCATCTTCTAACATGTCACACTAATACCTAATTAATTAATAAATAATTAAAATTGCGGAATGGTGTTAAACTGTTATTTTAAAATCTCGATAGATGATGCTTTAGAAATTTTTACAGGTTACCAGTTGAGACAATGCTTCCTGATGACGTAAAACAAAAACGTACTTCGAGGCGCATCCCGGTCACGTAAATTCCGGTCACTTCTGGTTCACAATACCACGACGGTGGAACGCGCGCCGGTGCAACAAGCAGAAGCTGAACGTCTGCATCATCCATTTGCCTGGTGACTTCCACTATTATCCTCAGTGCCAGGCTAAGGCACCAACAAATGTAAACGGCCATTTGGCTTTAGTTTTTTAATCTCCTTTCTTTATATTAAATGGTTTTACACTATGCAGTTTATCGTTTTTTTTAATGGGTAACTGCGGTGGAGACAAACAAGGTTTCCAGCTATTTCCATACCTGTACATCAGCAAGATTCCTGACCCACAACACACAGCCTAAACCGACCTTCTTTTTAGTTAAAGAGGTCACATGGTGTGGGGAGTAGGCCTTTTATCTACCGATCAACTTCTGTAAAACCGCCCCGTTGGATTTTTCCCATTCAATCAGTGCTGCAGGCTATAGCCTGCAACGCTGATCAGGGTTTTTTTGACTGTGGGGAATTCTCCCTGCTGGCAGAATAAAACAGCTAAGTGGGGAGGATTCCCTCATCCACATCGAATGTGTGGATGGAGGAATCGAGTAAGCTTTTTTGTTCAACCTGCTGACTGAACAAACAAACAAAAAACTGACTAATGTATGCTTTGTTCCGCACAGTGTATGTGTGTAAGTGGTTATGCTGATAGAGGCAGGGCTTTCCTCCCTCATGTCAAAACCTCCATCAAGAGCAGTAACACAGTTGTGACATCACTAAATCTACTTTCATGTCTCCTAAAGCCAGTAGTCAGAGGCAGCGATGCCTTATATCTCGCACTGCTAAAATACAGCTATGAGGTTGTAAGGGCACAGGAATGCCTCAGCATCCTCACCAGGAGGAATGCAGTACAATAAGAACATTTTTCAGGGTACGGCTAAGGCACAAATTAACATTTCTAAATGTTCCCTATAATACAGCAAATCTTCAATTTACTGGTTCAGGTCCACTTTAATTACAAAAATGTATCTTATGTGTTCATAATGCCTAAGGCTGGCCATACGTGGATTGTTTATTTTAGATGAGCTGGCGGGGTGATCGAAAATAAAAAGTGAACACATTCCCCCATCCACACAAGCAAGGTGGATTGGCTGCGGGCGCTGATCAAACAAAAGTCTTCCAACAGTCCCATTTGAGAGAAGTCAATTAGGACTTCTCTTGAGCGGGAATGGTCATAGATGGATTGAAATTTGACCAGTCCCTACACTGGCGAAATTTCCATTCAGCTTAAGGTTAAATGTGCAGTCATTCTGCTCTTCTTTCCGCACAGAGCAAATTGGGAGGGGGGGGGGGATCTGAAGCAACTGCAGGGATAAGGTAACAATGTGGGTACACAAACCAGACCTACAAATCTATATCTGTGGCAGGAGCCAGTAGCCAGTAAACTCCACAACCATGCAACACACAAGGAAAGATTTAGCCATATTTTGCTTAAGCAACTAAACTGCAAGATATTTAAAATTGTGCAATGTAAAGATTTTGCTTTGTTTTAACTTGTATTGTTTTGAAGCAATAAAAAGAAGGGCAATTCAATAAAAATGTTGTATTCACAGTGAATCATTTTCTTGGGGTCCATTGGAAAATCTTTAACCCTCTGGTATATTGCTGCCTACGAGTGCACTAGACATTGGCAAACAAGCTAGAAGTTAGAACAGGACACCTTCTATTACCAGAATAACTCAGTTTTGCTACAGAAGCAGCACCACGGGCATTAACATAAACACAGAAGGGTGGGACTTGTGTCCCTCAATCGACTCCAAGAAACAGGTCAGTGAGCACAATTTTTTTTTTCTTTCATTGAGGGATAGAGGAAGTGTTTGTCCTTCAGGATGTCTAAAAAGCAGTCCAACTAAAGGGTTGGCAACACAGTGAACAAATGCTACCAGGCCCAAGATTATTATTTTTTAATTAATATATATATATATATATATATATATATATATATATATATATACATATATATATATATATATATATATATATATTTTAACACACAGGATTGACCTGCTTGAAGAACCTTAAGCCTGAAGCTGGCATCAGACGAGGCTGAAACATTTACACATCTATTAGCGTGGAACCTGATCTTTAATATCATAGGCTTGAATGATTGCCTGCCTAAGACACCTAGAAAAAGTGAAGCCGGAGAGAAGAATGAAAGTACAATGTCCAGGGTTGAGATGAAAGGCAGAGACTACGTTGGGCAAGAGGGAAATTCTGGGCCTCAACACCACCTTGACCCTATGAAAAACCACAGCGTTACTTGCAGGAAATGCCGCCACACACTCGTCTTGTAGAGGTGATGCTACCTGGAATGGAATATAAAGGCCAGAAACTTGACCCTTGAGTAATAACAGCCAAACTGTGGCCAAGGAAGGAGAGAAGCTCCTGGGGTGGAAACTCTGAGACTCGCACCAAGTGAAGTATGCCTTCCTTGTCTGATGATAGACCTAGTAGGAAGTAGACTTCCTAGTTTTTAGCATGGTGGGAATTATAGATTCAGAGATGATCCTGTCCCACAGAATTAGTCTGTTATGGAAGAGTCTTGTAATCTTTAAGGCTGTGTTCACACTTATGCGAATTGGATGCAGATTTCCCTGCATCCAATTCACATGACAGGAGATGAAGCCGGTTCACACATCTCCGGGGCGGTTGCGTAGCGAATTGCACAGGAGTCTTGTGGGTCTTTAGCACAGTTCCAGGTCTGAATTCAGACAAGAATTTGTGCTTAATTCATCCCTGAAATAGAGAACAGGGATGCACTAGACCCCTGCTGTCAGCCACGATCGTCGGCAGTGTAAACCCAGCTTAAAGCTCTTTCACGGCTTGTTAAGAATATTTAAAGGATAACTCCACATTCAAGGTTAAAAAGAAATAATAATAAAGTGTATAAAATTCTAACTCAAGTCATACTGTAATTGAATGTTATTAAAAATTACCTTTCCTTTTCAATATGCAGCGCTGTAATTTTCTGTAAAATGCAATGCCCCATGCGGACCTGTACGCTCTGCATGTGTGAAAGGGGTCTATACTCTTTAAATAATTAACTGTCTATAGGCTGGGCACAGGTTTACTTCAATCAAGGAGTGCAGAATAGAGACATTAATGGGAGCCCCAGCTGTAGTTTTTTTTTAATCAAAGTTTTATTTTGAAATGAACAAGGTTTTTAACATTTTTCAATTTTTGGTCTTACAGAGAGATAAGAGAACATCAAACATAATGCAGAACAGAACAAATTGATTTGTAGTGCACAAAGAAACATATGTGCAATCATTAATTTTGCAGAAATAATAAGCAACTAATTGTATACAGTGTATCGTAAAAATGTTCAAGTTTATTAATATACAAATTTAAAAAACATGTTTGTGATGTCAAACACATCACCATATTATACAATACAGCATTTATATAAAAATAATATACTCATAGAGAGCTACATAGATTCAGATTAGGAAGAAACATGTCTCCTTTGCCCGATGTGTTTTGGGAGATTTATCAAGTACCCCTTCTTCAGGGGAACGGAGAGGGTAGTGTAGATATACAGTGGAACCTCAGATTACGAGCATAATCTGTTCCAGGAGAATGCTCGTAATCCAAAGTACTCGCATATCAAAACGAGTTTCCCCATTGAAGTCAATGGAAACGGAATTTTCCCCCCCCCCTCATTGACTTCAATGAAATGCAAAACCGCAAGCGGCCAGAGGGGGGGGGGGCGTTGGAGAGCCTCGGAAGCGGCCAGAAAGGCCAGAGGACACCTTGGCAAACCTCAGAAAGACTCAGGAACGTAGTATTTCAGAGTCTTTCCAAACAGCGCCGGTGCCCCCCCCCCACCTCAGGCCAAAAGCGGTACTGCACACCGCTCTGGCCTTAATACTGCTCGTTATTATGAGACAACACTCGCAAACCGAGTTAGGATTTTTCAAAAAACAGTGCTCGTATTGCGAAACGCTCGTTAAACACGTTACTCGCAATCCAAGGTTCCACTGTTTTCTGAAAGAGAGCAAATCATATAGTATCAAAAAGCCATACAGAGCGGCGTCAACTTCGGAACGTAGTGGCCACACCAAAACATACATACCAGTGTTAAATCATAAATTGATGAGTTAAAAAATGTTGATTACATCATTTGAATGAAGCAGAAGAAAAACTTCCTATCGTATGTTCATGCTTTTTGCTGGAAAAAGCACCCCTTCAAGGTTCAGCACGGCCCTCACAAGGATCCCTAAAGGACAATCCCCACAGTTAGCCCGAGACACACCCAATGGGTATTGGTTAATGATCCTAGATATAGGAGA
The DNA here is from genome assembly GCF_905171775.1 of Rana temporaria. NCBI lineage: Eukaryota > Metazoa > Chordata > Amphibia > Anura > Ranidae > Rana > Rana temporaria. Next base: position 43,620,372 of record NC_053494.1, read on the forward strand.
GCACAAAAAAGTTTCATGAATAGCCAGAAAAATGATATAATGATGTGCCGAGAAATAAAGTAGCAATAATAGATAAATAACGATTAATAAAAGTGGCGGTGGAGCCGGCACATAGAAAGAGAACCTTCCATCGCCCCAAAGTCAGTATGTGGTATTACATTGAAAAAAGAGAGGGAGCAGAGAAAAATATGTGATAGCACAAGGTTCTGCTTACCGTAAAGATTGTATATGTCATGAACTAGTCCTCCCGGATCTCGAGCAGCAACGTCCGCATGTGGCAGACGTACCACCTGGGATCTTAAGACGCCTCGCATGCGCAGATGTTGAGATGTTGCCTGATTGACGTAAATGGCGACCCATTGGCGCCATGCGTCACAAACATCGCCACATCAGGCCCGTCATGTTTGTAATGCACGGCACCAATGGGTCGCTGCCGACGTCAATCAGGCAACCTCTGCGCAGGTGCCGGCGTCTTCTTAAGATCCCAGGCGGAACGTTTGCCACATGGGACGTTGCTGCTGGAGATCCGGGAGGACTAAGCCGGTTCATGAGGGCCGTGCTGGACCTTGAAGGGGTGCTTTTCCACCAATTCGGTGAATATACGATGGGAAGTTTTTCTTCCACTTCATCCAAATGATGTAATCAAAATTTCTTTTAACTCATCAATTTATGATTCAGTGCTGGTATGTATGTTTTGGTGTGGCCACTATGTTTCAATGTTGACGCAGCTCTGTATGCCTTTTTGATAAAATATGATTTGCTCTCATTCAGAATATATCTACACTACCCTCTCCATTCCCCTAACAAAGGGATACTTGATAAATCTCCCGAAACGCTTCGGACAAAGGAGACATGTTTCTTCCTAATCTGAATCTATGTAGCTCTCTATGAGCATATTTTTAAAAAAAATGCTGTATTGTATAATATGGTGATGTGTTTGACATCACAAACATGTTTTTAAAATGTGTATATTAATAAACTTGAAAGTTTTTACGATACACTGTGTATACAATTAGTTGGCCCAGGAAGTCCCATTGTACCGGGGGGGGTACTTTTCCTCGTTTGGTTTTCTATACGCCCAAACATTTCCATTCCACACCATATTGGTACCCACATAATCTGGTCCAAACTAACTCCTTCTTTCCCTGAAATACGCAGCTCAACAAGACTAAACAAGGCTATTCAACCTATAACCACGCCCCCTAGCCACTAACACGCAAAAAAACACATTGACATGCGACTGTCACAAGAGTTCGTGATGTGTATGCAGCGATTGACAGCCTGGCTTCACCTTCTCTATTCTAAGTGAGAAACAAATGATGGCACCTAATAAGGGAATAACAGGGTCTCAGGGGATCGACCGGAGAAGTATTTCTGTTCACAGATTATACGCCAAGTAGGAGTAGTTTGTATTTGGCGGCACTTTCTGTAAACACTGAAAGTCCAGAAGACTGAACTAAAAAAAAAAAAAAATACACAAAACTGTATGAAAGCACAAATTAAATATATACAAAATCGAAACCACAAATCATTTTGGAGTTATAAATGTCGTCTTGTCCTAGTGGATGCTGTTGAAACAATTTTTCTTCTCCCTTCCACTCTGGACACCTGGGAAGTGGATGGTGCTTCAGGACTCGCCTGTGAAAATACTAACAAACACAGAATATCCCCATTATGTAAAACAAAAACAATATTACTGTAGTATTTTGGTATTAGAGTGCAAAAATAAATAGTATATAGTAATCCACAGCAACTAGAAATCAGATTTCAGCAATTTACAGTGGGCAGGAACATCAGGCATGGTTTACTATACTCCACTGGCATTTACCCAATCAAGTTTTATTAAAGGGCCCGTCTACCCAAAAATGATGTTTGTATTTTACATAAATGATAGCAGCCAGATTTAAAGCTATCATTTAGCTTAAAAAAAAAAAAAAATTCTACAGCTTTAGTCAGATTACATCAAAAGCAGTGACTTCCAGCACTCATGTCCTCCCCAGTTGGATAGAACTATCGCAAATAAATCCAAATGCTTGGCGGATGCAGCCCCTTCTCGGATAGAGGAATCCAAAGTAAAACTACAAAAGAGCACCTAGTGTATTGTCAAAAAATATTTCAGAGATAAAAAGTCACAAAAGTACAACTTGTAAAAGCCAATAAACCACAAGATACCATACAGTGCAGGATGCGCGATTTCCAAAAACGCCCCGCTATGTTGGTAAACTGACGTGTTTTGGGAGCGCACCGCCTTCCTCGGAGCTATGCTAACCAACACATCAATATTCAAGTGATTAAATACAGACACACATACATAGCTCCATCCCTGAAAAACCCTGCCCCTAAATGCATCAGTTTGCAAAAATAGCGGGGTGTTGTTGGAATACACGCATCCTGCACTGTATGGCAACTTGTAGTTTATTGGCTTTTACAAATTGTACTTGTGTGTATCCATCTTTACCAGTTTTTATCTCTCACATAATTTGTGGCAATGCACCAAGTGCTTGCGCTTTCCTGTTTGTTCTTTTGTTAAGGCCAGCACACACGAAAAGAACATCTGAAGAAAACAATTGTAAAACAAACGATTGGCCAATTATCTGATCATTACTATAGTGCTTTTGACAGCCGATTCCAACTTTGGGGACAAAAATGTTGATGATACGTGAACACCAGTGTTAATTTCATTGACTTAAACCAGCCTTTCTCAACCAGTGTGCCGCGGCACACTGGTGTGCCGTCAGAGGTTCTCAGGTGTGCCGCGGGGTCAGTGGAGAGAAGGCCGTCAGATGAGCCTGCTCTCCTGCCGAACTGTGAGAAGCTCTGTCGGCTTCAAAATAGAAAGTAAAGTGCATAGGAGTGTGCTGTGCTCTCTGCTTCCCCCTAGAGTGCAGTACCTGGCTTAATGAGGAATCTGGAAAGGTACTGAGCTAGAAGCTAGATTCATTTTAAAATGGCTTTATACATGTGTCTGTGTGTGTGTCTGCACATGTGAGTGTATGTATGTATGTGTGTGTGTGTGTGCGCATGTAGGTATGTGTGTGTAAGCATGTGTGTATGCGTGCGTAAGCATGTGTGTATGCGTGCGTAAGCTTGTGTGTATGCGTGCGTAAGCTTGTGTGTGTAAGCATGTGTGTATGCGTGCGTAAGCTTGTGTGTGTAAGCATGTGTGTATGCGTGCGTAAGCTTGTGTGTATGCGTAAAGTGAAAAAAAGTGGTATATAAATCCATAATTTTTTTTTTTTTCACTTTATTTTTCTATATGAGTGGGTATTGTAGCGCTGCACTCCTTTGTATTATGTATTGCTTTGAAGTTTTTGTGCTGAACTTTAGTGCTAGCTGCTTCATTTATTTAATTTATTTTTTCAACGTATGATACACAATCATTTATCTTCACTAATTTCCTTTAGCGCTGCGTCAGCCTTAGGGCTTTTCTCTTTTCCATGTGTGTATGCATGTAAGCATGTGTCTGTATGTATGTTACTTTTAATCCTGACCCCCCCCCCCATTCCTGTACCATCAGAATGGCTTTTGTAGGGCTTGTTTGATAGCAGCAAGGACTGCTGCTCCTCTGAAAAGCAATCCATGCACAGATCGCTTTTCAGAGGCATTTGACAGGCGGTAAAGAGGCATTATGTTGCTCCCTCACCACCTGTTTTAGGCCCGTAAATGCAGCATCACCACAACTCTGCAATGCACACAGTTGCGGGGTAGTTGCAGTGCAGCCCTATTCACCCTCGGTATACCTCCAGTTGCAGCCACAGCATGTGAACACCCTCAGCTGCTACCTCTGCAGCTAAAGGTGGAGAAGTTGGGGGTGGTAAAAACAGCTCAACCATGTGGTTTTACCGCCCCTATGACATGTGAACAAGTCCTTGGTTCACATTTGTGTAGCTGCATGTAGGGCAGTCCATTAATTTCCGTACCCACAAAATGCAGGGAAACAAGTTTTTAAATTGCACTGCAGCAAAAGCACCCCACGTTTTCCAATCTGTGGGGGTACCATTAAGAATTAATGGTACCCCTAAAGAGCAGAGCATTTGTCTGTGAGCACGATTTTGCCCGTGTTCTGCGACACACCAAGCCTTGGACTGGGGTGCCTCAAGACTGAAAATACTTTTTAAGGGTGCCCCCGACTAGAAAAAGGTTGAGAAACACTGACTTAAACCAACTAAAACATTTTAGTCGTCTAACTTAATACCGTTTTAGTCAACTAAAATACGTCTAAAACTAAAACAATTGACTAAAATGCGACAAAACTAAAAGGGCATTTTAGTCCTAAGACTAAAACTAAATCAAAAATTTCTGCCAAAATTAAGACTGGTGAACACAACAGCCGATTTTCGTTTAATTAGTAAAGTTTTCGTCCGAAAAAAATCGTAAGAGAAAGACTATGCATGCTCGGAAACGAAAGAATACATTACATCACAACAACAAAAAATGGACAATTATTCATCCAATAATCTCATTGTGTGTACCTGGCTTTAAGCCTAGTCTACACGGCTGAATGTCGGGTGGCAGAAACCGGCCGATATTAGGCCCGTGTGTACTGCAGCCGAGCCGCTTCTGTCGATGGAGCATGACCAAAAAAAGGTCTGCCGATTGGCTCCCAATCAGTGCTCTCAGCCAATGGCTGAGAGCACTCACCGGAGTGTTCTGGGAGGGGGGCTGTCCCTGCACGTTCAATCTAGAGACGCCCCCTTGCACCATGCAGGATCTTTATCGTCTTATGAATGTTTTATGGGAATTTCTTTGGACTTTCTCTTATATGTTTTATAAGGTTTACATATTTTTTTTTATACATGAATATATATTTCTTGCGCTGCACAATTTTCATTTATATGCTTCAGTTTTGACTGGAATCTACTTTTAAACCACAATAAAGTTGAAATCAACATACTTGGAATTTCTTGCATCCATTGCTCTGTACACTGAGGGCATCTTGGCCCAGACTGTCCTCTGAAATACTTTTCCACACATGTCAAGTGAATCTTGATACCACAGTTTTCACAAACGTGACCCTAAGCACACAAATGATAAGAGAAAGAAAGAATTGAAGTTTACATGTGCATTTTTTGTGGGCTATTGTATTTGTAATGACATCACTATATATTGCACTGTAACCCTTTCACGGCCTGGCCCCACACGCCACTTTTAACCCCTTCACACCTAAGGGGAAAACAAATATTAATGCCTAAGCCCCAAGTACAATTTTACTACAATGACATGTGTTAGTACAGTGGTTCGCAACCTTCTAGTGCCGTGACCCCATGATAAAATTTCACAAGTTGTGGTGACCCCTAACGGTAAAATTATTTTCGTAGGGTTGTCAGCACCCAAGACAAGTAATTTGTGCCCCTAAACCATGGACATTTAGTGCTCTCTGGGTCCCTTCCACTCGTATTAAATCCCCCTATGGTACATTTTAGGTTATACCACGCTTTCTTTGTTCTCCTTTCTTTCCCTTTAATCTCGCTCTATACTAATTTCTCTTATTCTTTCTCTCCCTTTTGCCATCTTCATCCCCCTCTTTTCCGCTCCCTTCCATGTTTTCTCTATTTTTATTCCTTCTCTTACTCCTTGGTGGGGGGAGTTGGGATGAGTGTCGGTGCTGGTAGGGAGTTTGGGGTAAGTGGCAGTGCTGGGGGGAGTTCTGATCAGCCAACTCAGGTGCTCTTGATCAAGGTCATCCGCTGATCTGAGAACTGTAGTGTAATGGCAACTATAATCACAGGTAGTGTTACTCACTGTGTCCCCGACTTTGTGGTGTCTCGCAGCAGTGACACTTATGCAGAAATAGCAGCACCTCCCACTTCACATTCCTCACCAGTCAGATGACCTCTGCCCCCCAGCCATGCCATGAACTGAGTGGGTGGCCGCAAAAAGGCTGGGAGAGCGATGCAAGCTTCAGGAACAGACCAGGATTCGGTGACCCCTGGCAAATTGTCATTTGATCCCTGAGGGGGTCCCGACCCCCAGGTTGAGAACCACTGTGTTAGTAAAACCATACATATCATCACTACTTTGTTTATCCAGGTGGATTATACTTTGTTTTTTTTTTCAGGACAAATTTCATTTGGTGGTTCATCGCCTGATGGTTATCGCCTGTTTATTTATTTTTTTGTTTTTATTAAAGTAAAAATGGTCAAAAATAGTAAAAAAAAAAAAAATGTAGCTGCAGATTTCTTGTTACTACTATAAACAAAGAACAACCCAAAATAGATTGCAGCGATATCACATACACTATGGGCCAGATTCACAGTGGACTTACGACAGTGTATCTCCAGATACGCCGTCGTAAGTCCGAATGTGAGCCGTCGTATCTATGCGCCTGATTCATAGAATCAGTTACGCATAGATTTGGCCAAGATACGAGCGGCGTAAGTCTCCTACGCCGTCGTATCTTGGGTGTATATTTACGCTGGCCGCAAGGGGCGCTTCCGTAGATTTAAGTGTCGAATATGTAAATTAGGTAGATACGCCGAATCACGAACGTACTTGCGCCCGCTACGCCGTTTATGTTAGGCTTACGTCCGACGTAAAGTTACCCCTGCTATATGAGGCGCAGCCAATGCAAAGTATGGACGTCGGCAAGCGTATCTTTTTAGGTCGTTTAAGTAAGTTGTACGTGAATGGGGCTGTGCGTAGGTTACGTTCACGTCACAGGCATTGGGCCTGGCGTATCTTATGGAGTAAATTCTACGTGATACTGAGCATGCGCGCGCATGCGCCGTTCGTTAGGCGCATCATTTACGTGGGGTCACGATTCATTCACATACAACACGCCCCCTACCAGCTTATTTTGAATTAGGCAGGCTTACGCCGGCCAATTTACCATACGCCGCCGCAACTTACGGAGCAAGTGCTTTGTGAATACAGCACTTGCCTGTCTAAGTTGCGGAGGCGTAGGATACGCTACGCCCGCACAAAAATACGCCCATATACGTGAATCTGGCCCAATATTGCCAAAAGTATTGCTACGCCTACCTTTACACGCACATGAACTTTAATGCCATCCCAGTCTTAGTCCGTAGGGATGAATATTGATTTGGCCCTCCCTTTGTAGCTATAACAGCTTCAACTCTTCTGGGAAGGCTGTCCACAAGGTTTAGGAGCGTGTCTATGGGAATGTTTGACCATTCTTCCAGAAGTGCATTTGTGAGGTCAGGTACTGATGTTGGATGAGAAGGCCTGGCTTAGTCTCCGCTCAAATTCATCCCAAAGGTGTTCTTTTGGGTTGAGGTCAGGACTCTGTGCAGGCCTGTCAAGTTCCTCCACCCCAAACTCACTCATCTATCTTTATGGACCGAACATCTTTTTTTATCTCAATACATTTCCTGCAATACTTACCTCACTCGATCCAGTGCTGTGCCCATCTGTATCAGCTCTGTAGCGGCTCTCTCCTTGCATTCACAGGACATGCTGCGGTCAATCAAATCCTGTGAGCAGAGAGTGGGAGCTGGGTCTGAGCCACGCTGTTTGTGTCCCTGGACGAACACAGCCTGGCATGGGAGCGAGCCCACACATCTGCCCCCATAGCAAAGTGGCTTGCTATGAATGCAGACACAGAAGAGTAGGAGCAGAGAGTGCATGTTTGTTATTTTAAGAAATAAAAAGAAAAAAAAAACAGCCTTTATAACTATTTTTAGCCTTCTGTCCAGGAGTACCAATTTACAGATATATCTAAATTAAATTCTGTGAGGCTTCCGCATATATCAGGAGCTATATTACCTGGAACTTACTGCTAGGGCACTATTTTGGGGGCAAGCTGTTGTTGGTGACTTCCTTGGCTATTTGGACCTCCCCTGCTGTGGTTGATGTTGGTGACTTCCTTGGCTATTTGGACCTCCCCTGCTGTGGTTGATGTTGGTGACTTCCTTGGCTATTTGGACCTCCCCTGCTGTGGTTGATGTTGGCGACTTCCTTGGCTATTTGGACCTTCCCTGCTGTCAATGAAGTCACGGGTGTGCACCTAGATCATGGTGACAGTTCTTAGCTGAACAAATTCATAGCATCATCAGCACTGCTGCATCATCACTCTGATGTAGCATCCAAGGTCAAAGGACAAGTGACACCTTCACTGTAGCTGGATGCAACTACAGAGCTGGGGTGTTGCTGGGGGTAGGCGATGAAGGACTTATTTGCCCATATAGTAGAGACAAAAGCGAATATTTCTGAATATAGAGGGAATGCGCGTTATAATAAACTAATACTGCCAAAACTTATAAGCAACTTTTTAGCACCAGATCAGAAGGGAACAAAGCAAATATATTGTACAGCTCAAAAATGATCCACACATTAAATACAAAGAATGATGGAGGGCAAAGTTCAGTAATTCATAGCAACCAGATTACCACTTTCTAATTTGCTGCTATAGACCTGATAGCCTGTACTCATAACTATGCAAATTGTGAACAAATTAATATAGACCCATTAAATCAAATGTTATACCTGAATTGCAATGTTGTGACAAATGTTGCATTGTTTGACCACATCTTGGTAAGTAATCTGAATATAATGTTCCAATTCCATTATGCTTCGAGTGTGAAGACTGTACTCTCCTTCTTTCTATTAAAAAAGAAAAGCAAGACGATGAGTGGAAGACTTTACCAAGGCTTATTTGGAAATCAGTTAACTGGTTATAATGCAAGCTACAGAACAAAGTCAGATAATATGAGCGTACAAATGCAGGAGGCTTTTTAGTGGTCAAAAAAGGTAGCAGAAACTCTTAGATTCTGGATCTAAACTGGATGTAAAAGAATGAGGCAAGTGTGCTCACTGTATTCTATCACCAGTGTCTCCTGTAAGAGATATCGTATGACACAAAGCTGCCTGCTATATATGGCTTCAGTGGGTATGAAACCGGAATTTCAAATACCGAGCCTACTATACTACACTTAGGGCTAATGTACATAAAACATCTGTTTTTACTTTTGTACATCAGTTTGTGAAGCATATAATAGACACTTATATTGTCTAGTGTGCTCTTCCAGGTGGCTGGATGAGCTTTCCGACATGCTGCAATGCCTTAGCACTCCAGAAAAGCAGGAAACACTAAGAACCGATCACCACCTTTTACAGTCTTTGGTTCTTGCCCAGTAACTACTGCATTTTGATTTTAGATGGTGGGACTGCCAATCGTAGCGATTTGTCAGTGGTGAGGTAAAGGCCATTATATTTGACAGCAGTTTCCATAGAAAAACCTGTGTTTCTAGGATATAAGGTAACTCTGTAACATTCAGAAAGTTCACTTGGAGGTGCAAACTAGACAGCATATGTGTCTATTACATAAGTAGTCTATGGTTAGAAGTTCCCTTTAAATTAGCAATTTTTGAGAAAGCTTTATTTTCTATAAGGAACGTCTAAAAACCAACTGTTCTGCTATAACAAATGTTTCTTGCCCAACACACCTCGATCAACCACTTGTCTTGTACAAACTGTTGCAATAGTTGTTCAATCTCCTTCTTCTTCATTTTCTTGGTTTGAAGCTGGTCTGCAAGATTCAAAATGTTTGTGGAAGATGCAAACCCACTGTCAGAGTCAATAATTAGATCCATCTGTTCAGAAAAAGATACAGCAAAGAAAATTGTGTAAGACGTGAAAACAATGTGTTAAACCATTTTTGGAACCTTTTGTGATCCAGATGAGGGTAAAAAATATGAGGCAATTTTGATGAGCAAAGATCAATTGTACATAGGTCTGTTTTAACAACAATTTTATCAGTTCCCCTCAGCACAGCCTCACCGTGCCCCACCATTGCATCCTCACCGTGCCCACCATTGCATCCACACCGTGCCCACCATTGCATCCTCACCGTGCCCACCATTGCAGCCTCACCGTGCCCACCATTGCAGCCTCACCATCCTCACCGTGCCCCCTTCGCGGACTCCCCCGTTATCCCAGGTCAGCAAAGACCCCCTGAGTGGATTTCCCGATGAATGGGACCCTTGTGTGTGTGTGTGTATGGTGGGGAATTATGAGGCCGCTCCAAGCCTAAGGAGATTAGACAAATCCTTCCCAGACTGAACAAAGTGCAGCTTTCCTGCAGAACTCACCCTCCACACCCCATGTATGGGGGCAGACTCCGGGGGGCGCTCCTCTCTTTAGGTCCATGGTGTGGATGGGACTTCCCAATGGATTCCTCTCTCTCTCTCTCTCTCTCTGTGGGTCAGGATCAGATGGAGGAATACCTGAGCCGGTCCTGAGTGTCAGAGACACAACCTGCTCTGCATCGGACAGTCTGACCATTAATGCCGGCTGATCCTTCTTAGAGAAGGAGATTAGAGGGAGAGGAGGGCGACACTGGGGGGGGAGACGTGACACCGCGGGAGGAGGATGACACTGCTCTTCAGGGAGGAGACATGCAGCTATACACACCGGGGGGACTACAAATACCAGGGGGGCTGCTGATTAGAAGTGGTGCAGCCACCATTGTATTTCTAATTAAAGGCTTTACAATGAACTGTAAAAGTGAAGAGGAGAGCCGTTCTCCCAGTGATCGCCCCGATGGCAGAGAGCATAGAGGAAGAGGAGAGCCGTGGGATTGCAGAGCGGTATAGCACACTGCTTCAACTTACATTGAAATTTCCTCCGCTCTGCCCACAGCCCCGCCTCCTCCTGACCCCGCACCTGTAATAGACAGAATGCGGGTCCAATGCTGAGATGTGTTGTCTATCACAGGCGTGGGGTCAGGAGGAGGCGGGGCTGTTGGAGCGAGCAGAGCAGAGCAAATTTCAATGCAAGTTGTAACAGCGGGCTATACCGCTCTGCGATCCCACAGCTCTCCTCTTTCCCATATGCCATCGGGGCGATCACTGCGAGAATGGCTCGCGATTAACCCCGATAGCCTGCAGTGCTAGACCTAATTTTCCACTCTCAAAATGCCAGTGAAAAATTTGAGGTCTATATATATATATATATATATATATATATATATATATATATATATATATATATATATATGCTGCACAATTCTGGCTAAAATGAGAATCATAATTTTTTTTGCTTAGAATAAAGACCACGATTCTCACGGTGTAATATCGTCTTTCACATTATACAAAAAAATTGGGCTAACTTTACCGTCTATTTTTTTTTTTTTTTTTTATTAAAACAACCACCATTTTATATCTCATGTTTGGGTGTTGCAAGTAATTTTCTAGCAGAAAATTATTTTTACTTGTAAGCAACAAATGTCAGAAAAGGTTTGGTCTTTAAATGGTTAAATTTTCTTCATCTACACAAAGTTCTTTCCGTTGATAAAAGAACAAAAAGATACTTTGCTTCACTTATTAGCATTGTTATAAAACTTGGCAGGCTGCCTGGATTTTTTTTTCCCAGCTGTGAGAACTCTCTGCACTTGCTAGAAAGATTGTGACATGCTTTTTTAAAGATCGGAAAGGGAAAAAGATCACAATTTAGATTCTTAACGATTAATCGTGCATCTCTAATATATATACCGTATATATGAATAAAATGTACATGGTTTTGAAGGTAAAACATTTTTTTTACATTATTTTGTTAACACTGGATCCTGCAAAGCTTTGCAACGGTGATCAGTGGATTGCAGGTGCAGTGCTAGGCTCCTGCAGACACTCAGTACAGCCGTTTGCCCATACCTTCCATACAGGCAGACAATTACTGAAGCGCAGGAAGAGTCCATGAACTACAAGGGCACTCATTAGTGCTCCTGTAGTTCATCGAGAACTATAAGCTGTCTGTTGTGGTGACTTGTAGCTCATTCATTCACAGATCTCTGTGAAAGATTGACGCAGCTGTGTGGGTGGAGATTCGCAAAGCTGTGCTGTCTTTAAAATGTGACAGTGGGTGCAGGGCAAGGATCCCTGACCCACTGTCATGGGAGGGTTGGGTGGGGGGGAAGAGAGGTTGGCTGCTGTAAAATGACATGTTATGCCTGATATACAAAAGTAAGATGTAACATATTACCAAAGATAAGCTATGAGTAAACACTAAAGTTAGTGTGAAACGCGTCAACTGTCCTAGGTCCTGTTGCTGTGATTTTTAGTGCCCGTTTCCAGGTTTTTTTACAATAAAGCTACGTTGGATTGGAGTGCGGCTGTCCTAATTATCTTTTGTTTCAAATTGCTATGTGCATTGCCAACACCCTCAGTTTCTGAGAAGAAGATTTTACCAAACAAGACCTGCCTGGAGCAGCAATTTCTGTCTCTTTACTAAAGGTGAACTTATCCTTTAAACTGCAAAGTGAAGAGGAGAGGTGTTGTCACACCATTAAAGCATTGTACAGGAAAATAGTGAATAGCCAAGCAGAGCTCACTGTAGAGCTGTACAGAAAGTAGATGGCCAAGCAGAGATCAGTAGCATCACAGGGCACATGGACAAGCACAGGAGACCTACACTAAACATCACTGTGCTCTGCATCGGACCTCAGCAACTTTTCAATGCAGCTTTCCTATGTGAAAAATGTGACCGCACCTCTTCGCTTGCCAATCTCTGTCATTAGGCTGAATAAAGAGATGTTCTTATTTTGCTTCTGTTCTGCAGAAGTTGCCATCACATGTACCCAATCCCAATTAGGCAAGGTGGAGTACAGAAGGGAGAGGGCATTAATAGCACTGCTTGCACTATAAACGGTAGGTTTTAAGAAAAAAAAAAAAATAAAGCATATTTTACCGTTTTTCTGAACAATTCCAGTTCATTCTCCCCAAAATCTGAGGCCATTTTAGTAACATCATTTTCTGCAAGGTTGAGCTAGGGAAGAAGAAAAATATTACAACACTAGGAATTAATCAGGTTATATCCCCCTCCCCCCCACCTGAACAACAAAAACAACCTCAGACTGTACTGCATAAGTCACTACACAATCATCTTCTGATCCTTATGTCATTACATACAGCAATCATTAACCACTTCCATACAGGGCAGTTATACACCCATCCATACCAGGCCTATTCTGGCACTTCTTTCCTACATGTACAAATCATAATTTTTTTGCTAGAAAATTACGCAGAACCCCCAAACATTATATATGTTTTTTTAGCAGACACCCTAGGGAATAAAACGATGGTCATTGAAACGTTTTATCTTGCACGCTATTTGCGCAATAATTTTTCAAACGCCTTTTTTTTGGAAAAAAATTGATTCATGAATTAAAAAAATAACAAAACAGTAAAGTTAGCCCAATTTTTTTGTAAAATATGAAATATGATGTTACACCGAGTAAATAGATACCTAACATGTCACGCTTTAAAATTGCGCACACTCATGGAATTGCGCCAAACTTCGGTACTTAAAAATCTCCATAGGCAACGCTTTGAAATTTTTTACAGGTTACCGGTTTAGATTTACAGAGGAGATCTAGTGCTAGAATTGTTGCTGGCACTCTAACGCACGCGGCGATACCTCACATATGTGGTTTAAACGGCGTTTACATATGTCGGCGGGACTTGCGTGTGCGTTCGCTTCTGCGCGCGACCTACTGGGGACAGGGGCGTTAAAAAAAAATATTTTTTATTTATTTATTTTTTTACATATTTATTTCTTTTTTTTACACTTTTTTTTTTTATTTTATTTTTTTTATTATAACTTTTATTCCTATTACAAGGAATGTAAACATCCCTTGTAATAGGAATGTGTGTGACAGGTCCTCTTTATGGAGAGATGCAGGGTCAATAAGACCCCACATCTCTCCTCCAGGCTGGAAAGCATGAAATTGGTGAAAAAAAATTCACCGATCTCATGCTTGCTGTTGCTTAGCAGCCGCAATTGCGGCTTTGTTTACTTACGGGGACCCGGGCGTGACGTCATCACATCGCGCCCGGGTCCTCCGACGGTCATAGAGATGACTGGTGACCATCTGGTCACCAGTCATCTCTATGCTTCCTGCCAGCGCCGGACGATTCGTTCTCCGGGCCCCCGATGGCACGGGAGAGCCCGGAGAAGCACCGGATGGCGGCGGGAGGGGGGGATGTCCCCTCCCGCCGCCTGTAAGAACGATCTAGCGGCGGAATCGCCGCTATGATCGTTCTTACGTTGTGCAGAATCGCCGGCAGGAGAGAAGGATATCTGAATGATGCCTCTAGCTGCAGGCATCATTCAGATATCCACCCGCAAAGCCCAGGACGTCACATGACGTCCTCCTGGATCGAGGAGGGGTTCCTGCCGCCGTCATTTCACAATGACGCGGTAGGGAAGTGGTTAAATAAAACATCTTCTTTATTGCGCTAACAAGCTGTCTTCCAACATGTATAGTTACACTGAAAAAAAATCTATTATCCTCTGGCAGCCTCTTCAGCATGCGACATATCTAGGAATGTTGAATGCCCGTGTCCCTCGCCCAGCGATTCCATCTTTAGATCCCTATGTCACTGCTAAGCCCTGTAATGACATCTGAGAAGTCCGAGGATGGAAGCACCACAAGATGGAATATTAACCAAGAAACTGTAAACCCCAACAATGAACTTCTCTTAATTACACCCTTTGGGTCCGTTAAATATACAATTTACAATATACAATTTAAAGAATTTGTTAAATCTTTCTGATAAGCACAGAATGTCCACTGATCCTACCATAAATCCTGTGAGCTCCTAACTTCCTATACCCTGTGCCTGAGTGGCACTGTTATCAGTAAACAGTATTATCAGCCTTGCTCAGTTCTCTCTGTTGACTACAGAAAACCTTCCCCTAAGCTGTGAAGGTGGGGAGGGGGATTGGCAGCCGTTCTGTAGTCCTAACTTTCTGTCCTGGGATGAAAATGCCACCTGTTTATAGATACAGTACAGATACACATACGTTATCACCCTTGGACAGGAAGTGTTACAGGATTAGCATTCCATCGCAGCATCATGCTGTGGGGATGTTTTTCAGAGGCAGGAACTCAGGGACTAGTCAGGATCGAGAGAAAGATGAATGCAGGAATGTACAGAGACGTCCTTGAGGAAAACCTGCTCCAGAGCGCTCCAGACCTCAGAGTGGAAATTAAACTGTGGCTCCACAGACCATCGGGCACATGCTTGGAGCCCACTGGTGGTCTGCAAAACTATACCAATGCCCTAAAGCACACCTCCAAATTTTGTTAAACATAAAAAATGCAGGCCACTCCCTACCTCATCGTCCTATTAGCCAGTAACACTTTACCATCATGGTGATGGGCAAAAAGGAAGGTGGTGGAGCCTGCAGGCAAGCTGATGCCTGCATTTTAAACCGGTTGTATACCCTCATATAGTACTTGCACCTACAGGTAAGCCTACATTAAGGCTTACCTGTAGGTGCTTGCATGATCTCCTTAACCTACATGGTTGAGGAGATATTTGCAGAAAATCTGGCACCAATCTGGCACCGACGCATGCGCGCCGTAGAAAACAGGGCAGGCGCACTGAGCATGCTGGGTCTTGAATGGGAAAGTTCCGGAAACTCGCGCATGCGCTGGGATCGTGCCGGTCGTGTCATTGTCGCTCCGGCCAGTCACACGGCAGAGTAGCGATACCCGGAAGTCACTCCGGGTATCATGGCGGCGGCGGAGGAGAGGAACGAGGGTCGCTGCGGAGGCTTCGATCTAAGGTAAGTAATTCATAATGAGCTAGTATGCTAGTCATACTAGCTCATTATGCCTTTGTCTTGCAGGTATTTTTTTATGTGTTTTTGGGTATACAACCGCTTTAATCCTGGGGCCATTAAAGCTGACCATACATGGATCAAATTTTAGTGCCACCAGCTATAGCCAGAAGGGCTCCCCGCCGGCAGAATACAATGGCGCAGTGGAAGGGATTCCCCCCATCCACATCAAATGTGTGGATAAGGGGATTTTTTTTTTATCATATATGGCCTGCCTTAGTATTATCATACTGACAGGTGTGCTTTCAGTAATGAAGTCAAAACTAATAATACAATGGTACTTCCACATAATTTTAATCAACCGAACATTATCGAGTAATCTTTATAAGCCCAGATATTGATCTGACGCTAACAACAATCGTCCAGTCTGCCCCATTCACTGACGCAAAACGGTTTAGTGTGTGGACAACTGTTTTGGGCTGCACTGAGCTGTTGGAGGGGGAAAAAAAATTCAAAACTTTACGTACCAGAGCATAGTATTTTTTTCCATCATTTTCATCAGTTCCTTTCCTTATCTGCATAAACACAGGCTGCAAATGTTTGTTGATGATAGAAACAAAATCATCTAGCTTGTCATGCATATACTGGACTGAAAAACAACAAACATGCATTATGCATCAAAAGTCTAAGTAAAAAGTGAAGTGTTTCCAAATGTACCAAACTGCAGGAAGGCCTTAAAGGAGTTCTATAATCACAGCACACACTTTACTTTTATAACATCAGCATTGTATTAGTAATAAAAACAACTGTTATTTTGACAATACAGTATAACCTTACTGAAATATCGCCATGCATGTTTTGCAGCTTCTCTACTTATTCCGTTGGTTTACTTTCAAATTCTAAGGACTACATATCCCATGGAACCTTGCTGCCTGCAAGCAGTGATTCCTGCACTGACTCCGCCTCCTGAAACTCCTCCTCTCAACACCATTGTAGTTCAGCAGGCAGGCTCTCTGAATTCTGTGATACAGCAGTGCCTACCTACAGAGCATAGTGAATATGTGCCACAGAATTCAAGCAAGTAAATGTGTGAAAATTCTTCACAAAAAAAAGGACCAAACGTCAATATTGTTCAGATTAATAGAAGTATGAATTGAAATTCTTTCTTGCAGTTTACAAATCACCTCTCTGTAGCTCAGTATAAAGCCTCATACGCACGATCGGATTGTCAAAGCGTAGGGCTTTTGGCCGAAGGGCGTTGGCCGTGAACTTGTCTTGCATACAAACGGCAAAGAATTGTCGGCCAACAAACACAAAACTATGTGTTTTTTCAGCTCTTTAGCGCCACCCTTTGGGCAACTTCTGCTAATGTTGTGTTATGGTTAGCATTGCTTCTGAGCATGTGTGTACACACGATCGGATAATCCGACAACACACACTTGTTGTCAGACAATTTTAAAGCATGCTATTCCACATTTGTTGGCGGAAAATCCGACAACAACTGTCCGTTGGAGCATACAAACAGTCGGATTTTCCGACAACAGCCTGTCATCACACAATTCCCGTCAGATAATCTGATCGTGTGTATGAGGCTTTAGATTCTCATAGTTGATGGAGAAGAGATTTCTGCTGGACAGAACGAATGGTGTGAAATGGCCAGTTCGTTGCCTAAAAGGTGGATGTTTTTAGACACAGATAGATTTTACTTCCTGCTAAAGCCCAAGATTTTACTTTTGAATCCCAATCAAAAATCAGACCCAGATAAATGCGTTTACAACTGAAAACTTTGACCCCCTTATGCATCCTCCCTGAAGTGGTCTCTCAGCACCGACAATGAGCTTTGGGTCTCGTACCAACGATCGCAGCATAGTAGGACTGGCTCTTGATCACTTATTGCTGTGAAAGCCTGTGCATGGCTGTCAGAGATCAGTCACTGTACAGCTCACCCGTGTTCACTCTCACCTCTTGAATGGAAAAGAAGATACACTGTATCTTTCTCTATTTGCCAGAGGAGAAGATTGTAAACCAAAGAAAAGTTGTTTAAAAATAAAGATAACAAAGCTTGATCAGGGTTTGATTTAGGCCAGGGGGTAATGAATTAACATTCACAGAGGACCGATCAGTAAAAAATTTGTCTAGGAAAGTTCCGAATCGCATCTTTGTGCAATGACTCAGATCCTTCACATCACAGCCCCCCTCCTATATTTCACAATCCTGTTCTTACATCAGTGTCCTCAGACCCTCTGCATATCACAATCCCCCTTCACATAACAGTTTCCCCTTCACAGCAGTGTTCTGAACCCCCCTTCACAGTGGTGCCCTCTGCTACACACCCTTCACATTACAGTCTCCTACAGCTCTGGCACCCCCTTCTCATCAAAGCCCCCTGCAGCTCTGGCTCCTCCTCAACAAAGCCTCCTGCAGCTTAGGCTCCTCCTCAAAGCCCCCTGTAGCTCCGGCTCCTCCTCATCAAAGCCCCCTGCAGCTTTGCCCCCCCCCCCCTTCTCATGGCACAACTCTGCTCATTCCTACCTTAAGCCGGCCATAGACGGTTTAGCAGGGACCATCTGAGAATTAAACCATGTTT